>NC_091990.1:103790296-104448754 GCF_044704955.1 Pristiophorus japonicus | reverse complement strand
GGGAGAGGAGGGGAGGGAGAGGAGGAGGGAGAAGAGGAGGAGGGAGAGAAGGAGGAAGTGAGGAGGAGGAGGAGGAGGGAGAGGAGGAGGTAGTGAGAGGAGGAGGTGGAGGAGGAGGAAGAGGAGGAGGAAGAGGATGAGGGAGAGGAGGAGAGGGAGGAGGAGGGAGAGGAGGAGGGAGAGGAGGAGAGGGAGGAGGAGGGAGAGGAGGAGAGGGAGGAGGAGGGAGAGGAGGAGAGGGAGGAGGAGGGAGAGGAGGAGGAAGAGGAGGGGAGGGAGAGGAGGAGGAGGGAGAGGAGGAGGAGGAGGAGTGGGAGGAGGAGGAAGGGGAAGAGGAGGAGGGGAGGAGTGGGAGGAGGAGGACGGAGGAGGGAGGAGGGGAGGAGGAGGAGGGAGGAGGGAGAGGAGGAGGAGGGAGAGGAAGAGGAGGGAGAGGAGGAGGAGAGGGAGGTGAGAGGGGGAGGGGAAGAGGAGGAGGGGAGGGGAAGAGGAGGGAGAGGGGAAGAGGAGGAGGAGGAGTGAGAAGAGGAGGGAGAGGAGGAGGAGGTGAGAGGGGTAGGGTGAGGGGGGAGAGATGTCGGGCAGATCAAGCTGCCCGAGAGGTGCCCTGTTCCCTCCCACTGGAGTCTGGACCCCCGTGTGCTGAGTGAGGGGTAGCTCCTCTCCCCAAAATCTTGGTGGCCTTTGACTGAATAACGCTAATACCGAAGCTTCTTCGGAAGTGCCTCAATCCCAGAATGCCCCGCTTTACAGGGCACTGTATGAATGGCAATTTGCCAGGGTGACCAAATGCCAGTGTTGCCGGATTGGCATCACCTGCCCAAGGTGCCAGAACCCAATCCCACTGGCTGGTGCATCATCTCCCACTCCCAACTCCTCATTCCCACAGACCATCAGATTCCTCGCCTCCCTCAGTCTCCCACAGATCATCAGACGCCTCGCTTCCCTCAGTCTCCCCTCCTGACACAAGCCCGAGCCTCCCTCACCTTCTCCCTTACCCTCGACAAGCTGTGGTCTGGGCTCAGGGCCTCGGCCTTTCTCTGAGTGAATGGAATTAAGGTTGGTTTTTACCAAGTTTCTCCTCTGCTCCATCCTGCCCTGAAGGCGCTCAGTGCCACTGGGGACAGTTCCAATGGCACCTCCATCCATTCTTTATCTGTCAGTCCAAACATTGAATATCAGCTGGTTACTTCTCCAGGGGGAGCATCACAGTACCCGATCTAGTCCTCACTCAACGTCAAACACACACACACGCCCGTCCCAGCAGCAATCGCGATCATGAGCAGGGACCTGTCTCCCCTCTCTACCCAAGTCTTTCTTTCTTATCTATGACTGCCCCAATTCAGATCAATTAATTGTCTACTCGACACAAGATGCACTGCAGCAACTGGCCAAGGCTCCTTCGGCAGCACCTCCCAAACCCCACGACCTCCACCACCTAGAAGGACAAGAGCAGCAGGCGCATGGGAACACCATCACCTCCAAGTTCCCCTCCAAGTCACACACCATCCTGATTTGGAAATATATCAGTATCGGCCGTTCCTTCATTGTCGCTGGGTCACAATCCTGGAACTCCCTCCCTAACAGCACACAGAGCACCTTCACCACACGGACTTCAGCAGTTCAAGAAAGCGGCTCACCACCACCTTCTCAAGAGCAATTGGGGATGGGCAATAAACACCGGCCTTGCCAGCGACGCCCACATCCCAAGAATTGGGAATGGAAACATGACACGCCTTCGCTAATCTAGTGAAGATCTACACTGGTCGAAAGTAGGCAAAGCATTGGCTGGATGAATGGCCAATCATTATATGTTGCACTATAAATGTAACTGTGGGGTGAGCAGCCTTACCATTAGATCATACATGCTGTCCGCAGGGGGGAGCTTGTTGTTGGTGAAGATGAATCCATCTCTGTTTATAGTGAAATAGTCACTTGGTATAATCTCATATCTTATTGAAGGGTTGATGTCCTGCAAAATACAAGTGAGCATTAAATAAGGTAAGTAATATCAGTTTTATCGGATTTTTAAATTGCAGAGGTTCAAGATACACAGCCAATCACAGGCCATCCCTGACCTAATATTCACATACATAGGCTCTTTCTGACAATGATAACTGGATTAGGATCATAGTTGGAGCAGGATAGAGGTCAGGATCAGGAGCGGGAACTGGATTGGGAGCAGGAGCAGGAGCAGGAACAGGAGCAGGATCAGGAGCGGGATCAGGAGCGGGATCAGGAGTGGGATCAGGATCAAGAGCGGAATCAGGAGCAGGAGCAGGATCAAGATCAGGCACGGAATCAGGAGCAGGAGCGGGATCAGGAACGGGAGCAGGATCAGGAGCGGAAGCAGGAGCGGGATCAGGATCAGGAGTGGGATCAGGGGCGTGATCACCATCAGGGGTGGGATCAGGATCAGGATTAGGAGCGGGATCGGGATCAGGAGCGGGATCAGGATCAATCAAAAAAACGAACCAGGTATCGGGGTTCATTTCTCGAGATACAGAATTGAGAAGCAGAGAAGTTATGTTAAACTTGTATCAAACCTTGGTTACTGCACACTCGGAGTACTGGGAACAGCTCTGGTCTCCATTTTTATATAAAAAAAAATCGAGGCACTGGTAAGATGCAAAAAGGATTTACAAGGCTGAGACCAGAACCTATTGGGAAAGGTTGAACAGGCTGGGGATCTTTTCCCGAGAAAATGGAAGGTTGAGGGGTGACCTATGATAGAATCATAGAAAGTTACAGCACGGAAGGAGGCCATTTCGGCCCATCGTGTCCACGCCGGCCAACAAAGAGCTATCCAGCCGAATCCTGCTTTCCAACTCTTGGTCCGTAGCCCTGTAGGTTACGGCACTTCAAGTGCACATCCAAGTACTTTTTAAATGTGGTGAGGGTTTTTGTGCCTCTACCACCCTTTCAGGCAGTGAGTTCCAGACTCCCACCACCCTCTGAACTTCTTGTTCCTCATCTTCCCTCTAGTCCTTCTACCAATAACTTTAAATCTAATTTGTTGACACCTCTGCTGAGGGAAATAAACCCTTCCTATCCACTCTATCCAGGCCCCAACATAATTTTATACACCTCAATTAGATCTCCCCTCAGCCACCTCTGTTCCAAAGAAAACAACCCCAGCTTATCCAATCTTTCCTCATAGCTAAAATTCTGCAGTCCAGGCAACATCCTTGTAAATCTCCTCTGTACCCTCTCTAGTGCAATCACATCTTTCCTGTAATGTGATGACCAGAACTGCATGCAGTACTCTAGCTGTGGCCTAACTAGTATTTTATACGGTTCAAGCATAACTACCCTGCTCTTGTATTCTATGCCTCGGCTAATAAAATAAGTATTCTGTGTGCCTTTTTAACTACCTTATCGACCTTTTCAGAAATTTTTTGAAAGTAGGCTCGAAGATTGGGAAATTTTAGAAACCAACAGAGGGTGACTAAAAAAAAACAGGGAGAAAATAGATTATGAGTAAACTTGCAAGAAATATAAAACCAGACAGTAAGAGCCTCTACAAATATATAAAAAGGAAGAGAGTAGCTAAAGTAAATATTGGTCCCTTAGAGGATGAGTCTGGGGAATTAATACTGGGAAACAAGGAAATGGCGGAGACTTTGAACAAATATTTTGTGTTGGTCTTCACAACAGGAGACACTAAAAGTGTCTATAATCAAGGGGCTATTTGGGGGGTGACTTAAAACATTCAATATCACTAGAGAAAAAGTACTAGGCAAACAAATGGGACTATTTTAATTTGCAGATGATACTAAAATAGGCCGTGTGGTTGATAATGAAGAAGAAAGCTGCGGACTGCAGGAAGATATCAATGTATTGGTCAGGTGGGCGGTGTTATGTATGCAACCCTAGGTAACCTGTATCATACCGCCACCAGAGGGCATACCTGTTGGAGTCCTAAGGGATCCCAGCATCCCTTGGGAGCACTGTATATAAGCAGGCCTCCCATGCTGTACCTGCAATCTGGAGTTTGAATAAAGGAGCTAAGGTCACACTTATTCATGTCCACAGTACTTCGTTACATCACTTTATTAAGAGCATAACAGGCGGAACAGTGGCAAATGGAATTCAATCCAGATAATTGTGAGCTAATGCATCTGGGGAGGTCTAACAATGCAAGGGAATACACATTAAATAAGAATATAAACCTAAGAAAATAAGAAGTAGGAGCATGAGTAGGCCATGCAGCCCCTCAAGCCTGCTCCGCCATTTAATACGATCATGGCTGATCCGATTATGGACTTAGGTCCACTTTCCTGCCCGCTCCCCATGACCCCTTATTCACTTATCGGTTAAGAAATTTTCTATCTCTGTCTTAAATTTATTCAATGTCCCAGCTTACCCAGCTCTCTGAGGCAACGAATTCCACAGATCCACAACCCTCTGAGAAAAGAAATTTCTCCTCATCTCATTTTTAAATGAGTGGCCCCTTATTCTAAGATCATGCCCTCTAGTTCTAGTCTCCCCCATCAGTGGAAACATCCTCTCTGCATCCACCCCTCATAATCTTATATGTTTCGATAAGTTCACCTCTCAATCTTCTGAATTCCAATGAGTAGATGCCCAACCTACTCAACCTTTCCTCATAGGTCGACCCCCTCATCTCTGGAATCAACCAAGTGAACCTTCTCTGAACTGCCTCCAAAGCAATAATATCCTTTCGTAAATACGGAAACCAAAACTGCATGCAGTATTCCAGGTGTGGCCTCACCAATACCCTGTATAACTGTAGCAAGACTTCCCTGCGTTTATACTCCATCCCCTTTGCAATAAAGGCCACAATACCATTGGCCTTCCTATTCACTTGCTGTACCTGCATACTAACCTTTTGTGTTTCATGCACAAGTACCCCCAAGTTCCGCTGAACTGCAGCACTTTGTAATCTTTCTCCATTTAAATAATAACTTGCTCTTTGATTTTTTCTGCCAAAGTGCATGACCTCACACTTTCCAACATTATACTCCATCTGCTAAATTTTTGCCCACTCACTTAGCCTGCCTATGTCCTTTTGCAGATTTTTTGTGTCCTCCTCACACATTGCTTTTCCTCCCATCTTTGTATCATCAGCAAATCGTCAGCAAATGGTACGACACTGAAAAGTGTAGAGGAACAAAGGGATCTTGGAGTGCAGGTCCACAGATCTCTGAAGGTAGTAGGCCAGGTATATAAGAAGGTTAAGAAGGCATATGGAATACTTGCCTTTATTAATTGAGGCATGGAATACAAGAGCAAGGATGTTATGCTTGGACTGTATAAAACACTGGTTAGGCCACAGCTGGAGTACTGCGTGCAGTTCTGGTCACCACATTACAGGAAAGATGTGATTGCACTGGAAAGGGTGCAGAGGAGATTTACAAGAATGTTGTCTGGACTGGAGAATTTTGGCTATGAGAAAAGATTGGATAGACTGGGTCTGTTTTCTTTGGAACAGAGTAGGCTAAGGGGAGACCTTATTGAGGTATATAAAATTATGAGGGGTCTGGATAGAGTGGATACGAAGGACCTGTTTCCCTTGACAGAGGGGTCAACAACCAGGGGGCATAGATTTAAAGTAATTTGGGGGAGGTTTGTGGAGATATGAGGGAAACGTTCTTCGCCCAGAGGGTAGTGGGGGCCTAGAATTCACTGCCTGAAAGGGTGGTAGAGGCAGAAACCCTCACCATATTTAAAAGATACATGGATGTGCACTTAAAGTGCCGTAACCTACAGGGCTACGGACCAAGAATTGGAGAGTAGGATTAGGCTGGATAGCTCTTGGTCAGCTGGCGCGGACACGATGGGCCAAAATGGCCTCCTTCCGTGCTGTAAATTTCTATGATTCTATGATAAAGGTGGACAAGTCCCCTGGACCTGATGGCTTGCATCCTAGGATCTTAAAAGAGGTGGCTGCACAGATCGTGGATGCATTGGTTGTAATCTACCAAAACTTCCTGAATTATGGAGAGGTCCCAGCGGACTGGGAAACTGCAAAAGTAATACCCCTATTTAAGAAAAGAGGGAGACAGAAAGCAGGAAATTATAGACCAGTTAGCCTAACATCTGTCGTTGGGAAAATGCTGGAGTCCATTATTACGGAAGTACTAGCAGAACATTTAGAAAATCATAATGCAGTCAAGTAGAGTCAGCATGGTTTTATGAAAGGGAAATCGTGTTTGACAAATTTGTTGGAGTTTTTTGAGGATGTAACGGGCAGGGTGGATAAAAGGGAACCAGTTGACATCATGTATTTGGATTTCCAGAAAGCATTCGATAAGGTGCCACATAAAAGGTTACTGCACAAGATAAGAGCTCACGGGGTTGGGGGTAATTATCATCATCATAGGCAGTCGCTCGAATCGAGGATGACTTGCCTCCACGTCAAAAAGTTCTCAAGTGTTTCAATAAAGGTCCTAAAATTCCAGGTCCCGAATTAAATCTTGAAGAGCGGAAGATGCCTGTGCGTGGATTTTTTTTAACGTGTGGTGACCATTGCACACCAGCCACCACACGGGTTTGACAGAGCTAGGTCTTGGTCCTGTAGCAAGGATTAACCAAAATGACTGGAGACCAGTTCTGCTGCATGGACTTAGTGTGCACATATATCGCAGTGTCGGTTGGCGTGTACTGCCCCTGGGCCCTCGCCTCTTCTGGGCCCCAAACTCACATCTCTCCTGGACCCCGATCACCTCCCTCTACAATCTCTCGCTGCTCCTTCACCCTGACTTTGCCGCTCCTGCTGTATCTGCCCAATCAGCGACCTGGATCTTGGTGACGTCCCTCTTCACTGCCATTGCTCTCCTGCTCCAGCACATGCTGCTCCCTTGAGTGGGATGCCACCATGCTGCTCCTTCTGCTCCCCGGCCTGCTCCTAAATATATTAGCATGGATAGAGGATTGGCCAACTAACAGAAAACAGAGAGTCGGGATAAATGGGTCATTTTCCGGTTGGAAAACTATAACTAGTGGGGTGCCACAGGGATCAGTGCTGGGGCCTCAACTATTTACAAGTTAAATGAATGACTTGGATGATGGGACCGAGTGTAATGTAGCCAAATTTACTGATGATACAAAGATAGGTGGGAAAGCAAGTTGTGAGAAGGACGCAAAGAATCTACAAAGGTATATAGATAGGCTCAGTGAGTGGGCAAAATATTTGGCAGATGCAGTATAATGTGGGAAAATGTGAGGTTATCCACTTTGGCAGGAAAAATAAAAAAGCTAATTATTATTTAAATAGGGAGAGATTACAAAATGCTGCAGTACAGAGGGATCTGGGAATTCTTGTACATGAAACACAAAAAGTTAGCATGCAGGTACAGCAAGTAATTAGGAAGGCAAATGGAATGTTGGCCTTTATTGCAAGGGGGATAGAGTATAACAGTAGAGGAGTCCTGCTACAACTGTACAGGGAGGCCACATCTAGAGTACTGTGCGCAGTTTTGGTCTCCTTATTTAAGGAAGGATATACATGCACTGGAGGCAGTTCAGAGAAGGTTCACGAGGTTGATTCCTAAGATGAAGAGGTTGTCATATGAAGAAAAGTTGAGTAGGTTGGGCCTATACTCCTTGGAGTTTAGAAGAATGAGAGGTGATCTTATTGAAACGTATAAGATTCTGAGGGGGCTTGAGTGGGTAGATGCAGAGAGGATGATTCCCCTCATGGGGGAATCTAGAACTAGGGGACATAGTTTCAGAATAAAGGGTCACTCATTTAAAACGGAAATGAGGAGGAATTTCTTCTCTCAGAGGATCGTGAATCTTTGGAATTCTCTGCCCCAGAGAGCCATGGAGACTGGGTCACTGAATGTATTTAAGGTGGAGATAGACAGATTTTTGAACGATAAGCAAGTAAAGGGTTATGGGGAGTGGGCAGGGAAGTGGAGCTGAGCCCATGATCAGATCAGCCATGATCTTATTGAATGGCGGAGCAGGCTCGAGGAGCCGAATGGCCTACTCCTGCTCCTATTTCTTATGTTCTTATGATCTGTCCTGCTACCTTCAGGGATCTGTAGACATGCAATCCGACTGCCTGCCTCTCTTCAGTGGATACATTCCAGCCAGGGTGTCCCTGGAGATGGAGCACGCGGTGTCCACCGGTACACTTGCGGCCTTCTGCAAGAGGTGAGCACCAGAGGGACTCGAGTGCATCATAACCCCCGGGAACAGAATTTTAATTTGTTCCAGTAATGTCAAAAGTTTAATTTGTTTAATTAGTTGGTTTTAGTGCCCCTTTAATAAGGGGGCACTTGAATTGACGTTACACCAAAATAGTTGTGGAGCTGTTGCACTGTGAGTGGCTTAGCCATTCATGTGATGTTTGCAAGACTCAATAAAACCCCAGTTAATTGAGTTCAGGTTCCCCACGATGAGACGTGCAGTTGTGAGCCTGGTGGATGAACTGGTGGGGTTCACTTTGATTGTTAAACCTTTGCTCATAAACAGCTAGTGCTTTACAGCAAATGTGTAGCCGTGAATTCTTAAACAAAGAATCCCTGAAGCAGATACTCCACAATAGGGTAGACATAGAGAAGATGTTTCCACTTCCGGATGAGACCAAAACTAGGGGCCATCAATATAAGACAGTCACTAATAAATCCAATGGGGAATTCAGGAGAAACTTCTTTACCCAGAGAGTGGTGAGAATGTGGAACTTGCTACCATAGGGAGTGCTTGAGATGAACAGTATCAATGCATTTAATGGGAAGCTAGATAAAAACATGAGGAAGAAGGAATAGTGAGATGAGGCTTGTGTGGAGCATCCATACCGGCATGGACCATTGGGCCGAATGAGTATTCCTGTGCTGGACATTTACTCGTTCTATGCAATTAGCATTAGGATCAGGAGCAGTGGAGACGACAGGGGTAGTGATGAACAGACGGGTACTGACGAACACACGTGCTGCAGGAATGGGCACTAATACTGAGTGCTGTGTTGGACAAGCTTGCTTGTTCCACAAACGACACTTTGTTTCCTTTCACTTACCTTGGGATAGTCACAATCTTTAGCCTGAACTGCTAGAGGTTTTGAGGTTGAGCCAAGCCCTATGACGATACTGTCAGGTTCCACATCTCCTTGTATAATTCCATCATAGTGTGGCTTCTCAAAGTTTGGACTGCAGCGGCTGGCATTTAAGACATTGATGGTAACAATGGTTGTGGAGTATTTGTAGTGATCGTTCAGCTGGTAAGCCTGTGCAGGAAAAACACTTGGATTATACATTACTCTCAGACAGCACAGTCACACCATCATCATCATCATCATCATCATAGGCAGTCCCTTGGAATCGAGGAAGACTTGCTTCACTCTTAGAATGAGTCCTTAGGTGGCTGAACAGTCTAATACGAGAACCACAGTCCCTGTCACAGGTGGACAGACAGTCATTGAGTGTAAGGGAGGGTGGGACTGGTTTGCCGCACGCTCTTTCCGCTGCCTGCACTTGATTTCTGCATGCTCTCAGTGATGAGACTCGAGGCGCTCAGCGCTCTCCCGGACGCACTTCCTCCACTTAGGGCAGTCTTTGGCCAGGGACTCCCAAGTGTCGGTGGGGATGTTGCACTTTATCAGGGAGGCTTTGAGAGTGTCCTTATAACATTTCCTCTGCCCACCTGGGGCTCGTTTGCCGTGAAGGAGCTCCGCATTGGTCAGTGCTTCAGTGCTGGGGATGTTGGCCTGGTCGAGGACGCTAATGTTGGTGCGTCTGTCCTCCCAGGGGATTTGTAGGATCTTGCGATTTCTCCAGCGACTTCTCCTTCCCCACAGTCACACTCAACTGGTGACCACCGGGGCTGCCCCGGACTCACTGATCTCTCCCAGACTCAATGTGCTCCCCCGGACACAATGGTCTCTCCCGGACACAATGCCCCCACCCGCCCCCCCACCCTCCACACAATACACAATGGTCTCCCCCCGGACACAATGGGACTCAAACGGGTCTTGGGGGGTTTAATGGGGTCCCGGGAGGACCCAATGGGGTCTCCGGGACTCGTAGTGATCTCTTGGATGAGTTTTGCTTGCCTAAATGGGTTGGAGGGGAATTTTCCAGATTTTTCCATGAACTGTCCTGGTTGTTGCCAAGAGATGATGTGGGTGGGGTGAGGTAGGGAGTATTTGAATTGTAATGCACAAGGCCTCACAGCTGGATGGGGCAGTAGGTATTATTTTGACGAATATTTTCATACACTGATCTGTAGCTCGGCCGGTCATTGTTGCTGAGATATTATGGCACGGATCTATCCGGTGCTCAGTGGGGGTGGGGATCGAGGAGAGATACTCCTGACTAACTGCTCACTAAAATGAATCATTAAAAATCTGGGAACATGCCAATTGAGGGAACTAACCTGCACACCCAATTCTCCAAACCACATTGCCGCCAAGCAAGGCTTTGTGCTGGGCACAGAGCCCCACAAAATTCACCCTACGCTCAGATGGAAAGTCCTGGGGAGCACTGTCGGAATTCCCTGTTTGCACAGGGCGGGCTCTGTACCCAGAGGCGGATTTGCGAAGGTTAGCTCACTGAGTCTGTCACATCCAAAGCACGGCTCCGAAAGCAGTCCCTGCGGCAATGGATCCGCTGGAGCAGCAGGTCCCAGGCGGCTTGCAATCGCTCCACCCTCAGCACTCCCCTCAAAGGACATTCTTCAATGTGTGGCCCCTTCTCTAGATCATGGAAATGATTGCACTGAGTGAGAGCGTTGGATCTGTGTATTCACAGAGCGAGCCGAGCGCTGTACGTACCAGGACTGTCAGTACAATCGGGTTGGGGCTGGTCACAGCTTTAGTCATGGTTAACTCCCCACTTGTCGCATCGATCTTAAAAGCTTTGTCGTGATCCCCTACAAGATGAAAATCAGCGAATGAGACCATTTATTCAACAAAATGTCACCTCCCAACTTTCCAAGTCTCCCAGTCCAAGGGCACAGATCTTCTCATTGGATGGAGTCTGGAGCAGGAAGTGAGCAGGAGCAGGAGTCTGCCATTCGGCCCCTCGAGTCTGCTCCATCATTCAATAAGATCACGGCGGATCTTCCACCTCAACTCCACTTTCCTGCACTATCCACATATTCCTTGATTTCCTTAATATCCAAAAATCTATCGATCTCTGTCATCTGTCATGAATATAGTCAGACTGAGCCTCCACAGCATCTGGGGCAGAGAATTCCAAAGATTCGCCACCCTCTGAGTGAAGACATTTCTCCTCATCTCAGTCCTAAATGGCCGACCCCTTATTCTGAGACTGTGACCCCTGGTTCCAGAATCCCCAGCCAGGGGAAACATCCTCCCTGCATCTACCCTGTCAAGCCCTATAAAAATGTTGTATGTTTCAATGAGATCGCCTCTCATTCTTCTAAACTCTAGAGAGTATAGGCCTGGTCTCCTCAATCTCTCCTCATAGGACATTCCCCCCATCCCAGGAATCAGTCTGGTGAATCTTCGTTGCACTCCCTTTGTGGCAAGTATATCCTTCCTGCGGTAAGGAGAGCAGAACTGTGCGCAGTGAAATGTTGTTGCCTGATTGGCAGAGAGGAGGAGGCTGTAGAACAATGACCTGCTCTGGAGAGGTGGGAGAACACCAATCAATCAGCTCCATTGACCAACAAATCTTTAAAAGTGAAGGACCAGTAGGTCAAAGGTCAAAGCTATAAACCGTAAATGGGATCCAAAGTTTTAGAAATACGGGTACAGATTACAAAAGCAAAGAGATAATGTTGAATCTGCACAAATCACTGGTTAGACCCCTCGGAATATTGAGTCCGAAATTGCCCTGCTTTGCGCTTCCCGTTAGCACCTCCGGGGGGCGCTACCGGCTCCCATGAAATTGGGCGGGAGTTCCCGGAGGCGGTGACGTGGTAATGGTATGCCCCACGGTAGTGTTCGGCCACCACCCAACCATCGTTATCGTGCATGGCTAGCCCTGAGCATTGCGCGCCACACTCTTTCCGCTCCGCGGGTCGCCAACCGGGCCACACACCGATCGCAGGGCGGAAATTAAAGGGGTCAGGAGCACTGCGTGCCATCATTTTCTTTCTGCTTGACTCCCCCTTCTGTGTCTCTTTGGCACAGTCCGGGCCCATCGTGCAGCCCGGCACTCCGCTATGATCTGACAGTCATTACAGAGACGTGCTTGCAAGGTGACCAAGACTGGGAACTAAATATTCAGGGGTATTTGACAATCTGGAAGGACAGACAGAAAGGAAAAGGAGATGGGGTAGCTCTGCAACAGTGAGAAACGATATTGGCTCAAGTGATCAGGATGTTGAAGCAGTTTGGGTGGAAATACGGAATAATAAAGGGAGAAAATCATTGGTGGGCGTAGGCCCCTAACAGTAGTAACTCTCTTGGTCGGAGTGTAAACCAGGAAATAGTGGGGGCTTGTAAAAAGGGAACAGCAATAATCATAGGTGATTTTAACCTCCATACTGATTGGACAAATCAAATTGGTTAGGGTAGCTTGAGGAAGAGTTCATAGAGTGCATAAGGGATGGGTTCCTTGAGAGTATGTAACAGAACCAACCGGGGGCAGGCTATCTTCGATCTGGTCCTGTGTAATGAGACAGGATTAATAAACAATCTCCTAGTAAAGGATCCCCTTGGAATGAGTGATTATAGCATGATTGCATTTCAAATTCAGATGGAGGGTGAGAAAGTTGGATCTCTAACCAGCGTACTAAGCTTAAATAAAGGAGACTATGAAGGTATGAGGGCAGAGTTGGCTAAAGTGGACTGGGAAAATAGATTAAAGTGTAGGACAGTTGTTGAACAGTGGTGTACATTTAAGGAGATATTTCACAACTCTCAAGAAAAATATATCCCAGTGAGGAAGAAAAGGTGTAAGAGAAAAGATAGCCACCCATGGCTAACTAAAGAAATAAAGGACGGTATCCAATTAAAAACAAGAGCAAACAAAGTGGCCAAAACTAGTGGGAGAACAGGAGATTGGGAAGCTTTTAAAAGCCAGCAAAGAATGACTAAAAAAAATGATTAAGAAAGGGAAGATAGACTATGAAAGTAAACTAGCACAAAATATAAAAACAGATAGCAAAAGTTTCTATAGGTATATAAAAAGGAAAAGAGTGGCGAAAGTAAATGTTGGTCCCTTAGAGGACGAGACCAGGGAATGGGGAACATGGAGATGGCAGTAACTCTGAACAAATATTTTGTATCAGTCTTTACAGAAGAGGACACTAACAATATTCCAACAGTGGATAGTCAAGCGGCTATAGGGGGGGAAGAACTTAACACAATCACAATCACTAAGGAGGTGGTACTCAGTAAGATAACGGGACTAAAGGCGGATAAATCCCCTGGACCTGATGTCTTGCATCCTAGGGTCTTAAAATAAGTGGCTGCAGAGATAGTGGATGCATTGGTTGTAATCTACCAAACTTCCCTGGATTCTGGGGAGGTTCCAGCAGATTGGAAAACTGCAAAGGTAACATTTCGATTTAAAAAAGGAGGCAGACAAAAATCAGGAAACTATAAACCAGTTAGCCTAACTGTGGTTGGGAAAATGTTGGAGTCCATTATTAAAGAAGCAGTAGCAGGACATTTGGAAAAGCATAATTCGGTCAGGCAGAGTCAGCATGGATTTATGAAGGGGAGTCATGTTTGACACATTTGCTGGAATTCTTTGAGGATGTAACGAACAGGGTGAATAAAGGGGAACCAGTGGATGTGGTGTATTTGGACTTCCAGAAGGCATTTGACAAGGTGCCACATAAAAGGTTACTGCAAAAGATAAAAGTTCATGGGGTTGGGGGTAATATATTAGCAGGGATAAAGGATTGGCTAACTAACAGAAAACAGAGAGTCAGGATAAATGGTTCATTCTCGGGTTGGCAATCAATAACTAGTGGGATTCTGCAGGGATCAGTGCTGGGACCCCAACTATTTACAATCTATATTAATGACTTGGAAGAAAGGACTGAGTGTAACGTAGCCAAGATTGCTGATGACACATCATCATCATCATCATCATAGGCAGTCCCTCGAGGAAGACTTGCTTCCACTCCTGAAGTAAGTTCTTTGGTGGCTGAACAATCCAATACGAGAGCCACAGACTCTGTCACAGGTGGGACAGATAGTCGTTGAGGGGAGGGGTGGGTGGGACTAGTTTGCCGCATGCTCTTTGCGGCTTGCGGTTGATTTCTGCATGCTCTCGGCGATGAGACTCGAGGTGCTCAGCACCCTCTCGGATGCACTTCCTCCACTTAGGGCGGTCTTGGGCCAGGGATTCCCAGGTCTCAGTGGGGATGTCACACTTTATCAGGGAGGCTTTGAGGGTGTCCTTGTAGTGTTTCCACTGCCCATCTTTGGCTCGTTTGCCGTGAAGGAGCTCCGAGTAGAGCACTTGCTTTGGGAGTCTCGTGTCTGGCATCGGACTATGTGGCCTGCCCAGTGAAGCTGATCGAGTGTGGTCAGTGCTTCAATGCTGGGGATGTTAGCCTGAATGAGGACGCTAATGTTGGTGCGCCTGTCCTCCCAGCGAAGACTTCGTTGGTGATATTTCTCCAGCAACTTGAGGTGTCTACTGTACATGGTCCATGTTTCTGAGCCATACAGGAGGACAGGAATTACTACAGCCCTGTAAACCATGAGCTTGGTGGCAGTTTTGAGGGCCAGCTCTTCAAACACTCTTTTCCTCAGGCGGCCGATGGCTGCACTGGCACACTGGAGGCGGTGTTGAATCTCGTCGTTGATGTCTGCTCTTGTTAATAGGAGGCTCCCGAGATATAGGAAGTGGTCCATGATGTCCAGGGCCGCGCTGTGGATCTTGATGACTGGGGGCAGTGCTGTGCGGTGAGGACAGGCTGGTGGAGGACCTTTGTCTTCCGGATATTTAGCATAAGGCCCATGCTTTCGTTCACCTCAGTAAATACGTTGACCATGCCCTGGAGTTCAGCCTCTGTATGTGCGCAGACGCAGGCGTCGTCCGCGTACTGTAGCTCGACGACAGAGGTTGGGGTGGTCTTGGATCTGGCCTGGAGACGGCGCAGGTTGAACAGGTTCCCACTGGTTCTGTAGTTTAGTTCCACTCCAGCGGGGAGCTTGTTGACTGTGAGGTGGAGCATGGTGACAAGAAAGATTGAGAAGAGGGTTGGGGCGATGACGCAGCCCTGTTTGACTCCGGTCCAGACATGAATTGGGTCTATGGTGGATCCATTGGTAAGGATCACGGCCTGCATGTTGTTGTGGAGCAGGCGGAGGATGGTGACAAACTTTTGGAGGCATCTGAAACGGAGGAGAACGCTCCATAGATTCTCGCGGTTGACAGTGTCAAAGGCCTTTGTAAGATTGAAGAAGGCCATGTATAAGGGCTGGTGCTGTTCCCTGCATTTTTCCTGTAGCTGTCGCGCTGCAAAAATTATGTCCGTTGTGCCCCATAGGGGACAAAATCTGCACTGTGACTCCGGGAGGAGCTCCTCGGCCAAGGGAAGAAGACGGTTGAGGAGGACTCTGACGACGGCTTTCCCAGTGGCTGATAACAGGGAGATTCCTCAGTCGGACTCGTCCCCTTTTTTAAAGATGGTCACGACTACTGCATCTCTGAGATCCCCTCCAGATGAAAAAGATGAGGTCGTGTATTCACGCCAGCAGTGCCTCTCCGCCATAATTCAATGCCTCAGCAGGGATTCCGTCCGCACCTATAGCCTTGTTGTTTTTAAGCTGTCTTATGGCTTTTTCTACCTCGTGCAGTGTTGGGGTCTCACTGAGGTGGTAGCGGGTAGCATGCTGCGGGATGGAGTTAAGAACACTCGAGTCAAAGGCAGAGTCACCATTGAGGAGATCTTCAAAGTGCTCCTTCCAGCAGTCCCTGACTGCCTCGGTATCCTTGATGAGTGTTTCCCCGTTCTTGGCCAGCAGTGGGGTAGGGCCTTGAATGCGATGAAGAATCCTCATACATCATGGTTGTCGGTTTTGCCAAGCATTTACAGAATTAGCACTACATTTCAAAACTAAGTGACAATGGAGTTTTAGGCGAAACATTCAGAAGCATCATGCTCCATCACTAAATCTAATGTCTACCGGTGGTATCTCCTGTGCTTTCTCCATCCACCACCTGTTCTTTAGATCCCGGGTTTTTTGTTGGACTGGTTTGATGAGAATGATCAGGAGATTCAAGAGCTAATAGATCGCAAGCGCAGGGCATTTCTGAGTCTTAAACAACAACCTAACGCAGGAGCAGCAAAGCAGCATTACAGCTGACGATACAAAGATAGGAGGAAAAGCAATGTGGGAGGAGGACACAAAAAATCTGCAAAAGGACATAGACAGGCTAAGTGAGTGGGCAAAAATTTGGTAGATGGAGTATAATGTTGGAAAGTGTGAGGTCATGCATTTTGGCAGAAAAAAATCAAAGAGCAAGTTATTATTTAAATGGAGAAAATTGCAAAGTGCTGGACCTGGGGGTACTTGTGCATGAAACACAAAAGATTAGTATGTAGGTACAGCAAGTGATCAGGAAGACCAATGGAATCTTGGCCTTTATTGCAAAGGGGATGGAGTATAAAAGCAGGGAAGTCTTACTACAGTTATACAGGATATTGGTGAGGTCAGTTTTGGTTTCCATATTTATGAAAGGATATACTTGCTTTGCAGGCAGTTCAGAGAAGGTTCACTAGGTTGATTCCGGGGATGAGAGGGTTGACTTATGAGGAAAGGTTGAGTAGGTTGGGCCTCTACTCATTGGAATTCAGAAGAATGAGAGATGATCTTATCAAAATGTATAAGATTATGAGGGGGCTTGACAAGGTGGATGCAGTGAAGATGTTTCCACTGATAGGGGAGATTAGAACTAGAGGGCATAATCTTAGTATAAGGGGCTGCCCATTTAAAACTGAGATGAGGAGAAATTTCTTCTCTCAGAGGGTTGTAAATCACTGCCTCAGAGAGCTGAGGACGCTGGGACATTGAATAAATTTAAATCAGAGATAGACAGTTTCTTAACCAATAAGGGGATAAGGGGTTATGGGGAGCGGGCGGGGAAGTGGACCTGAGTCCATGATCAGATCAGCCATAATCGTATTAAATGGCGGAGCAGGCTAGAGGTGCCGTATGGCCTACTCCAACTCCTATTTCTTATGTTCTTATGTTCTTATGTTCACTCCGATTGGGCACGACCCCGGCACCGCCCTGCCCCGGTGACGGAAGGCGTGTGGCCTTGAAACGCGTCATGACGAACACGCCCGACCAGCACCCCCGAACCCGCCCCAAGAGGAAGTGGATGGTGTGACATCGCGCTCTACTTCCAGTGAGGGGCGGTGCCTGCACTCCCACGCCGCGCACTGGCAGCCCCGCCTCCCCCAGTCAGGTACCGCCCACCATCGGGGGCACGGGGCAATTTCACCCTCATCGCGCTCAGGTTAGGGAGGATGTCAAGGCCTCGGAGAGCATGCTGAAGAGAATCGCCATGGTGGTCCCAGGGATGAGAGGTGTTAGTCACCAGGGACTCCCTTCATTAGAACACAGAAGACTAAAAGCAGATCCGATAGAGGGAATCAAAATTATGAAGGGTTTTTAATAAAGTAAATTAGGAAAAACGAATCATTTTGGTGAGTTGGTAATCAGAGGGAATACATTTCAGACCATGAGCAAAAGAATGAAGGACAGGTGTGGATTATTATACACAGGGTGTTGGCATGTGGAGTACTGGACCAGAAAGTGTGGGGGAGGCAAAATCTACAATGCCTTTTAAACAGGAAATGGATAGATGTTAAAGAAAGAAACATAGAAATCAAACTAAGTGAACGTTCCTTTAGGAGCAAGTGGTTGAATCTGGCCTTACTGTGCCACATTTATAGTTCTATGTTTACAAACCAGAAAGACAAAAGCTACCTTGGTATTGTGTTCTCCCCACACCCGTCACCCCCCTCCACCCCCCCCATCCCCCACACCCGGCACCTCACACAGATTCCACAGTGTCCAGCTTTACAGAGGCTGGAGGTGAGCAACCTTCTCACTGAAGTTTCATGATGGGAGCGATGGACAGTGAGTAAGATCAAGAGTGGGTGAGAGTGAGAATGTGTGAGAGTGAGAGTGGGTGAGAATGAGAGTGGGTGAGAATGAGTGTATGAGAGTGAGAGTGGGTGAGAGAGAGTGTGTGAGAGTGACAGTAGGTGAAAGCGAAAGTGGGTGAGAGCGAGAGTGGGTGAGAGCGAGAGTGGGTGAGAGAGAGTGGGTGAGAGCGATGGACAGTGGGTGAGAGAAGAAAGATTTGCATTTATATAGCGCCTTTCACGACCATCGGACATCTCAATGCAATTTACAGCCAATGAAGTACTTTCAGAGTATACTCACTGTTGTAATGTAGGAAAAGCAACAGCCAATTAGCGCGCAGCAAGCTCCCACAAATAGCAAAGTGATAATGATCAGATAATCTGTTTTTGTTATGTTCATTGAGGGATAAATATTGGCCAGATTGATGGAGAATGATTGAGTGATGGAGAATGATTGATGGAGAATGATTGATGGAGAATGATTGATGGAGAATGATTAAGTGATGGAGGATGATTGAATGATGGAAGTGGTTGATGCCTGATAGAAGGGTCACTGGAAGGGCATTTAATTTCCATGGGGCAAGCAGGTTAAACTGTCACAGCTGGTGTGTGTCTGGTGCCCACCTGAGGCAGCAAGAATATCCGGTACTTGTCTGTGATTGAATGGGTTGCCCAGGCCCACCCCTGACCACAGCTATGCCCACCTCGGCCCCCTGTGTATAGTGGGCAATCTCGATATGTAAAAGAAAAAATACATGTTCTATTCTTTGTGGGTCCAGGCTGTTGCTTACCCTGGACCCCTCCCCTCGCTGGGTCCGACTTACGCACATCTGGAGGCTGGCACTGTTCATCTCTCTGGGTGCTCTGGCCTCCATTCCTACACTGGGTCTTTACTGTAAGTGGTAACTCCCAATGTAAGAATGAGATTTGTCACGTAAGGAGTGGGAAAAGATTCCCTCTACAAGGCAGGTCTGAAAAACCTAGAATCAGCGGAGACATGGTGGTTCGGGAATTGGACAACTTCTCAAATCACAAGATAGTTACGGCTGAGGTAGGTCATTCGGCCCATCCATCCAGACAGATTCCCTCCTGCCATTGTAGCATCAATTGTTTCGCACTAAGGGTCAGACTTGTGGCTCCTCTCTGCACTGTCTCCCCTGTGTCTCAGTGACCTTAACTGGACACAGTGCTCGAGGTGGGTCTGACCAGAACTGGACACAGTGCTCGAGGTGGGTCTGACTAGAACTGGACACAGTGCTCGAGGTGGGTCTGACTAGAACTGGACACAGTGCTCGAGGTGGGTCTGACTAGAACTGGACACAGTGCTCAAGATGGGTCTGACCAGAACTGGACACAGAGCTCAAGGTGGGTCTGACCAGAACTGGACACAGAGCTCAAGGTGGGTCTGACCAGAACTGGACATAGAGCTCAAGGTGGGTTTGACCAGAACTGGACACAGTGCTCAAGGTGGGTCTGACCAGAACTGGACACAGAGCTCAAGGTGGGTCTGACCAGAACTGGACACAGTGCTCAAGGTGGGTCTGACCAGAACTGGACACAGAGCTCAAGGTGGGTCTGACCAGAACTGGACACAGTGCTCAAGGTGGGTCTGACCAGAACTGGACACAGAGCTCAAGGTGGGTCTGACCAGAACTGGACACAGTGCTCAAGATGGGTCTGACCAGAACTGGACACAGAGCTCAAGGTGGGTCTGACCAGAACTGAACACAGTGCTCAAGGTGGGTCTGACCAGAACTGGACACAGAGCTCAAGGTGGGTCTGACCAGAACTGGACACAGTGCTCAAGGTGGGTCTGACCAGAACTGGACACAGTGCTCAAGATGGGTCTGACCAGAACTGGACACAGAGCTCAAGGTGGGTCTGACCAGAACTGGACACAGTGCTCAAGGTGGGTCTGACCAGAACTGGACACAGTGCTCAAGATGGGTCTGACCAGAACTGGACACAGAGCTCAAGGTGGGTCTGACCAGAACTGGACACAGTGCTCAAGGTGGGTCTGACCAGAACTGGACACAGTGCTCAAGAGAAGTAGCGAATTTGTAGGTTCGGCCATTGGACCACCAGGGAGAGTTTCGACCGGGCCAGTGGCCTGGCACCTAAGAGGAGGTACGAGGCTGCCCGTTGGCAGCCCGGCCGAACCTGGGGGCAATAATTGGCCGGGCGATTGGGAAGTCGGCCGTCAAAAAAAAATATAGTGGTCGTGCCAGTGGGCCCTCCCCTTGAAGGGCCGGCGCGCTGCCGTGCCGGACACACACAGAAAGCAAGGTGCCCGACAGAAAAAGCTGTCGGGGGTACCGCGCAGCGGATCGGCCGTTTTTTACGGTAAAGTTGGGGTGGGGGAGAGCGGCGGTGCGCGCTTTGATGACGCGCTTGTGACAGTTGGCAGTAGCGGGATGGAATTGGGGACAGGCCGAAAAATCCCGAAGGTGATTTTGGGTCGTGGAGGCCAATCGACTGTAACGTGGCGGCCACTCGATTCCACCGCATGGCCGCTGCAAAACGGTGGTAACGGGCCTTATCCGGACCCTGAACTTTGACCCCTGTATCTGAGTTAATAACGCCCAGCATCCCGTATGCTTTCTTAACCTGCTTTTCAATTTGTCCTGCCACCTTCAAAGATTTGTGTACACACATCGCCAG
This sequence comes from Pristiophorus japonicus, assembly GCF_044704955.1. NCBI lineage: Eukaryota > Metazoa > Chordata > Chondrichthyes > Pristiophoridae > Pristiophorus > Pristiophorus japonicus. The sequence goes on along the minus strand of NC_091990.1, from coordinate 104,428,096 downwards.
GTCTCTCTGTTCCTGCACACACTTTAAAATCGTCCCATTTACTGCACACAATTGATTGTATCCATTAAACAACTGATGGCAGTCCACTCACTGCTAACTCACCTGCTATAATGCTGTAAGTAATCGTTGCATTGATTCCTTTATCACCATCAACAGCTTGAATGCGCTGAGGACTCAGGGGCAGTGGGTCCGGCTGCAATAAACCACAGGGAGATATCAATGCAAGGGCTGAAATGCAAGCTAGAAATGCAAGTCAGAGGGCCCAAGTTTCCACAAGAAAAAAACGGGCGCCACTCCGAGCTGGGCGCCCGTTTTTCGCGCCTAAAATGGCGCCTAAAAAAATCCTCGGTATTCTCCACCTACTTACAGGTCCTCTGGCCCTCGGCGCAGTCAGCACGAGCTGTGGGGGGGGCGGAGCCAGGTCCCGGCGCTGAAAACAGTGCCGGGACCTCTGCACATGCGCGCTACAGTCGGCACGCAAGTGCAGTAGCTCCAGGCGCCGAACTGTGTGGGAGGGGCCCGAAGCACGCAACCCCCTAGCCCTGGCCCAATGGCCTCACTGGGGCTGCGTGGATAAGGCTCCTCCCACGGCCAGCTCCTGCTCCCCGCCCCCGACAAGACCCGACACCCGCTCCCCCCCCCACCCCCGCCGACCAGACCCGACCCCCCGCTCCCCTCCACCCCCCACCCCCGCCGACCAGACCCGACCCCCCGCTCCCCTCCACCCCCCACCCCCCGCCGACCAGACCCGAGACCCGATACACGCTCCCCCCACCCCCGCCGACCAGACCCGACCCGACACCCGCTCCCCCCCACCCCCCACCCCCGCCGACCAGACCCGACCAGACACCCGCTTCGCCCCGCCCCCCACCCCCGCCGACCAGACCCGACCCGACACCCGCTCCCCCCCACCCCCCACCCCCCGCCGACCAGACCCGAGACCCGATACCCGCTCCCCCCCCCCCGCCGACCAGACCCGACCTGATACCCGCTCCCCCCCCCTCCCGCCGACCCGACCCGAGACCCGACACCCGCTCCCCCCTCCCCCCCGCCCCGACCCGACACCCACTCCCCCCCCGCCCCGACCCGACACCCACTCCCCCCCCCTCTGCCCCAACCCGACACCCGCTCCCCCCCCCACCCGTCCCGACCCGAGACGCGCTCCCTCCCCCGACCCGACACCCGCTCCCCCCTCCCCCGTCGACCAGACACCTGCTCCCTCCCCCCGCCGACCAGACCCGACCCGACACCCGCTCCCCTCCCCCCCGCCCCGACCCGAGACCCGCTCCCCCCCCGACCCGACACCCGCTCCCCCCTCCCCCGTCGACCAGACACCTGCTCCCTCCCCCCGCTGACCAGACCCGACCCGACACCCGCTTCCCCCCCCCCCGCCGACCAGACACCCGCTCCCCCCCCCCCCGCCGACCAGACCCAACACCCGCTCCCCCCCCCGCCGACCAGACCCAACACCCGCTCCCCCCCCCCCCCCCGCCCCGACCCGAGACCCGAGACCCGCTCCCCCCCACCCCCCCCCGACTGACCCGACCCGACCCGCGCTCCTGTTCCCCGACCCAACCCGCCCGCCCCCCCTCACTGGACCCGACTCCCGGACTGGATCCGATCCGACCTGACCTCTCCCTTCCCGACCCCTCACCCCCCTCTCTCTCCACCCCCCCGCTCTCTCTCTCTCCCTCCCTCCCTCCCTCCCTCTCTCTCCCTCCCTCCCGCCCTCCCTCTCTCTCTCTGCCTCCCTCCCTCCCTCTCTCTCTCTCCCTCTCTCTCTCTCTCTATCCCTCCCTCCCCCCCTCTCTCTCCCTCCCTTCCCCCCCCTCTCTCTATCCCTCCCTCCCCCCCTCTCTCTCCCTCCCTTCCCCCCCCTCTCTCTCCCTCCCTTCCCCCCCCTCTCTCTCCCTCCCTCTCTCTCTCTCTCTCTCTCCCCTCCCGCTCAGCGGCACGAACGGCTGCAGAATTCTCCCTGGCTGAAGCACTTTCACACAGGTAGGAAGATGGTTTATTTAATCATTTCTTGGCTTATAAATGTTTATTCAGGTTGGATTTATTTGTATAATATTTGTAGAAGTATAAATAAGGATTTATTGTCGAATTTAATGAGTTCCCTTTCCCCCCCCTCCCCCCCACCTCGTTCTGGACGCCTAATTTGTAACCTGCGCCTGATTTTTTAATGTGTAGAACAGGTTTTTTCAGTTCTACAAAAATCTTCACTGGCTCCATTCTACTTTAGTTTGGAGTACGTTTTCACTGTGGAAACTTTCAAATCAGGCGTCAGTGGCCGGACACGCCCCCTTTTGAAGAAAAAATTCTGTTCTAAACTAGAACTGTTCTACCTGACGAGAACTGCAGAAAAAAAAATGTGCAGAATTGCGATTTCTTTAAAATAGTCCATTCTCCACCAGTTGCTCCTAAAAATCAGGCGCGAATCACGTGGAAACTTGGGCCCAGAGAACCGGAGAGACAGGGCGTTACCTCCATTTTGTAGCGGGTGATACGTCCCGTGTAAGCTGCATTGACGCAGATTCTTGCTGCGGAGCTGGCAGCGACTACGCATGGTTCAAACACCGGAGGCTTGTTATCTTCATCCAGGACATGGATATTGATGGTCACGGTATCGATCGGGTTAATGTCATTTGCCTTTTCCTATAACAGATGGAAGAAAGAGAAAATTTGCAGCTATATAGCGCCTTTCACAACCCAAAGTACTTTACAGCCAATTAAATACTTTTGAAGTGTAGTCACTGTTGTAATGTAGGAAACACGGCACTTCCGACAGTGCGGTGCTCCCTCATAAGAACATAAGAACATAAGAATTAGGAACAGGAGTAGGCCATCTAGCCCCTTGAGCCTGCTCCGCCATTCAATAAGATCATGGCTGATCTGGTCGTGGACTCAGCTCCACTTACCCGCCCGCTCCTCGTAACCCTTAATTCCCTTATTGCTTAAAAATCTATCTATCTTTGACTTGAAAACATTCAATGAGCCAGCCTCAACTGCTTCCTTGGGCAGAGAATTCCACAGATTCACAACCCTCTGGGAGAAGAAATTCTTTCTCAACTCGGTTTTAAATTGGCTCCTCCGTATTTTGAGGCTGTGCCCCCTAGTTCTAGTCTCCCCCACCAATGGAAACAACCTCTCTGCCTCTATCTTGTCTATCCCTTTCATGATTTTAAATGTTTCTATAAGATCACCCCTCATCCTTCTGAACTCCAAGGAGTAAAGACCCAGTCTACTCAATCTATCATCATAAGGTAACCCCCTCATTTCTCGAATCAGCCTAGTGAATCGTCTCTGTACCCCTTCCAAAGCTAGTATATCCTTCCTTAAGTAAGGTGACCAAAACTGCACGCAGTACTCCAGGTGCGGCCTTACCAATACCTTATACAGTTGCAGCAACACCTCCCTGCTTTTGTACTCCATCCCTTTCGCAATGAAGGCCAACATTCCATTTGCCTTCCTGATTACCTGCTGCACCTGCAAACTAACCTTTTGGGATTCATGCACCAGGACCCCCAGGTCCCTCTGCACCACAGCATGTTGTAATTTCTCCCCATTCAAATAATATTCCCTTTTACTGTGTTTTTTTTCCCAAGGTGGATGACCTCACACTTTCCGACATTGAATTCCATCTGCCAAGCCTTAGCCCATTCGCTTAACCTATCCAAATCTCCTTGCAGTCTCTCTGAGTCCTCTACACAACCCGCTTTCCCACTAATCTTAGTGTCATCTGCAAATTTTGTTGCACTACACTCTGTCCCCTCCTCTAGGTCATCTATGTATATTGTAAACAGTTGTGGTCCCAGCACTGATCCCTGTGGCACACCACTAACCACTGATTTCCAACCGGAAAAGGACCCATTTATCCCGACTCTCTGCTTTCTGTTTGCCAACCAATTCTCTATCCATGCTAATACATTTCCTCTGACTCCGCGTACCTTTATCTTCTGCAGTAACCTTTTGTGTGGCATCTTATCGAATGCCTTTTGGAAATCTAAATACACCACATCCATCGGTACACCTCTATCCACCATGCTCGTTATATCCTCAAAGAATTCCAGTAAGTTAGTTAAACATGATTTCCCTTTCATGAATTCATGCTGCGTCTGCTTGATTGCACTATTCCTATCCAGATGTCCCGCTATTTCTTCCTTAATGATAGTTTCAAGCATTTTCCCCACTACAGATGTTAAACTAACCGGCCTATAGTTACCTGCCTTTTGCCTGCCCCCTTTTTTAAACAGAGGCGTTACATTAGCTGCTCCCCAATCCGCTGGTACCTCCCCAGAGTCCAGAGAATTTTGGTAGATTATAACAAATGCATCTGCTATAACTTCCGCCATCTCTTTTAATACCCTGGGATGCATTTCATCAAGATCAGGGGACTTGTCTACCTTCAGTCCCATTAGTCTGTCCAGTACTACCCCCCTAGTGATAGTGATCATCTCAAGGTCCTCCCTTCACACATTCCTATGACCAGCAATTTTTGGCATAGTTTTTGTGTCTTCCACTGTGAAGACGGAAGCAAAATAATTGTTTAAGGTCTCAGCCATTTCCACATTTCCCATTATTAAATCCCCCTTTTCATCTTCTAAGGGACCAACATTTACTTTAGTCACTCTTTTCCGTTTTATATATCTGTAAAAGCTTTTACTATCTGTTTTTATGTTTCCTTAGTATATCCCCACTGAAGTGCGGCACTCCCACAGTACTGCTCCTCCGACAGTATGGTGCTCCCTCAGTACTGCCCATCCGAAAGTACAGCGCTCCGTCAGGACTGTCCCTCCGACAGTGCTGCACTCCCTCAGTACTGCCCCTCCGACAGTGAGGGGCTCCCTCAGTACTGCACCGGGAGTGTCAGCCTGGATTATATGTGCTCGAGTCTCTGGAGTGGGACGTGAACCCACGACCTTCTGACTCCAAGAGCGCTGCCCACCGAGCCACGGCCGACACCGCACAAGATACAAATTCCAATCTTTGAGAATCTGACAGATCCAGCAGAATATAAGTGCGGGAATGGACTGCGCTGTCACCTTGGCGTGTAATTTCAGCTGAAGAGTCTTTGTCTCCTCATAAGGGATCATTTTGCTGAGAATAATCTCGGGCGTGTTGGGTGTCCGGAGACGGAAGTACGCGAATCCATTCTGTGGAAAGCACAGTGTTAGTTGCAGTCAGTGTGGGCGGTGCTGATGCAAAGCTGCAGTGGGACATGGTCCACGTGGGATCGGCGCACTTACTGTGCCTGGATCCAAAGAGTAGAAGATCAGGTCGCCATCTGGGTCGAACGCTTTTACTGTTTTGAAGGGTTTATCCACAGGGAAGAGCTTCAGGAAGCAGAGAACAAAGTGTCAAAACTGGTGCACCAATAGCAAACTGATAACTCTATAACGATGATGTTAATTGTGCATCAATTATTCTGTCTTGTTCATCCTAAATTCTAAATGCACTATGGAACACAGGAACAGGAGGAGGCCATTCAGCCCCTCGAGCCTGTTACACCACACAATTAGACCATGGTTGATCTGTATTTCAACCCCCATTTCTCTGTATACCTTTGGACCATTTACCCAATAACAATTGATCATTCTCAGACCCTTCCACACACTTCCCCGCCTCACACTCATTGTGCTGTAATCCAAACACAGCCTTAATTGAATAATAAACCTGAACACTACAGATCACAACTCTTCACACAGCATTTTATCCCTCAAAAGCCAGACTTTTAAAACTCAGGTTTGGAATCAGTGCTTCCTGATTCATCTCAACTCTTCTGAATGTTAAAGCCCCTACTATGGGACTGGGCCCTTCCCCCGGTGCCCTGTGGGCCTGGACCCTTCCCCCGGGGCCCTGTGGGACTGGGCCCTTCCCCCGGTGCCCTGTGGGACTGGACCCTTCCCCCGGGGCCCTGTGGGCCTGGACCCTTCCCCCGGGGCCCTGTGGGACTGGGCCCTTCCCCCGGTGCCCTGTGGGCCTGGACCCTTCCCCCGGGGCCCTGTGGGACTGGGCCCTTCCCCCGGTGCCCTGTGGGACTGGGCCCTTCCCCCGGGGCCATGCCCTGTGGGACTGGGCCCTTCCCCTAGTGCCTTGCCCTGTGGGCCTGGACCCTTCCCCCGGGGCCTTGCCCTGTGGGACTGGGCCCTTCCCCCGGGGCCTTGCTCTGTGGGACTGGGCCCTTCCCCCGGTGCCCTGTGAGACTGGGCCCTTCCCCCGGGGCCTTGCCCAGTGGGATTGGGCCCTACCCCAGTGCCCTGTGAGACTGGGCCCTTCCCCCGGTGCCCTGTGGGACCGGGCCCTTCCCCCGGTGCCCTGTGGCACAGACGTGGGAGTCCTTTCCCAATATGGCGGGCGACGAAGGAGCGCGCACTACCCGCCATATTGGGCGTTTCACTGTCCCCTTTGCCCATGTGCAAATATTACATCACAGTGACTGGAGAATGAAGTGAACGCAATCTTACCTCACTAATATTAAAATTCAGGACATTCTCCGGAAACTTGGGAGGATTGTCATTGATATTCATGATCAGCAGCTCCAGGGCTCGTTCTGCCTGTCGGTGAGAAGTTATTGTGAAATTGCCTCAATCAAGCTGAAGTTCTCTATCACGTGTGTTTCTTGTCAATATTACTGGGCTTTAACTGGCCAATGTGAAAGATTGTCACACGTGGTCATTGCGTCCGAGGGGCAGGTTAGTGGGTTAATCAGCTTCAATCAAGGTTTTCCACAATTACAGCAGGCAGACAATTTGGCCCAGCCAGTCCCTGCTGCTGTTTAGCCTTATTTTTGATCTCCCCCAGTCTTTCCTTCCTTTATTTTACCCAATGGTCCGCTGTATTATATATTGTTATGGTACAATTTTAAACTGGGTGCAGGAAGAGAGAGACCTGGGGGTATGTGTGCACCAATCATTGAAGGTGGCAGGGCAGGTTGAGAAACTGATAAAAGAGCTTACGGGATCCTGTGCTTCATAAATAGAGGCATAGAGTACAAAAGCAAGGAAGTTATGATGAACCTGTATAAAACACTGGTTCGGGTTCAGCTGGAGTATTGTGTCCAATTCTGGGCACCACACTTTAGGAAGGATGTGAAGGCCTTAGAGAGGGTGCAGAGAAGATTTACAAGACTGGTTCCAGAGATGAGGGTCTTCAATCCAACTGTCCATTTAAGGTCTGTGTTTTTATTTTTTTTATTAAACAATATGCAGAGGAGATTTACTAGAATGGTACCAGGGGTGAGGGAATTCAGTTACGTGGATAGATTGGAGAAGCTGGGGTTGTTCTCCTTGGAGCAGTGATGGTTAAGTGGAGATTTGATAGAGGTGTTCAAAATCATGAGAAGTTTTGATAGAGTAGATAGAGAGAAACTGTTTCCAGTGACGGGAGGGGCGGTAACCAGAGGACACAGATCGAAGGTGATTGGCAAAAGAACCAGAGGTGACACAAGGGAACATTTCTTTATGCAGCGAGTTGTTGTGATCTGGAACGCGCTGCCTGAAAGGGCGGTGGGAGCAGATTCAATAGTAACTTTCAAAAGGGAATTTGATAAATACTTGAAAAGGAAAATGTGCAGGGCTGTGGGGAAAGAGCAGGGGGAGTGGGACTGATTGGATCACTCTTTCACAGAGCCGGCACAGGCTCGATGGGCCAAATGGCCTCTTCCTGTGCTGTGAGATTCTATGATTCGTTAAGCATTTAATATTGCGTGCTGTCAAATTGCTTTAGTGACTGTAGGATGTCTTCATTTTCCACAGGATTCAATCAGATCATCGATAACTAACGAAAGAGTTTAACTTACCGGCGGATTGCCACAGCTTAAATGGAAGATTATTACTGGAGTCGTGAGGTTCTGTTAAAGTACAAGACAGCAATCAGACTATCAACAGTGGCATTGTATCAGCCTTATCGTTATATAGAATTCCATCATACACATCGCTGCTAACACACAAAGTGACTGAGATAAATGTTTTCATGCAGAGAGCGGTCACAATATCATCACGAACACACGCTCGGAAAACCTTTACCTCAGCGCGGCCTGAGTGAGCAGATTCTTCCCAATGGACCTTGTCCCACTTGTGTGGTGATTCTGTGCCCGGGGGGGGAGGGGCATGTGGAATGTGGCAAGGACATGGGGAGGGGGAGGCCAGGGGGGTGGGTGGGAGGGGCGCGGGGAGGGGGTGGGAGGGTAAGGGGCAGTGCAGGAGGAACGCAGGGGTGTGGAGGGTGGGGGGAGGCAGGGGGGAGGGTGGGGGAGGCCAGGGAGGGGGGAGAGCGGGGGGAGGCATGTGGGGAGGTGGGGGGGGGGGGCGGGCTGGGGCACGTTCCCTATCCCTGAACAGTGAGGTCCGAGGTGCCCCTGATATGGGCCTCGGGCCTCGTTTCCATGGAGACAGCCAACTGCCCAGAGCTGCCGATGTACTGGGATTGACGTCTGACTCTCTGCTGGCGTCACGGCGATTGGTCCTCGGGCCGGGGTGGCGGGGAGTGAGCCAGGTTTAATGTTGGGTCTGGGGGATCGATCCTGCTCCTCCCGGCTACACATTGCGTGAAGCGAGGGGGATTTCCTGTCGATTAGCCCCGCCGTGCTGAGTGAGTGTGCGCTGACTCGATCGGGAATCGGAAACGGGTTCTGCAAGAGGAGCATGGCCCTAATTTGAATAAATTAACTCTGTTCAGAAGGCAATTAAATAAAAATCATTCTCGGAATGTGGACGTCGCAGGCAAGGCCGGCATTTATTGCCCATCCCCAATTGCCCCTTGAGAAGGTGGTGGTGAGCCGCCTTCTTGAACCGTTGCAGTCCGTGTGGTGAAGGTGCTCCCACAGTGCTGCTAGGGAGGGAATTCCAGGTTGTGATCCAGCGTCGATGAAGGGCCGATATATTTCCAAGTCATTCAGCTGACCATCACCTCTGGATCATTGATACTTGCCACATCATCATCGCTGGATCACAACCTGGAACTTCCTCCCTAGCAGCACTGTGGGAGCACCTTCACCACACCTTCAGGAGAGTCTGTCAGTGCCTGTGCAACCAGACCCCAGAGGCACTCAGTGACTCCAGGAGTGGGTAGCTACCCTGCTGGATGTAAACCCAGATTTCATTCCCCGGGACTGTCTGGACCCCCTGTCTCCCCGGGAATGTCTGGATCTCTTGCCTCCCTGGGACTGTCTGAGGCTCCTGTCTCCCCGGGACTGACTGGGGCTCCTGTCTCCCCGGGAATGTCTGGGGCTCCTGTCTCCCCGGGACTGTCTGGACCCCCTGTCTCCCCGGGACTGTCTGGACCCCCTGTCTCCCCGGGACTGTCTGGACCCCCTGTCTCCCCGGGACTGTCTGGACCCCCTGTCTCCCCGGGAATGTCTGGACTGTGGATCTGACTTGAGCAGGAATGGCTACCACTGATGTAAAGACTTTTTATTGTCACATAATTACTTCAAAATCAATCGCTTTTGTTAGCTGCAGAGTATTTTCTTTTACAGTAATCGGTACTGTTTCCTGGTTCTTTACTACAACAGGGGGCGTATTGATGATTATCGAACTGATGACAGTTCCTGCTGGTGTGTTCTCATCCACCTGCATACGTCTTTTTGGAACACAGCACGCTAAAGGAAGAGAGAAACAACCTTTTACTATAAATAACTAACAAACAACACACTTGTATTTCTGTCGTGTTATATGAAAATGCTGTTTACCATTATTCACAGAGCACACCTGCTCAGTGGCATCCATCAACGAAAGAGCAGCTAACAGGAGGCACAGCAAGATCCCAGGCCCAGGCAGGGGGAGACTTGTGCCCATTGTCTCCCGGACGCTGAAGGTTCTCTCCAAAGATTGGTAAATAAAGAAAGGATAGTCCCAATCACTGTCCCGAAACTCTCCCAGCCTCAGCCGCTTGCTTCTGATAACCCTTTGGAAGGAACCCAACCTGTAAATGATTGTGAGGGAGGCGGGTGTTAACTGACTGGTTATCCCAAACTTTGCTTCATGTCCGGATTGCTTTATTACTGCTGATCCTCTCATCCAGTCACAGTCTGCAATTTCCTGTAATGGAAAGTCATAAAAGCCGATTACACATTGTGCATTCCTCTTTGACACGATACTGACATCTGGTGAAAGGGTAATGAGATGTAGTCACTCTTCAAACGGTTGTGAAACGTTTCTCTGAGCAGTCAACAGACCTGACAGTAAGTGCCACAAGTGAACAATTGAGGGTACGGAAAGAAGCATGCATTAAGTACAACATTCAGGCTTGGGCTGATAAGCGGCAAGTAACATTCGTGCCACCCAAGTGCCCGGCAATGACTATCTCCAACAAGCGAGAGTCTAACCACCGCCCCTCAACATTCAATGGCATTATCATTGCCGAATCCCCCACCATCAACATCCTGGGGGTCACCATTGAGCAGAAACGTAACTGGACCAGCCACATAAATACTGTGGCAGCAAGTCCTATTTATTCATGGGAACAGTAGCATGGTGGTGTTGTTGGGTTAGCAATCCTGAGACCTGTACTAATGATCTGGAGACATGAGTCCAAATCCCACAGTGGCATTTTAAGTTTTAATTCAGTGAATTAAATAAATGTGCATTCAACATCTTGTTTCAATGATCGTGAAACTACCAGATTGTCGTACAAAACCCATCTCGTTCACTAATGTCCTTCAGGGAAGGAAATCTGCCACCCTTACCCTGGGAATGAGTGATCATAGCATGATTGAGTTTCAAATTCAGATGGAGGGTGAGAAAGTTGGATCTCTAATCAGTGCACTAAGCTTAAATAAAGGAGACTATGACGGTATGAGGGCAGAGTTGGCTAAAGTGGACTGGGAAAATAGATTAAAGTGTAGGACGGTTGATGAACAATGGTGTACTTTTAAGGAGATATTTCAGAACTCTCAAGAAAAATATATTCCAGTAAGGAGGAAAGGGTGCAAGAGAAAAGAAAGCCACCCGTGGCTAACTAAAGAAATAAAGGACGGTATCCAATTAAAAACAAGGGCATACAAAGTGGCCAAAACTAGTGGGAGGACAGAAGATTGGGAAGCTTTTAAAAGCCAGCAAAAAATGACTAAAAAAATGATTAAGAAAGGGAAGATAGACTATGAAAGTAAACTAGCACAAAATATAAAAACAGATAGTAAGAGTTTCTATAGGTATATAAAAAGAAAAAGAGTGACTAGAATAAATGTTGGTCCCTTAGAGGACGCGACCGGGGAATTAGTAATGGGGAACATGGAGATGGCAGAAACTCTAAACAAGTATTTTGTATCAGTTTTTAAGGTGGAGGACACTAACAATATTCCAATAGTGGATAGTCAAGGGGCTATGGGGGAAGGGACTGAACACAATCACAATCACTAAGGAGGCGGTGCTCAGTCGGACTAAAGGCAGATAAATCCACTGGACCTGATGGCTTGCATCCTAGGGTCTTAAGAGAAGTAGTGTCAGGGATTGTGGATGCATTGGTTGTAATTTACCACAATTCCCTAGATTCTGGGGAGGTCCCAGCAGATTGGAAAACTGCAAATGTAACATCCCTATCCAAAAAAGGAGGCAGACAAAAAGCAGGAAACTATAGACCTGTTAGCCTAACATCTGTGATTGGGAAAATGTTGGAGTCCATTATTAAAGAAGCAGTAGCAGAACATTTGGAAAAGCAAAATTTGGCCAGGCAAAGTCAGCATGGATTTATGAAGGGGCAGTCATGTTTGACAAATTTGCTGGAATTCTTTGAGGATGTAACGAACAGGGTGGATAAAGGGGAATCAGTGGATGTGGTGTATTTGGACTTTAGAAGGCATTTGACAAGGTGCCACATAAAAGGTTACTGCACAACGTAAAAGTTCACGGGGTTGGGTAGAGGATTGGCTAACAAACAGAGAACGGAGAGTCAGGATAAATGGTTCATTCTTTGGTTGGCCGCAGGGACCCCAACTATTTACAATATATATTAACGACTTGGAAGAGGAGACTGAGTGTAACGTAGCCAAGTTTGCTAATGATACAAAGATGGGAGGAAGGGCAATGTGTGAGGAGGACATAAAGAGGCTGCAGGATGACATAGACAGGCTAAGTGAGTGGGCAAGAATTTGGCAGATGGAGTATAATGTTGGAAAGTGTGAGGTCATGCACTTTGGCAGAAAAAAAATCAAAGTGCAAGTTATTATTTAAATGGAGAAAGATTGCAAAGTGCCGCAGTACAGTGGAACCTGGGGATACTTCTGTATGGAACACAAAAGGATAGTATGCAGGTACAGCAAGTGATCGGGAAGGCCAATAGAATCTTGGCCTTTATAGCAAAGGGGATGGAGTATAAAAGCAGGGAAGTCTTGTTACAGCTGTACAGGGTATTGGTGAGGCCACATCTGGAATACTGCGTACAGTTTTGGTTTCCATATTTACGAAAGGATATATTTGCTGTGGAGGCAGTTCAGAGAATGTTCACTAAGTTGATCCCGGGGATGAAGGGTGTAAGCAGTTTTGACCCGAGCTTAATTGTTAGACGGACGGCTCGAAGCGCCCCTGCCTTACGAAAGTTCTCGACCCAGGAATTATTATTCAGGGTGTAAATGAAATGAGTCATGGACAGGAAAGCTTTAGTGAGAAATCGACATATATTTATTTGGTCTAACATATACTGGCTAAAATATGCACCACTAAACAAAATCACTGTCTCTGTGGAGAATAAAATCCAGGTTACAAACAACATACATACAGTACAGAAATGAGACCTAGTAACATGCAATAATTCCTGGTGGGTCTAACTCCACTCCTGCCAACAAATTACCCTCCTGCAGTATAGCCCTGAAAAGCTTCACTTCTGAGAAAACCCTGAGCCCTTACCCAGCTTGTCTGGGATATCTGGTTACTGGCTTGGGACACTCGCGATCATGCTCACCACCACATGCAGCTGATTTCCTTTCTCAGCTCAGCTGCGGGAAGTCACTGCCTGGTCTTCAGTCTCGGTGGCTTCTTCTGCGGTACTGCAGCCCCTTCCTCTGGTCCATCGATCTTGGTGGAGCGAGAGCGAGAGCAAGAGAGAGCTCTCTCTAGATACAAGCTGCAAGCTGCAAGCTCCAAGCTTCACTCCAAGCTCCAAGCGAAAAACAAAGTGGAAAAGACCCTGTCTTTATGGGAGTCTTGCTAACCCTATCTTTCCCGCCAATCTTTAAAACCCTTTTGTTTCTAAGCACGGGTACTTAGTCAGTGATGGGCCATCCAACCCATGTGTATTGGGCTGATGGCCCTTAATCTGGGCATCTCTCTCAGTCTTTGTGTTGGGAAAGACCTGGCTCCTCTTTGGCTGGCCAGGCTAGTGGGTTCATTGTTCTGCTTTTCCTTCTGAGATGGAGGTGAGATGTTCTTTTGCATATTAGAGTGGCTTTGTCAGTGGCCCCCCCCTTCCTGGCCGACAGCTCTTTTATCAATATTCGTGGCCCCCTTCCTTTAGCTGTGACTGGTGGGCGAACCTGTTCTGGATGACGGACAGTTCTTTTGTCATAGCTAACTGCCATGCGGTCTCTGGAGTTTTAACAAAACCAGCTTTTTCACATATCTGCGCAGGGTGACCCCATAAAATCCACAGAATATTCTTGACTGAGTCCATTCTTTAAACAGAAACTTTGCGATCTCTTCAGTCCCCTGTTTGATGCTTTTTCTTTCCATAAAGCATCACTCGACGAGAGAGCAAAGGCCAAAGTCTCCCACAAATGAAACTGTTCCCCTGATTTTACGTTTAAAAACCCCAGAACCGGACCCCTTACTGCATGTCTCAGTTCCCTTCTACAGAGTCAAGACATCAGTGAAAACGGCTTCTTATCAGCTTCACATGGTCAAGTTCCACTCCACGAGACGTTACAAAAAACACCGCGCACATCGCACCATACAGCATTGACAGGTGGTAACACACTACAAAAATAACAACAGCGCACATCGCGCAATACAGAGTGTGAAACTCTAACCAGAATATACAATACACTTGCTTACAGAGTTTTGGTACATTACAAGTTTTAGCAGGGAGAAACCATCATCAACATAAATCAATTACACCTCTCCGGGTCAATCTAACACCCCTTGCCACTGCGCTCGGAGCATCTGGCTCCGTCGCCTGCAGTTGGTGTAAAACAAGTAGCCTACAAGCAACAATTGTATAATAACTAATACATGGGAATAGATGCGGATCCAGGGGAGAATCTCTACACTCAGACCAATGTCCCACCACGGTGGCAAGACAATCCCCTTGATCTCCTCCCCCAGTTCTACTGTCTTTTGCTCTAAAGTGTAAAAATGTTTCTGGGAGATCTCGACGGCCTTTATTAACTCAGTGAGGTGTTCCGGCAGAAAAGGGATCGAGTACCCAAAATGCTCCACATAGTCCTGGAGATGCGTGAAGGTGTCGTTCACAGTGAGGTGAATGGTCGATGGTTCGGGGATGGGAGTAATTCGCTCTTGTGCCACTTGAACCTCAGCCTTGGTTTTGAAACAAAAGCTGTTGTCGCTCACCGGACACCACATGACCTGGCTGTATCGGTAGCGGAGCGCACTTGTGGTGACACAACCCATGTATGCTACCTGTGGAGGTACGTGATCTCGTGCCATCACTTCCATGGTGCAATTGATAGGTTCTGCGCCTGCAGAAGCAAACCCACATTCTGATCAGGCAAAAGCATTCAAGTGCTGGGGGCACAGTATTACGTGAGCACCCTGGCTCTGGGATCCGGAGAGGTCAGTGCCCGTCATAGCATGCTCCCACTTTATGACATACGGCGGGACCGCTTTAAAACTCCTCCACGAATGACCCCGATATTCTCAACCCTGTATACTAGTGCTGGCTGGGATGACCCACCCATTACCGGCATCCTCATGACAATTCCCATTACTGTATAGTTGGAGCGCTCGCAATCTACAGGGACAGAGTAGGCTTCAGAGACTAAATGAAGCTGGCACGGGCTCAATGAATTGCTATACGGGTGCAGCGCGGCAAGATGCTTGTTTCTTAACCGTGAAGGGACGCGACCTTGCCTCAGGTCCTCCAGGTTACTGCGGTCCTCGCCCAGCATCCATACAGCACACACACCTTTCTGTACAGCCTGCTCCGAGGCGTTCCTGTCCTCCCGTATCAAATCATTAACAGTTATAGCGTGCCTCTCCAGCTCCACAATGACCTCCTTTAAATGAACGGTCATTGCCTGGTCCTCATGAAGCTCTGAACCCACCACTGTGTTCTCTTCCCTTAGAATCTTACGCAGTTGGTTCTTTAACCCAGTGATCTGCATCTGGAGTTGGACATCATCCATACTATTAACAATACCTGTTCCTGTACTGAACGCTATGGCTACATCGTTCCAGGTCCCTCTTCTCTGCCTCCCGGACCCCACACTATTCCCAACATTCAGACCATAAAGCTGTTCTTTATCTACATTTCCATAGTCCAGTTCATAAAATTCCTGAAACATCAAATTTAACAGAGCTTCATAAAGCTTCTCCATCTTCTTCGGGCACCATACAGGCAGGTGGACTTCAGTCAGGTTCAGGATGCCATGGAGTAGTGCACGTTCTGAAACAAAACTTTGTCAGTTGGGATTAACATCAAGCCATTCCCTGGACCCCTGGTGGTGGTGGGACACCTATCTACAGTCATCTGTACCGTCGGGGCTCTGGGCCGGGGTTTCCTGGTGTATGAGATGAGCTCTGTGGCATTGATGGTATTCGGGGGATTTGGGATCACACATGAGTCCACACTCCGATTCCAACCAATCCCGTAGTCGTGTCCGAAGCCAGGGGTCGATGTCAGGTGGTCCGTCTGATTTTATTCGTATTATTGTTTTTTGTAGCATTTTGGTTCAACTGAGTGTCTTGCTGGGCCATTTCAGAGGGCAATTGACGAGTCAACCACATTGCTGTGAGTCAGAAGTCACATATAAGAACATAAGAACATAAGAAATAGGAACAGGAGTAGGCCATACGTCCCCTCGAGCCTGCTCCACCATTCAATAAGATCATGCCTGATCTGATCATGGACTCAGCTCCACTTCCTCGCCCGCTCTCCATAATCCCTTATTCCCTTATCATTTAAGAAACTGTCTATATCTGTCTTAAATTTATTCAATGTCCCAGCTTTCACAGTTCTCTGAGGCAGCGAATTCCACAGATTTACAACCCTCTGAGAGAATAAATGTCTCCTCATCTCTGTTTTAAATGGGCGGCAGTTAATTCTACGATCATGCCCTCTAGTTCTAGTCTCTCCCACCAGTGGAAACATCCTCTCTGCATCCACCTTGTCAAGCCCCCTCATAATCTTATACATTTTGATAAGATCACCTCTCATTCTTCTGAATTCCAATGAGTAGAGGCCCAACCCACTCAACCTTTCCTCATAAGTCAACCCTCTCATCCCCGGAATCAACCTGGTGAACCTTCTCTGAACTGCCTCCAAAGCAAGTATATCCTTTCGTAAATATGGAAACCAAAACTGCACGCAGTATACCTTATATAGCTGTAGCAAGACTTCCCTGCTTTTATACTCTATCCCATTTGCAATAAAGGCCAAGATACCATTTGCCTTCCTGATCACTTGCTGTACCTGCATACTATTCTTTTGTGTTTCATGCACAAGTACCCCCAGGTCCCGCTGTACTGCAGCACTTTGCAATCTTTCTCCATTTAAATAATAACTTGCTCTTTGATTTTTTTTCTGCCAAAGTGCATGACCTCACACTTTCCAACATTATACTTCATCTGCCAGATTTTTGCCCACTCACTTAGCCTGTCTATGTCCTTTTGCAGATTTTTTGTGTCCTCCTCACACATTGCTTTTCGTCCCATCTTTGTATCATCAGCAAACTTGGCAAACTCAGTCCCTTCTTCCAAGTCGTTAATATAGATTGTAAATAGTTGGGGTCCCAGCACTGATCCCTGTGGCCAACCAGAGAATGAATCATTTATCCCGACTCTCTGTTCTCTGTTTGTTAGCCAATCCTCTATCCATGCTAATATATTATCCCCAACCCAGTGAACTTTTATCTTGTGCAGTAACCTTTTATGTGGCATCTTGTCAAATGCCTTCTAAAGTCCAAATACACCACATCCACTGGTTCCCCTTTATCCACCCTGTTCGTTACATCCTCAAAGAACTCCAGCAAATTTGTCAAATATGACTTCCGTTGTGTCTATAAGCACTCTAGTAACGACTCCACGAGGTAAGGTATTGTACTTGAGCTGTTGTGACCTTAGTCCTTTTTTCCCACTACTGCCATCAGGAAAGCAGTGACAGGATCGGTCCAAGTCAGCATGGATTTATGAAAGGGAAATCATGCTTGACAAATCTTCTGGAATTTTTTGAGGATGTAACTAGTAGAGTGGACAAGGGAGAACCAGTGGATGTGGTGTATTTGGACTTTCAGAAGGCTTTTGACAAGGTCCCACACAAGAGATTGGTGTGCAAAATTAAAGCACATGGTATCGGGGGTAATGTACTGACGTGGATAGAGAACTGGTTGGCAGACAGGAAGCAGAGAGTCGGGATAAACGGGTCCTTTTCAGAATGGCAGGCAGCGACTAGTGGGGTGCTGCAGGGCTCAGTGCTGGGACCCCAGCTATTTACAATATACATTAATAATTTAGATGAAGGAATTGAGTGTAATATCTCCAAGTTTGCAGATGACACTAAACTGAGTGGCGGTGTGAGCTGTGAGGACGATGCTAAGAGGCTGCAGGGTGACTTGGACAGGTTAGGTGAGTGGGCAAATGCATGGAAGATGCAGTATAATGTGCATAAATGTGAGGTTGTCCACTTTGGGGGCAAAAACACGAAGGCAGAATATTATCTGAATGGTGGCAGATTAGGAAAAGGGGAGGTGCAATGAGACCTGGGTGTCATGGTACATCAGTCATTGAAAGTTGGCATGCAGGTACAGCAGGCGGTGAAGAAGGCAAATGGTATGTTGGCCTTCATAGCTAGGGGATTTGAGTATAGGAGCAGGGAGTTCTTACTGCAGTTGTACAGGGCCTTGGTGAGGCCTCGCCTGGAATATTGTGTTTAGTTTTGGTCTCCCAATCTGAGGAAGGACATTCTTGCTATTGAGGGAGCGCAGCGAAGGTTCACCAGACTGATTCCCGGGATGGCAAGACTGACATATGAGGAGAGACTGGATCGACTGGGCCTGTATTCACTGGAGTTTAGAAGGATGAGAGGGATCTCATAGAAATATATAAAATTCTGATGGAACTGGACAGGTTAGATGCAGAAAGAATGTTCCCGATGTTGGGGAAGTCCAGAACCAGAGGACACAGTCTAAGGATAAGGGGTAAACCTTTTAGGACTGAGATGAGGAGAAATTTCTTCACTCAGAGAGTTGTTAACCTGTGGAATTCCCTGCCGCAGAGAGTTGTTGATGCCAGTTCACTGGATATATTCAAGAGGGAGTTAGATATGGTCCTTATGGCTAAAGGGATCAAGAGGTATGGAGAGAATGCAGGAAAGGAGTACTGAGGTGAATGATCAGCCATGATCTTATTGAATGGTGGTGCAGGCTCGATGGGCCAAATGGCCTACTCCTGCACCTATTTTCTATGTTTCTATGTTTCTATTGCAGCTCCTGAATGAGGGTACAGTAAGGTGAGCTCCCTTTTATACTTGGTTACCTGCAGTGTGCAGGTGACCTCGAGGTCTCCACCAGTTGCACCCTCAGGTGGTACAGGCATATTGTTCAAAGGTCTTATGCGACTGTACATTAAATATACAGGGTATATACACACACAACATCACTCCCCTCCTAAGTCTTGTGCCACTGGTCTTTGCACTGTGTGCTCTGGTCCTCGACTTGAGTGCCCAAAACCCTTGTACTTTGTCTGTGCTTGGGAGTGGCTCTCTCTCTGTAGACCCCCAAATCCTAATTGCCACGATATTGGGAAAAGGTCAGCAGTGGCTGGTTGGAGGTTGTAGTGGGGGTTGTGTGGGTTATGGGTGTGATCCATGTGTGTCCATGGCTACATACATTCCCCCCCCCTCCCCCCATACATATACCATGTGTGTGGCTTGACATCTGCATTGGCATACATGTACAGAGAATGAATAATGGGATTAGTTATGTGACTGTTTGGGTTCAGCAGTGGTGGAACAAGTACATATTATAGGTAAGGTACATACGTGATATTGCAGTCTTGCCCCTGGGGTGTAGGTGCAGGTGGGTGATGATGCTCGTTCCAGAGCAACCGGACTATGTCCAGGTTGTCTGATGACGGCACTGCGCCTCCTGCCAGCTGGGTGGATTCGGATCGCTCCCCTGGCTGAGTCTCAGGGCCTTTGCCGTTGCCTAATGGTGGGCAGAGCCACAGGCATGTGTGGCCTCCCTGTCCTCCTTTGAGGGCTGCAGGGTCTCCTTGCTGCCCTGCAGCGGTAATGGGAGCCTGGTCAACCCAGGTCCCGTCGGGAGGGCTGGAGGGTGCTGGCCTCTTGCTCCCGGTGCTGACCCTGGTGGCCAGAGAGGTCGGGCCAATCTGGGGCAAGGTGCTAGTAATGGTGCCTGTGCCGTCCACTAATCGCTGGCCCTGAAGTAGGTATGCTCCCACTGTGTGCGTCCAGACTTCCTGGGCTTTACATTGGTCCCGGAGGCGCAGGCTACCTGATCGGGTAGCCCACTGGACCTGGGTGCTTCCCACGGGAAGTTGCCCTTGGTTTTGTCGAAGTACATGTCGAACCCGGTATCACACATCATTCCATCATTTACATGCATGCAATCGCAATCATCCGACTCGACATTGTTGGTTGTCTTTACAAAATCACATTTGTCAATTACTTCTTTTCCCTCAGTTACATCTTTTCCCTGTATGCTACCGGCATCGCTGTACAATATTACATTTAAATACTTGTATCCATCAATTACATATTTTCCACATATCCTACCAGCATCGCTGTTCAAAGGTACATTCAGAAACTTGCATTTGTCAATTACATCTCTTACATTAGTATCACCGGCATCGCTGTACAAAAAGTAGAACTGTCCCTTTAATTGTTCTGGGTTGCCGGTCTCCTTTAACAGGGCCTTGCAATCTTTACCCCAATCCGGTTCGCTGCTCAGTATCACGTGTTGCTCCCTCAACGCTGCCCCTCATGGTCTGGTCGCAGCCATCTTGATTTCAGGTGCTTCACCTCGTGCTGCGAGGGCCATCTTCTTTCTCTCCACGAGGTCGGCTGCGGTGATCTTTTTCTCCCCAAGTTTTGCCACGGAAGCCGGGAATTTACCTTCTGCACCGATCTTCTTCCTCCGGAGTCCTGCCACTGGAGCCCGGAAGGTGAGGTTATGGTCGTTCGGGTTGCATCATCTCGCCGTTGGGTAGTGCGGTCTGTGTTGTTGCCGTGCAGTCAAGTTGGATGTTAGGATCTTCAGGTGTTGCGATAGATCCAAATTTGGGGCCGCATAGGACGTCGATCGCTGGGGCCTGGAGGCTTTCCAAGCTCCAGCAGAATTGGATTTGTTTGATCCATCTTCTCCCTAGCAGCGTTGGACCATCACCAGCAACGATCCACAAAGGTAGCTTGTGCATCGCGCTGCCGTAGGACCCATAGACATCCACGCTGCCAACGACTGGGATGGTGTCTTTTGTGTAATTGAGCAGCTTCGCCTGGATCAGGAGTATTTTAGGTCATTCGGCGGGATTGTCCCAGAGTTTCTCGAAGACCGCCTGATTCATCAGCAATTGGCTCGTCTCTGTGTCGACCTCCATTGAGACTGGAACACCGTTGATTTCGACTTCTATTTTCAATGAGAAACTCTCGGTGGAGCAGGTAAATACACCGTATAACTCTTCCTGGGCTGAGCTGCTTCCTGGACTCTCTCTTCGTCTTCATCAGCGCTGGAGCCCGGGTGATCGGCCAACTCTTCAGCGACTCAGTGAGTAAAGTTTCTTTTACACATTCGCTGGAGATGGCCTTTAGTATTGCAGCCTTTGCAAGTATAGTCTCTGTATCGGCACTGGTGGGCTCTGTGATTTCCTCCACAGCACCAGCATGGGGCTGGCCAGTTGTCCCCATGCGGCAGACTGGGGGTTGCGGGACTCAGGGTAGCAGCCTTACCTTTGAAAAGCGCCATTCGGTGTACGGTGCTTGCCGGGTTAGAGTCCTGTGGTTGAGTCATCATTCTCTGGAATTGAACGCCTGGCTGACGTTAATTGCCTTCTGCAGGGTGACCGTGGTGTCCGCAGAGAGCAGATTTGGAGGAGGCCCTCGTGGCCGATTCCAATAACAAAGATGTCCCTCAGTGCTTCGATGAGGTGGTCGCCAAAATCACACGGTGCAGCCAATCGTCTCAAGTCTGCGGCATATTTTGCGATTTCTTGGCTTTTGGGCCTCCGGTGTGTGTAGAACTGGTGTCTGGCTGTGAGGATGCCCTCTTTAGGCTTGAGCTGTTCCTGTATGAGCGTTACGAGTTCCGCGAATGTTTTGGTTGTCATCTTCTCTGGGGCTAGCTAGTCCCTGACAAGGTCATGAACGGTGGGCCCACAACTGCTGAGCAGGATAGCTCTGCGCTTATCAGCCAGCGAGGTCAGTGTATCTCCAACCAGGTCGTTCGTGATGAAGTAGTGTTCTAGCCTTTCCACAAAGGCATCCCAATCTTCCCTCTCAGCGAATTGTTGAAAGTTGCCAAGGTTAGCCATTTTACGCATGGAAATTCATATTCTCGTCGCCAATGTTTGTGTCCAAAAGCACTCTAGTAATGACTCCAGGAGGTAAGGTATTGCACTTGAACTGTTGTGACCTTAGTCCTTTTTACTGCAGCTGCTGAATGAGGGTACAGTAAGGTGAACTCCCTTTTAAACTTGGTTACCTGCAGTGTGCAGATGACCTCTAGGTCTCCACCACTTGCACCCTCTGGTGCCACAGCCATATTGTATACAGTGTGAAGATACATTCAAAGGTCTTATGTGACTGTACATTAAGTGTGCAGGGTATATACATACACAACTTCCCTTTCATAAATCCATGCTGACTCTGCCTGACCGAATTTTGCTTTTCCAAATGTCCCGCTACTGCTTCTTTAATAATGGACTCCAACATTTTCCCAACCACAGATGTTAGGCTAACTGGTCTATAGTTTCCTGCTTTTTGTCTGCCTCCTTTTTTAAATAGGGGTGTTACATTTGCAGTTTTCCAATCTGCTGGGACCTCCCCAGAATCCAGGGAATTTTGGTAAATTACAACTGTTGCATCCACAATCCCTGCCGTTACTTCTCTTAAGACCCTAGGATGCAAGCCATCAGGTCCAGGGGATTTATCCGCCTTTAGTCCCATTATCTTACTGAGTACCACCTCCTTAGTGATTGTGATTGTGTTAAGTTCCTCCCCCGCTATAGCCCCTTGACCATCTACTGTTGGAATATTGTTAGTGTCCTCTACCGTAAAGACTGATACAAAATATTTGTTCAGAATTTCTATCATCTCCATGTTCCCCATTACTAATTCCCCGGTCTCGTCCTCTAAGGGACCGACATTTACTTTCGATACTCTTTTCCTTTTTATATACCTATAGAAACTCTTGCTATCTGTTTTTATATTTTGTGCTAGTTTACTTTCATAGTCTATCTTCCCTTTCTTAATCTAGACCAGCTACCATTGCATACAAGGAGAAATAAAACATAGGCTGGGGGTTGGGGGGTGGGGGGGGGGCGGTGACGGAGTGGGGAGGCAGCCAAAGATGGGCAGCAGTTACACCCTGAAATTGTTGAACTCGATGTTTTGTCCAGAAGGTCCAAAAGAAAGGTCAGGATGGGAATAGGGCCATTAAGGGATAGACAGGATAAAACCACAGGTAATGATAGAGAGATGACAGAAATATTAAATCATTATTTTGCTTCAATATTTACCAGTGAGATAGAACAGATGGACATTACATTGGCTGATGGTTAGTAATGAGATAAGTACATTGAAAATAAAAAGAGGGGATATATTAAATAAACTAATCAAACACAAAGAAGATAAGATCCCTGGACCAGATGGATTGCATCCACGCATTTTAAAAGAATCGAGGGAGGAGATAGCAGAGACATTACTATACATATTTAATAATTTGTTAGAAAAAGGTGTCGTGCCAGAAGACTAATGTAATAACTATATTGAAGAAGTGGTATAGGACATGTCCAGGGAATTATAGATCAGTCAGCTTTACATTGGTGATAGGAAAAATAATGGAATGCCTACTGAAGGAGAAAATAGAAAAGCTAGAAACCAAAAATATAATAATGAATTGTCAGCATGGAGTTCAAAGGGAAAGTCTTGCTTAACCAAACTCATTGAATTTTTTGAAGCGGTAACAGAGAGAGTAGACAAGGATAATGCAGTAGATGTAATTTATCTAGATTTTCAAAAGGCCTTCGATAAGTTCAGAGAATGCAGAGTCAGGGGACAAGTAGCAGAATGGATCACTAGCTGGCTTCAAGACAGAAAGCAGAGAATAAGAAAGAAAGACTTGCATTTATATAGCGCCTTTCATGACCACCGGCTGTCTCAAAGCGCTTTACAGACAATGAAGTACTTTTGGAGTGTAGTCACTGTTGTAATGTCTCAACTCTTTGCTGAAACCCTCCTCTCCACATGTCTTTCCTGTTTATACTTTCTGAAGGCCCATCTCTCTCTCCTGTCCTTATCCTGTCAAAGATGGAGTCAGACAGGCCATTCTGAGCAGGAGTAAAAGGTTACTATTCATGTTATGTCTTTAATACTCTTATGAATGACTCCACGAGGTCTAGTATTGTACTTGAGCTGTTGTGACCTCAGTCCCATTTATTGTAACTCCAGAGTGAGGCACAAGCATGGTGGGCAGCCTTTTATACTGGGCCCTGCACACCTATGCAGGTGACCCTCAGATCTCCCACTGCAGTGCCCTCTGGTGGCACACCTTATGTGACTATACAGTTAGTATACATGGTCTACATACATAACATCACTTACCCCCGAGTCTTTAATGTAAATTGACTTGTACATTGACGGTGACCTGGGCTTTGGTCTTCCTGGTTGACCATTGGAGGGTCACTTCTAGTTTGGGTGGATTGGAAGTGAGATTTGTTGCCAGTGGAGGTCCCCGTGGTTTCTGGTTGAGTCCATGACTACTCCATTCTCCCCCCCCACACAGAGATCATGTTAATGGCCCGTTACATGCAAGTTGCATTCAAGTTCATCACATGGGTTTTACATTTACATCTTGGTACATTTGTTGGGTAGATTACAGTTGCGTTTCTTTTTGTGTGGTACATTTACATGATCAGTACAGGTATATCAGTACAGATACACAAGGACAGTCTAGTTCCAGCACGGCCGGATGAGATCCGGGACGTCTGGTGGTGGTGCAGCGCCCCATGCTAGTGGGTCTGTGGGCGAGGTGAGCTCATTTTACTCGAGTTGCCGGAGCTCAGGGCTCTTGCCATTACTCCTAGTGTCAGGCAGGCCCAAAAACAGCTGATGTGTCTGTGACCTCCCTGTCCTTTTTGTTTGCACAGTGTCGCTGCTGCTCCCTGGGAAGCAGTCTGAGCGAGTGAACGTTTCGTCTAAGTGACGGTGGGGCTGCCTCGTCTTGTCTAGCAGTTCGCAGGGGACTGCTGACTCGCTTTCCTTGAGGACACCATTGTGAGCACTCTCTAGTTTGGGATCCTGGCTGGTCCAGGTCCAGTTCGGAGGATCCGTTGTAGGTGACCCTTTGCTCTTGGGCATTGCCGTGGTGGCAAGTGGGTTTGTGGTCTGCGCCTTTTCCAGGTGGTGGGCGACGGTAGCCGACTGCGAGCATAGGCGCAGTTTACTGTTTCTGGCCCGTGGTGGTTCATGCCAACGGGTGCCTGCAATGTTAAACCGATCTGAGGCAGGGTATCGCAACCGGCATCTCTGCTCTCCGGGGATCGTTTACTCTGCGGCTTGTCTACTTCTGTCAGCTGTGCGGACCACTTTATGATACATCATTCTGGTCCCGGGGATGCAGGCTACAGCATTGGGTAGCTGGCTGGACCTGTATACGACCGTTAGGTGTTTGCCCGCTACATTGGCTGATTGCAATTTGCACCCGACATCGCTCAATAACATTTTGTTCGTTACAGCTAGACTTTTACATTGGTTACCAATTTCAAGCAGTTCATTCAAAAATGGCAGGTTGCTGGCCTCCTTTAAAATGGCCTTACTACTTTTACCCCAATCATCTTCCTTGCGTGGAACCACGTGTCGTTGCTCCATTAGCGCTGCACGTCGTGGTTTGGACGCCATCTTTTCCCTGTCCATGATGTCAACTGCTGCAATCCTCTTTCCCAGGGATTCTGCCACTGAAGCTGGGAAGGCGCCCTCAGATCCAATCTCCCTCCCCGGGGAGTCCTGCCACTGAAACCAGGAAGGTGTGTTCGGGTCATCACGGCCGGATCATCGCCAAGCAGTCATGATGGGCAGTCTGTGCCTCGGGGGCTGCGCGGATCTGCTCTCCGGTGCCTGGTCCAACCGAAGGTGGGGGCTTGCTCTGCCTCTGAGCACGGGGTCATTGATCGCTGGAGGGATGAAGTCTTCCCAGTTCCAATGAAGCTTCCCCATCCATCTTCTTCCAAGTAGCGTTGGTCCATCACCTGAAACAATCCACAATGGTAAATTGTGCACCGCACCCTCATGGGATACACTTACATCCGCACTACCAACAACTGATATCAGTTCCTTGGTGTAGGTGCACAGCTTTGCCTGAACCGGGACCAGCTTGGGTTGTTCAGCTAGATCGTTCCATAGCCTCTCAAAGGCTTCCTGGCACATTACTGATTGACTCACCCCTGTGTCTACTTCCATGAAGACTGGAATGCCATTTATCTCAGCTTCCATTATCACTGGAGGACAATCTGTGGTGCAGGTATATATGCCATACACTTCATCCTGGGACTGAGCTGCCTCTTGAGCCATCTCCTTGTAATCACAGAGTCACAGCTCTTTTGCACATTCGCTGGAGGTGGCCCTTTGTGCTGCAGCCTTTGCACACATAGTCTCTGAACTGACTCTAATGAGCCTGTGATTACCTCCGCAACACCAGCATGGTGCTACTCAACTTATGTTTGCACCCCTCGGCGGACTCTGAGTTAAAGGATTTGTGGGCCTGTACGCTCTGCCCTTGGCAGATTCACATTCAACAGTTCTGCCTGTGAAAGGCGCCATTCTATTTACAGTACTTGCCGGGTTTGAGTCCTGAGAGTGAGTCATCATCTGCTTGGAGCTGCAGCTTGAAGTCATGAACGCCTGGCTGATGCTGATGGCCTTCTGCAGAGTGATGGTGGTTTCGGCAGACAGTAGCCTGTGAAGAAGGACCTCATGACCGATGCCAATTAAGAAGACGTCCCGCAACGCATCGGCGAGGGATGCGCCGAATTCACACGTCCTGCCAGCCTCCTGAGGTCAGCAGCGTACTTTGCGATTTCCGGGGCGGCGGTGTGTATAAAATCGATGCCTGGCCGTGAGGTTTGAGTTGGTCACGAGTTAGCACTTTCATATGACTTGTTCATTGTTTTCTCTGATGCAAGCAAGTCCCTGACGAGGCCGTAGACCGCGGACCCACAACTGGTCAACAGGATAGCTCTGCGCTTATCTGCCAGCGTGGCCGGATCATCGCCTACCAGGTCTTCTGCTACAAAATATTGGTCGAGCCGCTCCGTAAAGCCTTCCCAATCTTCACCCTCTGAGAACTTTTCTAATGCACCAACGTTAGTCATTTTTGCGTGAAAGTTCGGAATCTCGTCTCCAGTTGTTGTGTCTTTAATACTCTTATTCACGTCTGGACCGGGGTCAAACAGGGCTGCATCATTGCTCCAACCCTCTTCTCAATCTTCCTCATTGCCATGCTCCACCTCACAATCAACAAGTTCCCGGCTGGAGTGAACCCAAACTACAGAACCAGTGGGAAGCTGTTTAATCTACGCCATCTCCAGGCTAGGTCCAACTCTGCCATTGAGTTGCAGTATGCGGATGACGCCTGCGTCTGCGCACATTCAGAAGCTGAACTCCAGGATATAGTCAATGTGTTCACTGAGGCATATGAAAGCATGGGCCTCATGCTTAACATCCGTAAGACAAAGGTCCTCCACCAGCCTGTCACCGCTGCACAGCACTGCTCTCCAATCATCAAGATTCACGGCGCGGCCCTCGGCAACGTGGACCATTTCCCATATCTCGGGAGCCTCTTATCAACAAAGGCAGACATTGATGCGGAGATTCAACATCGCCTCCAGTGCGCGAGTGCAGCCTTCGGCCGTCTGAGAAAAAGAGTGTTTGAAGACCAGGCCTTCAAATCTACCACCAAGCTCATGGTCGACAGGGCTGTAGTAACACCTGCCCTCCTGTATGGATCCGAGGCATGGACGATGTATAGAAGGCACCTCAAGTCACTGTAGATATATCACCAACGATGTCTCCGTAAGATCCTGTAAATCCCTGGGAGGACAGGCGGACCAACATCAGTGTCCTCGACCAGGCTAACATCCCCAGTATTGAAGCACTGACCACACTCGATCAGCTTCGCTGGGCAGGCCACATAGTTCACATGCCAGATACGAGACTCCCGAAGCAAATGCTTTATGCGGAGCTCCTTCGTGGTAAACGAGCCAAAGGAGGACAGCGGAAACGTTATAAGGACACCCTCAAAACCTCCCTGGTAAAGTGCGACATCACCACTGACACCTGGGAGACCCTGGCCGAAGACCGACCGAGGTGGAGAAAGTCCATCCGGGAGGGCGCTGAGCTCTTCGAGTCTCAACGCAAAGAACGTGAAGAGGCCAAGCGCAGGCAGCGGAAGGAGCGCGCGGCAAACCAGCCCCACCGACCCCTTCCCTCGACTAATGTCTGTCCCACCTGTAGCAGGGTCTGTGGCTTTTGTATCGGACTGTTCAACCATCAAATAACTCACTTTGGGAGTGGAAGCAAGTCCTCCTCGATTCCGAGGGACTGCCTATGATGAGTACTCTTATGAATGGCTCCTCGAGGTCTAGTATTGTACTTGAGCTGTTGTGACCTTAGTCCCATTTATTGTAACTCCAGAGTGAGGCACAAGCATGGTGGGTAGCCTTTTATACTGGGCCCTGCACACCTATGCAGGTGACCCTCAGGTCTCCCACCCCAGTGCCCTCTGGTGGCACACCTTATGTGACTATACAGTTAGTATACATGGTCTACATACATGACAATTCACAGTGGCAGAAGGTGGGTAGTGGTGTTCCACAGGATGTAGGAAGTCATGGATTGGAAGAAAAAACTTTAGACAAAAAAGTCTTCAGACTGTTGTTGGAATAACTGGATAGACACTTAGAATCTACTTCTGTTTTTGATTCCCTGCGGATGTTATAACATTGAAAGATTCATTCCATGGTACAATAGCTAAAGCTACTTAAACAGTGTGAGCATAACTAACTGAGAACAGGCAGCTGAAGGCTAGGAATGGCATGTCTGACCCCAACCGTGGAAGGATCAGGACAGAAGAGAGAGATGGGCCTACAGAAAGTATAAGCAGGAAAAACATGTGGAGAGGAAGGTTTCACCTAAGAGTTGAGACAAAGAACGCGACATATCATAGGTTAAATGGTCCTATCCATCCTTTTACCTCAGGCCCACCCCTAAAAAGGGAATAAAAGAGATATTGAAATAACTTTTCAGGGCAGACGGAGCAGAGAAGAGCTGTTCGTGCTACCAGCTGTCTGTCCAATCGGGACCAATACCATCTACTTGTCATGGTCGTATGCCTATCCTGATTGCGTGTTGTGTTTGAATATATTTGAACTACCGCTCCTTAATAAAATGCCTAATGACTTTACAACCCTTTGGGTAATCTGTGTGTGACCTGTGATCCTAATCTTACAAGGATCAGTGCTGGGACCATTGTTGTTCACAATTTATATTAATGGTTTAGACTTTGGAATCAAAAACACAATTTCTAAATTTGCGGAGGACACCAAATTGGGGGGATAGTCAATACTGAGGAGGACTGCAACAAATTACAGGGGGACATTAATAAACTTGCAGAATGGGCATATAACTGGCAAATGAGTTCAACACAGATAAATGTGAGGTA
Organism: Pristiophorus japonicus; assembly: GCF_044704955.1. Classification (NCBI taxonomy): domain Eukaryota; kingdom Metazoa; phylum Chordata; class Chondrichthyes; family Pristiophoridae; genus Pristiophorus; species Pristiophorus japonicus. Next base: position 104,399,043 of record NC_091990.1, on the reverse strand, counting down.
TTACATTTTGGTAGGAAGAATAGGAAGGTCACATTACTAGGAGGGTGAGAGTCTGGGTGGGGTAGAGGAACAAAGGGATCTCGGAGTACAAATACACAAATCGTTAAAAGTTGTGACACAGGTTAGCAAGGCTGTAAAAAAAAGCAAACCAAGCACTAGGGTTTATTTCTAGAGGTATAGAATTGAAAAGTAGGGAAATTATGCTTAACCTGTATCGAACCTTGGTTAGACCACACTTAGAGCAATGCGTACAGTTCTGGTCGCCATATTATAAAAAAGGATCATCATCATCATAGGCAGTCCCTCGAAATCGAGGAGGACTTGCTTCCACTCTAAAGATGAGTTCTCAGGTGGCTGTACAGTCCAATATGAGGAGCACAGTCTGTGCCACAGGTGGGACAGGCAGTGGTTGAAGGAAAGGCTGGGCGGGGAGTCTGGTTTGCCGCACACTCCTTCCGCCGCCTGCGCTTGGTTTCTGCATGCTCTCGGTGGTGAGACCTGAGGTGCTCTGCGTCCTCCCGGAAGCTCTTCCTCCACTTAGGACAGTCTTTGGCCAGGGACTCCCAGGTGTCAGTGGGGATGTTGCCCTTTATCAAGGAGGATTTGAGGGTATCCTTGTAACGTTTCCTCTGCCCACCTGGGGCTCGCTTGCCGTGTAGGAGTTCCGAGTAGAGCACTTGCTTTGGGAGTCTTGTGTCAGGCATGCGGACAATGTGGCCTGACACAAGCGGACCTGGTCGAGTGTGGTCAGTGCTTCGATGCTGGGGATGCTGGCCTGATCGAGAACACTAATGTTGGTGCGTCAGTCCTCCCAGGGGATTTGCAGGATCTTGCGGAGACATCGTTGGTGGTATTTCTCCAGCGATTTGAGGTGTCTACGTCTTTGAGCCATACAGGAGGGCGGGTACCACTGCATCCCTGTAGACCATGAGCTTGGTGGCAGATTTGAGGGCCTGATCTTCAAACACTCGTTTCCTCAGGCGGCCGAAGGCTGCGCTGGTGCATTGGAGGCAGTGTTGAATCTCGTCTTCGATGTCTGCCCTTGTTGATAACAGGCTCCCGAGGTATGGAAAGTGGTCCACGTTGTCCAGGGCCGCGCTGTGGATCTTGATGACTGGGACGCAGTGCTGTGTGGCGGGGACAGGCTGGTGGAGGACCTTTGTCTTATGGATGTTTAGTGTAAGGCCCATGCTTTCGTATGCCTCAGTGAAGATGTTGACAATGACTTGGAGTTCAGTCTCTGAATGTGCGCAGACGCATGCCTGGTCCGTGCACTGCAGTTCGACGACAGAGGTTGAGGTGGTCTTGGATCTGGCCTGGAGGCGACGAGGTCAGTAAAGGGAGATAATGCATTAAAAGGATATAGAGGCACTGGAGAGGGTGCAGAGAAGATTTACAAGGATGATACCAGAAATGCGAGGGTATACATATCAGTGAAGGATGAACAGGCTGGGTCTCTTTTCTCTTGAAAAAAGAAGGCTGAGGGGTGACCTAATAGAAGTCGTTAGAATTATAAAAGGTTTTGATAGTGTGGATACAGAGAAGAAACTTCTTTACCCAGAGAGTGGTGCGAATGTGGAACTCACTACCACAGGAAGTGGTTGAAGCGAATAGTATCGATGCATTTAAGGGGAGGCTAGACAAGCATATGAGGGAGAAGGGAATAGAGGATTATGCTGATAGAGTTAGATGAGGAAAGACGGGAGATGGCTCGAGTGGAGCATAAACGCTGGCATGGACTGGTTGGGCCAAATGGCCTGTTTCTGTGCCGTATATCCTATGTAAATCCCTGGAATGATCACTTGTAACCCTGGGATGAAGGAGTCTGTAACCCTGGTCTGTAACCTTTTATAATTCTAACGACCTCTATTAGGTCACCCCTCAGCATTCTTTTTTCAAGCGAAAAGAGACCCAGCCTGTTCATCCTTCACTGACTGGAATGGACTGGAATGTATGCCCTGATATATTCCTCCCATCAAGGAACTAGTTCCATCATCTCCCCTTACTGACCTCAAACTTGTACAATGTACATTGTTTCTGTGCTTTACAGATCGCATTATCTATAGATACATATAGAACCCTATACATAGAATTATAGAATGATACCGCACAGAAAGAGGCCATTCGGCCCATCATGCCTGTGCCAGCTCTGTGAAAGAGCGATCCCATTAGTCCCACTCCCCCTGCTCCTCCCCACAGCCCTGCACATTTTTCCCCTTCAAGTATTTATCCAATTCCCATTTAAAAGTTACTATTGAATCTGCTCCCATCGCCTTTTCAGGCAGCGTGTTCCAGATCACAACAACTCGCTGGGTAAAAACATGTTTCTCCATCTCCCCTCGGGTTCTTTTGTCAATGACCTTTAATCTGTGTCCTCTGGTTACTGACCCTCCTGCTGCTGGAAACAGTTTCTCCTTATTTACTCTATCAAAACCCTATATGATTTTGAACACCTCTATCAAATCTCCTCTTAACCTTCTCTGCTCTACGGAGAACAACCCCAGCTTCTCCTGTCTCTCCACATAACTGAAGTATCTTATCACTGGTACCATTCTAGTAAATTCGTTCTGAAATTTAATGCAGAAAAGTGAGAAGTGGTACATTTTGGTGCAAAGAATGAGGAGAGGCAATATAAACTAAAGAGTACAGTCCTAAAGTGGGTGCATGAACAGAGAGACCTGGGGTATATGTGCACAAATCGTTGAAGGTGGCAGGGCAGGTTGAGAAAGCGATTAAAAAAGCTGACAGGATCCTGGGCTTCATAAATAGAGGCATAGAGTACAGAAGCAAAGAAGTTATGATGAACCTTTATAAAACACTGGTTCGACCTCAACTAGAGTATTGTGTCCAATTCTGGGCACCGCACTTTAGGAAGGATGTGAAGGCCTTGGAGAGGGTGCAGAGAAGATTTACCAGAATGTTTCCAGGGATGAGGGACTTCAGTTACGTGGATAGACTGGAGAAGCTGGGGTTGTTCTCCTTGGAACAGAAAGGTTAAGAGGAGATTTAATGGAGGTGTTTAAAATCATGAGGGGTCTGGACAGAGTAGATAGAGAGAAACTGCTCCCATTGGCAGAAGGGTGGAGAACCAGAGGACACAGGTTTAAGGTGATTGGCAAACGATCCAACGGTGAAATGCGGAAAAACTTTTTACACAGCGAGTGGTTAGGATCTGGAATGCACGGCCTGATAGGGTGGTGGAGCAGACTCAATCACAGCTTTCAAAAGGGAGTTGGATAAGTACTTGAAAGAAAAAGATTTGCAGGGCTACGGGGAAAGGGTAGGCGAGTGGGACAGCTGAGAGTCGGCACGGGCTCAATGGGCCGAATGGCCTTCTGTGCTGTAACCACTCCATGATTCTAACCTCTCCAGGTACCTTCACATCCGTCCGAAAGTGCGCAGTCCAGAATTGAGCACAATGCCCCAGCTGAGGCCTAACTAATATTTTACAAAGGGTTAGCTTAACTTCCTTGCTGTAAAATGAAGCCAAGGGTCCTGTAAGCTTTTTTAACTGCTTTCTCAATCGCAATCTAATTGAGGTGTTTAAGGTGATTAAAGGAGTTGATGGGGTCGATAGAGAGAAACTATTTCCTCTGGTGGGAGGAGTCCAGAGCAAGGGGGCATCACCTTAAAATTAGAGCCAGTCCATTCAGGGATGATGTCAGGAAGCACTTCTTCACACAAAGGGCAGTGGGAATCTGGAACTCTCCCCCCCACCATCAGTACCCTGGGGGTCCCTGCTGATCAGAAGCTTGAGTGGACCGGCCATATCAACACAAGAGCGGGTCAGAGGCTGGGTATCCTGCGACGAGTGTCTCACCTCCTGTATTATAAATACAAAGTTGTATTTACTCTGTGCAGCCACCAGAGGGCTCAGCCCTTGGAGTCCCAAGGGATCCCATAAAAGACTAAGGTCACACTTTACTTTGAGCTCACAGTGTTCAGTCTGACTGTTTCTCCATACACAACAACTGGCAACGAGATACAGATAGCAAACCCAAAGATGCAGAGAACAGTGGGCATCCTGGAGAAATTCTCGGAGGGAGATGATTCGTGGCCAACGAGCTAGATGGGGAAGAGAACACTGCCAAACAAAGGGCGATCCTCCTCACCGTCTGTGGGGCACCAACATATGGCCTCATGAAGAATCAACTCACTCCAGCAAAACCCACGGAGAAATCGTACAACGATTTGTGCACACTGGTCCAAGAGCATTTGAACTTGATGGAAAGCATTCTGATGGCGAGGTACCGGTTCTACACCTACAAAAGGTCTGAGGGCCAGGAAGTGGCGAGTTATGTCGCCGAGCTAAGACGCCTTGCAGGATTTGAAGGACCTTTGGAGCACATGCTCATAGACTTTTTCGTACTTGGCTTTGGCCACGAAACCATACTTCGCAAACTTTGATTGTAGAGACCCCAACCTTGAGTAAGGCCATAGCGATAGCCCAGACGTTCATTGCCACCAGTGACAATACGAAGAAAATCTCTCAGCACACAAGTGCTGCTACAAGTACTGTGAACAAAGTGATGTTGTTTTTGAATCATAACATACAGGCCATGCCCCACATGCCTGCAGCTGCACGTCCGCAGATGACTCAGAGTCCACCATCAAGGGTGATGAATGCAGGGCCATTAACACCTTGTTGGCGTTGCGGGGGTGATCATCATTTCCATTCATGCCGATTCAAAGAGTACATTTGCAAGGACTGTGGAACAATGGGACACCTCCAACGAGTGTGCAGGCGAGCTGCAAAGCCTGTTAAACCTGCAAACCACCATATTGCAGAAGAGGATAGATCCACGGAGGATCACGATGAACCAGAGCCTCAGATCGAGGAGGCAGAGATACATGGGGTGCACACATTCACCACGAATTGTCCCCCAATAATGCTGAATGTTGAACTAAATGGACTCCCGGTGTCAATGGAGATGGACACGGGCGTGAGCCAGTCCATCATGGGCAAAAAGACTTTCGAAAGGTTGCGGTGCAACAAGGCCTCAAGGCCAGTCTTAACTCCAGTTCACATGAAACTAAGAACTTACACAAAAGAACTGATTCCTGCAATCGACAGTGCTACCATAAAGGTCTCCCACGATGGAGCGTTGCACAAGCTAACACTCTGGGTGGTACCGGGCGATGGTCCCACACTACTCGGCAGGAGCTGGCTGGGAAAGATACGCTGGAACTGGGACGACGTCCAAGCGCTATCACCCGCTGACGACACTTCGTGTGCCCAGATCTTAGACAAATTTCCTTCGCTGTTCGAACCAGGCATCGGGAAATTCCAAGGAGCAAAAGTGCAGATACACCTAATTCCGGGGGCGCGACCCATCCATCACAAGGCGAGGGCAGTACCGTACATGATGAGAGAAAGGGTAAAGATCGAGCTAGACCGGCTGCAAAGATCATTTCACCGATCGAGTTCAGTGAGTGGGCCAGTCCTATTGTTCCAGTCCTCAAGGGAGACGGCACCGTCAGAATCTGTGGCGATTACAAATCATTTCTCCCTGCAGGACCAATACCAAAGGCTGCCGACCTCTTTGCAACGCTGGCGGGAGGAAAGACGTTCACGAAGCTGGATCTGACTTCAGCCTACATGACGCAGGAACTGGAGGAATCATCGAAGGCCCTCACCTGCATCAACACGCACAAAGGTCTTTTTGTTTATAATCCTATCAGCGGCGGCGATATTCCAGAGAAACATGGAAAGTTTACTGAAGTTGGTCCTGCACACCATGGTCTTCCAGGACGACATCTTGGTCACAGGTCGGAACACAGTCGAGCATCTGCAGAACCTGGAGGAGGTTATTAGTCGACTCAACCGAGTGGGGCTCAGGTTAAAACGCTCAAAGTGCGTTTTCCTGGTGCCTGAAGTGGAGTTCTTGGGAAGGAGAATTGCGGTGGATGGCATCAAGCCCCCCAATGCGATGATGGAGGCAATCGAGAACGCACCAAGGCCACAGACTGTGTCGGAGCTGCGGTCGTTTCTGGGACTCTTGAACTACTTTGGTAACTTCTTACCGGGGCTCAGCACACTATTAGAACCACTACATGTCTTACTACGAAAAGGGGGCGAATGGGTTTGGGGCAAAAGCCAAAAAAATGCCTTTGTAAAAGCGAGAAAATTGTTATGCTCAAACAAATTGCTTGTGTTGTATGATCCATGTAAGCGTTTAGTACTAGCATGTGATGCGTCGTCATATGGCGTCGGGTGTGTATTGCAACAAGCTAATGATTTCGGGAAACTGCAACCGATTGCTTATGCATCCAGGAGTCTGTCTTAGGCTGAGAGAGTCTACAGCACGATAGAGAAAGAAGCGTTAGCGTGTGTCTATGGGGTAAAGAAAATGCATCAATACCTGTTTGGGCTAAAATTCGAATTGGAAACTGACCATAAGCCACTAATATCCCTGTTTTCCGAGAGTAAAGGGATAAATACCAATACATCAGTCCGCATCCAGAGATGGGCTCTCACGTTGTTCGCATACAACTATGCCATCCGCCACAGGCCAGGCACAGAATACTGCGCCGATGCTCTCAGTAGGCTGCCATTGCCCACCACGGGGATGGAAATTGCGCAGCCCGCAGATCTAGCCATGGTTATGGAAGCATTTGAGAGTGAGCAATCACCATTCACTGCCCGGCAGATCAAAACCTGGACAAGCCAGGACCCCTTATTATCTCTAGTCAAAAGCTGTGTGCTTCACGGGAGCTGGTCCAGTGTCCCAGTGGAAATGCAGGAAGAGATAAAGCCGTTCCAGCGGCGCAAAGGTGAAATGTCTATACAGGCAGACTGCCTTCTGTGGGGCAATCGAGTAGTGGTCCCCAAGAAGGGCAGAGACACCTTCATCAATGACCTCCACAGTACCCACCCAGGCATCGTAATGCTGAAAGCGATAGCCAGATCCCACGTGTGGTGACCCGGTATCGATGCGGACTTAGAGTCCTGCGTTCACAGATGTAATACATGCTCGCAGTTAAACAATGTACACAGGGAGGCTCCGCTAAGTTTATGGTCTTGGCCCTCCAAACCGTGATCTAGGGTACACGTCGACTATGCAGGCCCGTTCTTGGGTAAAATGTTACTTGTGGTTGTAGACGCGTACTCCAAGTGGATTGAATGTGAGATAATGTCGGCTAGCACGTCCGCTGCCACTACTGAAAGCCTGCGGGACATGTTTGCCACTCACGGCTTACCCCATGTCCCGGTGAGCGACAACAGGCCATGTTTTACCAGTACTGAGATCAAAGAATTCATGACCCGTAACGGGATCAAACATGTCACATCTGCCCCGTTTAAACCAGCGTCCAATGGTCAGGCAGAGAGAGCAGTGTAAACCATCAAGCAAGGCTTGAAGAGGGTAACTGAAGGCTCACTGCAGACTCGCCTATCCCGAGTCCTGCTTAGCTACCGCACGAGACCCCACTCGCTCACTGGGATCCCACCTGCTGAACTGCTCATGAAAAGAGCACATAAGATAAGGCTCTCGTTAGTTCACCCTGATCTACATGAACAGGTAGAGAGCAGGCGGTTTCAACAAAGTGCATACCATGTTAGCGCAAATGTGTCACGCGAGATTGAAATCAATGATCCTGTATTTGTATTAAATTACGGACAAGATCACAAGTGGCTTCCCGGCACTGTCATGGCCAACGAGGGGAGCAGGATGTTTCGGGTCAAACTTTCACCGGAAACACTTGGACCAAATCAAACTTAGATTCACAGACTATCCTGAGCAATCCACCTTGGACCCTACCTTTTTTGATCCCCCAACATACACACCAGTGGCAACCGGCACCACGGTCGACCGCGAAGCAGAACCCATCATTCACAGCAGCCAGCAGGACCCAACACACCAGGCAGCCGAGCAAGGCCAGCTGCACAGCAGCCCAGCGAGGGCCCAACAAATAATTCAACAACTCCAGCTTTCACACCGAGATGATCAACCAGGGCAAGAAGGGCCCCAGATCGACTCACATTGTAAATAGTTACACTATTGACTTTGTGGTGGGGGGGGGGGGAGTGTTGTTATATATGTAAACTTGTATTTACTCTGTACAGCCACCAGAGGGCTCATCCCCTGGAGTGCCAAGGAATCCCATAATCCCTTGGGAGCACAGGTATTTAAAGAGCTTCACAGGTTGGAGGGGCACTCTGGAGACCTGCAATAAAAGACTAAGGTCACACTTTACTTTGAGCTCACAGTGTTCAGTCTGACTCTTTCTCCATACACAACATCCTGACTCCCCAAAGCTTCTTCACCATCTACAAGGCACAAGCCAGGAGTGTGATAGAATACACATGGAACACTTGCCTGGATGAGTGCAGCTCGAACACTCAGGAAGCTTGACACTATCTAATACAAGCAGATTGCTTGATCAATCAAACATACCATCCTGACTTGGAAATATATCGCCGTTCCTTCATCGTCTTTGGGTCAAAATCCTGGAACTCCCTCCCTAACAGCACTGTGAGAGTACCTTCACCACACGGACTGCAGCGGTTCAAGAAGGCGGCTCACCACTACCTTCTCAAGGGCAATTAGAGATGGGCAATAAATGCTGGCTTTGCCAGCGATGCCCACATACCCCGAAAGAATTTTAAAAAAGAACCGTACTGTACACACCAAAGGTGCAAACGGGAACATTCATATTGAGTTATGAATGCAGAACAATTTCTGCCCCATTTTAGTTTGAGGAAGCATCAGTTACGGACCGTGAGTGTCACATGTTGCAAACACTAGGCAGTACCACTCCCATCCTGCCCCACATGTACTTTGTGCGGCTGAGATTGTATTTCATTGTGTTGTGACACACTCTGGATCAATTTCCCAGAATACTCCCCCTCGTTCCCTGGGCTCTCTCGGCCTGAGCTAAAGTGCTGGAGCGGAGCTCCACCTGCTGGTTGTAAATCAGAAACAGAAGAGCGGTGGATGGAACGCTGGGGCAGATTTTACCTTCACTGCCCAAGCGACACAGAGAGGAAATTCTGGCAGGGGATGGCGCACGGTGATCCAGTGAAGTCGGTGCAAGGGGGAGTGCCCCCTCCCGCCAGATGTCCTCTCTGCAAAGTTCCCGCGCCCTGCCTCGTGCCCCGGCAGTAATGACGGAAAACAGCCAGCCTGATGGTCATCTTCTACCGTTGAAAACTGGCTGGGACAATGTTAACCAGACCCAGTGTTGGGCCTTCCCATTGGGGCTCACGATCCGTGTCCATTACAGGCTCAAAGATGGATCCAAACGACAGGCCGACGCTGGTCAGAACCCAGACCATCAGCCCCTGACTCGCTGGTCACCTCTCCGGATGGCTCAAGGCCAGGTCAGGCTGAGTTGTGAGGGCTCCAGTTGCCAAATAACACCTGGATGGCCACATGGGTGAGGCATCAGAAAAAGCTCAACACCAGGGAAATCTTACCCCAGCAAGGAGAGGGGAGGGCGAGGGCCACTGGTGCGGGCAATGGAAGCTAGACAGAGAGGCAAGCGTCGGTCATGACTCATTGGGCAGTACTCTCGCCTCTGATTCAGAAGGTCCTGGGTATATAAGCCCCACTCCAGGGACTCGAGCACATAATCCAGGCTGACACACAAGCTACTATACTGAGGGAGTGCTCCACTGTCGGAGGGGCAGTACTGAGGGAGCGCTGCACTGTCGGAGGGACAGTACTGAGGGAGCGCTGCACTGTTGGAGGGACAGTACTGAGGAAGTGGTGCACTGTGGGAGGGGCAGTACTGAGTGACCGCTGCACTGTGGGAGGGGCAGTACAGAGGGAGCACTGCACTATCGGAGGGGCAGTACTGAGGGAGCGCCGCAGTGTTGCAGGGGCAGTACTGAGGGAGTGCCGCAGTGTCGGAGGAGCAGTACTAAGGAAGCGATGAAAGCCTGCCGCTGGAGGGATGTAGGCCCGCCGCAGGAGGGTGGGGTGATGTCCTGGTCAGAGGCTCACCTTCTCGCCGGGCGTTGTCATGAGTAACCCGGTTTCAAATGACTGAACATGATGCTAATACAACACACAAAACTATTTTCTAGTTAGATTGGGGTACAGTATTCAATTCCTTAGTAAAAATTAAAAAAATAATTCTTGAAAGCTCCTCCAAGTTGTTTAAAAGGTTCTCCAAAAGTTTTAAAAGTTTTCCCAAGTTGTTTAAAAGTTTCCCAAGTTGTTTAAAAGTTTCCCAAATTGTTTAAAAGTTTCCCAAGTTGTTTAAACATTTCCCAAGTTGTTTACAAGTTTAAAATGAAAGTTAATAGTGAGTTACTTCCTTTGGTATTGTTCCATGGGTGCTGCCAGCCCTCTGCCACACCTTGGGGAACTGTGGGGGAGTAGAGGCTCAGTTGTCTCTGAAGGAGGAGGAAAGGCCAGCCGCCGTCGTGGAAGAGGAGGAGGCTCAAATGCTGTCGTGGAGGAGAGGCACAGCTGTTGCCACTGGAGTGGATCCGGTTGCCCCTGGGGAGAGGTCTGGTCGCTGCTGGGAGCCCGAACGCCTGGCCGGATGCTCACCGAACTCGCCGGGCGCCGTCGAGGGTCAGGGATTGGGTGGAGCAGCTGGGACGACGTCGACGTCGGAGGAGGAGGTCATAGAGGGGGGGGAGCTTGCTGTCCCAAAATCCGGGCCTACCTCAGGCGCTGCTCCAGACCACCCAAGGCGCTTCACAGAAGAGAGGGCCGAGGACACTGCCCCGATGAACACCTGTAGCGACATTAACAAAGCGGAGGGGACAGCAGAAGCAGTGCCGCAAAAAAGTCAATGCCGGGGCACTTAAAGACCCAGCTAAGAGAGCCCTATACAGGGCAGCGCCTCACAGCTAACCTGGCAACCCTTGATCACCCCGAGACTCAGAATTCCCACAGCGCTTGGTCTGTCCTCCAGGCCTCCAAAACCAGTGCCTGCAAAGAGACGCTCAGACAAGCAACCAGAAAACACCAGGACAGGTTTGATGAGAATGATCAGGAGATCCAATAACGAATAGATCGCAAGCGCAGAGCATTTCTGAGCCTTAAGCAACAACCCCACTCAGGAGCAGCAAAGTAACATTACAGGCGGCTCAAGGCTGAGGTCCAACAAAAAACCTGGGACCTAAAGAACAGGTGGTGGTTGGAGAAAGCACAGGAGGTACAACAACTGGCCAACAGCCATGATGTTCGAGGATTCTTCGTCCAAACTCCCAAGGCCCTACCCCACTGCTGGCCAAGAATGGGGAAACACTCATCAAGGACACCGAGGCAGTCAGGGCCCGCTGGAAGGAGCAATTCGAAGATCTCCTCAATCGAGACTCTGCCTTTGACTCGAGTGTTCTTGACTCCATCCTGCAGCATGCTACCCACCACCACCTCAGTGACCCCCAACATTGCACGAGGTAGGAAAAGCCATAAGACAGCTCAAGAACAAGAAGGCTATGGGCGCGGATGGAATTCCCGCTGAGGTGCTAAAGTATGACGGAGAGGCACTGTTGGCACGGATACATGACCTCATCTCTCTCATCTGGAGGGAGGAGAGCATGCCGTGAGATCTCAAAGATGCAGTGATCGTGACCATCTTTAAAAAAGGGGACAAGTCCAGCTGCGGCAACTACAGAGGAATCTCCCTGCTATCAGCCTCTGGGAAAGTCGTCGCTAGAGTCCTCCTCAACCAACTTCTCCCTGTGGCCGAGGAGCTCCTCCCAGAGTCACAGTGCGGATTTCGTCCCCAACAGGGCACAACGGACATGATTTTTGCAGCGCGACAGCTGCAGGAAAAATGCAGGGAGCAGTGCCAGCCCTTATACATGGCCTTCTTCGACCTTACAATGATCTTTGACACTGTCAACCACGAGGGTTTATGGAGCGTCCTCCTCCGTTTCGGATGCCCCCAAAAGCTCGTCAACATCCTTCGCCTGCTTCACGATGACATGCAGGCCGTGATCCTTACCAACGGATCCATCACAGACCCAATCCACGTCCGGACCGGGGTCAAGCAGGGCTGCGTCATCGCTCCAACCCTCTTCTCAATCTTCCTCGCTGCCATGCTCCACCTCACAGTCAAAAAGCTCCCCGCTGGAGTGGAACTAAACTACAGAACCAGTGGGAAGCTGTTTAACCTTCGCTGCCTCCAGGCCAGATCCAAGACCACCCCAACCTCTGTCGTCGAGCTACAGTACGCGGGCGACGTCTGTGTCTGCGCACAGTCAGAGGCTGAACTCCAGGATATAGTCAATGTATTTACTGAGTCATGCAAAAGCATGGGCCTTACGCTAAACATCCATAAGACAAAGGTCCTCCACCAGCCTGTCCTCGCCGCACAGCACTGCCCCCCAGTCATCAAGATCCACGGCGTGGCCCTGGACAACGTGGACCATTTCCTATACCTTGGGAGCCTCTTATCAACAAAAGCAGACATTGATGAGGAAATTCAATACCGCCTTCAGTGCGCCAGTGCAGCCTTCGGCCGCCCGTGGCAAAGAGTGTTCGAAGAGCAGGCCCTCAAATTTACCACCAAGCTCATGGTCTACAGGGCTGTACCCGCCCTCCTGTATGGTTCAGAGGCATGTACTATGTACAGTAGTCACCTCAAGTCACTGGAGAAATACCATCAACGATGCCTCTGAAAAATCCTAGAAATCCCCTCGGAGGATAGATGCACCAACATTAGCGTTCTCGACCAGGCCAACATCCCCAGCATTGAAGCACTGACCACACTTGATCAGCTCCGCTGGGCAGGCCACATTGTCCGCATGCCGGACACGAGACTCCCAAAACAAGTGCTCTACTCGGAACTCCTTCATGGCAAATGAGCCAAAGGTGGACAGAGGAAACGTTACAAGGACACCCTCAAAGCCTCCCTGATAAAGTGCGGCATTCCCACCGACACCTGGGAGTCCCTGGCCAAAGACCGCCCTGAGTGGAGGAAGCGCATCTGGGAGGGCGCTGAGCACCTCAAGTCTCATCGCCGAGTACATGCAGAAAACAAGCGCAGGCAGCAGAAGGAACTTGCGGCAAAACTGTCCCACCCTCCCTTACCCTCAATGACTGTCTGTCCCACCTGTGACAGGGACTGTGGCTCTTGTATTGGACTGTTCAGTCACCTAAGGACTCATTTTAAGAGTAGAAGCAAGTCTTCCTCAATTCCGAGGGACTGCCTATGATGATGATGATGACTGAGGGAGTGCTGCACTGTCTGAGGGGGCGTTACTGAGGGAGTGCTGCACTGTCGGAGGGGCAGTACTGAGGAAGTGCTGCAATATCGGAGGGGAAGTACTGAGGGAATGCTGCACTGTCAGACGGGCAGTACTGAGGGAGCACCATACCGTCACAGGGGCAGTACTGAGGGAGCACCACACCGTCACAGGGGCAGCACTAAGGGAGTGCTGCACTGTCGGAGGGGCAGTATTGAGGGAGCGCCGCACTGTCAGAGGGGCAATACTGAGGGAGCGCTGCACTGTTGGAGGGGCAGTACTGAGGGAGCGCCGCACTGTCGGAGGGGCAGTATTGAGGGAGCGCCGCACTGTCGGAGGGGCAGTACTGAGGGAGTGTTGCATTGTCGGACGCGGAGTACTGACGGAGCGCTGCACTATCGGAGCGGCAGTACTGAGGGAGTGCTGCACTGTTGCAGGGGCAGTACTGAGGGAGCGCTGCACTGTAAGAGGGACGGTACTGAGGGAGCACTGCACTTTCGGAGGGGCAGTACTGAGGGAGCACTGCACTGTCAGAGGGGCAGTATTGAGGGAGTGCTGCATTGTCGGAGGGTTAGTACTGAGGGAACGCTGCACTGTTGGAGGTGCAGTACTGAGGGAGCGTTGCACTGTCGGAGAGGCACTACTGAGGGAGCACTACACTGTCAGATTGGCAGTACTGAGGGAGTGCTGCACTTTCGGAGGGGCAGTACTGAGGGAGAGCTGCACTGTTGGAGGGGCAGTACTGATGGAATGCTGCACTGTCAGAGGGGCAGTACTGAGGGAGTGCTGCACTGTAGTAGGTGCAGTACTGAGGGAGCACCGCACTGTCAGAGGTGCAGTACTGAGGGAGCACCACATTGTCGGAGGGGCAGTACTGAGGGAGCGCTGCACTGTCAGAGGGGCAGTACTGAGGGAGCGCTGCAATGTCCAAAGGGCAATGCTGAGGGAGAGCTGCACTGTCGGAGGGGCACTACTGAGGGAGCACTGCACTGACAGATGGGCAGTACTGAGGGAACGCTGCACGCGGAGGGGCAGTACAGAGAGAGTTCTGAACTCTCTGAGGGACAGTACTGAGGGAGCTCTGCACTGTCCTTTGCAGTCAGATTCAGGTGAATTTATAATGGGGAACAAAGAAATGGCAAAGCAGTTGAACAAATACTTTGGTTCTGTCTTCACGAAGGAAGACACAAATAACCTTCCGGAAATACTAGGGGACCGAGGGTCTAGTGAGAAGGAGGAACTGAAGGAAATCCTTATTAGGCAGGAAATTGTGTTGGGGAAATTGATGGGATTGAAGGCCAATAAATCCCTGGGGCCCGATAGTCTGCATCCCAGAGTACTTAAGGAAATGGCCCTAGAAATAGTGGATGCATTGGTGATCATTTTCCAACAGTTCATCGTCTCTGGGTCAGTTCCTATGGACTGGAGGGTAGCTAATGTAACATCAATTTTTTAAAAAGGAGGGTGAGAGAAAACGGGTAATTATAGACCGGTTAGCCTGATATCAGTGGTGGGGAAAATGTTGGAATCAATTATTAAAGATGAAATAGCAGCGCATTTGGAAAGCAGTGGCAGGATCGGTCCAAGTCAGCATGGATTTATGAAAGGGAAATCATGCTTGACAAATCATCTAGAATTTTTTGAGGATGTAACTAGTGGAGTGGACAAGGGAGAACCAGTGGATGTGGTGTATTTGGACTTTCAATAGGCTTTTGACAAGGTCCCACACAAGAGATTGGTGTGCAAAATTAAAGCACATGGTATTGGGTGTAATGTATTGAAGTGGATAGAGAACTGGTTGGCAGACAGGAAGCAGAGAGTCAGGATTAACTGATCCTTTTCAGAATGGCAGGCAGTGACTAGTGGGGTGCAGCAGGGCTCAGTGCTGGGATCCCAGCTATTTACAATATACATCAATGATTTAGATGAAGGAATTAAGTGTAATATCTCCAAGTTTGCAGATGACACTAAGCTGGGTGGCGGTGTGGGCTGTGAGGAGGATGCTAAGAGGCTGCAGGGTGACTTGGACAGGTTAGGGGAGTGGGCAAATGCATGGCAGATGCAGTATAATGTGCATAAATGTGAGGTTATCCACTTTGGGGGCAAAAATATGAAGGCAGAATATTATCTGAATGGTGGCAGATTAGGAAAAGAGGAGGTGCAACGATACCTGGGTGTCATGGTACATCACTCATTCAAAATTGGCATGCAGGTACAGCAGGCGGTGAAGAAGACAAATGGTATGTTGGCCTTCATAGCCAGCGGATTTGAGTATAGGAGCAGTGAGGTCTTACTGCAGTTGTACAGGGCCTTAGTGAGGCCTCACCTGGAATATTGTGTTCAGTTTTGGTCTCCTAATCTGAGGAAGGACGTTCTTGAGAGTCTAGATCGACTGGGCCTGTATTCACTGCAGTTTAGAAGGATGAGAGGAGATCTCATAGAAACATATAAAATTCTGACGTGATTGGACAGGTTAGATACAGGAAGAATGTTCCCGATGTTGGGGAAGTCCAGAACCAGGGGACACAATCTAAGGATAAGGGGTAAGCCATTTAGGACTGAGATGAGGAGAAACTTCTTCACTCAGAGAGTTGTTAACCTGTGGAATTCCCTGCCGCAGACAGTTGTTGATGCCAGTTCATTAGATATATTCAAGAGGGAGTTAGATATGGCCCTTATGGCTAAAGGGATCAAGGGGTATGGAGAGAAAGCAGGAAAGGGGTACTGAGGTGAATGATCAGCCATGATCTTATTGAATGGTGGTGCAGGCTCGAAGGGCCAAATGGCCTACTCCTGTACTTATTTTCTATGTTTCTATGTTTCTATGTCGGATGGGCAGTACTGAGGGAGTGCTGCAGTATCGGAGGAGCAGTACTGATGGACGGCTGCATGGTCGGAGGGGTAGTACTGAGGCGGTGCCGCATTGTTGGAGGGCCAGTACTGCGGGAGTGCTGCACTGTCAGAGGGTTGGTACTGAGGGAGCGCCGCACTGTCGGAGGGGCAGTACTGAGGGAGCGCCGCACTCTCGGAGGGACAGTACTGAGGGACTGCTGCACTATTGGAGGGACAATACTAAGGGAGCACGGCACTGTCAGAGGGGCAGTACTGAGGGAACGCTGCACTGTCGGAGGGGCGGTACTGAGGAAGCGCCGCACTGTCTGAGGGGCAGTACTGAGGGAATCATCATCATAGGCAGTCCAGTGGAATCGAGGAACATAAGAACATAAGAACAGAAGAAATAGGAACAGGAGTAGGCCCTACAGCCCCTCGAGCCTGCTCCACCATTCAGTAAGATCATGGCTGATCTGATCATGGACTCAGCTCCACTTCCCTGAGCGTTCCCCATAACCCCTTATCCCCTTATCGTTTAAGAAACTGTCTATTTCTGTCTTATATTTATTCAATGACCCACCTTCCACAGCTCTCTGAAGCTGCGAATTCCACAGATTTACAACCCTCTGAGAGAAGAAATTTCTCTTCATCTCAGTTTTAAATGGGCGGCCCCTCATTCTAAGATCGTGCCCTCTAGTTCTAGTCTCCCCCATCAGTGAAAACATCCTCTCCGCATCCACTTTGTCAAGCCCTCTCATAATCTTATAAGCTTTGATAAGATCACCTCTTAAAATGAGTTCCTAGGTGGCTCAGCCTCAAGAAGAAGTGTATGGAGTGTATACCTGCACCACCGATTGTCCTCCAGTGAAGATGGAAGTCGAGATAAATGGTGTTCCAATCTTCATGGAAGTGGACACGGGAGCGAGCCACTCAGTGATGAGCCAGGATGCCTTTGAGAGGCTATGGAATGAAAAATGGCCCGAGCTGATTCCAAAACAGGAAAAGTTGCGCACCTACACCAAGGAGCTGATCCCAGTCCTTGGTAGTGCGGATGTAAGTGTAATCCATAATGGCGTGGTGCACAAGTTACTTCTGTGGATTGTTGCAGGTGATGGTTCAATGCTACTCGGAAGAAGGTGGATGGGGAATATCCAGTGGAAATGGGAAGACCTCCTCATTCCAGCAATCGATGTCCCACGTGCTCAGAGGCAGAGCAAAACCTCACCTTCGCTTGGGCCAGGCACCAGAGAACAGACCAGCGCAGCACCTGAGGCACAGACCGTCCATCATGACTGCATGGCAATGATCCGACCGGAATGACCTAAAAGTAAACATAGAAACAGAGAAACATAGAAAATAGGTGCAGGAGTAGGCCATTCGGCCCTTCTAGCCTGCACCGCCATTCAATGAGTTCATGGCTGAACATGCAACTTCAGTACCCCATTCCTGCTTTCTCGCCATACCCCTTGATCCCCCTAGTAGTAACGACTTCATCGAACTCCTTTTTGAATATATTTAGTGAATTGGCCTCAACAACTTTCTGTGGTAGAGAATTCCACAGGTTCACCACTCTCTGGGTGAAGAAGTTTCTCCTCATCTCGGTCCTAAATGGCTTACCCCTTATCCTTAGACTGTGTCCTCTGGACTTCCCCAACATTGGAACATTCTTCCTGCATCTAACCTGTCTAACCCTGTCAGAATTTGAAATGTTTCTGTGAGGTCCCCTCTCATTCTTCTGAACTCCAGTGAATACAAGCCCAGTTGATCCAGTCTTTCTTGATAGATCAGTCCCGCCATCCCGGGAATCAGTCTGGTGAACCTTCGCTGCACTCCCTCAATAGCAAGAATGTCCTTCCTCAGGTTAGGAGACCAAAACTGTACACAATACTCCAGGTGTGGCCTCACCAAGGCCCTGTACAACTGTAGCAACACCTCCCTGCCCCTGTACTCAAATCCCCTCGCTATGAAGGCCAACATGCCATTTGCTTTCTTAACCGCCTGCTATACCTGCATGCCAACCTTCAATGACTGATGTACCATGACACCCAGGTCTCGTTGCACTTCCCCTTTTCCTAATCTGTCACCATTCAGATAATAGTCTGTCTCTCTGTTTTTACCACCAAAGTGGATAACCTTACATTTATCCACATTATGCTTCATCTGCCATGCATTTGACCACTCACCTAACCTATTCTAGTCGCTCTGCAGCCTCATAGCATCCTCCTCGCAGCTCACACTGCCACCCAACTTAGTGTCATCTGCAAATTTGTAGATACTACATTTAATCCCCTCGTCTAAATCATTAATGTACAGTGTAAACAGCTGGGACCCATCACAGAACCTTATGGTACCCCACTAGTCACTGCCTGCCATTCTGAAAAGTCCCCATTTACTCCTACACTTTGCTTCCTGTCTGACAACCAGTTCTCAATCCATGTCAGCACACTACCCCCAATCCCATGTGCTTTAACTTTGCACATTAATCTCTTGTGTGGGACCTTGTCGAAAGCCTTCTGAAAGTCCAAATATACCACATCAACTGGTTCTCCCTTGTCCACTCTACTGGAAACATCCTCAAAAAATTCCAGAAGATTTGTCAAGCATGATTTCCCTTTCACAAATCCATGCTGACTTGGACCTATCATGTCACCTCTTTCCAAATGCACTGCTATGACATCCTTAATAATTGATTCCATTATTTTACCCACTACCGATATCAGGCTGACCGGTCTATAATTCCCTGTTTTCTCTCTCCCTCCTTTTTTTAAAAGTGGGGTTACATTGGCTACCCTCCACTCCATAGGAACTGATCCAGAGTCAATGGAATGTTGGAAAATGACTGTCAATGCATCCGCTATTTCCAAGGCCACCTTCTTAAGTACTCTGGGATGCAGTCCATCAGGCCCTGGGGATTTATCGGCCTTCAATCCCATCAATTTCCCCAACACAATTTCCCGACTAATAAGGATTTCCCTCAGTTCCTCCTCCTTACTTGACCCTCTGACCCCTTTTATATCCGGAAGGTTGTTTGTGTCCTCCTTAGTGAATACCGAACCAAAGTACTTGTTCAATTGGTCCGCCATTTCTTTGTTCCCCGTTATGACTTCCCCTGATTCTGACTGCAGTGGACCTACGTTTGTCTTTACTAACCTTTTTCTCTTTACATATCTATAGAAACTTTTGCAATCCATCTTAATGTTCCCTGCAAGCTTCTTCTCGTACTCCATTTTCCCTGCCCGAATCAAACCCTTTGTCCTCCTCTGCTGAGTTCTAAATTTCTCCCAGTCCCCGGGTTCGCTGCTATTTCTGGCCAATTTGTATGCCACTTCCTTGGCTTTAATACTATCCCTGATTTCCCTTGATAGCCACGGTTGAGCCACCTTCCCTTTTTTATTTTTACGCCAGACAGGAATGTACAATTGTTGTAGTTCATCCATGCGGTCTCTAAATGTCTGCCATTGCCCATCCACAGTCAACCCCTTAAGTACCATTCGCCAATCTATCCGAGCCAATTCACGCCTCATACCTTCAAAGTTAGCCTTCTTTAAGTTCTGGACCATGGTCTCTGAATTAACTGTTTCATTCTCCATCCTAATGCAGAATTCCACCATATTATGGTCACTCTTCCCCAAGGGGCCTCGCACAACAAGATTGCTAATTAATCCTCTCTCATTACACAACACCCAGTCTAAGATGGCCTCCCCCCTAGTTGGTTCCTCGACATATTGGTCTAGAAAACCATCCCTTATGCACTCCAGGAAATCCTCCTCCACCGTATTGCTTCCAGTTTGGTTAGCCCAATCTATGTGCATATTAAAGTACCTTCCCGGCTCCAGTGGCAGGACTCCTGAGGAGGAAGATCAAATTCACAGGCACTCTTCCAGCTTTTGTGGCAGAATCGCGGGAGAGAAGGATCAAGGATCAGTTGACCTCGAGGACAGAGGCAAGATGGCGTCCCTGCTGCAGCGAGGTGCAGCGTGGCTGAAAAAAAGATGGCCGCGGCCATATCATGGGGTGCAACGCTGAGGGACCAACACGTGGTGTCTAACAAAGGATTTGATTGGGGTAAAGCCAACAGGGTTCTCTTTCAG
Source organism: Pristiophorus japonicus (assembly GCF_044704955.1). NCBI lineage: Eukaryota > Metazoa > Chordata > Chondrichthyes > Pristiophoridae > Pristiophorus > Pristiophorus japonicus. The sequence continues at coordinate 104,378,967 of NC_091990.1, read as the reverse complement.
GAGACCTGCAACCAATTGAACTTAAAGAGACATTGTATGCATGGCAATCAATGTAACGAACCGATTAAGATTATGAACAAAATGTTGTTGTGTGAGGTCAGTACTATTCCTAATGTAAAGAACAAAATGTTGTTGCGAGATGTTGGTCGCAATCCTAATGTAAAGATCAGAATGTTGTTGCGAGATGTTGGGAATAGAGTGTCCCCAAAAGTAGCAAGCGAGCGAATTCGGGAGGGTAAAGGCACTGATCCTGATACCCTGCCCCAGCTCTATCCCACGCTGCAGTCACCCGATGGCACAATTCGCCACGGACCTGGAAACGAAAACAGCACCAATACGCGCAGTCGGCCGCTGTTGCCACCACCCGGGTGGAGACGGTGCAGCCCCCAGACCCAGTCACAACCTTGGCCGTGTCCAGTAGCGAAAGGTCAGAACCAACGAGTTCCCCAAGCGGGACCTGGAACAGCCAGGTTCCCAACACTGTTAGAGAGCAGGCAGAAGATTCTGCAGCCCTCAAAGGAGGACAGGGAGGCCACACACATCTGTGGCTCTGCCCACCACTAGGCAACGGCAAAGGCCTTGAGTCCCGGCAAGGTGAGTGAACCAAGCCCACCTTGCTAGCAGGGGGCACAGCGCCGCCATCGGATGACTAGGACTCCATCCGGTTGCTCTGGAACCTGCGCCCTCGCATACCTGTACGGCTACCTCAGTACTTACAATGACTGAACCATGAATGCAATCTCCCCAATCATGGCGCACGACCGCAAAACGTAACGAATGTAAGTCACTGAACCAAGGTGTCACAACAAACTGTAACTTCCTTTCTTTGTACTTCCACTGTGTCTGATCCTGTATGTTAATGTAACAGGCCAGCTGCATGATCTCGCTGTGGTGGGGGGGGGGGCGGTGCGGGCGGCAATGGATATTTGTAGCCATGGACACACACATGGATCACACCCAGAACCCACTGGAACCTCCACTGTATCATCGAACCATCCAAACTGGTAACCACTTCCAAACATTGTGGCAAAAGGACTTAGGGGTTAACAGGGAGAGAGCCAAGCCAAAGCACAGCCAAGGTGCAAGGGCTATTGGCACTTATGTCTGGGGAAAGCTAAGCTAGAGCACATAATGCAAAGGTAATCGGCACAAAGGACTTGAGAGAGAGTGATGTTATATATGCAGACTATAGATATACTCTCTGTGTAGTCACTGTATAGTTGTATAAGATGGAGACTTGTTACCTGATGTACTATCAATAAGGTTTACACTGTGTATATACTATGCTAGCACTACTAGAGGATGCAACTGGGGGACACGGGGTTTCCTGCCCCTGTGACAGAGGCTGTCCACCAGAGGGCACTGCGATGGGAGACCTGAGGGTCACCTGCATAGGTGTGCAGGGCCCAGTATAAATGGCTGCCCACCATGCCTGTACCTCACTCTGGAGTTACGAATAAAGGACCAAGGTCACTACAGTTTGAGTACAACACATTGCCTCGTGGAGTCATTCATAAGTGTATTACAGACATAACAGTTGTCCTGGTCGAGGACGCTAATGTTGGTGCGTCTGTCCTCCCAGGGGATTTGTAGGATCTTGCGAAGACATCATTGATGGTATTTCTCCAGTGACTTGTGGTGTCTACTGTACATGGTCCATGTCTCTGAGCCATACAGGAGGGCAGGTATTATACAGCCCTGTAGACCATGAGCTTGGTGGCAGTTTTGAGGGCCTGGTCTTCAAACACTCTTTTCCTCAGGCGGCCGAAGGCTGCACTGGTGCACTGGAGGCGGTCTTGAATCTCGTCGTCAATGCCTGCTCTTGTTGATAAGAGGCTCAAGAGGTATGGGAAGTGGTCCACGGTGTCCAGGGCCGCGCCGTGGATCTTGATGACTGGGGGGCAGTGCCATGTGGCGAGGACAGGCTGGTGGAAGACCTTTGTCTTACGGATGTTTAGCATAAGGCCCATGCTTTCGTACGCCTCAGTAAATACGTCGACTATTTCCTGGAGATCAGCCTCTGAATGTGCGCAGAGGCAGGCATCGTCCGCGTACTGTAGCTCGACAACAGAGGTTGGAGTGGTCTTAGACCTGGCCTGGAGACGACGAAGGTTGAACAGGTTCCCACTGGTTCTGTAGTTTATTTCCACTCCAGCGGGGAGCTTGTTGACGGGGAGCATGGCAGCGAGGAAGATTGAGAAGAGGGTTGGGGCGATGATGCAGCCCTGTTTGATCCCGGTCCGGACATGGATTGGGTCTGTAATGGATCCATTGGTAAGGATCACGGCCTGCATGTCGTTGTGGAGCAGGCGAAGGATGTTGATGAACTTTTGGGGGCATCTGAAACGGAGGAGGACGCTCCATAGACTCTCGCGGTTGACAGTACCAAAGGCCATTGTAAGGTCGAAGAAGGCCATGTATAAGGGCTGGTGCTGCTCCCTGCATTTTTCCTGCAACTGTCACGCTGCAAAAGTCATGTCCGTTGTGCCCCATGGGGGACGAAATCTGCACTGCGACTCCGGGAGGAGCTCCTCAGCCACAGGGAGAAGATGGTTGAGGAGGACTCTAGCAAGTGGCTGATAGCAGGGAGCTGCCGTAGTCAGACTTGTCCCCTTTTTTAAAAATGGTCACGATCACTGCATCTGAGATCTCCCGGCATGCTTCCTTCCTCCAGATGAGAAAGATGAGGTCATGTATTCGCGCCAACAGTGCCTCTCCGCCATACTTTAGTGCCTCAGCAGGGATTCCATCCGCTCCCGTAGCCTTGTTGTTCTTTAGCTATCTTACGGCTTTTTCTGCCTCGTGCAGTGTTGGAGTCTCACTGAGGTGGTGGCGGGTAGCATGCTGCGGGATGGCGTTGAGGACACTCGAGTCAATAGCAGTGTCTCAATTGAGGAGATCTTCGAAGTGCTCCTTCCAGTGGGACCTGACTGCCTCGGTGTCCTTGATGAGTGTTTCCCTGTTCTTGGCCAGCAGTGGGGTTGGACCTTGGGTGGTCGAACCGCAGGTGGCCTTGACTGCGACGAAGAATCCTCGTACATCATGGCTTTCGGCCAGCTGCTGTATCTCCTGTGCTTTCTCCATCCACCACCTGTTTTTTAGATCTAGGGTTTTTTGTTGGACCTCAGCCTTGAGCCGTCTGTAATGCTGCTTTGCTGCTCCCGAGTTGGGTTGTTGCTTAAGGCTCAGAAATGCCCAGCGCTTGTGATCTATTAGCTCTTGGATCTCCTGATCATTCTCATCAAACCAATCCTTGTGTTTCCTGGTTGAGTGACCGAGCATCTCTTTGCAGGCACTGGTTATGGAGAGCTGGAGAGCAGACCAAGCGCTGTGGGCATTCTGCGTCTCAGGGTCATCAAGGCACACCAGGTTAGCAGTGAAGCGCTGACTGTATATGGCTTGCTTAGCTGGGTCTTTAAGTGCCATGACATTGACTTTTTTGCGGCAGTGCTTCTGCTACCCCTTCCACTTTGGGGCTATGTTGATGTCAATGATTGATCGGATTAGGTGGTGGTACATCCAGCAATCAGCTCCTGTCATAGCGCGGGTGATGCGCACAAATTTGAAATCCCTGGCTCGGACGATGAGTCCCTCAGTACTGCCCCTCCGACAGTGCAGCACTCCCTCCGTACTGCCCCTCCGACAGTGCAGCGCTCCCTCATTACTGCCCTTCCGACAGTGCAGCACTCTGTAATGTCTGTAAGCTTGTAATGTTTGTAGCTCCATACTGTGGATGTGGACATATTGTGTACTGCAACTGCAGAGTTAATAATAAACAGAACCAGGCTGTTCCGGAGCCTTCTAACAGAGCTGCCTGCCATGTTAGGAGCTGTGTGTGATGTGCTCTGTGAATATATCACATTTGGCGACGAGGATGGGATTTTTCGGATGATTTAAAGCTTAAATTTTGTTGGTGAAGGATTCAGCCAGCCGACAGAGAGACTTTGGAAGTTTCTGTCTTTGGAAAAAGCTACAAAAATCCAAGGTTTCTTCTGCAGGAAGACTGGGCATCTTACGAAGGCATGCCGACTGAAGGGTAAATCAGCGTTCAAAGTGACGAGTAGAAATCCCAAGAGACTACATAGCATGGAAGAACAACAACAGGACAAGGAGATGTTAGAGTTACACGTCATCAGGAGCACGAGGTTAACAGACAGCGATTTGGAAAGTATTAAAATCCAAATAGCTGTTGCGGGATTCAAGATACCAATGGAAATCGACACGGGTTCATCCGTGAGTAGTACCGGAGTCGCTGTACCTTGACAAATTACGTGTTTCCAACTGGAGAAATCCAAGATAGAGCTGCAAGGCTACTCGTGAGAGAAAATTCCTGTGGTAGGTATCACCGTACCAGTGAAATATAAAGATCAATTTCAGAACTTGCCTCTAATAGTAGTGAAAGGAGACAAGCCTGCCTTACGAGGAAGAAATTGGTTGAGCTGGATTGGAGTGAGATTTTCTGTGTGGAAGCGAGATTTTCATCAATGGATGAGGTTATCAAGAAGTACCCGAAGGTGTTCTGCGAAATGGGCAGTCCGATCCAAGGCTTCAAGGCGAGTGTCAGGGTACAGAAGGACTCCAGATCGGTTTGCTACAAGCCACGTTCCGTACCATATGCACTCAAGGAGAAAGTTGAGCAAGAACTCAAAAGACTAGAGACAGAGAACATTATTTGTAAGATAGATCGATGTAATTGGGCTACACCCATTGTTGTTGTACCGAAGTCCGATGGTAAGGTAAGATTGTGTGGTGATTATAAAGTAACCGTAAACCAGGTTCTAGAGGGTAATGTCCCCAATACATTGCCGAATATAGAAGATTTGTTCACAACACTGATAGGTGGTCAGATCTTCTCAAAACTGGATCTTATGAATGCCTACTTACAGCTTGAACTATAGATGAGGAATCCAAGTCATGTTTGACTATAAATACTCACCTAGGCCTATACCAATTTAATAGGCTACTGTTTGGAGTGTCTTTCGTCCCTGCCATATTCCAAGGGTTGATGAACTAGATTTTGAAAGGTATTGAAGGGGTAGTATGTTATTTGGATGACATACTAATTTCAGCACCAAATAGGCAAATTCATAATAACATATTGAATGAAGTCCGCAAATGGCTAGAGAAGCACAGAGTACGAGTGTCTGCTCGTAAGTGTGAGTTATTTAAAAACTCAGTGGAGTATATAGGGTACAGAGTAGACAAAGATGGTTTACATCCGAGCAAGGAAAAACTGGACGCAATCAGAAATGCACCCACTCCCAGGAATGTCAATCAACTGCGTTCATTCTTGGATCTTTTGAACTATTATGGGAAGTTCCTACCAAATTTGGCTACAGTATTACATCCACTGAATGAACTTTTGAAAAAACAGGTCCATTGGAAGTGGTCAAAAGAATGCGCTACAGCATTCAAGGAGTGTAAAAGCAAATTGGTAGAGAGCACCATGTTAGTTCACTATAACATATCGAAGGAGATTAAGCTAGTATGTGATGCCTCTCCATATGGAGTTGGGGCAGTGATCTCTCATGTATCACATAGTGGGGAGGAGAGACAAATTGCTTTTGCTTCACGCACTCTCAGTGCCAGTGAGAGTAATTATGCACAAATTGAAAGGGAAGCTTTGCCATTCATTTTTGGGGTCAAGAAGTTTCACAAATATTTGTATGGTCGTAAGTTTACCATCATTACGGACCATAAGCCCCTGACAGCAATCCTCCATCCAAAGTCCCCAGTTCCAACATTAGCTGCAGCCCGAATGCAGAGATGGGCTTTGATTTTGTCAGCATATACATATGATATTGAATATAGACAATCAGCTGATCACAGTAATGCTGACGCAATGTCTAGATTGCCTTCCCCATCACAAGTTACACCTGATAGGGAAGAAGTGTTTTATTTTTCATACATTGATGAACTGCCAGTCACAGCTGAAGAAATTGGTAGAGCAACCAAACGTGACCCAGTGATGTCAAAGGTGTATGATTATATTGCAAATGGATGGCCAAACCAAGTAACAGACAAAGATACACATCCATTCTTCATTCGTAGGAATGAATTATCAGTCTATAAAGATTGTATCATGTGGGGTGCAAGAGTGGTTACACCAAATAAATTCAGGTCCAAATTATTAGGAGACCTCCATGACCAGCATCTGGGAATATGCTTGACCAAGAGTTTTACACACAGTTATTTATGGTGGCCAGGTCTTGATAAAGATATAGAGTACATCGTGAGTCAGTGTATGACATGTCAATCGGTAAGCAAGCAACCACCACCAGTACCATTCCAGCCATGGAAATGGCCTCCCAGGCTGTTGCAAAGACTACATATTGATTTTGCTGAGTTAAAAAGACAACAATTGTTCATTGTGACTGATAGCCATTCGAAGTGGGTTGAGGTGTTTCCAATGTGGAAAATAACAACAAATAGAACATTGGACATTTTATGAAGATTATTTTCTTCATTTGGCCTCCCTGAAGAAATTGTTTCGGATAATGGACCACACTTTCGTTCAGAAGAATTTGCACAATTCACGAGCAAAAATGGCGTGAAACATACCAAGGTTCCACCATACCATCCTGCTTCGAATGGTGCAGCAGAGCACACTGTACAAATTGTAAAACGTGCCCTCATAAAATAAATGTTAGATCCAAATCCAAGAAAACGACAGTTGTCATTGGATCACAAAATTGGCTAATTTTTTGATTACATATCGAAATACTCTTCATACAACTACTGGAAGAACGCCAGCAGAGTTGTTTCTCAAACGACAGCCATGAACCAGATTCTCGTTGTTAAAACCAAATTTGGCACAGTCCGCAGAAGAGACACAATTAAAACAGAAAGAGAATCATGATAGAGGTAGAGTAAAAGAGAGAAGTGTGAAATTAAACCAGAAGGTGAGAATGAAGAACCATCACCATAAATGGTTAAAGTGGTTACCAGGAAGAGTGGTGAAGATATGTGGTCCTCGCACATATTTGGTAAAGATGTTTGATAATGGACAGGTTAGGTTTGCTCATATTGATCATATTTTACAGACATGGAAGGAGTTGAAGGTGGGAATGATTCCATTATTTCTGACTCATCAGATAGTTTTGATGCACCAGTGGCAAATCCTAAATCCAATGTACTGGAAACAAACCCAGGAGAGAATCAGAATGAAAGTCTGAGTCCGAGTCAGGAAAACCAAGAGCCTGAAGTTAGAGTGAGTTCAAATGAAAATCAAGGAAATTCCATGGAGGAAAACGTTCTTCAGGATGAGCCTCGAATGAGATTAGATTCGACACCATGTTTGGAAGGTTCTTTTTGAGAGCGAAGGTATCCTCTTTGAAACAGAAAACAAGTGGTAAAGTTAAATTTGTAAATATGGAAAACAAAATAAGTCTATATCCAGTGTTATGTATAAAAATGAAAGTTATGTATGATGTTTGTTATAATAACTTCTTCATTAAGGAGGGAGAAGTGTAATATCTGTAAGCTTGTAATGTTTGTAGCTCTACACTGTGGATGTGGATGTATTGTGTACTGCAATTGAAGAGTTAATAATAAACAGAACCAGGCTGTTCTGGAGGCTTCCGACAGAGATGCCTGCCATGTTAGGAGTGCTGTGTGCTGTGCTCTGTGAATGTATCACACACTCCCTCAGTACTGCTCCTCCGACAGAGCAGCGCTCCCTCAGTACTGTCCCTCCGAGATTGCGGCGCTTCCTCAGTACTACCCCTTCAAATGTGCGGTGCTCCCTCAGTACTGTCCCTCCGACAGTGCAGCAGTCCCTCAGCACTGCCGCTCCAACAGTGCAGCGCTCCCCCAGTACTGCCTCTCCGAAAGTGCACCGCTCGCACAGTATTGTCCTTCCGACAGTGAAGTGTTCCCTCAGTACTGGCCCTCCAACAGTGCAGCGCTCCCTCAGTACTGCCCGTCCAACAATGCAGCACCCGCTCAGCACTGCACCTCCGACAGTGCGGCGCTCCCTCAGTACTACCCCTCCAAATGTGCGGTGCTCCCTCAGTACTGCCCCTCTGACAGTGCTGAAGTCCCTCAGCACTGCCGCTCCAAAAGTGCAGTGCTCCCTCAGTACTAGCCCTGTGACAATGCTGCGTTCCCTCAGTACTGCCCCTCGGACAGTGCAATGCTCGATCAGAACTGGCCCTCCGACAGTGCAGCTGTCCCTCAGTACTTCCCCTCCGAAAGTGCACCGCTCCCTTAATACTGCCCCTCCGATAGTGTAGCACTCCTCAGTACTGCCCTCCGACAGTGCGGTGCTCTCTCAGTGCTGCCCCTCCAACAGTGCAGCAATCGCTCAGTACTGCCCCTCCGACAGAGCAGCAATCCCTCAGTACTGCCCCTCCGACAGTGCAGCAATCTCTCAGTACTGCCCCTCCAACAGTGCAGCAATCCCTCAGTACTGCCCCTCCGACAGTGCAGCAATCCCTCAGTACTGATCCTCTGACAGTGCAGCAGTCTCTCAGTACTGCCCCTCCGATAGTGCAGCAATCTCTCAGTACTGATCCTCTGATAGTGCAGCAGTCTCTCAGTACTGCCCCTCCGACAGTGCAGCAATCCCTCAGTACTGATCCTCTGACAGTGCAGCAGTCTCTCAGTACTGCCCCTTGACAGTGTGGCACTCCCTCAATAATGCCCCTCCAACAGTGCAACGCTCACTCAGTACTGCCCGTCCGGCAGTGCAGCGCTCCCTCAGTACTGCCCCTCTGACAGTGCGGTGCTCCCTCAATACTTTCCCTCCGACAATAAAGCAGTCGCTCAGTACTGCCCCTTTGATAGTGCAGCGCTCCCTCAGTGCTGCTCCTCCAAAAGTGCTGCACTCCCTCAGTACTGCCTCCGACAGTGTGACGCTCCCTCAGTACTGCCTCCGACAGTGTGACGCTCCCTCAGTACTGCCACTCCGAAAATGCGGCGGTCCCTCTGTACTGCCCCACTGACAGTGCGGCGCTCCCTCAGTACTGCCCCTCCGACAGTGCGGTACTCCCTCAGTACTGCCACTCCGCCAGTGCAGCGCTCTCTCATCCCTCCCTCACTCCCTCTCTCCCTCTCACCTTCTCACCCTCCCTCCCCTAACCCTCTCCCCTCCCTCCCTACCATCCTCTGTCTACCTCTCTCCGTCTCCCTCTTATTTTGTCTGTAAGCACTCCAATAATGACTCCATGAGCCAAGGTGTTGTACTTGAGCTGTGGTGACCTTAGTCCATTTATTACAGCTCCTGAGTGAGGGTACAGCAAGGTGAGCTCCCCTTTATACCTGGTTACCTGTTGTGTACAGGTGACCCCTAGGTCTCCACCAGTTGCACCCTCTGGTGGTACGAGCATAATGTATACAGTTGAAAGTATATCCAGAAGTCTTATGTAATTTTATATTGAGTGTACAGGACATATACTTATATTATACATACACAACATCTCTCTTGTTCTCCCGCTCTCCCTCACTCTCTCCCGCTCTGCGTCCTTCTCTCTCGCTCTCTCTCTTTCCCTCTCTCTCTCCCTCATTCTCTCCCTCTCTCTCTCTACCTCCCTCTCTCTCTCTACCTCCCTCTCTCTCTCTACCTCCCTGTGTCCTCTCCTTCCTCCCTCTCTCCATCTCTCTCTCCCTCTCTTGCTCCTTCTCCTCTTCCTTCCTCACTCTCTCTCCCTCTCTCCATCCCTCCTCTCCCACTCTCTCTACTTCCCTTGCTCTCTCTTCCCCCTCACCTCACTCTCTCTTCCATCGCTCACTCTCTCTTCCCTCTCACTCTCCCCCTCACCATCTCCCCCCCTCACTCTCCCCCATCCCTCACTCTCTCCCTCTCCCTCATTCTCTCTTCCCTCCCTAAACTCATCCCCTTTTCTTCACTCCCTCTCTCTCCCCCTCACTCCCTCTCCCCCTCACTCTCTCTCCTCCCCTCACTCTCTCTCCCCCTCACTCTCTCTCTCCCCCCCTCACTCTCTCTCTCCCCCTCACTCTCTCTCTCCCCCCTCACTCTCTCTCTCTCCCTCACTCTCTTTCTCCCCCCTCACTCTCTCTCTCCCTCTCTCTTCCCCCTCACTGTCTCTCTCCCTCTCTCACTCTCTCTCCCCCTCCCTCACTCTCTCTCCCTCTCGCACTTGCTCTCCCCCTCACTCTCTCCTCCTCCCTCACTCTCTCTCCCCCTCACTCCCTCCCCCTTACTCATTCCCTCCCTTTCACTCTTTCTCCCCCCTCACTCTCTCCCCCCCTCACTGCCCCTACCCTCTCACTCTCTCTCCCTCTCTCACTCCCTCTCCCCCCATCATTCTCCCTCCCCCTTACTCCCTCTCCCCACCTCACTCCCCCTCCCCGTAATTCTCTCTCCCCCTCACACACTCTCCCCCATCCACCCCTCACTCACTCTCCCTCCCCATCAATCTCGTTCCCCCCCCCCCACTCTCTCTCCCTCCCTCACTCTCTCTCCCCCTCCCTCACTCTCTCTCTCTCCCCCTCCCTCACTCTTCCTCCTCCTCCCTCATTCTCTCTCCTCCCATTCCCGCCCCCTCATTCCCTCTCCTCTCCCCCCTTCCACCCCCTCCGCCCCCCCCCCCCCTCTCGCTCTCCCTCCCCATCAGTCTCTTTGTCCCTCAGGCAGGTCCAGGTACACAGATCACTAGAAGGTAGCACACGGGTACAAACCGTAATCAAAAAAGCGAATGGATTTGATAGGGTAGATAGAAAGAAATTATTTCCTCTGGTGGGGGAGCCCAGAACAAGGTAACACAATCTTAGAATTAGAGCCATCCGTTCAGGGTGATGTCTGGAAGCACTTCTTCGCACAAAGGGCAGCGGGAATCTGAAACTCTCTCCCCACCCGCTAAATAAAGGCTGTTGATGCTGGGGGTCAATTGGAGATTGTCATACTGAGATTGGTAGATTTTTGCTGGGTAAGGGTATCGAGGGAGATGGATCAAAGGTGGCTAAATGGAGTTGGGGTAAGGGTGTTATGTATGGAGAAAGAGTCAGACTGAACACTGTGAGATCAAACTAAAGTGTGACCTTAGTCTTTTATTGCAGGTCTCCAGAGTGCCTCTCCAACCTGTGAGGCCTCCTTAAATACCTGTGCTCCCAAGGGATTATGGGATCTCTTGGGACTCCAGGGGATGAGCCCTCTTGTGGCTGTTCAGAGTAAATACAAGTTTACATATATAACAACACTTTCCCCCAAAGTCAATAATGTAACTATTTACAATGTGAGTCGATCTGGGTCCCTTCTTGCCCTGGTTGATCAGCTCGGTGTGAAAGCTAGCATAGTTGAATCATTTGCTGGGCTGCTGTGCAGCTGGCCTTGCTGGGCTGCCTGGTGTGTTGGGCCCTGCTGGGCTGCTGTGGATGATGGGGTCTGCTTCATGGTCAACCGTGGTGCCGGTTGCCACTGGTGTGTGTGTTGGGGGACCAAAAAAGGTAGGGTTCAAGGTGGGTTGCTCAGGATAGTCCATGAATCTGAGTTTGATTTGGTCCAAGTGTTTCCGGTGAGTGAGTCGATTTGAAAGTTTGACCCGAAACACCCTGCTCCCCTCTTTGGCCACGACAGTGCCGGGAAGCTACTTGGGACCTTGTCCATAATTCAATACAAATACAGGATCATTGATTTCAATCTCGCGTGACACATTTGCGCTAACATGGTATGCACTTTGTTGAAGCCGTCTGCTCTCTACCTGTTCATGTAGATCAGGGTAAACTAACGAGAGCCTTATCTTAAGTGCTCTATTCATGAGCAGTTCAGCAGCTGGGATCCCAGTGAGCGAGTGGGGTCTCATGCGGTAGCTAAGCAGGACTCTGGATAGTCGAGTCTGCAGTGAACCTTCAGTTACCCTCTTCAAGCCTTCCTTGATGGTTTGCACTGCTCTCTCTGCCTGACCGTTGGATGCTGGTTTAAACGGGGCAGATATGACATGTTTAATCCCGTTACGAGTCATGAATTCTTTGAACTCAGCACTGATAAAACATGGCCCGTTGTCGCTCACCAGGACGTTCGGTAGGCCGTGAGTGGCAAACATGGCCCACAGGCTTTCAGTAGTGGCAGCGGATGTGCTAGCCGACATTATCTCACATTCAATCCACATGGAGTACGTGTCTACAACCACAACGAACATTTTATCCAAGAACGGGCCTGCATAGTCGACGTGTACCCTAGACCACGGTTTGGAGGGCCAAGACGATAAGCTTAGTGGCGCCTCCCGGGGTACATTGCTTAACTGCGAGCATGTATTACATCTGTGAACGCAGGACTTTAAGTCCGCATCGATACCGGGCCACCATAAGTGGGATCTGGCTATCGCTTTCATCATTATGATGTGTGGGTGGATACTGTGGAGGTCATTGATGAAGGTGTCTCTGCCCTTCTTGGGGACCACTACTCGATTGCCCCACAGAAGGCAGTCTGCCTGTATAAACATTTCATTTTTGCGCCGCTGGAACGGCTTTATCTCTTCCTGCATTTCCACTGGGACACTGAACCAGCTCTCGTGAAGCACACAGCTTTTGACTAGAGATAATAAGGGGTCCTGGCTTGTCCAGGTTTTGATCTGCCGGGCAGTGATGGGTGATTGCTCACTCTCAAATGCTTCTATAACCATGGCTAATTCTGTGGGCTGCACTATTTCCACCCCCGTGGTGGGCAATGGCAGTCTACTGAGAGCATCGGCGCAGTTTTATGTGCCTGGCCTGTGGCGGATGGCGTAGTTGTATGCGGACAACGTGAACGCCCATCTCTGGATGCGGGCTGATGCGTTGGTATTTATCCCTTTACTCTCGGAAAACAGGGATATTAGTGGCTTATGGTCAGTTTCCAATTCGAATTTTCGTCCAAACAGGTATTGATGCATTTTCTTTACCCTATAGACACATGCTAACGCTTCTTTCTCGATCATGCTGTAGGCTCTCTCAGCCTTAGACAAACTCTTGGATGCATAAGCAACCGGTTGCAGTTTCCCGAAATCATTAGCTTGTTGCAATACACACCCGACGCCATATGACGACGCATCACATGTTGGTACCAAACGCTTACATGGCTCAAGCAATTTGTTTGAGCAGAACAATTTTCTCGCTTTTGCAAAGTCATTTCCTTGGCTTTTGCCCCAAACCCATTCATCCCCTTTTCGTAGTAATACATGCAGTGGTTCTAACAGTGTGCTGAGACCCGGTAAGAAGTTACCAAAGTAGTTCAGAAACGACTGCAGCTCCGTCACATTCTGTGGCCTCGGTGCGTTCTCGATTGTCGACGTGTTGATGGGCCTGATGCCATCCGCCGCAATCCTCCTTCCCAAGAACTCCACTTCAGGCGTCAAGAAAACGCACTTCGAGTGTTTTAACCTGAGCCCCATGCGGTTGAGTCGACTAAGAACCTCCTCCAGGTTCTGCAGATGCTCGACTGTGTTCGACCTGTGACCAAGATGTCGTCCTGGAAGACCATGGTGTGCGGGACTGACTTCAGTAAGCTTTCCATGTTTCTCTGAAATATAGCCACCGCTGATCGGATTCGAAACAGGCATCGTTTATAAACAAAAAGACCTTTGTGCGTGTTGATGCAGGTGAAGGCCTTCAATGATTCCTCCAGTTCCTACGTCATGTAGGCTGAAGTCAGATCCAGCTTCGTGAATGTCTTTCCTCCCGCCAGCATTGCAAAGAGGTCGTCGGCCTTTAGTAGTGGGTATTGGTCCTGCAGGGAGAAACGGTTGATAGTTACTTTGTAATCGCCACAGAATCTGACGGTGCCATCTCCATTGAGGACTGGGAGAATAGGACTGGCCCACTCGTTGAAATCCTTCGGTGAAATGATGCCCTCTCTTTGCAGCCGGTCTAGCTCGATCTCTACCCTTTCTCTCATCATGTACGGTACTGCTCTCGTCTTTTGATGAATGGGTCGCGCCCCCGGAAATAGGTGGATCTGCACTTTTGCTTCATGGAATTTCCCAATGCCTGGTTTGAACAGCAAAGGAAATTTATTTAAGACCTGGGCACACGAAGTGTCGTCAGCGGGCGATAGCGCTCGGAGGCGCCCAGTTCCAGCGTATCTTTCCCAGCCAGTTCCTGCCGAGCAGCATGGGATCCTCGACTGGTACCACCCAGAGTGGTAGCTTGTGCACTGCTCCATCGTAGGAGATCTTTACGATAGCACTGCCGATTACGGGAGTTCTTTTGTGTAAGTTCTTAGTTCCGTGCGAACTGGAGTTAAGACTGGCCTTGAGACCTTGTTGTACCACAACCTTTCGAAAGTCTTTTTGTCCATGATGGACTGGTTCGTGCCCGTGTCCATCTCCATTGACACCGGGAGTCCATTTAGTTCAACATTCAGCATTATCGGGGCAATTCGTGGTGAGTGTGTGGACCCCATGTACCTCTACCTCCTCGGTCTGAGGCTCTGGTTCATCGTGATCCTCCATGGATCTGTCCTCCTCTGCAACATGGTGGTTTGCAGGTTTAACAGGATTTGCAGCTCGCCTGCACACTCGTTGGAGGTGTCCTATTGTTCCACAGCCCTTGCAAACGTACCCGTTGAATCGGCATGAATGGAAACGATGATCACCCCCGCAGCACCAACAAGGTGTTAATGACCTTGCATTCATGATCCTTGATGGTGAACTCTGAGACACCTGCGGATGTGCAGCTGCAGGCATGTGTGACCTGTCCTGTACGTTACGATTCGAAAACAACATCACTTTGTTCACAGTACTTGTAGCAGCACTTGTGTGCTGAGAGATTTTCTTCATATTGTTAGTGGTGGCAATGAATGCCTGGGCTATCACTATGGCCTTATTCAAGGTTGGGTCTCTACAGTCAAAAGTTTGCAAAATATGGTTTCATGGCCAATGCCAAGTACGAAAAAGTCTCTGAGCATGGGCTCCAAATGTCCTTCAAATTGCAATGCCCTGCAAGGCGTCTTAGCTCGGTGACATAACTCGCCACTTCCTGGCCTTCAGACCTTTTGTAGATGTAGAACTGGTAACTCGCCATCAGAACGCTTTCCTTCGGAATCAAATGCTCTCGGACCAGTGTGCACAAATTGTCGTACGATTTCTCCGTGGGTTTGGCTGGAGTGAGCAGATTCTTCATGAGGCCATACGTTGGTGCCCCACAGACAGTGAGGAGGATCGACTTTGTTTGGCAGCGTTCTCTCCCCCATTTAGGTCATTGGCCACGATGTATTGGTCGAGTCGCTCCACAAAAGTTTCCCAATCATCTCCCGGCGAGAATTTCTCCAGGATGCCCACTGTTCTCTGCACCTTTGGGTTCGCTATCTGTATCTCGTCGCTAGTTGTTATGTATGGAGAAAGAGTCAGACTGAACACTGTGAGATCAAAGTAACATGTGACCTTAGTCTTTTATTGCAGGTCTCCAGAGTGCCTTTCCAAACTGTGAGGCCTCCTTAAATACCTGTGCTCCCAAAGAATTATGGGATCCCTTGGGACTCCAGGGGATGAGCCTTCTGGTGGCTGTACAGAGTAAATACAAGTTTACATATATAACAAAGGGTATCGAGGGAGATGGATCAAAGGCGGCTAAATGAAGTTGAGGTACAGATTAGCCATGATCTAATTGAATGGTGGAGCAGGCTCTCGAAGGGCTGAATGGCCTCCTCCTCTTCCTGTGCAACAGGCTCGAGGCACTGAATGGGCCTCCTCCTGTTCCTGTGTAACAGTCTCAAGGGGCTGAATGGGCCTCCTCCTGTTCCTGTCTAACAAGCTTGAGGGGATGAAGGGGCCTCCTCCTGTTCCTGTGTAACAGGCTCGAGGGGCTGAATGGCCTTCTCTTAATCCTGTGCGACAGGCTCGAGGGGCTGAATGGCCTCCTCTTTTTCTTGTGTAACAGGCTCGAGGGGCTGAATGGACCTCCTCCTGTTCCCGTGTAACAGGCTCGAGGGGCTGAATGGCTCCCTCCTGTTCCTGTGTAACAGGCTCGAGGGGCTGAATGGCCTCCTCCTGTTCCTGTGTAACAGTCTCAAGGGGCCGAATGGTCTCCTCCTGTTCCTGTGTAACAGGCTCAAAGGGCAGAATGGCCTTTTCCTGTTCCTGTGTAACAAGCTCGAGGGACTGAATGGTTTCCTCCTGTTCCCGTGTAACAGGCTCGAGGGGCTGAATGGCGTCCTCCTGTTCCTGTGTAACAGGCTCGAGGGGCTGAATGGTCTCCTCCTGTTCCTGCGTAACAGGCTCAAGGGGTCGAATGGCTTCCTCCTGTTCGCGTGTAACAGGCTCGAGGGGCTGAATGGTATCCTCCTGTTCCTGTGTAACAGTCTCGAGGGGTTAAATGGCCTCCTCCTGTTCCTGTGTAACAGGCTCGAGGGGCTGAATGGGCCTCCTCCTGTTCCTGTGTAACAAGCTCGAGGGGTTGAATGGGCCTCCTCCTGTTCCTGTGTAACAAGCTCGAGGGGGTAAATGGCCTCCTCCTGTTCCTAGCAGTCTATATACAAATAAGGGCAAAAGGTGTGACCTTAGATTGATGACTGAGTTATGTCAGTATGGCCTGCTCCAGTTGCTCACCAGCCTGTAAACTCACTGCAATGGAGAGTGTTGCTGGGTGTGCAGCGCCACGCATACCTTAGGTGTTAACCTCGTGAAGCTACACAGGGCAGCAAGTGTCTCACCTCCTGACTCTCCAAAGCCTTTCCACCGTCTGCAAGGCTCAAGCCAGGAGTGTGATGGAATACTTTCCCCTGGCCTGGATGAGTTGCAGCTCCAACAACAGTCAAGGAGCTCGACACCATTCAGGACAAAGCAGCCCGCTTGATCAGTGCCCTTGTCATTGGACTGAATAACCATTCCCTCCACCACCGGTGCCCCATGGCTGCAGTGTGCACGATGTACAGGATGGACTGCAGCAACTCGCCACGGCTTCTTCAACAGCACCTCCCTCCCCTCTATCACCGAGAGCAGCAAGACTAGCAATATAGCAGCACGTTCCCCTCCAAGTCACACAGCATCCTGACTTGGAAATATATCACTGTTCCTTCATCGTTGCTGGGTCACAATCCTAGAACACTCTCCCTAACAGCACTGTGAGAGCACCTTCACCACACGGACTGCAGCGGTTCAAGAAGGTGGCTCACCACCACCTTCTCAAGGGCAATTAGGGATGGGCAATAAATGCCGGCCTTGTCAGCGATGCCCACATCCCAAGAACAAAAAAACACCTGGGGCTAGATTTTCCACATTTTTTGCATGCTTAAGGCCCACTTACCGCCCATTTTACCGCTAAAATGACATATAACGCCCAGATATCGCCCACTTAGCCACAAAATGGAAACTAACGGGCATTTTTCAGAAACTTATCGGCGAGCGTTACTTTCCCCATGTGCGTAACGCCGTGATTCAATAATACCACCTGCCCACTTTTTTTGTTGTAAAGATCACATTTCCCGAAACTAACGGCCAGGAGGTCACCCAGTGTCACTTTCACCACCTCGCACACATATTGCCCACAATATCGCTCGCCCAAAAAAAACGCCCGGAAAAAGTGCAACTGAGCAAAACTAATCACAGCGTTATGGACGCCATGTTCTACATCACATGTCGCATCATTTAAAAGGCTGCCCTGCTTCAATCTCGGGGGATTTCAGATGTGCTCTGGTGGTCTTTGGAGGTGATGTGAACATCTTTACCATACTGTGAATGATTGGAATTTAATAGGTGTCTTCGTTGGGACATTCATTCTTTGTGACCAATCGGTGGAAAACAGAGAGCTATTGCAATGGAGCCTGTCCTTTCTCACCCTCTCTTGATGACCAATTACATGTTGCAGATTCGAGATGGCCAAAGGTACGCTCCACAGCATAATATGCCCAATGTAAGACGTGCCAGACTGATGAGGAGGACCAGACGTTACACCCCCCCACAAGCACAGGGAGAAGCAGTCTTACCTCAACTTGCCCGACATCACCTGCCTTCGAGGACTGAGCTTCCACAAAGAGGTTATCACTGAGGTATGCCAGCTCATAAGGGGAGATCTGCAGCCTGCCAGCACCATCAGGAGTGGACAAGAATTGCCCGATGAGTCTGACAGTCCACCTCACCAGAGAGAGGAAGAGGACGAGGAGGGGGACGCTGACATCAGTCCAGACAATCAGTCTGATGCTGAAGCCATGCCCCCGCTCCCCTGTAGACCACATGAAAAGGCCTGTGGTTGCATGATAGCTGCAAGAGCCTTACGTCAGGAGCTCATCAATGAGCACTTTGCCTGAAAGAACATTGGTGGTATTTACAAAGCTGACACATTGCTGGGTGTGCAGGTCATACATCAATGGTGGAAAACACCTTGGTGACAGTTAAAGCTTAAGTTAATTTAAGTTAAGTGTAATTATACCCTTTAATGTTAAGGAATCACCAGCGTGTAACAGTGCAGTTATCTGAGCCAATGCGCAACAAGGTTTTGTTAAATAAAAAACAATTAAACCGAACATTTGTCTGAAATCATCAGTATTTCTGTAAAAACCAACCTTCCCCCCCCCACCCGCTTCTCCTCCCCACCTCTACCCCATCCCCTTCCCCTCCTGACTCCAAGCCACCTGGCTGAGGAGCTCCTCAGGCGATGCTTCATTGGGGGGGGGGGGCGGGGGGATGACGGCCAAACCACTGCTTGGACAGATACGGGAGAGGACGGTCCCGAGGTGGGAATGTGCCAGAAGAAAGGTGTCATTGACAATGGGGGTGCGGCACCTTGGGGTGCACTGCCGTGCTCTGGGATGACTGGGAGCCCTTTGCCAACAGTGTTCCTGACTAAAAGCTCCAGGGCCTCCACCATCCCTTCCATGTTATATATTATTTGTTAGCAAAAGCTCGGTGCCAACTATGTTCTTGGTGCTTAATAGGCTTTCTGCTGCTGGTGAATCTCTCTTGTGTCTCCCACAACAAGCACACACCACAGCCACACACTCTTTCAGTCCCTCTCTGCTCCCTCTCTCTCTGTCTTCTCTTTTGCGCATGTCATGATGACCCTTGACCTCCTGAATTGTGGGAATCGAGCATTGCCATGCCGTTGCTAAGGACGGCGACACTTTACGGCAGAAGATCAGCGAGATTTAGCGCTGCCGCCCATTTCATATCGCTCGCAGTAATGCCCAATTTCAAAAATGGAGACTAGGTTCTTTGAGAATGGGCGTGAAGCTGGTGATCTGAAAACCCAATTTTACCGCCCACGCCGGAAATACCGCCCATTTTTGGGCGATCTGCACAAACGTATAAAATCTAGCCCCTGAATTCTACACTCGGTCCCGGCTGTGTGAGTGCAATGCCGTGTTACTATAACCAAAGCAAAACACTGCAACTGCTGGAAATCTGAAATACAAACAGAAAATGCTGGACATACTCAGCAGGACCAGCAGCGTCTGTGGGGAGAGAAACAGAGGTCACGGTTCAGGTCGGTGACCTTTCGTCAGAACTGGAAGATACGAGAGATGAGCAGTTTTTCAGCAAGTGCAGATGCAGGGAAAGCGGGGAGGGGAGGAAAGAGCAAAAGGGAAGGTCTGTGATAGGCTGGAAGGCAGGAGAGATTAAATGACAATAGGGATGATGGTGCGAGGCAAAACGTGCTTGGTATTATTATAGTCCTTTTAGTGATTTCTTAAAAGGCCACATTAAATGCAGTTATCAGGATGAAGACTGCTAAGTGTTCAGTACAGAACTAAGTTCAAAGTTGAAAGAATTAAAAATTCCTGGCTCTTGAGTACGCTTTCACAGATTCCCGAACACGTCACCTCTGAAAGCCTCTCACCAGCAGTGTGCGAACAAGCTCATTGATGCACTTTGGGTGACAGATCCTACGCTCGGTGAACAATTTGCGATAATGATGTCTGCTCAACCCAGAAGGATCCTCGGTACAATTCAACATTAATTAAAAACATTTAGACTGTTGTATCATAAAAGGACACAGATGCCAAGGGGGTGTTAATGTTGCTCATGTGTTGATGGTGAGGCTGTGCTGTCTCCATGGGAACTGGCAGACTGAATTCTCGGGTGCTTTTCTGCGTCTGCCGGGGATTCACTGGATGCCAGCCCAGGATTATTACCTGTCTGTTCAGTCCCAGTGAGGAGGCACCGGCAGGAGATCACAAATAGAAACACAAGGTGCTGGAATTACACAGCAGGCCTCCGCACCTGTAAAGAGTGGAGGTGGGTTAAAGTTCGGGGGGTGGAGGGGAGAGAGGTTCGTTAAATACTCGAAAGGAAGAAATGTGCGGGCTATGGGGCAGGACAGGGGGAGTGGGACTAACTGGATCGCTCTTTCAAAGAGACGGCACAGGCATGATGGGCCGAATGGCCACCTCCTGTGCTGTGTGGTTGTGTGATTCTGTACTATTGGACTCCATACCTGAAACGCTAATCTGTCTCTTTACTGACACTGTTGTGCATTTCCAGCAAGCTCTGATTTTATGTTGATGGGTAGTTGTTTGTTTAGTCTAATGGACAATTTTATTTATTGTATGATTTTCTCCCAAAGCTTACAGATTTCAGAAATCTATACCACCAGGTCCTGCCCCACTGGGGTCTACCTCACCCAATGTGCTCAATGACCATTGGTAGTGCTGGACAGGCTAATGGGACTCAAGGTAGACAAGTCCCCTGGTCCTGATGAAATGCATCCCAGGGTATTAAAAGAGATGGCGGAAGTTATAGCAGATGCATTCGTTATAATCTACCAAAAGTCTCTGGACTCTGGGGAGGGACCAGCGGATTGGAAAGCAGCTAATGTAACGCCTCTGTTTAAAAAAGGGGGCAGACCAAAGGCAGGTAACTATAGGCCGGTTAGTTTAACATCTGTAGTGGGGAAAATGCTTGAAACTATCATTAAGGAAGAAATAGCGGGACATCTAGATAGGAATAGCAATCAAGCAGACACAGCATGGATTCATGAAGGGGAAATCATGTTTAACTAATTTACTGGAATTCTTTGAGGATATAACGAGCATGGTGGATAGAGGTATACCAATGGATGTAGTGTATTTAGATTTCCAAAAGGCATTCGATAAGGTGCCACACAAAAGGTTACTGCAGAAGATAGAGGTATGCGGAGTCAGAGGAAATGTATTAGCATGGATCGAGAATTGGCTGGCGAACAGAAAGCAGAGAGTCGGGATAAATGGGTCCTTTTCGGGTTGGAAATCGGTGGTTAGTGGTGTGCCACAGGGATCGGTGCTGGGACCACAACTGTTTACAATATACATAGATTACCTGGAAGAGGGGACAGAGTGTAGTGTAACAAAATTTTCAGGTGACACAAAGATTAGTGGGAAAGCGGGTTGTGTAGAGGACACAGAGAGGTTGCAAAGAGATTTAGATAGGTTAAGCGAATGGGCTAAGGTTTGGCAGATGGAATACAATGTCGGAAAGTGTGAGGTCATCCACCTTGGGAAAAAAAACAGTAAAAGGGAATATTATTTGAATGGGGAGAAATTACAACATGCTGAGGTGCAGAGGGACCTGGGGGTCCTTGTGCATGAATCCCAAAAAGTTTGTTTGCAGGTGCAGCAGGTAATCAGGAAGGTGAATGGAATGTTGGCCTTCATTGTGAGAGGGCTGGAGTACAAAAGCAGGGAGGTCCTGCTGCAACTGTATAGGGTATTGGTGAGACCGCACCTGGAGTACTGCGTGCAGTTTTGGTCACCTTACTTATGGAAGGATATACTGGCTTTGGAGGGGGTACAGAGACGATTCACTAGGCTGATTCCGGAGATGAGGGGGTTACCTTATGATGATAGATTGAGTAGACTGGGTCTTTACTCGTTGAAGTTCAGAAGAATGAGGGGTGATCTTATAGAAACATTTAAAATAATGAAAGGGATAGACAAGATAGAGGCAGAGAGGTTGTTTCCACTGGTAGGGGAGACTAGAACTAGGGGGCACAGCCTCAAAATACAGGGGAGCCAATTTAAAACCGAGTTGAGAAGGAATTTCTTCTCCCAGAGGGTTGTGAATCTGTGGAATTCTCTGCCCAAGGAAGCAGTTGAGGCTAGCTCATTGAATGTATTCAAGTCACAGATAGATAGATTTTTAACCAATAAGAGAATTAAGGGTTACGGGGAGCGGGCGGGTAAGTAGAGCTGAGTCCACGGCCAGATCAGCCATGATCTTGTTGAATGGCGGAGCAGGCTCGAGGGGCTAGATGGCCTACTCCTGTTCCTAATTCTTATGTTTTTATGTAAGTGGAGCTGAGTCCATGATCAGATCAGCCATGATCTTATTGAATGGTGGAGCAGGCTCAAGGGCCAAATGGCCGACTCCTGCTCCTATTTCTTATGTTCTTATAACCCACTAGTTACAGCCTGCCAACCCGAAAATGAACCGTTTAGTCCTACTCTCTTTTTTCTGTCTGTTAACCAATCCTCAATCTATGCTACTATATTACCCTAATTCATGAGCCCTAATTTTGTTTAATAATCTCTGGTGTGGCACCTTACCGAATGCCTTCTGAAAATCCAAATACATCACATCCACTGGTTCCCCCTTATCTATTCTGCCAGTTAGAACCTCAAATTGTTCCCCTCAGAGCAGAGATTTAACACTAACACGGGATCGACGGACCGAATGGCCTTCTTCCGTGCTGTAACCATTCTGTGATTCTCTTATTTTCGAATAGTCCATAATCCTGTGTCTTCCTCTGCTTCAAATATTTATCAAATTTTCCCTTCAAATTGATAATTCTTCATCACTGACTCCACAACCAGAAGAAATACTCCTTTCCTATTAATTCTATCAAAACCTTTCACAATTTTAAATCTTCTCTCGGCCTTCTCTGCTCCAGAGGGAACAGTGCCAGTATCTCCAGGGTCTCCTCATTACTAGAGTTTCCCACCCCTGGTAAATCTACACTGTCCACTCTCTGTGGCCTTAATGTGGTTTCTATAATGGGTCACAAACTGCGCTCAGTTCAGCACGATCCGAGGATTGAACCCGAGTCTGTACAGAGTTCACTGGTCTGTGCTGTGGCAGTGCTTGACCATACTGCAGTGTGACTGGGGACCAGCGAGGCTCCTGCTCCTGTTTGTTACCAGTGACTCCTGCGGAAAGAGCATGGGTGAGATCAGGATCAGATCCCAGAATCGGGATCAGGATCAGGATTAGATCGCGGGATCAGGATCAAATCTCGGGATCAGGATTGCGACAGTCTCTGCAATTCGACACCCTGCGACACTCATTGAAGAATGGCAACTGGGGGAAGCAGCAGAAGGGAGTTCATACCCATGGGATGTCCCCCAACATCTGTCCTGCTTCCAGGTCAAGTGAGCAGAGAGCGGGTGGGAATAAAATCTTCTCTCATTTCTAGATTTGCCTTTGACTGTAGTTGGAGGATTTGGTGACAACCCAATGCACTGAGAGCTGGTGTTCACAGTGCAATGTGTACCAGAGCATTTGAGACGATGTAACGGCTTCACCTCTCTGGATAATGATGTCTCCGAGAGGTTCACCACCTTCTTTGCTTTCTACAGTGTTGGCCTCGCTCCCTGCCCTGGCAGTACCGACTCCTCCCACCCCTACCAAGGTCATAAGAACATAAGAAATAGGAGCAGGAGTAGGCCATACGGCCCCTCGAGTCTGCTCCACCATTTAATACGATCATGATTGATCCAATCATGGACTCAGGTCCATTTCCCTGCCCACTCCCCATAACCCCTTAATCGCTTATCGGTTAAGAAACTGTCTATCTCTGTCTTAAATGTATTCAATGTCCCAGCTTCCACAGCTCTCTGAGGCAGCGAATTCCACAGATTTACAACCCTCTGAGAGAAGAAATTTCTCATCTCAGTTTTAAATAGGTGGCCCCTTATTCTAAGATCTTGCTCTCTAGTTCTAGTCTCCCCCATCAGTGGAAACATCCTCTCTGCATCCACCTTGTCAAGCCCCCTCATAATCTTATCCGTTTCGATAAGATCACCTCTCAATCTTCTGAATTCCAATGAGTAGAGGCCCAACCTACTCAACCTTTCCTCATAAGTCAACCCCCTCATCTCCAAAATCAACCGAGTGAACCTTCTCTGAACTGCCTCCAAAGCAAGTATGTCCTTTCGTAAATATGGAATCCAAAATTGTACACAGTATTCCAGGTGTGGCCTCACCAATACCCTGTATAACTGTATCAAGACTTCCCTGCTTTTATACTCCATCCCCTTTGCAATAAAGGCCAAGATTCCATTGGCCTTCCTGATCACTTGCTGTACCTGCATACTAACCTTTTGTGTTTCATGCACAAGTACCCCCAGGTCCCGCTGTACTGCAGCACTTTGCAATCTTTCTCCATTTAAATAATTACTTGCACTTTGATTTTTTTCTGCCAAAGTGCATAACCTCACATTTTCCAACATTATACTCCATCTGACAAATTTTTGCCCACTCACTTAGCCTGTCTATGACCTTTTGCAGAATTTTGTGTCCTCCTCACACATTGCTTTTCCTCCCATCTTTGTATCGTCAGCAAACTTGGCTACGTTACACTCAGTCCTTTCTTCCAAGTCATTAATATAGATTGTAAATAGCACTGATCCCTGCGGCACCCCACTAGTTACTGATTGCCAACCCAAGACTGAACCATTTATCCCGACTCTCTGTTTTCTGTTAGTTAGCCAATCCTCTATCCATGCTAATATATTGCCACCAACCCCATAAACTTTTATCTTGTGCAGTAACCTTTTATGTGGCACCTTGTCAAATGCCTTCTGGAAGTCCAAATGCACCACATCCACTGGTTCCCCTTTATCCACCCTGTTTGTTACATCCTCAAAGAATTCCAGCAAATTTGTCAAACATGACTTTCCCTTCATAAATCCATGCTGACTCTGCCTGACCGAATTATGCCTTTCCAAATGTCCTGCTACTGCTTCTTTAATAATGGACTCCAACATTTTCCCAACCACAGATGTTAGGCTAACTGGTCTATAGTTTCCTGCTTTTTGTCTGTCTCCTTTTTTAAATAGGGGTGTTACATTTGCAGTTTTCCAATCTGTTGGGACCTCCCCAGAATCTAGGGAATTTTGGTAAATTACAACCAATGCATCCACTATCCCTGCCGCTACTTCTCTTAAGACCCTAGGATGATAACCATCAGGTCCAGGGGATTTATCTGCCTTTAGTACCTTTATCTAACTGAGTACCACCTCCTTAGTGATTGTGATTGTGTTAAGTTCCTCCCCGCTATAGCCCCTTGACTATCCACTGTTGGGATATTGTTTGTGTCCTCGACCTTAAAGACTGATACAAAATATTTGTTCAGAGTTTCTGCCATCTCCATGTTCCCCATTACTAATTCCCCGGTCTCGTCCTCTAAGGGACCAACATTTACTTTAGCCACTCTTTTCCTTTTTAAATACCTATAGAAACTCTTGCTATCTGTTTTTATATTGTGTGCTAGTTTACGTTCATAGTCTATCTTCCCTTTCTTAATCATTTTGTTAGTCATTCTTTGCTGGCTTTTAAAAGCTTCTCAATATCTACTTAAATGTACACCATGTTCATCAACCGTCCTACACTTCAATCTATTTTCCCAGTCCATTTTAGCAAACTCTGCCCTCATACCTTCATAGTCTCCTTTATTTATTAGTACGCTGGTTTGAGATCCAACTTTCTCACCCTCTATCTGAATTTGAAATTCAACCCTGCTATGATCACTCATTCCAAGGGGATCCTTTACAAGAAGATTGTTTATTAATCCTGTCTCATTACACAGGACCAGCTCCAAGATAGCCTACCCCCTGGTTGGTTCCATTACATACTTCCCTTATGCACTCTATGACGTCTTCCTCAAGACTACCTTGACCAATTTGATTTGTTCAATAAATATGGAGGTTAAAATCACCCATGATTATTATTGTTCCCTTTTTACAAGCCTTAGATGACTCCACGAGGCAATGTGTTGTACTTGAACTGTAGTGACCTTAGTCCTTTACTTGTTAACTCCAGAGTGAGGATCACACCTGGTGGCTGCCTTTTATACTAGGCCAGGCACACCTGTACAGGTAACCTACAAGTCTCCCACTGCTGTGCCCTCTGATGGCACACCTTGTGATAGTACCAACAGTAGTCATGTAGGATACATGACACCCACTATTTCTTGGTTTATACTCCGACCAACAGAGTTTCTACTGTTCGGAGGCCTATAAACTACGCCAACCAATGAATTTTTCCCCTTATTATTCCTTATCTCCATCCAAACCGTTTCAACATCCTGATCATTTGAGCCAATATTGTTTCTCACTATTGCAGTGATTCCATTCTTTGTCAATAGAGCTACCCCACCTCCTTTTCTTTTCTGTCTGTCCTACTGGATTGTCAAATACCCCTGAATATTTCGTTCCCAGTCCTGGTCACCTTGCAACCACGTCTCTGTAATGGCTGTCAGATCATACCCATTTGTCTCTATTTGTGCCGCCAACTCATCTATTTTGTTCTGAATGCTTCGTGCATTTAGACAAAGTGCCTTTAAATTTGTTTTTTTACGCTTGTTTCCTCTCTCCTTCAAACTCACTTTCTTTATTTTTGCTTTCGAATTGCAGCTTTACTCCCCTCCCTACTGAATCTATTTTCAGGTTCCCACTCCCCTGCCAAGCTAGTTTAAACCCTCCCCAACAGCACTAGCAAACCCCCCCAGCGAGGATATTGGTCCCAGCTCCATTGAACTATCACTAACTCGCAGTGAGCTGCCTCTAATTTCTGGGCAGTGTTTGTCCAGTGGAAAGAAAGAAAGAATTTGCTTTTCTAAAGTGCCTCCGCACATCACAACGCGCTTTACAGCCATTGAAGTTTAGTCTCTGACGTAATGAGGGAAACGCTGCAGCAATGAGATAAATGATAAAATAATCTTATTTAGTGATCTCGGTTGAGGGATAATACATCGGGGAGAATTCCCCTAATCTTCTTTGAATAGTGGCCCGTGGGAACTTTTACATCCACATGAGAGGGCCCTCGGTTTAAGGGCAATCAAAGGACAGCATCTCCCTCAGTACTGTCCCTCCGTCAGTGCAGCACTCCCTCAGTACTGCCCCTCCGACAGTGCAGCACTCCCTCAGTACTGCCCCTCCGACAGTGTAGCATTACAGTTCAGCCATACAATTCCTGACTTACCACATGAGTATCTTTTCCTTATAATGAAATAAATCAGCAGTGGAACAAGAGCTTGTTTGGAATTTAGCGCAGAAAATTCACAGGACTCTGATAGCTCCAACTCCCTATAAACCCCTCGATCCTGTTCCACCATTCAATTAGATCATGGCTGGTCCCCTCAACTCCATTTACCGGCCTTTGCTCCATATATCTGGATACTCTGACCCGACAGAAATCTATTCATCTAAGTTTTGGACATTTGAATTGACCACCAGCATCCACAGCTTTAGGGGCTGTGAATTCCAGATTTCCACCACCCTTTGTGTGACATCACACCGAAACAGCCATGCTCTCTGGTTGATGAGGAAGGTCATAGGGACTCTCTCCAGCTCTCTGGTGATGTAACTGATGTCTGCCAGTGGGACAGAAGGCATTCCAGTTAGTGTCCGTGTCCCCAGCTTAGAGCAGGATAGTCAGCCGATCTCTCTCACCCAGCACCAGGCTCCTCCCACTCTGCACCGGCCCCTCCCAGCCCTCACCGGCCCCTCCCACCCTGCACCGGCGCCTCCCAGCCTGCACCGGCCCCTCCCACCCCGTACCAGCCCCTCCCACCCCGGCCCCTCCCAGATGGTACCCGGCCCCTTCCACCCAGCACCAGGCTCCTCCCACCCTGTACCGGCCCCTCCTACATGGTACCTGGCCCCTCCCACTCAGCACCAGGCTCCTCCCATCCCGTGCCCAACCTCTCTTGCCCTGGCCCCTCCCACTCCCGGCTCGCCGCTCACACCCCAGGCAAGGCATTCCCTATCTTGGGCCCGGCAACAGTTACCGCCCTGGGACCGCTCCCCTGGGCCTGGCTACGACATCCCCTCTACAGGGGACATCCGGCCAGTGCTCACTCTCGAGGCTCACACACGGAGAGTGGTCACCTGGGCCAGAGCATACCCGACTTCGTGACGGAACTTCGGAGGTTGGCTAGTTTATGTGAGTTCTCTGATGAACTGAGGAGAGAAATGCTGAGAGACTTTTTCATTGAAGGAATAGGCCACGCAGGCATATTCCAAAAGCTCATAGAGACCAAGAACCTGACCTTAGAGGCAGCAGCACTGGTTGCACAGACATTCTTGGTAGGGGAAGAAGAAACGAGGTTGATTTACAATGCAGGTACGACAACTAACGAAATATCAGAAGAAGTTCACAGCACTAAACAAGCTGCTACCCCCACACACAGACAAATCAGGGAGAACAGGCTCTCAACAGCAGGCAGAAGCCATCAAGGGCCACAGGAACGGCCTTTCACACCTCATCAACCCACAATGCGATCAATCAACTACAAACTGAGAGAAGCTCAAGAGAGATCAGACAGACGCAGCTCATTCTTTGGGAACACTTTAAACAATAGAACAGGTCAAAGAGATGTCGATTTCAGCAGGCTGTTTGTAGAAATTGTGAATATACAGGTCATTTGGCCCGCACATGCAAAAAAACGGCAGCTCGGCTGGTATACGAATCGGATGGGTCGGAAAGCGGACCAGAAGATGGTGGGGACAGTACCCAGGACACCGATGTACAGCAGGCCAACACGATCAATGGCCGCTGCTCCTACAACAGGACGCCTCCTATAATGATGAGGATCCTACTCAATGGGAAATCTGTCAACATGGAGCTGGATACGGGAGCGAGTCAATCTCTCATGGGTGCTCAACAATTTGAACAACTGTGGCCGCATAAAAGAGACAGACCAAAACTCACAAGGGTCGACACCATACTAAGGACCTATACCAAAGAAAGCGTACCAGTCCTCGGCAGCGCCATGCTCTCTGTCACACACAAAGGGACAGTGAACCGACTTCCCCTGTGGATTGTCCCCGGAGACCCCCCCAGCACTGCTGGGGAGAAGCTGGCTGGCAAAACTAAACTGGAAATGGGATGATATCCATGCCATGTCATTAGAGGAACGGACTTCCTGCTCAACAGTTATAAAGCGATTTGAACATCTCTTTCAGCCAGGTGTGGGCACTTTCAAAGGGGCCAAAGTCAAAATCTACATCACACAGGATGCTAGACCGGTCCATCACAAGGCCAGAGCTGTACCCTATGTGATGAGGGAAAAGATTGAACACAAACTCGACAGGCTTCTGCGGGAAGGCATTATATCACCTGTGGAATTTAGCGACTGGGCAAGTCCCATCGTCCCAGTCATGAAGCCTGATGGATCCGTACGAATCTGTGGGGACTACAAATCTACCATAAACAGAGTCTCCC
The DNA here is from genome assembly GCF_044704955.1 of Pristiophorus japonicus. Lineage (NCBI taxonomy): Eukaryota > Metazoa > Chordata > Chondrichthyes > Pristiophoridae > Pristiophorus > Pristiophorus japonicus. The sequence goes on along the minus strand of NC_091990.1, from coordinate 104,349,679 downwards.
TACAGGACCAGTACTCGCTGCCCAGAGTGGAGGACTTATTTGCCACATTGGCTGGAGGTAAACTTTTCTCAAAATTAGACCTCACATCTGCGTATATGACGCAAGAATTGACCGAGGAATCCAAGCTACTCACCACCATCAACACACATCGAGGCCTTTTCATGTACAATCGATGCCCATTCGGCATCAGGTCGGCAGCTGCCATATTCCAGCGCAACATGGAGAGTCTGCTCAAGTATTTCAAGACGACATACTTATCACGGGCAGGGACACCGACTCCCATCTCCATAATTGGGAGGAAGTACTAAAGCGGTTGGATCGGGTAGGCCTACGAGTCAAGAAATCCAAGTGCCTGTTTCTTGCACCCGAGGTTGAATTTTTGGGCAGAAGGATTGCCGCTGATGGATTCCACCCAACAGAGTCCAAAACAGAAGCAATTCGCCTGGCACCCAGGCCCCGGAATGTCTCAGAACTGCGCGCCTTTCTCGGGCTACTCAATTACTTTGTGAACTTTATGCAGAACTTAAGCACGCTGCTGGAGCCTCTCCACGTGCTACTCAGGAAGGGGTGCGATTGGTTTTGGGGGGACGCCCAGGAACGCGCCTTCAATAAGGCACACAAGCTTCTGTGTTCCAACAGTGTTTTGACTTTCTTTGACCCAGGTAAAAAGCTAGTTCTCACATGCGATGCGTCAGCGTATGGTGTCGGGTGCATTTTGCAACATGTCAATAGTGCGGGCAAATTACAACCCATAGCTTATGCCTCCAGGTCACTTTCGTGGGCGGGGCGCGGGTATGGAATGGTAGAGAAGGAGGCGCTCGCGTGCGTGTACGGTGTCAAAAAGATGCACCAATACCTTTTCCGGGGCCAAGTTCGCGTTAGAAACTGACCACAAGCCCCTCACATCCCTCCTATCCGAGAGCAAGGCAATAAACGCCAACACCTCGGCGCGAATTCAACGGTGGGCACTCATGCTGGCGTCCTACGACTACACAATAAGGCACAGACCAGGCACAAACAACTGTGCCGACGCGCTCAGCAGGCTACCCCTGGCAACCATGGAAGGGTCTGACGAACAGGACTGTGAGATAGTCATGGCAATCAATGCCTTTGAGTCCACAGGTTCGACCATGACGGCTCGCCAAATCAGAGCCTGGACGGCCAGCGACCCCATGTTATCTTTAGTAAAAAGTTGTGTCCTAACCGGTGACTGGGCAGAGGCTCGCGATGCCTGCCCCGAGGAATTAAAACCCTTTCACAGGCGCATGCATGAGCTATCACTACAAGCAGACTGCCTGATGTGGGGCAGCCGAGTAGTCATGCCTCTGCGAGGCAGAGAGGAATTTGTCCGGGAGCTCCACTGCGAGCACCCAGGGATCGTTCTCATGAAGGCCATAGCCAGATCCACGTCTGGTGGCCTGGTATTGACGCGGACTTGGAGCTCTGCGTCCGAAGGTGCACCATTTGTGCCCAACTCAGCAATGCCCCCAGGGAGGCTCCACTGAGCCCCTGGCCCTGGCCTACCAAAGCGTGGTCGCGGGTGCACGTAGACTATGCGGGCCCATTCATGGGCAAAATATTCCTCGTAGTTGTAGATGCATTTTCAAAGTGGATCGAATGCACCACCTCCACCACTGTGGAGAGCCTCGCAACCATGTTTGCAACGCACGGAATCCCTGACATATTGGTCAGTGACAATGGTCCGTGTTTCACCAGCGCAGAATTCCAAGACTTTATAATTGACCACGGCATAAATCACATCAAGGCAGCACCGTTCAAGCCGGCCTCCAACAGCCAGGTGGAGAGAGCAGTGCAAATCATTAAATAAGGCATGCTTAAAATCCAAGGTCCCACGCTGCAGGGTCGCCTGTCGCGACTGCTGCTGGCATACAGATCTCGTCCGCACTCACCGACTGGGATCCCCCCCGCGCAACTGTTGATGAAAAGGACTTTAAAAACAAGGCTCTCATTAATCCTCCCAGACATGCACGAAATCGTTGAGGCAAAGCGCCGTAAGCTGACTGATTACCATGACAGAAATTCGAGGGGGAGATGGAATGAGATAGGGGACAAAGTGTTTGTACTAAACTATGGCAGGGGTCCCAAATGACTTGCAGGGACAGTAACGGGCAAGGAAGGAAACAGGCTACTGGTAGTACAAATGGACAATGGCAAAACCTGCCGGAGGCATGTAGACCAAGTCAAAAGCAGATTTACCAACAACACTGCGGAACCAGAGGCAGACTACAATGTGGAACTCGCACCACACCTGGTGGACAGACAGAGGGAACAACCTGAGGAAAGGGCAATCCCAACAGACAGCCCAGGCGAGTCAACAACAATCACACCAATCGAAACAGACAGCCCAAGCGAGATACCAGCAACCACTCCCAAAGAAAAACAGACATCAAGGCAAACAACTGAACCACAACTCAGACGCTCCACTCGAGAGCATAGACCACCTGAGAGACTGAACATATAAAGACAATAAGACCTTGGGGGAGGGTGATGTCATGTATCTTACATTATTATATATAACTGTATCCTAACATGCTTTACATGACTGTAAAAAGATATGACCTGTAACCACCAGCATACCTTACCACCAGGGGTTCACTTGCAAGAGACAGGTATATAAGGACAGGTCTCAGGCAAGTGCAGCATTCCAGAGCTGTGAAATAAAGGGGCAGGTCCAGAGTGACCTTAACTTCACTACATGCCGCGTGTGAATCTGTACTGAGGGGACAGGACTTTACACAAACATATGAACAAAGCTTCCTCGGCACGTCTGTAACTGATCTTTTTTCCTAACTGATTGTTTACAGCAAACCTGTGTGAACTGTGGTCGTGAGGCGATGAATGAGTGTACCGGCTGTCACAAGGTTCATTACTGCTCAACATTCTGTCAGCGAAAGGTGAGCATGAAAGACTCGCATTTATATAGCACCTTTCACAATCTCCCCCCGTCCCAGAATGCTTCACAGCCAATGAAGTACTTTTGGAGTGTAGTCACTGTTGTAATGTGGGAAACGCGGCAGCCAACTTGCACACAGCAAGCTCCCACAAACAGCAATGATCAAGGCCAGATCATCTGTTTTAGTGATGTTGTTTGAGGGATAAATATTGGTCACGACACCAGGGAGAACTCCCCTGCTCTTCTAATAATGCCATGAAATCTTTTACATCCACCTGAGAGGGCAGACGGAGCCTCGGTTTGACGTCTCATCCGAAAGACAGTGAAGTGCTCCCTCAGCACTATACTGGGATTGTCGGCCTAGATTATATGCTCGAGTCTCTGAAGTGGGACTTGAACCCACAATCTTCTGACACAGAGGCCAGAGTGCAACCCACTGAGCCACAGCTGACACCTTCTTTACTCCAACAGACTTTATAGTACAGATTGGACCTCTGTGGCCCGGCACCCTCAGGACCTGACCGGTGCTGGAACAGAGAATTTTCCAAACCACAGGAGGTCACGCCAAGCCTGGGCTTACCGGTAACTGAATACAGCGCTTGGGCTCCTGAACATCTCCGCCACATTCCGGCTGCGAAACTCGGGCCTCTCTCTCTCTTTCCCTCTGAGCTGGTTTGATGCTAGGTTTTTTAAGGTCGTGCCCCCGCTCCAAGCAGGTCGAAACAAGATGGAGGGGCTGTTGGGTCCCGATCCCAAAGTTGGATTTGCGCGGTTTCTGTGTGCATGCGTAAATCTGTTCAGTCCAGTCGCAGGGTGTGACGCGGTTGGGACCAACAACCCGGAAGCGTTCTGTGCATGTGCTGTGCAGAAGGCCACTGCACAGCATTTAGTCGTTGTCTACAATCACTCCTCACTGAACAGCCCAGGAAACCTGGACGCCACCCACGTCGGGAATGATGTTTCCGGATTAGAGAGTCCCGAACTGCAGAGGTACAACCTGTAACAGTGTTAGTATCAATTACCCAGGGTCAGGTACAACACGGGTTAGATACAGAGTAAAGCTCCCTCTACACTGTCCCAGAGACATGAGTTTAAATCCCACCATGGTACCTGGGGAATTAAATTTAAATAAATCGGGAATTAAAAACTAGCATCAGTAATGGTGACCATCAAACTACCGGATTGTCGTAAAAAACCCCTCTGGTTCACTAATGTCCTTTAGGGAAGGAAATCTGCCGTCCTTACCCGATCTGGCCTATATGTAACTCCAGACCCACTGCAATGTGGTTCATCGAATGGTTACAGCACAGAAGGTCATTCGGCCCATCGAACCCGTATCAGCTCTCTGCAAGAGCACTTCAGCTAGTCCCATCCCCCACCCTTTCTCCGTAGCCCTGCAAATATCTTTCTTTCAGGTACTTTTGGTTCTTCTGCCAATCACCTTAAATCTGTGTCCTCTGGTTCTCGACCATTGTGTCAATGTGAACAGTTTATCTCTATCTCTGTCCAGAGCCCTCATGATTTTGAACACCTCGATCAAATCTCCTCTCAACCTTCTCTGCTCCAAGGGGAACAACCCCAGCTTCTCCAGTCTATCCATATAACTGAAGTCCCTTATCCCTGGAATAATACTCATAAATCTTCTCTGCACCCTCTCTAAGGCTTCCTAAAGTGTGGTGTTCAAGAATTGGACACATTACTCCAGTTGGGGCCGAACCAGTGTTTTATATAGGTTCAGCATAACTTCCTTCCTTCTGTACTCTATGCCTCTATTTATGAAGCCCAGGATCCCGTAAGCTTCTTTAACCACTTTTTCAACCTGCCCTGCCACCTTCAACAATTTGTGCACATATACCCCCAGGTCTCTCTCATGCACCTCCTTTAGGACTGTACCATTAGTTTATATTTTCTCTCCTCATTCTTTCTATCAAAATGTATAACTTTGCACTTTCCTGTGTTAAATTACATCTGCCAAGTGTCCGCAGAAGACATAGACAGGCGAGCGAGTGGTTAGGATCTGGAATTCGCTGCCCAAAATGGTGGTGGAGGCAGAATCAATCGCGAGTTTCAAAAGGGAGTTAGATACGTACCTGAAGGAAAAAAAATGCAGGTTTCCGGGGAAAGGGGGGGGGAGTGGGACCAGCTGAAGTGCTCTTGCAGAGAACCAGCACGGGCTTGACGGGCCGAATGGCCTCTTCTTGTGCTGTGACCATTCTGTGTGTTGCAGTTGAGTAGGAACTGTGTTCAAATTCCCAGCTACAATATCATGTGGGACCCTTACAGGCAGCAGAGGAGGTGAAGGGTCTGTGTCGGACCCACACAGTCCAGCTACACTATCCTGCTGACCTCAGATTGTGGCAGGTGATGTTTTTTTTAAATAGTGTGGATTAAACAAGTGGCCTTGAATGTTTCAGTGCAACAAAACATGAATGAAGCGATTCCCCGAGCTTCCAGTCAGGCTGATCAGACTGCTGATTGTCTCCATTGATTTTCTGCTAGGACTGGAAGGACCACCAGCACGTGTGTGGGCAGCCGACAGCAATCACTGTGCAGGCCGAGGAGGTGCAGGTGACAGAGGTCGATGTGGAGAAAGTTAAAGTCTGAGTCTTCTCTCCGAGTGTCCAATGCATTGACTGTGGAGAGCGGGATGATGGAGAGCTGCAGCTCCAGGCTGATCCAGGCTGCGAGGATAGCGAGCTCCTGCCTGGCAGGCTGCACTGTTCATCGATCGATACTCGTGGTCTCAGGGAGGGTTGCTGCCCCCTCGCCAGCGAGTGCTGTGTGCCCAGGGAAGTGTAGTGAACCCGTGGGTACACTTTAGCTACAATATCGCCCACTCGATGTCTGACTGCAGAAACTGCCCTGTAGAACCGTCAGGGTCTGAGCAACAATCAGGTCCTTGGCTCACAGCATGGACATTGTAGCCTGACCTCTATTTGTTTACTGTTCCTTGATCTTATACACTGTCTCAGATACTGGCCATTGACTGGCATCACATGCTCACTGACACACTCACTCACTGACACACTCACACACACTCACTTACACACTCGCTCACTCTGACACACGCTCACACTCACTCACACACTCACTCACACACTCACTACCATTCACTCACTGATTTACTCACTGACACACTCTCTCACTCACACATTCACTCACTGACACACTCACTGAAACACTCACACACTCACTGACACTCATACACTCACTGACACACTCACTTACACACTCACTCACACACTCACTCACTGCCACACTCACTCACACACTCAAACACTCACTGACACACTCACTCACACACTCACTGACACACTCGCTCACACTCGCTGACAAACTCACTGACACACTCACTCACACACTCACTCACTGAAACACTCACTGCCACACTCACACTCACCGACACACTACCTCACACACTCACTCACTGACACACTCGCTCACTCACACATTCACTCACTGGCACACTCACACACTCGCTCACACACTGACACATTCGCTCACTCACTGACACACTACCTCACACACTCACTCACTGACACACACATACACACTTGCTCACACACTCACTCACTGACACACTGACATGCTCATTCACACACTCAAACACTCACTCAACACTCACTGACACACTCACTCGCTGACATACTCGCTCACACACTCGCTCACGTACGTGCTGACAAACGTAATGACACACTCACTCACTGACACACTCACTCACTGACACACTCAATGACACACTCACTGACACACTCACTCTCACACCCACCCACTAACAAACTCAGTTACACACTCACTCACACATTCACTCAAACACTCACACATACATGCACTGACACGCTCACACACACACTCACCGACACACTCACATACTCACTCACTCACTTGCTCACATACTCACTGACACACTCACTCACATACTCACTCACACACTCACTGACTCTCACTGATACTCACTGACACTCATCATCATCATCATCATAGGCAGTCCCTCGGAATCGAGGAAGACTTGCTTCCACTCTTAGCATGAGTTCTTAGGTGGCTGTATAGTCCAATATGAGAACCACAGTCTCTGTCACAGATGGGACAGATAGTCATTGAGGGAAAGGGTGGGCAGGGAACCTAGTTTGCCGCATGCTACTTCTGCTGCCTGTGCTTGATTTCTGCATGCTCTCGGCGACGATACTCGAGGGGCTCAGCGCCCTCCTGAATGCACTTCCTCCACTTAGGTCGGTCTATGGCCAGGGACTCCTAGGTGTCAGTGGGGATGTCACATTTTATCAGGGAGGCTTTGAGGGTGTCCTTGTAACGTTTCCTCTGCCCACTTTTGGCTTGTTTGCCGGGGACGAGTTCCGAGTAGAGCGCTAGTTTTGGGAGTCTCATGTCTAGCTTGCAAACTATGTGGCCTGCCCAGCAGAGCTGATCAAGTGTGGTCAGTGTTTCAATGCTGGGGATGTTGGCCTGGACACGGACTCTAATGTTTGTGCGTCTGTCCTCCCAGGGATTTGCAGAATCTTGCGGAGACATCGCTGGTGGTATTTCTCCAGCGACTTGAGGTGTCTACTGTACATGGTCCACGTCTCTGAGCCATACAGGAGGGCGGGTATTACTACAGCCCTGTAGACCATGAGCTTGATGATAGTCTTTAGGGACTGGTCTTCAAACACTCTTTTCCTCAGGCAGCCAAAGGCTGCACTGACGGCGGTGTTGGATCTCGTCGTCAATGCTTGCTCTTGTTGATAGGAGGCTCCCGAGATAGGGGAAGTGGTCCATGGTGTCCAGGGCCATGCCGTGGATCTTGATGTCTGGGGGGCAGTGCTGTGCGGTGAGGTCAGGCTGGTGGAGGACCTTTCTCTTACTCATGTTTAGCGTAAGGCCCATGCTTTCATACGCCTTGGTAAATACGTCGACTATGTCCTGGAGTTCAGCCTCTGTGTGTGCACAGACGCAGGCATCGTCCACGTACTATAGCTCGACGACAGAGGTTGGAGTGGTCTTGGACCTGGCCTGGAGACGGCGAAGGTTGAACAGGTTCCCACTGGTTCTGTAGTTTCGTTCCACTCCAGCAGGGAACTTGTCAACTATGAGGTGGAGCATGGCGAGGACATTCACTCACACACTCACTCACTGACACTCACTGAGACACTTCCTCACACATTGACACACACGCATACTCACTCTCACACATTTACTGACACACTCACGCACACACACTTACTGACACACTCACTCACTGACACTCACACCCACTCACACATTCACACTCACACTCACACACACTCACTGACAAACTCGCTCACACAGTGACACACTCACTCACAGTCACTGACACATTCACTCACTGACACACTGACTTACTCACTGACACACTCACACACAAACTCAGTGACACACTCACTCACACATTCATTCACACACTCACTCACTCACTCACACACACATGAACTGACACGCTCACACACTCACTGACACACTCACTCACACACACTCACTGACACACTCACTCACACACACATGAACTGACACGCTCACACACTCACTCACTGACACACACATTCACTCACTGACACTCACACACTGATGCGCACTCTCACGCACACACTCACACATTCACTGACAAACTCGCTCAAATACTCACTCACTCATTCACTAACACACTCTCTCACTCACGCTCTCTCTCACGCACTCTCTCTCAGTCTCTCTCTCTCTCTCTCTCACACACACTGCCTCACACATGTTCCAAGCAACGTGCCGTTCTCTCGAGGTCCTGTGTAGTCTGCTAGCAGCTTTTCAAATGGCAGAAAACATGAGAATGGACCACGCAGCCCGTTAAAGGGACCACGCACACAAAACAATTGAGAGGAGTATTGGTTCCGAGTACATTCTGCATATGAAGGGGGGGGGGGGATCTAGTCTGGGAAAACGGGCGGTTGGGAGTGGGTCCTGCGAGGGTGGAGGGAGTTCTGATCCGGGGGAGGGAGGGATCTGGTCCGGGGGGAGAGGAGGTGGCGGGGGAAGGGGGTCTGGTCCGGGGGTGGGGTTTCTGGTCCGCGAGGGGGGAGGGAGGTCTGGTGAGGAGGGGCGGGGTTTCTGGTTGGCGCGGGGCCGGTGAGGCAGATGGCGACTAGGCAGAGTGTCAGTGGTGGGGTGATTGTGTGTTTCGTGATGCTGAACTCCTGGCTCTGAGTTTTGCGGGTCAGGATTGCAGATCAGCGATTCTCTATCCCTCTCCCATCGATGAACCAGGTCCTGCAGTGCCTCAGTGTAAATGAAGCAGGGTTCAGTGGTGCTTTAACCAATGGAGATGGGGAGGTTCTGTAAGCAGGAGGAACACGATGTTGTGCAACAGCCTGATCAATAATTAATGGGTTCACTCCATCAGTATGACCCCAGACCAAGCCCAAGGCACATCGTCTCCCAAATGCAATATACCAAAAATTTTGATATGAAAGGTTGTAATTTCCAGCGAGCTACATTTTTAATTCCAATGGAAATTCGCGACTGAGCGAATCAAGTAGTGAAGAACAGTGTACAATTCAGACACAGATTGCATCAGTAACCGGGCAGAATCTGATTAGGCAGGGCACGAGAGAGTTAAATGAAATCAGGAGCAGTTTTGGGGGGGAGATTAATCACTACCGATTAAACACTAGCTGTTTCTGCAATTTCACACTTGAAGGTTTACAAAAATATTGGCGTGGATTACCTTTACTTGTTCAGGCATTAACTGGATGATTTTATTTCTTAAACCAGGGAAACTGTGTTTCCAAACGCTTCTCACGGGGAGCTGTGAAATTCACAATGAATGGAACGTCTCCGAGAGATTTACGCAAAATTCCTCCTTTCTGGGAGTGTGAGCCTAATTTGTCAGCGTAAATGAGTGCTTGTAAATAAGGGTGAGCTGCCATGGGAGTGGGGTTGTATGTGCAGGGAAAGTGTGGCTTGCAGTAACGGATGCCCCTCCCACTAAGTATTACTTTTGATAAGATTGGGGTTATCCGATGTACTTTATACAATTCCTTGCAATCTCATTATCAGGATATTCTGGTATTTTGTAAGATTTCTGTACTTTTAATTCGAGCAAAGCATGCTTGCTATACACGTTCAGTAAACGATGATGGTGTTTTATAGAAGCTTTCTCGCTGTCTGACTATTTTCTCCCCTGTTTATCTCAGAGTGTGATTCCACCATCTGGTACTGTCTCTGGGGCGGGGGGCGGGGTGTGCCTTGGAAAATGGGCACGCTCAGTGGCTCGGAGGTGATGAGTTGTGTATCCTAGGTGCGCTCCCTTCGAACCCCAGGTCACAAAATCAGCCTCGTCCTGGAGTATTCCATTCAGTCAGGGCCCCGCCCCTCAGGAATGATATATCGGCCTCGGAGGGGGAACAGTGCAGATTCACCGGAATGATACCGGGGCTAAAAGGGTTAAATTATGAGGACAGGTTGCACAGACTGGGCTTGTATTCCTTGGACTATAGAAGATTGGGGGCGATCTAATTGAGGTGTTTCAGGTGATCAAAAAAGGTTTGCTAGGGTCGATAGAGAGAAACTACATCCTCTGGAGTGGGGAGTCCAGTACAAGGGTGCATCACCTTAAAATTAGAGCCAGGACGTTCAGGGGTGATGTCAGGAAGCACTTCTTCACACAAAGGGCAGTGGGAATCTGGAACTCTTACTCCCCTAAAATGCTGTTGAAGCTGGGGGTCAATTGGAAATTTCAAAACTGAGATTGATAAGATTTTTGTTGGGTAAGGGTATTAAGGAATATGGAAGGTAGGTTGATGGAGTTAAGATACAGATCAGCCATGATATTATTGAATGGCGGAACAGGCTTGTGGGGCAGAATGACCTCCTGTTCCGATGTGTGAAATCTTTGATAGAAGTCTTTAAGTTTATGAAAAGGTTTGATAGGATAGATGTAGAGAAGATGTTTCCACTTGTGGGGGAGACCAGAACTAGGGGCCATCAATATAAGATGATCATTAATAAATCCAACGATGAATTCAGGAGAAAATCCTTTACCGGGAGAGTGGTGAGAATGCGGAACTCGTTCCCACAGCGGGTGGCTGAGGTGAATAGTATCGATGCATTTAAGGGGAAGCTGGATAAAAACATGAGGGAGAAAGGACTAGAAGGAGATTCTAATAGGGTGAGATGAAGAGGGGTGGGAGGATAAACACCAGCACGGACCTGTGGGGCCGAATGGCCTGTTTCTGTGCTGTAACATTCTGAGTAAAGGGATCATGTGCTGGCAATTCCCCAATGTGAGTTATGCCCCGTTGCCCCAATACCCACCTGTGTCCTGCACAGCGAGATTCCCATGGCTCTTCTGGGTCTGCCCATTTCCCATTGATGTAAAACCACTGTAACTTGGGTTTAAGCAGCTGAATCACTTGGAACTAGAGTCGAGCCTGCAATCTCCAGGCTGAGCGTTGCATCACTCTCCAATAACACCACTCCGTGCCATAGACATATTTTTTATTGTACTTGTATGGAATTATTATATCGCAGACACCTATCTGGACCAAGAGGGCAGCGGGGCCAAGCACTCAGAGCCTCGGGGATACAGACCGATGGGCCCTCCTGGAGATTGAAAGCAGGATGTGCAGACCCCTGGGTGTCTGAGCACCCGAAAAATGTAACTTATGGCAGCTGGAGTGAGGTGGCAGTGGCAGTGGGTCCAACTGCCCTGCCCACACAGTCCCTGAAAGAGTTCAATGATCTCACCAGATGTGGCAAGGTAAGCACACTAGGCACCTCTCCTTCCTTGGCCACTCTGAGCAACAGTGCAGTCTTCACCCCCACAACAACAGCCGATGACCTCTTTTGACAGCTCTGGAGAAATGGGACAGAGACTGGATAGGAGCTGTGCCTGACCACAGACTCTCAACGGTGGGCAAGGAAGCTGGAGCTGGTGCAAAATTGAAGACTAAATGTCAATGTAGCAAGCAAACTAGCAGTTTCATAGGGATAGATTTTCCTCGTTTTTTGCATGCTTAATGCCCACTTAACGTCCATTTTACCGCTGAAATTACGTATAACGCCCAGATATCGCCCATTTAGCCACAAAATGGAAACTGACGGACATTTTTGGAAACTTATCGCTGAGCATTACTTTCCCCATGTGCGTAACGCTGGGAAAGAATAATACCGCCCGCCCACTTTTTTGGGCGGGATCATCAGAATGGGCGAAATCAACACCCATAATATCGCCCAGCGTTGATTTCCACATGGAATTAATGCCGAGAATCAATAATACCACCCGCCTACTTTTTTTTGTCATAAAGATCACATTTGCCGAAACTAGCGGCCATGAGATCGCCCAGCGTCACTTTCACCACCTCGCACACATATCGCACACAATATCGCTCACCCAAAAAACCACCTGGAAAAAGAGGAACTAACTGGAACTAATCACAGCATTATAGACGCCATGTTCTACATCACATGTCGCATCCTTTAAAAGGCTACTGTGCTTCAACCTCGGAGGAGTTCAGATGTACTCTGGAGGTCATTGGAGTTGATGTGAACATCTGTACAAACATCTTGACCATACTGTGACCGATTGGAATTTAATAGATGTCTTCGTCGGGACATTCATTGTTTGTGACCAATCGGTGGAAAACAGAGAGCTATTGCAATGGGGCCTGTCCTTTCTCACCCTCTCTTGATAACCAATTACATGCTGCAGACTCGAGATGGCAGAAGGTACGCTCCACAGCATTATGTGCCCAATGTAAGACGTGCCAGACTGATGAGGAGGACCAGACATTACAACCCCCGCAAGTACAGGGAGAAGCATTCTTACCTCGACTTGCCCGACACCACCTGCCTTCGGAGACTGCGCTTCCACAAAGAGGTTATCACTGAGGTATGCCAGCTGATAAGGGGAGATCAGCAGCCTGCCGGCAATATCAGTACTGCACTGTCCGTCGAGGTCAAAGTCACCGCAGCACTGTCATTCTACGCCTCGGGTTCTTTTCAGGCCTCGGCTGGCGACATTTGGGGTCTGTCTCAGCATGCCACACATCGGTGCATTAGACAGGTCACTGAAGCCCTGTACACACGCAGGAGGGACTTGATCAGCTTCCCTATGACCAGGGAGGCACAGACTGAGATTCTCCAGAATTGCAAACTTCCCCAAGGTGCAGGGAGCAATAGACTGTACGCACATCGTGATACGGGCACCTTTTCAGGATGCTGAGGTTTTCAGGAACCGCAAGGGATTCCACTCCCTGAATGTCCAACTCGTCGACCACCAGCAAATTATTATGGCAGTGAATGCTAAATTTCCGGGCAGCATCCATAATGCTCACATCCTGCTGAGAGCACTGTATCTGATTTGTTTAACAATCAGCCACAAGGTCAATGCTGGATGCTTGGTGACAAAGGATATGGGGCTAGAACCTCCACTTTTTTGCCTGCTTAACGCCCACTTTACCGCTGAAATGACGTATAATGCCCATATATCATCCATTTTGGCACGAAATGGAAACTGATGGTCATTTTTCAGAAAATTATCGCCGAGCATTACTTTCCCCATGTGCTTAACACCAGGAAAAAATTCTATCGCCCGCCCAATACTTTCTGCACGGATTTAATGCCGAGATTCAATATTAATGCCCGCTTACTGTTTTTTGTCGTAAAGAGGATATTTACCGAAACTAGCGGCCATGAGATCGCCCAGCGTCAATTCCACCACCTCACATACATATCGCTCACAATATCGCTCACCCAAAAAGCCGCCCAGAAAAAGTGGAACTAACCAGAACTAATCACAGCGTTATGGACGCCATGTTCAAGATCACATGTTGCGTCCTTTAAAAGGCTGCTGTGCTTCAACCTCGGCGGAGTTTGGATGTACTCTGCAGGTCGTTGGAGTTGATGTGAACATCTCTACCAACATCTTGACCATATAGTTGGAATTGAATAGGTGTCTTCATTGGGACAGTCCTTGTTTGTGACCAATCGGTGGAAAACGGAGAGCTACTGCAATGGGGCCTGTCCTTTCTCACCCTCTCTTGATGACCAATTACATGCTGCAGACTCGAGATGGACGAAGATATGCTCCACTGCATTATGTGCCCAATGTAAGACGTGCCAAACTGATCAGGAGGACCAGACGTTACTGGATCTTTACTTGTTGGAGTTCAGAAGGATGAGGGATGATCTTATAGAAACATTTAAAATCATAAAAGGGATAGACAAGATAGAAGCAGAGAGGTTGGTTCCACTGGTAGGGGAGACTAGAACTAGGGGGCACAACCTCAAAATACAGGGGAGCCAATTTAAAACCGAGTTGAGAAGGAATTTCTTCTCCCAGAGGGTTGTGAATCTGTGGAATTCTCTGCCCAAGGAAGCAGTTGAGGCTAGCTCATTGAATGTATTCAAGTCACAGATAGATAGATTTTTAACCAATAAGGGAATTAAGGGTTACGGGGAGCGGGCGGGTAAGTGGAGCTGAGTCCACGGCCAGATCAGCCATGATCTTATTGAATGGCGGAGCAGGCTCGAGGGGCTAGATGGCCTACTCCTGTTCCTAATTCTTATGTTCTTCTGTTCTTATGTTACACCACCCGCAAGTACAGAGAGAAGCATTCTTACCTCGACTTGCCTGACACCATCTGCCTTCGGAGACTTCGCTTCCACAGAGATTATCACTGCCAGCTCATAAGGGCAGATCTGCAGCCTGCCAGCATTTTCAGTACTGCACTGTCCGTCGAGGTCAAAGTCACCACGACACTGTCATTCTACGGGTTCTTTTCAGGCCACAGTTGGAGACATTTGCGGACTTTCTCAGCATGCCACACATTGCTGCATTAGACAGGTCATTTAAGCCCTGTGTGTGAACAGGAGGGACTTGGATCAGCTTCCCTATGACCAGGGAGGCACAGAGTGAGAGGGCTTTAGGGTTCTCTAGAATTGCAAACTTGCCCAAGGTGCAGGGAGCAATAGACTGTATGCACATCGCGATGCGGGCACCTTTTTAGGATGCAGAGGTTTTCAGGAACCGCAAGGGATTCCATTCCCTGAATGTCCAATTCGTTGTCGACCACCAGCAAATTATTATGGCAGTGAGTGCTCAATTTCCGGGCAGCATCCATGATGCTCACATCCTGCGTGAGAGCACTGTATCTGACTTGTTTAACAATCAGCCACAAAGTCAATGCTTGACAGAGGATATGGCCTCGCCACCTGGCTGATGACCCCCCTGCATGACACCCACACCGAAGCCGGGAGGCAATGCGATGAGAGCCACAGAGCAACTCGCAATATTGTGAAGAAAGCCATTGGAGTGCTGAAGCAGTGCTTTAGATGCCTGGACCACTCAATAGGTGAGCTCCAATACCACCCTGAGCAGGTAGCTCAATTTGTGGTGGTGTTCTCCATGCTGCACAACATGGCTATCAGAATTGCTTGATGAGTCTGACAGTCCACCTCACCTAATCGATAAGGGGATATGGGGAGTGGGCAGGGAAGTGGAGCTGAGGCCATGATCAGATCAGCCATGATCTTATTGAACGGCGAAGCAGGCTCGAGGGGCCATATGACCTACTCCTGTTCCTATTTCTTATGTTTTTATGTTCACCAGAGAGAGGAAGAGGAGGACGAGGAGGCGGACGCTGACATCGGCCCGGGCAATCAGGCTGATGCTGAAGCCATGCCCCCATCCCCCTGTAGACCACATGAAAGGGCATGTGGTAGCATGATAGCTGCAAGAGCCTTACGTCAGGAGCTCATCAATGAGCGCTTTGCTTGAAAGAACGTTGGTGTTATTTACAAGGCTGACACACTGCTGGGTGTGCAGGTCATACATCAATGGTGGGCATCACCTTGGTGACAGTTAAAAGTTTAAGTTGATTGAAGTTAAGTGTAATTAAACCCTTTGATGTTAAGGAATCACTAGCGTGTAACAGTGCAGCTATCATGGTTTTGTTAAATAAAAAACATTTAAACCAATCATTAGTCTGAAATCATCAGTATTTCTGTAGAAACCAAGCCTTCCCCTCCACCCCTGCTTCTCCTCCCCACTTCCACCCTTCCCTTCCTGACTCCAAACCGCCTGGCCGAGAAGCTCCTCAGGCGATGCTTCATTGGGGGGGGGGCGGTGATGGCTGAAATGCTGTTTGGATGCTTGAATGGATACGGGAGAGGATGGTCCCGAGGTGGGAATGTGCTCCAAGCCAGAAGCAAGATGTTGCTGCTGGCTCTCGTGTGCTTGGCAATGGGTGCGTCACCTTGAGGTGCAGTGCGGCGCTCCGGGACCACTGGGAGCCCTCTGCCACCAGTGTTCCTGACTACCAGCTCCAGGGCATCCTCCACCCCTTCCATGTTATATCTTATTTGTTGGACAAAAACTCGGTGCCAACTATGTTCTTGGTGCTTAGTAGGCTTTTTGCTACTGGTGAATCTCCGTCATTCCTCCCACAACAGCCAGACAAGCACACACCACAGCCACACATGCTTTCAGTGCCTCTGAGCTCTCTCTCTCTCTCTGTCTCCTCTTCTGCGCATGTCATGATGACCCTTGACCTCCTGAATCACGGGAATCGAGCGTTGCCATGCCATTGCTAAGGATGGCCACACTTTACGGCAGAAGGTCAAAAGAATTTAACGCTACCACCCATTTCATATCGCTCACAATAATACTCATTTTAAAATATGGAGACTAGGTGCTTTGAGAATGGGCGAGAAGCCGGTGATCTGGAAACCTTTTTTTACTGCTCATGCCGGAAATAATGCCCATTTTGGGCAATAAGCACAAAAGTTGAGATTCTAGCCCCTGGCCTCGCCACCTGGCTGATGACCCCCTGCGTGACACCCACACCGAAGCCGAGAGGCGATACAACGAGAGCCACAGAGTCACTCGTAATATCATGTAGAAAACCATTGGCGTGCTTAAGCAGCGCTTTAGATGCCTGGAGGCGAGCTCTAATACCACCCTGAGCAGGTAGCTCAAGTCGTGGTGGTGCACTCCATGTTGCACAACTTGGCTATTAGGAGGGGGCAAGAATTGCCTGATGAGTCTGACAGTTCACCTCACCAGAGGAAGAAGAGGACGAGGAGGCGGACGCTGACATCGGTCCACACAATCAGGCTGATGCTGAAGCCATGCCCCTGCTTCCCTGTAGACCGCTGCATGAAAGGGCCCATGGTGGCATGATAGCTGCAAGAGCCTTACGTCAGGAGCTCATCAATGAGCGCTTTGCCTAAAAGAACGTTGGTGGTATTTACAAGGCTGACACACTGCTGGATGTGCAGGTCATACATCAATGGTGGGCATTGCCTTGGTGACAGTTAAAGCTTAAGTTAATTTAAGTTAAGTGTAATTATACTCTTTGGTGTTAAGAAATCACCAGCGTGTAACGGTGCAGCTATCTGAGCCAATGCGGAACAAGGTTTTGTTAAATAAAAAACATTTCAACTGAACAGTTGACTGAAATCATCAGTATATCTGTAAAAACCAAGCCTTCCCCCCCCCCGCTTTTCCTCCCCACCTCTATCCCTTCCCCTTCCCCCCCTGACTCCAAGCCGCCTACCGAGGAGCTCCTCAGGCGATGCTTGATTGGGGGGGGTGGGGGGCTGGTGACGGCCGACCCGCTGCTTGGATGGATACGGGAGAGGACAGTCCTGAGGTGGGAATGTGCTCTGAGCCAGAAACAAGATGTTGCTCCTGGCTCTCGTGTGGTTGGCCATGGGGGTGCGACACCTTGGGCTGCAGTGCGGCGCTCCGGGACCACTGGGAGCCCTCTGCCACCAGTGTTCCTGGCTACCAGCTCCAGGGCCTCCTCCATCCCTTCCATCTTATATCTTATTTGTTGGACAAAAGCTTGGTGCCAACTATGTTCTTGGTGCTTAGTAGGCTTTTTGCGGCTGGTGAATCTCCCTCGTGCCTTCCACAACAGCCAAACAAGCACACACCACAGCCACACATGCCTTCAGCCCCTCTCAGCTCCCTCTCTCTCTGTCTCCTCTTCTGCGCATGTAATGATGACCCTTGATCTCCTGAATCGTGAGAATCGAGCGTTGCCATGCCGTTGCTAAGGACGGCGACACTTTACGGCAGAAGGTCAGCGAGATTTAACGCTAGCGCCCATTTCATATTTCTCGCGGAAATGCCCAATTTAAAAAATGGAGACTAGGGGCTTTGAGAATGGGCGAGAAGCCGGCAATCTGAAAATCCATTTTTACCGCCCACACCGGAAATAACGCCCATTTTTGGGTGATATGCACAAAAGTGTAAAATCTAGCTCGAAGTGTTCACTATATTTTACATCAAGAAGCTCCGTGATTAAACTTTGAAAATAAATCATGTTATGGATATGGTTATTAAAACTGTAAAAATGGAGAAGCGATGAGATATATCCCACTGAAAGATGATCAGTTATATCACACGGTCGTGAAGGCCGGCCGTGGGTTCAAGCACCATTCCAGAGACTTGAGCACATAAACCACGCTGACACTCCAGTGCAGTACTGAGGGAGTGGTGCACTGTTGGAGGGGCAGTACTGAGGGAGTGCTGTATTGTCTGAGGGGCAGTACTGAGGGAGCGCTGCACTGTTGGAGGGGCAGTACTGAGGGAGCGCTGCACTGCCGGAGGGGAGTACTTGAAGCGCTGCACTGTTGGAGGGGCAGTACTAAGGGAGTGCTGCACTGTCTGAGGGGCAGTACTGAGGGAGTGCTGCACTGCCGGAGGGGAGTACTGAGGGAGCGCTGCACTGTTGGAGGGGCAGTACTGAGGGAGCGCTGCACTGTCAGACGGGGAGTGCAGAGGGAGTGCCGTACTGTCTGAGGGGCAGTACTGAGGGAGTGCTGCACTGTCGGAGGGGCAGTACTGAGGGAGCGCCGCACTGTCTGAGGGGCAGTACTGAGGGAGTGCTGCACTGCCGGAGGGGAGTACTGAGGGAGCGCTGCACTGTTGGAGGGGCAGTACTGAGGGAGCGCTGCACTGTCAGACGGGGAGTGCAGAGGGAGTGCCGTACTGTCTGAGGGGCAGTACTGAGGGAGTGCTGCGGATGATACAATTGGAATGCGAGTCAATATTGAGGAGGAGTCAACAAATTACAGGGGGACATTAATAAACTTGCAGAATGGGCATATAATTGGCAAATGAAGTTCAACACAAATAAATATGAGATATTACATTTTGGTAGGAAGAATAGGGAGGTCACTTATTTGGAGGGTGCGAGTCTGGGTGGGATAGAGAAACAATGGGATCTTGGAGTACAAATACATAAATGACATATAGTTGTGACATAGGTTGTTAGCAAGGCCATAACAAAAGCAACCAAGCACTAGGGTTTATTTCCAGAGGTATAAAATTGAAATGTAGGGAAGTTATGCTAAACCTGTATCGAACCTTGGTTAGATCACAGTTACAGTGCTTACAGTTCTGATTGCCATATTATAAAAAGGATATAGAGGCACTGAAGTGGTTGCAGAGAAGATTTACAAGGATGATACCAGAAATGTGAGGTGGTACATATCAGTGAAGGATGAACAGGCTGGGTCTCTTTTCCCTTGTAAATAGAAGGCTGAGGGGTGACCTAATAGAGGTCTTTAAAATTACGAAAGGTTTTGATAGAGTGGATACAGAGAGAGAGTTTCCACTTGTGGGGAAGAGCATAACTAGAGGCCATCAATATAAGATAGTCACCAAGAAATCCAACAGGGAATTCAGAAGAAACTTCTTTACCACAGTGTGGCGAGAATGTGGAACTCGCTACCACAGGAAGTGGTTGAAGTAAATAGCATAGATGCCATAAAAGGAGCTGCATGGAGGCTCGGGAGCAGCATGGAGGCATACTACACCAGGGTGCAGGAGGGCGACGGCAGCGAAGAGTGAAGTCATCAAGGTCCAGGTCGGTGATTGGAGCTTGGGCAGGTGCAGCAGGAATGGCGAGGTCGGGGTGAAGGAGCAGCAAGAGATTGTAGAGGGACGTGATCTGGGCCCGGAAGAGGCGTGAGTTCGGGGCCAGGGACCCAGGGGCAGCATGGGCCAGCCCACACTGCGATATGTGTGCGCACTAGGTCCACGCAGCACAGCAGGTCTCCAGTCGTCTTGGGTAATCCTTGCCACTGGACCAAGACCTAGCTCTGTCAAGCCCGTGTGGTGGCTGGTGTGCAACGGCCACCACACGTTAAAAAAATCCACGCACAGGCATCTTCCACACTTGAGGGTTTAGTTCGGGTCCTTCATTGATACACCTGTGAACTCATCCTTTTTTGGCGTGGAAGCAAGTTATCCTCGTTTCGAGGGACTGCCTATGATAGATGCATTTAAGGGGAGGCTACACAAGTATATGAGGGAGAATGGAATCGAGGGTTATGCTGATAGATTTAGATGAGGAATGATGGGAGGAGGCTCGAGTCGAGCATAAACTCCGGCATGGACTGGTTGGGCCGAATGGCTTGTTTCGGTACTGTATATCCGTTGTAAACCTATGCACTGTTGGAGGTGCAGTACTGAGGGAGCACCGCACGGTCGGAGGGGTAGTACTGTGGGAGAGCTACACTGTCGGAGGGGCAGTACTGAGGGAGCACCGCACGGTCGGAGGGGCAGTACTGTGGGAGGGCTGCACTGTCAGAAGGGCAGTACTGAGGGAGCGCTGTACTGTCAGAGGTGCCGTCTTTCAGTTGGGATGATAAACCGAATCCCTGTCTGCCCTCTTGGGTGGATGTTATAGATACCATAGAACTATTTTGAAAAAGAGCAGGGGAGTTATCCCCGTTGTCCCAGCCAATATTGATCTTGCAACCAACATCACTAAAAACAGATTATCTGTTCATTATCACATTGCTGTTTGTGGGAGCTTGCTGCGCAGATTGACTGCCACGTTTTCCACATTACAACAGTGACTACACTCCAAAAGTGCTTCATTGGTTGTGAAGCATTTTGGGATGTCCTGAGGTTGTGAAAGGTGTTATAGGATTGCACGTTGCTGTAACTTAATACCTTTTAACGAGAGCAGCATGTTTCATTGAGTTGTTGCAGATTGTGTGAAGTATCGATTATTGCGGCTCATGCCCTTGTTCGGGCCAATTCATTTCCCCCATTAATCCCCAAATGGGGCAAATCCCCACCCTTTAGGGTTAGCAGAAGGTCAGAGAATATCACAGTAGGAAACTGAACTTTAATCATCAATACAAAACAGGGAGACCGCACGCTATGTATCGTTACAGTAATATGGAGGTGGCCGTCAGCAACAGGGGTGCAGGACCTTGCGGAAGAAGTTCCTGAATTCCATGTTGAAGATGGTGTAGATGATGGGGTTGACAGCACTGTTGACATATCCCAGCCACGTCACGATGCTGATGAGGTGAGGAGAGATTTCGCACGACTCACAGGTTACTCTCGTTATATGAACCACAAAAAACGGAGTCCAGCAAAAGAGAAAAGCACCTGAAAGGAAAAGGAGGAGAATTGCTGAAGGAATTCCGGAACATTCTTATCACCATTGTTTGTTTGGAGCGCTGGCAAACCACCTGTGGCATTGCTGATGGTACGTTGCGGACAGGAAGACCAGACCAGGGATTGACCAATGGAGGATTTGCTGCTAAAGACTAACCATGCGCCCCACTACACATTCTGAGCCTAACTGTTGAATGTTTGCTGTGTGGGTTCATAGAGAGGCTGCAGATAAGCACCAAATAATGAAATGTAAGTGGCGGACACTGTGCTAGGATTTGCGGAACTCCCTCCCATTTCACCATTGAAACATAAAATTCAGAGGGGGATTAATAGGGTAGATGTTGAGAGGATGTTACCACCCTGGCTGGAGAGTCTAGGAACAGGGGTCACAGTGTCAGGATAAGGGGTCGGCCATTTAAGACTGAGATGAGGAGAAATTTCTTCACTCAGAGGGTTGTGAATCTTTGGAATTCTCTGCCCCAGAGGGCTGTGGATGCTCAGTCATTGCGTATATTCAAGGCTGAGATCGCTAGATGTTTGGACTCTAGGGGAATCAAGAGATCTGGAGATCGGGTGGGAAGATGGAGTTGAGGTTAATGATCAGCCATGATTTCATTGAATGGTGGAGCAGGCTCGAAGGGCCGTAAGGCCTATTCCTGCTCCTAATATGCTCTTATAAACCAATCTTGTTCCCACTGA
Source organism: Pristiophorus japonicus (assembly GCF_044704955.1). Classification (NCBI taxonomy): domain Eukaryota; kingdom Metazoa; phylum Chordata; class Chondrichthyes; family Pristiophoridae; genus Pristiophorus; species Pristiophorus japonicus. The sequence continues at coordinate 104,327,654 of NC_091990.1, read as the reverse complement.
CACACCAACACCTTTCAGCAACTGCTGCAGCTGGGAATGAGAGCTGGATCGTTCCCACATAGCAAATCTCAGGTTGCGATTCTTAGTGTGTATTGGTCCAATGATGCTCTGATCTGGGCCAGTGTTGGCAAGATTACAGATTCCTCCCCCCTTCCCTTCCCTGTCCTCCTCCATCTCAGTACTTCACACGGCCTACATCACCTTCCTTCTCCATCACCTCTTCCCCTCCATGGTTCTATTCCCACTGATCCAAACACAGCTGGAGAGAGTCTCCAGCAATGGCTTCTCTTCCTGCCCTGCACAATTACCTCTGGAGTCCCCCAAAGCTCAATCCTTGGCTCTCGTTCCTTCCTGGTTTACACGGCGTCACCTGATGACACACGTTTCTCCCTCTCCAGCATTCCCCTGCAACCTGTCCTGTCCGACATCACATCAGGAATGCAACTAAATACCCTCCTGCTCAACACCGGGGAGACTGCAGACATCATGCCATGGACTTTGCTACTTCTCTATTACCTCCGTCCTCCTCCCTGGCCACACACTCAGACCGACACACGCCGTCGAATCTGGGTTCCACTCTGCGTTGTGTTTCAAACCCCACATCCTATCCATTCCAAGGTTGCTAGCTCCCATCTCTCCAACACCTCCAGCCTCCGCCCTTACCTTACCCTCCTGCCTCATGGACACCTGTTTACCGTTACACCTGATATCTCGTTCCCAGTCTCCTCCCACCATCAACTCACCTGCCTGTCCCCTGTCCTCGCCGACTTACACTGGCTCCCTTTCACCCAATGCATGAAATTTAAATTCCTCCTCCTGACTCAGGTCTCCACTGCCTCATTCCACCTCAACCTCACACCAACGTCAGCTTTGTGGCCCCATCCCACACACTTCCCATCTTGTCTATTCTGCTCACCCTCGCCCCACTCTCACCCCACCCTCGCCTTGCCCCGCCCCCTCGCCTCGCCCCATCCCCACTCTCACCCCACCCCCCACTCTCACCCCACCATTATGGTGGAGCAGTTAATTTCCTCCACCCAACGCTCTGGAAATCCCTCCCTAACATAACAACATAAGAAGATAAGAAATAGGAGCAGGAGTCGGCCATTTGGCCCCTTGTGCCTGCTCCACCATTCAATAAGATCATGGCTGATCTGATCATGGACTCAGCTCCACTTCCCTGCCCGCTCCCCATAACCCTTTATTCCTTTATAGCTCAAAAATCTGTCTATCTCCGCCTTAACTATATTCAATAACCCTCCTCCTCTGCAGCAAATATTCTTAAATTCTCATCCTCATGTTGAAATCCCTCCATTGTCTCGCCCTTCCCTGTATCTGTAATCTCCTTCAGCCCCACAATCCCCCGAGATTTCTGCGCTCTCCAATCCTGGTCTCTTGTGCTTCCCCGATTATAATCGCTCCACCATTGGCAGCCGTGCCTTCAGCTGCCTGGGCCCTAAGCTCTGGCATACCCTCCCTAAACCTCTCTGCCTCTCTACCTCATTCTCCTACTTTAAGATGATCCTTACACCAACTCTTTGACCGAGCTTTTGGTTACCGATCCTAATATCTCCTTTATGTGGCTCGGTGTCCTATTGTAACCTGATTTACGCTCTTGTGAAGCGCCTTGGGATGTTTTAGCACAGTAAAGGTGCTAACTAAATGCAAGTTATTGTTAAAATCCATGTGTTTGATTTAATCTTTTTGTTCCCTCTCCGAAGTCCGTACTGTGCCGTTACTGGTGTGAGATATTCAGGGCACTCTGCGGAGAAAGGACAGTCCTGGCTGATTCTGTGGACTTGCAGCAAATCATATTCACTGACTGAACGTTTATCCGACTCACCGACTCTCGTCGCTGAGAGCATGCAGAAATCAAGCGCAGGCAGCGGAAAGAGCGTGTGGCAAACCAGTCCCACCCTCCCTTTCCCTCAACGTCTGTCTGTCCCACCTGTGGCAGGGACTGTGGTTCTCGTATTGGACTGTTCAGCCACCTACGAACTCATGTTAAGAGTGGAAGCAAGTCTTCCTCGTTTCCAAGGGACTGCCTATGATGATGATATCCAACTCCTTGCCTGAAATATCACATCTTTTATTTTTGATATGAAATATTAGGTCAGTAGTACTAAAAAACTGACATGACTGGAAAACATAGAATGATAGAATCACACAGCACAGGAGGCCATTTGGCTCATCGAGCCTGTACCGGCTCTGTGAAAGAACAATCCAATCAGTCCCACTGCCCCTGCTCTTTCCCCATCGCCCTGAAAATTTTCCCCTTCAAGCAATTATCCAATATGCAGGAATGGTAGCACAGTGGTTACATTACTGGACCAGTAATCCAGAGACCTGCACTAATGATCCAGAGACATGAGTTCCAATCCCACCATGGCAGCTGGGGAATTTAAATTCAGTTAATTAAATAAATCTGGAATAAAAAGCTAGTGTCAGTAATGGTGACCATGAAACTACCAGATTGTCGTAAAAACCCATCTGGTTCAGTAATGTCCTTCAGGGAAGGAAATCTGCCGTCCTTACCCGGTCTGGCCTATATGTGACTTCAGACGCACAGCAATGTGGTTGACTCTGAAATGGCTGAGCTCAGTTTAGGGATGGATAATAAATGCTGGCCTTGCCAGCGATGCCCATGAATGAATAAAAACAAATAATTACCTTTTGAAAATTGGCATTGAATCTGCTTCCACCGCCCTTTCAGGCAGTGCGTTCCTGATCACAACAACTCGCTGTATAAAAATTGTCATCTCAGAGCAGATGTTAGTCACTAACATTTGGAGAATGTATAATTCATGATCAAACTGTGACACTCGCTCATTCCTACCCTCTCAATTTCAGAGCAATTGCGAGCACATGTCTGCTCAGTACTATCCATCTGTCATCTCTGCTCACCAAGTCCAGTTTCCTGGTGCTAAGTTCATCACCTTATTGTTGTCTGCAGCATCGGAATGAGATTGGGTTCACACGGAGTGAACTGAGCAAGCACCAGGTTTCGGGGGATGTCTAGCCTGCTTTTGGCCTCCTGCCCCTCACACAGTTAGGTGTCAAAGAGAACACATGTCTTTATTCCTTGATGTGGCGAGTCTCACAGCAATTAAAACAGAGAAGCTTAACGGGAGATTTGATGGAGGCGGATCAAGATTATGAGGAGGTTTGATCGAGTAAATAAGGAGAAACTGTTTCCAGTGGCTGGGGGGAGGTCAGTAACCAGAGGACGCAGATTGAAGGTGATTGCCAAAAGAACCAAATGAGAACAAATAGGGTAGATTGAGAGAAATTATTCCCACTGGTTGGGGAGTCTAGGGCTAGGGGAGCACAGTCTAAAAATTAGAGCCAGACCTAGGGGAGTGGAATTAAGAAATATTTCTACACACAAAGGGTGGTAGAAATTTGGAACTCTCTTCCCCAAACGGCAATTGATGCTGGCTCAATAGTTAATTTTAAATCTGACATTGATAGATTTTGTTAACCATGGCATTAAGGGATAAGGTCCAAAGGCGGGTATATGGAGTTAGGTCGCAGATCAGCCATGATCTCATTGAATGGTGGAACAGGCTCAAGGGGCTGAATGGCCTCTTCCTGTTCCTATGTAACAGATTCGAGAGGCTGAATGGCCTCCTTCTGGTCTTGTACAGGGTATTGGTGAGGCCACAGCTGGAGTACTGTGTACAGTTTTGGTCTCCGTATTTAAGGAAGGATATACTTGCATTGGAGGCTGTCAGAGAAGGTTCATTAGGTTGATTCCGGAGATGAGGGGATTGACTTATGAAGGTAGGTTGAGTAGCTTGGGCCTATATTCATTGGTGTTCAGAAGAATGAGAGGTAGTCATATCGAAACATATAAGATAATAAGGGGACTCGACAAGGTGGATGCAGAGAGGATATTTCCACTCATAGGGAAAACTTAAACGAGAGGACATAGTTTCAGAATAAGGGGCCGCCCATTTAAAACTGTGATGAGGTATTTCTTCTGTCAGAGGGGTGTAAATTGATAGAATTCTCTGCCCCAGAGAGCTGTGGAGGCTGGGTCATTGAATATATTTAAGGCGGAGATAGACAGACTTTTGAGTGATAAGGGAATAAAGGGTTATGGGGAGTGGGCAGGGGAGTGGAGCTGAGTCCATGATCAGATCAGCCATGATCTTATTAAATGGCGGAACAGGCTCGAGGGGGCAAATGGCCTACTCCTGCTCCTATTTCTATGTTCTTATGTTATGTTCCTCTGACAAGGTAGATGCAGAGAGGATGTATCCCCTCGTGGGGGAATCTAGAACTAGGGGGCATAGTTTCAGAATAAGAGGCCGTGCATTTAAAACTGTGATGAGGAAATTCTTCTCTCAGAGAGTCGTGATTCTGTGGAATTCTCTGCACCAGAGAGCTGTGGAGGCTGGGTCATTGAATATATTTCAGGTGGAGATAGACAGATTTTTGAATGATAATGGAGTCAAGGGTTATGGGAAGCGGACAGGGAAGTGGAGCTGAGTCCATGATCAGATCAGCCATGATCTTATTAAATGGCGGAGCAGGCCCGAGGGGCCAAATGGCCGACTCCTGCTCCTATTTCTTATGTTTTTATGACCAGACTCACAGCAAAGTGGTTGATTCTTAACTTCCCTCTGAAATGATGGCTCACCACCACCTTCTCAAGGGGCAATTAGGGCTGGGCAGTAAATGCCGGCCTTGCCAGTGACTCCCACATCCGACAAATCAATATATTTTTTTAAAATCCCTTGTGGCCTCGCCCCCTTCCTATCTCTGTAACCTCCTCCAGCCCCACAACCTCCCCCGCATTGAACTCTCTGTTCCTATGACTCTGGCTCTGTTGCATTTCCTCGCTCCCTTTGCCCCAACATTTGTGCCTAAGCCACATGCTCTGGAATTCCCTCCCTAAACATCTCCGCCTCCATCTCTTTCTTTGAGTCGCTCCTTAAAGCCCACCCTTTTGATCAGTCTCAAGCACTTCACAATTCAGTAAACCACATCGATTCCCCTCAACATTTCCTGTTCCAAGGTGAGAAAACTCCATTTTATCAAACCTTTCTTTGTACTGAGGGAGTGCTGCACTGTCGGAGGGGTAATACTGAGGGAGCGCTGCACTGTCAGAGGGACAGTACTGAGGGAGTGCTACACTGTCGGAGGCGCCGTTTTTCAGATAAGACGATAAACCGAGGCCCCGTCTGCCCTCTCAGGTGGACGTAAAAAAATCCCATGGCATGATTGGAAGAAGAGCAGGGGTGGGGGGGGGGGGGGGGCGGTGGGGGGGAGAGTTCTCCCCAGTGTCCTGGGCCAATATTTATCCCTCAACCAACATCACTAAAAACAGATTATCTGGTCATTATCACATGGCTGTTTGTGGGAGCTTGCTTTGGTCAAATTGGCTGCCACGTTTCCTATATTACAACAGTGACTACACTTCAAAATGTACTTCATTGGCTGTAAAGCGCTTTGGGATGTCCGGTGGTCGTGAAAGGCGCTATAGAAATGCAAGACTTTATTATTGTTATATATGTAAATTTGTATTTACTCTGTACAGCCACCAGAGGGCTCATCCCCTGGAGTCCCAAGGGATCCCATAATCCCTTGGGAGCATAGGTATTTAAGGAGGCTTCACAGGTTGGAGACCTGCAATAAAAGACTACGGTCACACTTTACTTTGAACTCACAGTGTTCAGTCTGACTCTTTATCAAACATAACACTTACCATTTCAACTTCTGTCAGATTTTGCCAGTGGTGGAGAATCCCTCCGGTCCTAATCTCCAGAAACTTCAGGAAGTTTTGTTTTATTTTATTTTAGACTCCTTTTGATTTCAGTTGATTTCTTTAGACCCAAATTCAGGATCAAGAAAAACCCAAAATTTTGAATGCAGCTCATAAAAATGTAGGCTTAATAAAGAGCGGCTCACTTGATCAGTGCCTGTGTCCCTCGACTCGATATCCACTCCCTCCATCACCTTAAACCTTCACTCCCTCCACCACCGGCACACTGTGGCTACAGTGTGTACCATCTACAAGATGCACTGCAGCAACTCGCCAAGGTTTCTTTGGCAGCACCTCGCAAACCCACGACCTCTACCGCCTAGAAGGACAAGGGCAGCAGGCGCATGGGAACATCACCACCTCCACGTTCCCCTCCAAGTCACACACCGTCCTGACTTGGAAATATATCGGCCATTCCTTCATCGTCACTGGGTCAAAATCCTGGAACTCCGTCCCTAACAGCACTATGGGAGCACCTTCACCACACGGACTGCAGCAGTTCAAGAAGGCGGCTCACCACCACCTTCTCAAGGGCAATTGCGGATGGGCAATAAATGCCAGCCTTGCCAGTGACGTCCACATCCCAGGAACGAATAAAACAAATATTTGCTCTCTGGACTTTTGTGTCCATGTGGGGATCGGGCAGGAAGGTGGAGTTGAGGTTGAAGATCAGCCATGAACTTATTGAGTGGCGGAGCAGGCTCGAGGGGCCGAATGGCCGACTCCTGCTCCAAATTCTTATGTTCTTATTCTAACTGTGGCCAGGAGATGGACGACCAGGCCAGTGCTGAGAGTTTATCGAATGTTGGAGATGTGACAAAAATAAAGTTTGCTGCAGAGAATTAATGTTCTTCAGCCTGGCAAAGGTCAGCATTCTCCGAAATGTCACTGCGTTTTTTAAAAGCAATATTAATAAAGTGATTGATGTGGAGTGTGCTGCTGGTAGATTGGAAGCTTTAACAGGGTATGAGCAGGGATTGACACAAAACCGTAGGGATTAGTGAACAAATAATATGACATGAGAGCTTTTTAAATTGTCTAAGTAGAAAAGTCTCATGTAATGTAAGAGGCATTAAGTTACTGTGGTGTCTTATTATCAAGTTAAAAGTCCCGTTTGCCAGACAATGTTAACTAATCAAGATATCACAGAGTGTGGGCTGAGTTTCCAGGTCTGACGTTGCCGGCTCTGGGATCCCAGTCTCAAGTGGAGTCATTGCTGGGTCTCTGTCTCCAGCTGCTCAGCTTGGGCTTGTGAAAGGCTGCTCATATCTGACCAATCTGATTGCATTTTTTGAAGAGGTGGCTAAAGTCGTGGACAGGGGAATGCCTGTGGATGTTATTCATAGGAACTTCCAAAAGGCATTGATAAAGTTCCACATAGACTGTTATCTAAGGCAGAAGACCGTGGAATTGAAAGCAAATTATTGATCTGGTTCGGAGATCGGCTGAGCGGCAGGAGACCGAGGGGCTGAAATTCCCCATCGCCTCGGTCGGGGGAGGTAACCTCTCCGGGGACGGACATTCGGCGCCCAGCGCGGAAATCCCACCCCAGAAGCGGAATTGGGGTCACTGCCCCTCACAGGAAGTGGAGCTAAACATCACGGGCTCCATTTCCCCTCGGGGCAGGATCGGGGGCGCTACCCGGCCTCCCCAACGTCCCTCCCCTCCACCGGGCCCCCAGGGCCGCAGCCTGGCACCGAAACAGAGTGCCGGGCTGCACGATCGTGGCACGGACCTCGCCACAACGTTTGCTCAGCAGCCCGACCGGTGAGTCCGGCCCGCGATGGGTGCATGGCGCGGTCACGACCGGCGAGGCTGGCTCAGGAATCACCTGGGAGGCCTCCCGGGGCGCTGGGAAAATTATACCGCGGGACGAATAGGGGTTGGTCCGCATGCCGATGACATCATCATCGCTGCCATAGCGGCCTGGGTCACTACCAACAGGGTGACGCTAATGGATGAACGCCTCCGCTAACTCCCGTGCAATTCTGCGGTAGCCGGTAGCCCCTCCTCCGGCCAAAACACTTCGCGCCCCATTGGCGCCCTCTGGAGGTGCTAATGGGAGGGGCACAACGGGGTAATTTCGGCCCTAGATTCAGGATAATGGGCAGTGACACTAATTGGCAGGATGTGATTAGTCGTGTCCTGCAGGGATCTGTGTTGGGGCCTGAACTATTTTTTAACGACTTAGATGACGGGATAGAAAGCCACATATCCTCGTTTGCCATTGACACAAAGTTAGGCGGCATTGTAAGCAGCATAGATGAAAGCATAACATTACAAAGGGATATTAATAAACTAAGTGAATGGACAAACTCTGTCAAATAGATTTCAATATAAGCAAGTGTGAGGTCATCCACATTGGACATGAAAAGGGTAGAACAGGGTACTTTCTAAATGGTGAAAAGCTAGAACATAAGACCATATGAATTAGAATCAAGAGTGGGCCATTCGGCCCCTTGAGCCTGCTCCACCATTCAATAAGATCACAGCTGATCTTCAACCTCAACTCCACATTCCCGCACTATCCCCATATTCCCTTGGTCCCTCAGTATTCAAAAATCTATCGATCTCTGTCTTGAATATACCCAACGACTGAGCCTCCACAGCCCTCCGGAGCAGAGATTCCAAAGATTCACCACCCTCTGAGTGAAGACGTTTCTCATCACAGTCCTAAATGGCCGGCTTCTTATTCTGAGACTGTGACCCCTGGTTCGAGACTTCCCAGCCCAGCCAGGGGAAACATCCTCCTTGCATTTACCCTGTCACGCCCTCTAATAATTTTGTACTTTTCAGTGAGATCACCTCTTATTCTTCTAAATGCTAGAGAATACAGGCCTAGTCTACTCAATCTCTCCTCATAGGACAATCCCCCCATCCCAGGAATGAGTCTGGTGAATCTTGCACTCCCTCGATGGCAAGTATATCCTTCCTTAGGTAAGGAGACCAAAACTGTACACAATACTCCAGGTGTGGCCTCATCCAGGCCCTATATTAATGCAATAAGACGTCTTTACTCATACTCCAAGCATTTGTAATAAAGGCTTGAAACAGAGAGGTCCAAAGAGACTTAGAAGTTCATGTAGATAGATCGTTAAAATGTCACGGTCAGGTACAGAAAATATAACAGGCCAATGCAATGCTGGTCTTTATATCGTGAGGACTCGAATACAAGGGGGTAGAAGTTATGCTGCAGCTGTACAAATCCTGGTTAGACCACACCTGGAGCACTGTGAGCAGTTCTGGACACCACACCTTCGGGAGGATATTGGAGGGAGTGCAGTGTAGGTTTACCCGAATGATACCCGGACTCCAATAGTTAAATTATGAAGAGAGATTGCACAAACTAGGGTTGTATTCCCTGGAATTTATGAAGGATAAGGGATGATTTGATTGAATTTTTCAAGATATTTAGCGGAACTGATAGAATAGATAAAGAGAAACTATTTCTGCTGGTTGGGGATTCTTGAACTAGGGGACATCGTCTAAAAATTAGAACCAGACCTTTCAAGATTACATAGGTTTACTTAGGATATACGGCACAGAAACAGGCAATTTGGCCCAACCAGTCCATGCCAGAGTTTATGCTCCACTCGAGCCTCCCGTCTTTCCTCATCTAAATCTATCCACATAACCCTCGATTCCCTTCTCCTTCATATACTTGTCTAGCCTCTCCTTAAATGCATCTATAGTATTCGCCTCAACCACTCCCTGTGGTAGCGAGTTCCACATTCTCACCACTCTCTGGGTAAAGAAGTTTCTTCTGAATTCCCTATTAGATTTCTTGCCGACTATCTTATATTGATGGCCTCTAGTCATGCTCTTCCCCACAAGTGGAAACATTCTCTCTGTATCCACTCTATCAAAATCTTTTTTCAATAGAAGAGACCCAGCCTGTTCATCCTTTCCAGTTATGTATACCCTCGTATTTCTGGTATCATCCTTGTAAATCTTCTCTGCACCCTCTCCGGTGCCTCTATATCCTTTTTGTAATATGGTGACCATAACAACATAAGAAATAGGACCAGGAGTCGGCCATTTGGCCCCTCAAGCCGCCATTCAATAAGATCATGGCTGATCCGATCCTGGCCTCAACTCCACTTCCCTGCCCGCTCCCCATAACCCTTAACTCCCTTCTCATTCAAAAGTCTGTCTATCTCCACGGTAAATATATTCAATGACCCAGCATCCACAGCTCTGTGGGGCAGAGAATTCCAAAGATTCATGACCCTCTGAGAGAAGAAATTCCTCCTCATTTCCGTTTTAAATGGGCGACCCCTTATTCTGATTCTAGATTCCCACGAGGGGAAACATCCTCTCTACATCTACTTTGTCGATCCCTCTCAGAATCTTATACGCTTCAGTAAGATCACCTCTCAGTCTTCGAAACTCCAATGAGTATAGGCCCAACATGCTCAACCTATCTTCATAAGAAAACCCCTTCATCTCAAGAATCAATCTTGTGAACCTTCTCTGAATTGCCTCCAATGCAAGTCTGTCCCTCCTTAAATACGGAGACCAAAACTGTACTCAGTACTCCAGGTGTGGTCTCACCAATGCCCTGTACAGTTGTAGCAACACGTCCCTACTTTTATATTCTATCCCCCTTTCATTAAAGGTCAACATTCCATTTGCCTTCTTAATTACTTGCTGTACCTGCATACTAACTTTTTATGTTTCATGTACAAGGACCCCCAGATCCCTCTGTACCGCAGCATGTTGTAATATCTCCCTATTTAAATAATAATTTGCTTTTTTATTTTTCCTACCAAAGTGGATAACCTCACATTTTCCCACATTATAATCCATTTGCCAAATGTTTGCCCACTCACTTAACCTGGCTATATCCCTTTGCAGATTTTCTGTGTCCTCCTCACAACTTGCTTTCCCACCGATCTTTGTATCATCTGAAAATTTGAGTACATTACACTCAGTCCCTCCATCCAAGTCATTAATATATATTATAAATAGTTGAGACCCCAGCACTGATCCCTGTGGCATCCCACTAGATACTGTTTGCCTACCTGAAAATTACCCATTTATCCCGACTCTCTGTTTTCTGTTAATTAGCCAATCCTCTATCCACGCTAATACATTACCCCCGATCCCCCCGTGAGCTCTTATATTGTGCAGTAACCTTTTATGTGGCACCTTATCAAATGCCTTCTGGAAATCCAAATGCACTACATCTACTGGTTCCCCTTTATCCACCCTGCTCGTGACATCTTCAAAGAACTCCAGCAAATTTGTCAAACATGATTTCCCTTTCATAAAACCATGGTAACTCTGCTTGATTGAATTATGATTTTCTAAATGTCCTGCTACTGCTTCCTTAATGATGGATTCCAGCATTTTCCCAATTACAAATGTTAGGCTACCTGGTCTATAGTTTTGTGCTTTCTGTCTGCCTCCTTTCGTAAATTGGGGCATTACATTCGTGGTTTTCCAGTCCGCTGGGACCTCTCTAGAATCCAGGGAATTTTGGTAGATTACAACCAATGCATTCACTATCTCTGCAGCCACTTATTTTAAGACCATAGGATGCAGGCCATCAGGTCCAGGGGACTTGTTCACCTTTTGTCCCATTAGTTCGCCTAGTAATTTTTCTCTAGTGAAACGGATGGTTTTAAATTCCTCCCTCCCAATAGCTCCTTAATTATCAATTATTGGGATGCTTTTAGTGTCTTCTATCATGAAGACCGATACAAAATATTGTCTCTGCCATTTCCCTGTTTGCCATTATTAATTCCCCAGTCTCATCCTCTAAGGGACCTACATTTACTTTAGCTATATACCTGTAGAAGCTCTTACTGTCAGTTTTTATATTTCTTGCAAATTTGCTCTCATAAACTATCTTCTCTCCCTCTTATTTTTTTTAGTTGTCCTTTGCTGATTTCTAAAAATTTCCCAATCCTCTGGCCTACCACTAATCTTCGCAACATTGTATGCCTTTGTTTTCAATTTGATACCAACCTTTACTTCCTCAGTTAGCTAAGGATGGTTCATCCTTCTCTTAGAGTCTTTCTTTCTCTCTGGAATATATCTTTGCTGAGAGTTATGAAATATCTCCTTAAATGTTTGCCACTGCTTATCCACCGTCTAACCCTTTAATCTACTTTCCCAGTCCACTTTAGCCAACTCTGCCTTCATACCTTCGTAATTGCCTTTAGTTAAGTTCAAGACACTAGTTTGAGACCTAGCTTTCTCAATCTCAGACTGAATTTAAAATTCAACCATGTTATGATCACTCTTCCCAAGAGGATCCTTTACAATGAGATCATTAATTAATCCAGTCTCATTACATATTACCAGATCTAAAATAATCTGCTCCCTGGTTGGTTCCACAACATATTGTTCTAGGAAGCCATCCCGAATACACTCTATGAACTCTTCCTCAAGGCGACCTTTGCTAATTTGAGTTGTCGAATCATATAAGATTACATAGAAACATAGAAAATAGTTGCAGGAGTAGGCCATTCAGCCCTGCGAGCCTGAAGCACCATTCAATAAAATCATGGCTGATCATTCCCTCAGTATCCCTTTCCTGCTTTCTCTCCATACCCCTTGATACCTTTAGCCGTAAGGGCCATATCTAACTCCCTCTTGAATATATCCAATGAACTGGCATCAACAACTCTCTGCGGTAGGGAATTCCACATGTTAACAACTCTCTGAGTGAAGAAGTTTCTCCTCATCTCAGTCCTAAATAGCCTACCCCTTATTCTAAGACTGTGTCCCCTGGTTCTGGACTTCCACAACATCGGAAAAATTCTTCCCGCAACTAACCTGTCCAGTCCCATCAGAATCTTATATGTTTCTATGAGATTCCCTCTCATCCTTCTAAACTCCGGTGTACAAAGGCCCAGTTGATCCAGTCTCTCCTCATATGTCAGTCCTGCCATCCTGGGAATCAGTTTGGTGAACCTTCACTGCACTCCCTCAATAGCAAGTACGTCCTTCCTCAGATTAGGAGACCAAAACTGAACACAATATTCCAGGTGAGGCCTCACCAAGGCCCTGTACAACTGCAGTAAGACCTCCCTGCTCCTATACTCAAATCCCCTAGCTATGAAGGACAACATACCATTTGCCTTCTTCACCGCCTGTTGTACCCCCTGCCAACTTTCAATGACTGATTAGAACATAAGAACATAAGAATTAGGAACAGGAGTAGGCCATCTAGCCCCTCGAGACTGCTCCGCCATTCAATAAGATCATGGCTGATCTGGCCGTGGACTCAGCTCCACTTACGCGCCCGCTCCCCGTAACCCTTAATTCCCTTATTGGTTAAAAATCTATCTATCTGTGACTTGAATACATTCAATGAGCTAGCCTTAACTGCTTCCTTGGGCAAAGAATTCCACAGATTCAAAACCCTCTGGGAGAAGAAATCCCTTCTCAACTCGGTTTTAAATTGGCTCCCCCGTATTTTGAGGCTGTGCCCCCTAGTTCTAGACTCCCCGACCAGTGGAAACAACCTCTCTGCCTCTATCCTGTCTATCCCTTTCATTATTTTAAATGTTTCTATAAGATCACCCCTCATCCTTCTGAACTCCAACGAGTAAAGACCCAGTCTACTCAATCTATCATCATAAGGTAACCCCCTCATCTCCGGAATCAGCCTAGTGAATCACCTCTGTACCTCCTCCAAAGCTAGTATATCCTTCCTTAAGTAAGGTGACCAAAACTGCACGCAATACTCCAGGTGTGGCTTCACCAATACCCTATACAGTTGCAGAAGGACATCCCTGCTTTTGTACTCCATCCCTCTCACAATGAAGGCCATCATTCCATTCACCTTCCTGATTACCTGCTGCACCTGCAAACTAACTTTTTGGGATTCATGCACAAGGACCCCCAGGTCCCTCTGCACCGCAGCATGTTGTAATTTCTCCCCATTCAAATAATATTCCCTTTTACTGTTTTTTTTCCCAAGGTGGATGACCTCACACTTTCCGACATTGTATTCCATCTGCCAAACCTTAGCCCATTCGCTTAACCTATCTAAATCTCTTTGCAGCCTTTCTGTGTCCTCTATAATATCCGCCATTCTGAAAAGGACCCGTTTATCCCGACTCTCTGCTTCCTTTCTGCCAACCAGTTCTCTATCCACGTCAGTACATTACCCCCAATACCATGTGCTTTGATTTTACACACCAATCTCTTGTGTGGAACCTTGTCAAAAGCCTTTTGAAAGTCCAAATACACCACATCCACTGGTTCTCCCTTGTCCACTCTACTAGTTACATCCTCAAAAAATTCCAGAAGATTTGTCAAGCATGATTTCCCTTTCATAAATCCATGCTGACTTGGACTGATCCTGTCACTGCTTTCCAAATGCGTTGCTATTTCATCTTTAATAATTGATTCCAATTCGCCCATGATTATTGCTGTACCTTTATTGCAAGCCTCCATTATTTCTTGATTTATACTCTGTCCAACAGTGTAGCTACTGATGGGGTCCTATCGACTATGCCCACCAGTGACATCTTTCCCTTATTATTTCTTATCTCCACCGAAACTGATTCTACATCTTGATCTTCTGAGCCAATATCATTTCTCACTGCTGCACTGATCTCATCCTTTATTAACAGAGCTACCCCACCTCCTGTTCCTTTCTGCCTATTGTTCCCAAATGGCAAATACTGTACGCATTGCTCTAAATGTGGTCTAACCAAGGTTCAATACAGGTTTAGCATAACTTCCCTACTTTTCAATCCTATACCTCTGGAAATAAACCGTAGTGCTTGATTTGCTTTTTATGGCCTTGCTAACTTGTGTTGCAACTTTTATTAATTTGTGTACTTGTACTCTGAGATCCTTTTGTTCCTCTACCCCACCCAGACTCTCACTCTCCAAGTAATAAGTGACCTCCCTATTCTTCCTACCAAAATGTAATACCTCACATTTATCTGTGTTGAACTCATTTGCCAATTATATGCCCATTCTGCAAGTTTATTAATGTCCTCCTGTAATTTGTTGCAGTCCTCCTCAGTATTGACTATCCCCCAATTTGGTGCCGTCTACAATTTTAGAAATTGTGTTTTTGTTTCAAACATAGAAACATAGAAACATAGAAAATAGGTGCAGGAGTAGGCCATTCGGCCCTTCGAGCCTGCACCGCCATTCAATGAGTTCATGGCTGAACATGCAACTTCAGTACCCCATTCCTGCTTTCTCGCCATTCCCCTTGATCCCCCTAGTAATAAGGACTACATCTAACTCCTTTTTGAATATATTTAGTGAATTGGCCTCAGCAACTTCCTGTAGTAGAGAATTCCACAGGTTCACCACTCTCTGGGTGAAGAAGTTTCTCCTCATCTCGGTCCTAAATGGCTTGCCCCTTATCCTTAGACTGTGACCCCTGGTTCTGGACTTCCCCAACACTGGGAACATTTTTCCTGCATCTAACCTGTCGAAACACGTCAGAATTTTAAACGTTTCTATGAGATCCCCTCTCATTCTTCTGAACTCCAGTGAATACAAGCCCAGTTGATTCAGTCTTTCTTGATATGTCAGTCCCGCCATCCCGTGAATCAGTCTGGTGAACCTTCGCTGCACTCCCTCAATAGCAAGAATGTCATTCCTCAAGTTAGGAGACCAAAACTGTACACAATACTCCAGGTGTGGCCTCACCAAGGCCCTGTATAACTGTAGTAACACCTCCTTGCCCCTGTACTCAAATCCCCACTCTATGAAGGCCAACATGCCATTTGCTTTCTTAACCGCCTGCTGTACCTGCATGCCAACCTTCAATGACTGATATACCATGACACCCAGGTCTCGTTGCACCTCCCCTTTTCCGAATCTGTCACCATTCAGATAATAGTCTGTCTCTCTGTTTTTACCACCAAAGTGGATAACCTCACATTTATCCACCTTATACTTCTTCTGCCATGCATTTGCCCACTCACCTAACCTATCCAAGTCACTCTGCAGCCTCATAGCATCCTCCTCGCAGCTCACACTGCCACCCAACTTAGTGTCATCCGCAAATTTGGAGATACTACAATTAATCCCCTCGTCTAAATCATTAATGTACAATGTAAACAGCTGGGTCCCAGCACAGAACCTTACGGTACCCCACTAGTCACTGCCTGCCATTCTGAAAAGTACACATTTATTCCTACTCTTTGCTTCCTGTCTGCCAACCAGTTCTCAATCCACGTCAGCACACTACCCCCAATCCCATGTGCTTTAACTTTGCACATTAATCTCTTGTGTGGGACCTTGTCGAAAGCCTTCTGAAAGTCCAAATACACCACATCAACTGGTTCTCCCTTGTCCACTCGACTGGAAACATCCTCAAAAAATTCCAGAAGATTTGTCAAACATGATTTCCCTTTCACAAATCCATGCTGACTTGGACCTATCATGTCACCTCTTTCCAAATGCGCTGCTATGACATCCTTAATAATTGATTCCATCATTTTACCCACTACCAATGTCAGGCTGACCAGTCTATAATTCCCTGTTTTCTCTCTCCCTCCATTTTAAAAAAGTGGGGTTACATTGGCTACCCTCCACTCCATAGGAACTGATTCGGAGTCAATGGAATGTTGGAAAATGACTGTCAATGCATTCGCTATTTCCAAGGCCACCTCCTTAAGTACTCTGGGATGCAGTCCATCAGGCCCTGGGGATTTATCAGCCTTCAATCCCATCAATTTCCCCAACACAATTTCCCGACTAATAAGGATTTCCCTCAGTTCCTCCTTCTGACTAGAACCTCTGACCGCTTTTATATCCGGAAGGTTGTTTGTGTCCTCTTTAGTGAATACTGAACCAAAGTACTTGTTCAATTGGTCCGCCATTTCTTTGTTCCCCGTTATGACTTCCCCTGATTCTGACTGCAGGGGACCTACGTTTGTCTTTACTAACCTTTTTCTCTTTACATATCTATAGAAGCTTTTGCAGTCCATTTTAATGTTCCCTGCAAGCTTCCTCTCGTACTTTATTTTCACTGCCCTAATCAAACCCTTTATCCTCCTCTGCTGAGTTCTAAATTTCTCCCAGTACCCAGGTTCGCTGCTATTTCTGGCCAATTTGTATGCCACTTCCTTGGCTTTAATACTATCCCTGATTTCCCTTGATAGCCACGGTTGAGACACCTTTCCTTTTTTATTTTTATGCCAGACAGGGATGTACAATTGTTGTAATTCATCCATGCGGTCTCTAAATGTCTCCCATTGCCCATCCACTGTCAACCCCTTAAGTATTATTCGCCAATCTATCCTAGCCAATTCACGCCTCATACCTTCAAAGTTACCCATCTTTAAGTTCTGGACCATGGTCCATTCTCCATCCTAATGTAGAATTCCACCATATTATGGTCACTCTACCCCAAGGGGCCTCGCACAATGAGATTGCAAATGAATCCTCTCTCATTACACAACACCCAGTCTAAGATGGCCTCCCTCCTAGTTGGTTCCTCAACATATTGGTCTAGAAAACCATCCCTTATGCACTCCAGGAAATCCTCCTCCACCGTATTGTTTCCAGTTTGGTTAGCCCAATCTATATACATATTAAAGTCACCCATGATAACTACTGCACCTTTATTGCATGCACCCCTAATTTCCTGTTTGATGCCCTCCCCAACATCACTAATACTGTTTGGAGGTCTGTACACAACTCCCACTAGCGTTTTCTGCTCTTTGGTATTCCGTAGCTCCACCCATACCGATTCCACATCATCCAAGCTAATGTCTTTCCTTACAATTGCATTAATTTCCTCTTTAACCAGCAACGCCACCCCGCCTCCTTTTCCTTTCTGTCTATCCTTCCTAAATGTTGAATACCCTTGGATGTTGAGTTCCCAGCCTTGGTCACCCTGGAGCCATGTTTCCGTGATGCCAATCACATCGTATCTGTTAACTGCTATCTGCACAGTTAATTCGTGCACCTTATTCTGAATACTCCTCGCATTGAGGCACAGAGCCTTCAGGCTTGCCTTTTTAACACACTTTGACCCTTTAGAATTTTGCTGCAAAGTGGCCCTTTTTGTTTTTTGCCTTGAGTTTCTCTGCCCTCCACTTTTACTCATCTCTTTTCTGTCTTTTGCTTCTGTCTCCATTTTGTTTCCCTCTGTCTCCCTGCATTGGTTCCCATCCCCCTGCCATATTAGTTTAACTCCTCCCCAACAGCACTAGCAAACACTCTTCCTAGGGCATTGGTTCCGGTTCTGCCTAGGTGCAGACCGTCCGGTTTGTACTGGTCCCACCTCCCCCAGAACCGGTTCCAATGCCCCAGGAATTTGAATCCCTCCCTGCTGCACCACTGCTCAAGCCACGTATTCATCTGCGCTATCCTGCGATTCCTACTCTGACTAGCACGTGGCACTGGTAGCAATCCCAAGATTACTACTTTTGAGGTCCTACTTTTTAATTTAGCTCCTCGCTCCTTAAATTCGTCTTGTAGGACCTCATCTCGTTTTTTACCTATATCATTGGTACCAATGTGCACCACGACAACTGGCTGTTCACCCTCCCTTTTCAGAATGTCCTGCACCCACTCCAAGACATCCTTGACCGTTGCACCAGGGAGGCAACATACCATTCTGGAGTCTCGGTTGCAGCCACAGAAATGCCTATCTATTCCCCTTACAATTGAATCCCCTATCACTATCACTCTCCCACTCTTTTTCCTGCCCTCCTGTGCAGCAGAGCTAGCCATGGTGCCATGAACTTGGCTGCTGCTGCTCCCCCCTGATGAGTCATCCCCCTCAACAGTACCCAAAGCGGTGTATCTGTTTTGCAGGGGGATGACCGCAGGGGATCCCTGCATTACCTTCCTTCCACCGCTCTTCCTGTTGGTCAACCATTTACTATCTGGCTGTGGACCCTTTACCTGCGGTAAGACCAACTCACCAAACGTGCTATTCATGTCATTCTCAGCATCATGGATGCTCCAGAGTGAATCCACCTTCAGCTCCAATTCCGCAACGCGGTCCGTCAGGAGCTGGAGGTGGATACACTTCCCGTACACGTAGTCATCAGGGACACCAGAGGCGTCCCTGATTTCCCACATAGTACAGGAGGAGCATAACACATGTCCGAGCTCTCCTGCCATGACTTAACCCTTAGATTAACTTAAATTGGCAACAACAATGCTAAAGGTTACTTACTGATAAAAAAAAAAGAAAAACTACTCACCAATCACCAGCCAATCACTTACCCCCTTGGCTGTGACGTCACCTTTCTATTTCTTTCTACTTCTTTTTTGCCCTCTCCCTATAGCTGCACCGACTGGCCTTTTGTAGGGCTGTCGCCGACCCCGGACTCACGCCTCTCCGATGCACCTCCCAACGCCTCTCGCGGCCTTTTGTAGGCCTCTCGCCGATCCCGGACTCACGTGTCTCCGATGCACCTCCCGACGCCTCTCGCAGCCTTTTGTAGGCCTCTTGCCGACCCCGGACTCACGTCTCTCCAAAGCACCTCCCGACGCCTCTCGCGGCCTTTCCAAAGTCTAAACCGTTAATATAAATTGTGAACAGCAGTGGTCCCAGCACTGATCCTTGTGGAACATCACTACCCACTTTCTGCTACTGTGAATAGCTACCCTTTACCCCTACTCTCTGCTCTCTGCCTTGAAGCCAGCTAGCGATCCATTCTGCTACTAATCCCCTGAATCCGCATTCCCTGACCCTGATCATCAGTCTATTATGGGGTACCTTATCGAAGGCCTTTTGAAAATCTAGATCAATTACATCTACTGCATTACCCTTGTCTACTCTCTCTGTTACCTCTTCAAAAAATTCAATGAGTTTGGTCAAGCAAGGCTTTCCGTTTTGAAAGCCATGCTGACAATTCGTTTTTATATTTTTGGTTCTATTTTCTCCTTCAGTAGGGATTCCATTATTTTTGCTACCAACGATGTTAAGCTGACTGGTCTATAATTCCCTCGACATGATCTATCTCTCTTCTTAAATATAGGTATTATGTTAGCAATCTGCCAGTCCTCTGGCACTGCACCTTTTTCTAACGAATTATTAAATATGTGTACTAATGGCTCTGCTATCTCCTCCCTAGATTGTTTTAAAATGCGTGGATGCAATCCAGAGGTTTTATCCTCTTTGAGTTTGATTTGTTTATTTAATATAGCCCCTCTTTTTATTTTAAATGTATTTATCTCATTACTAATCTCATCATCCAATGTAATGTCCAACTGTTCTCATCATCATCATAGGCAGCCCCTCGGAATCGAGGAAGACTCCTCCCGGAGTTGCAGTGCGAATTTCGTCCCCTAGGGGGCACAATGGACATGATTGTTGCAGTGCGACAGTTGCAGGAAAAATGCAGGGAACAGCACCAGCCCTTATACATGGCCTTCTTTGACCTTACAAAAGCCTTTGACACTGTCAACCGCGAGGGTCTATGGAGCATCCTCCTCTGTTTCGGATGCTCCCAAAAGTTCATCATCATCCTTCGCCTGCTCCACGACAACATGCAGGCCGTGATCCTTGCCAATGGATCCATTACAGACCCAATCCACGTTCGGACCAGGGTCAAACAGGACTGCGTCATTGCCCCAACCCTCTTCTCAATCTTCCTCGCTACCATGCTCCACCCCACAGTGAACAAGCTCCCTGCTGGAGTGGAACTAAACTAAAGAACCAGTGGAAACCTGTTCAACCTTCGCCGTCTCCAGGCCAGGTCCAAGAACCACCCCAACCTCAGTCGTTGAGCTACAATACGCGGACGACGTCTGTGTCTGCGCACATACAGAGGGTGAACTCCAGGACATAGTCGACGTATTTACTGAGGCGTACGAAAGCATGGGCCTTACGCTAAACATCCGTAAGACAAATGTCCTCCACCAGCCTGTCCTCACCGCACAGCACTGCCCCCCAATAATCTATCTCCCTAGTAAATACTGAAGCAAAAAAATGATTTAATATTTCTGCCATCTCTCTATCGTTACCTGTGGTGTTATCCTGTCTATCCCTTAATGACCCTATTCCCATCCCAACCTTCCTTTTTTATTGATGTGCCTGTAAAATATTTTACTGTTTTGTTTTATGTTTCTTGATAATTTTATTTCATAGTTCCTCCTTGCCTTCCTAATTGTTTTTGTGACCTCTCCTAATCTTTTCGTATTCTCCCTTATCATGCACTCCCCTGCTGTCCATGTACTTAATGCACACCTCTTTCCTTAATTTTGGAAACACTTCATCACACAAAAGGTGGTAGAAGTTTGGAAAACTCTTCTACAAAGGGCAATTGATGCTGGGGGTCAATTGTTATTTTTAAATCTGAGATTGATATATTTCTGTTAACCAGAGGTATTAAGGGATATGGGCCAAAGGCGGATATATGGAGTTAGGTCGCAGATCAGCCATGATCTGATTGAATGGCAGAACAGGCTCGAGGGGCTGAATGGCCTCCTCCTGTCCCTGTGTAACAGACTCGAGGGGCTGAATTGCCTCCTCCTGTTCCTGCGTAACAGGCTCGAGGGGCTTAATGGCCTCCTCCTGTTCCTGTGTAACAAGCTCAAGGGGCCGAATGGCCTCCTCCTGTTCCTGTGTAACAGGCTCGAGGTGCTGAATGGCCACCTCCTGTTCCTGTGTAACAGGCTCGAGGGGCTGAATGGCCTCCTCCTGTCCCTGTGTAACAAGCTCGAGGGGCTGAATGGCCTCCTCCTGTTCCTGTGTAACAGGCTCGAGGGGCTGAATGGCCTCCTCATGTTCCTGTGTAACAGGCTCGAGGGGTTGAATGGGCCTCCTCCTGTTCCTGTGTGACAGGCTCGAGGGGCTGAATGGCCTCCTCCTGTTCCTGTGTAACAGGCTCGAGGGGTTGAATGGGCCTCCTCCTGTTCCTGTGTAACAGGCTCGAGGGGCTGAATGGCCACCTCCTGTTCCTGTGTAACAAGCTCGAAGTGCTGAATGGCCACCTCCTGTTCCTGTGTTCCTAGATTGATCCGTTGATTGAATGATATATAATATAAAAGGATTCACGTTGGTGCAGAAAACACTGGGAAATGAACCAGAGCAGATCGGGGAAGTGAGTGTGGGAGACGTAATTACAATATAACATGGTTTAAGATAATGATTTAGAGAGATGTAGATAGCACAATGACCAAAGTCATAGACTGGGAAAACAGTCAACTATAATAGAAGTGTGCAACATTATGAGGAGAGATCGAGAGAGTTCAAGAGAAATACAGGAACAAACTAGCCAAGAATGAGGCACCATGGATAAGTAAAAAAATCACCAGCTCACTCCTCATAATATTTAATATCCCTCCCAGTCTAATCCCACTCTCCCCCTCATTTCCCGCACCCTTTAATACCCCACCCAGTCTAATCTCACTCTCCCCCTCACTCCCCAAACCCCTTAATATCTTACCCAGCCTAATCCCATTCTCCTGCTCACTCCCCGTACCCTTTAATATCCCTCCCAGTCTAATCCCACTCTCCTGCTCACTCCCCGTACCCTTTAATATCCCTCCCAGTCTAATCCCACTCTCCCCCTCACTTCCCGCACTCTTTAATATCCCACCCAGTCTAATCCCACTCTCCCCCTCACTTCCCGCACCCTTTAATACCTCACCCAGTCTAATCTCACTCTCCCCCTCATTCCCCAAACCCTTTAATATCCTACCCAGTCTAATCCCACTCTCCTGCTCACTCCCCGTACCCTTTAATATCCCACCCAGTCTAATCCCACTCTCCCCTCACTCCCCGCACTCTTTAATATCCCACCCAGTCTAATCCCATTCTCCCTTCACTCCCCGCACCCTTTAATATCCCACCCACTCTAATCCCGCTCTCCCCTCACTCTCTGTAACCTTTAATATCCCACCCAGCCTAATACCCTTTAATATTACTCTTTTTCAAACAATTACTGAATTTGTTTTCAAATTAATGGGCAGTTTGTGACAGGAACCAGGGAGCATCCCCTACTTTTTCATTAGTGGCCATGCGATCTTTCACATCTACCTGAGAGGGCAGACAGGGCCTCAATACCGCCCCTCCGACAGTGCGGCACTCCCTCAATGCTGCCCCTCCGACAGTGCAGCGCTCCCTCAGTACTGCCCCTCCGACAGTGCAGCGCTCCCTCAGTACTGGCCCTCCGACAGTGCGGCGCTCCCTCAATACTGCCCCTCCGACCGTGCGACGCTCCCTCAATACTGCCCCTCCGACAGTGTAGCGCACCCTCAGTACTGCCCCTCCGACAGTGCAGCGCTCCCTCAATACTGCCCCACTGACAGTGCAGCGCTCCCTCAATACTGCCCCACTGACAGTGCAGCGCTCCCTCAGTACTGCCCCTCCGACAGTGCAGTGCTCCCTCAGTACTGCCCCTCCGACAGTGCAGCGCTCCCTCAATACTGCCCCTCTGACAGTGCAGCGCTCCCTCAATACTGCCCCTCCGACAGTGCGGCGCTCTCCTTCGGCAGTGCTGCGCTCTCTTAGCAGCTGCCCAAGAGGTAACTGGATCGTGGGGGCAGGCCGTCCTTAACTGGATAGATGGTAATAGTGAACAAGACATTCAAACATATAAAATTCTTACATGGCTTGACAGGGTAGATGCAGGGAGAATGTTTCCCCTGGCTGGAGAGTCAAGAATCAGAGGTCACAGTCTCAGAATAAGAGGTAGACCATTTCGGACTGTGATCAGGAGAAACTTCTTCACTCAGAGGGTGGTGGATCTTTTGAATTCTCTACCCCAGAGGGCTGTGGAGGCTCAGTCTGAGTATATTCAGGATAGAGATCGATAGATTTTTGGATATTACAGAAATCAAGGGACATGGGTACCGTGCAGGAAAGTGGAGTTGAGGTAGAAGATCAGCCATCATCATCATAGGCAGTCCCTCGGAATCGAGGAAGATTTGCTTCCACTCTTAGCATGAGCTCTTAGGTGGCTGTGCAGTCCAATACAAGAACCACAATCTCTGTCACAGGTGGGACAGATAGTTGTTGAGGGAAAGGGTGGGCAGGGAGCCTGGTTTGCCGCACGCTACTTCCGCTGCCTGCGCTTGATTTCTGCATGCTCTCGGCAACGATACTCAAGGTGCTCAGCGCACTCCCGAATGCACTTCCTCCACTTAGGGCGGTCTATGGCCAGGGACTCTCAGGTGTCAGTGGTGATATTGCACTTTATCAGGGAGGCTTTGAGAGTGTCCTTGTAATGTTTCCTCTGCCCGCCTTTGGCTCGTTTGCCATGGACGAGTTCCGAGTAGAGCGCTAGCTTTGGGAGTCTCGTGTCTGGCACGCGAACTATGTGGCCTGCCCAGCAGAGCTGATCAAGTGTGGTCAGTGATTCAATGCTGGGGATGTTGGCCTGGACGAGGACGCTAATGTTTGTGCGTCTGTCCTCCCAGGGGATTTGCAGGATCTTGCGGAGACATCGCTGGTGGTATTTCTCCAGCGACTTGAGGTGTCAACTGTACATAGTCCACGTCTCTGAACTATACAGGAGGGCGGGTATTACTACGGCCCTGTAGACCATGAGCTTGGTGAGAGTTTTGAGGGTTTTGACAGTTTTGAGATAGAAGATCAGCCATGATGTTATTAAATGGCGGAGCAGGCTCGAGGGGTCAAATGGCCTACTCCTGCTCCTATTTCTTATGTTCTTATGTTCTAAGACAGACCTGTGGCCTCATTCACTTATATGTGATTAAACTACTGCTGTGAGCATCATTGACACAGTCCCAATTTATTCTCGACAACTTTGAACAACTTCTATCGATTGTGTCGACCTTCTGGATTTAATGGGATTCTGTCGTACATGGTGGGACTTGGGATTGAATTCCGCAATGATTCACGACATAATGCAACAGGCCAAACAACTAAGTTGGACAAAATGGTCTTAATTTAAACAACATCATTCACGTATGAGCGAGTGCATCGCACAGAGCGAGTATACAGGACAAAGAAAGACAGAGCTCGGATCGAACTCAATCCTGCCCATTTCCAGTAATGGGGCAGCTGTGGGCACAGCGTATGGGATCAGTCCAGAGCCAGCTTGTATAACCTGAGGGGCTCAGATCTCACAAAGTCACTCTGAATTTGTCGGGAGCACTGGTTCGACCCCACCTGGAGCACAGGGGTCAATTCTGGGGGTCACACCATGGGAGAGACGTCGGGGCATTGGCGAAGTGCCGTGATGAACAGAGTGAGCAAAGGGAGAGCTGGGATAATCAGCGAGTCCTGGGGAGAGGCTGCAGAAACTGGAGAAGAAATAATCCTACTGAAGGCATTAACATCCTAAAGGAGACAGAGACCAGATCAATGTCAAAGTGTTTCGTGGTCACAATCCAACAACATGCGGACAGAGCCTCAGGGTGAGAAGAGGGAGGGTGAAGAGATGATTCAGATTTAACTCAGAGGGTGGGGAATGGCTGGAATGGTCAGTCCAGGGCGATAGAGAGGTCTGATTTCAGCAAATTGAGAGAGACATTTGAGATGGGTGAGAGAGGATGATATTGTGTTTCTAACACACATGAGGCTGCACACAGGGAGGTTAAAGTAACAGTGACCTCAGTCTTTAATAAGACACTCCAGAGTGAGGCACAGGCCTTAAGGGCCGGCTTATATACAGTGCTCACAAGGGATGCTGGGATCCCTTGCAACTTCAGGGGATGAGCTCCCTGGTGGCGGAATATGGGAGTGCATGCTTTACAGATACACAACATCACTCATCCCCGCAAAGTCAAAGTGAAAACTATTTACAAGGTGAGGCGGTCGGGAGCCTTTCTTTCCCTGGTGGACCGCCTCGGTACAAATGTCTGTTCTGGTGTGTTGGCTGTGCCCTCGCTGGGCTGGCGTGTTGTTGGCCCTGAAGGGCTGCTAGGTGAGCCTGGCCTTGCTGGGCTGTTGGGCATGATGGGTTTGATTTCCTGGTCCGAGGTGGTGTCCTTGATCCTTTGGGTGTGTGTTGTGGGTTCGAAAAAGGTGGTATCTGCTGTGGGTTGTTCAGGGCAATCTGTGAGCCGCAGCCTCGTTTGGTCCAGGTGCTCTCTGCAAATTTGTCCATTGTCTAGTTTGATGACAAACACCCTACTCCCTTCTTTAGCTATCACCGTGCCCGCGATCAACTTGGGACCATGTCCATAGTTTAGCACATATACAGAGTTATTCAGATCAATTTCCCATGACACAGTGGCGCGACCATCGTTTACATTTTGTTGCTGCCGCCTGCTCTCAACCTGATCATGCAGGTTGGGGTGAACCAGCGAGAGTCTGGTTTTAGGTGTCCTTTTCATGAGTAGCTCAGCCGGGGGCACCCCTGTGAGCGAGTGGGGTCTCGTGCGGTAGCTGAGCAGTACTCGGGACAGGCGGGTTTGGACTGAGCCTTCTGTGACTCATTTAAGGCTCTGTTTGATGGTTTGTACTGCCCGCTCTGCCTGCCCATTGGAGGCTGGTTTAAACGGGGCCGAGGTGACATGTTTGATCCCATTGCGGGTCATGAATTCTTTAAATTCGGCACTGGTGAAACATGGCCCATTGTCACTGACCAGTATGTCATGCAGGCCGAGAGTGGCAAACATGGCCCTCAGGCTTTCAATGGTGGTGGTGGCGGTGCTTCCCGACATTATTTCACATTCAATCAATTTTGAAAAAGCATCCACCACTACCAGGAACATTTTAGCGAGAAACGGGCCCGCATAGTTGACATGGATCCTCGACCATGATCTGGAGGGCCAGGACCACAAACTTAGTGGTGCCTCTCTGGGCGCGTTGCTCAACTGAGCACATACGCTGAATTGCCGAACACAGGACTCTAAGTCAGAGTCGATACCGGGCCACCACATGTGGGATCTGGCTATCGCTTTCATCATTACTATACCCAGGTGTGTGCTGTGGAGATCCGAGATGAACGTCTCCCTGCCCTTTTTGGGTAGCACTACGTGGTTACCCCACAACAGGCAGTCTGCCTGAATGGACAGCTCGTCCTTTCGCCGCTGGAACGGCTTGATTGGCTCTTGCATTTCAACGGGGATGCTGGCCCAGCTCCCATGCAGTACACAGTTTTTTTACTAGGGACAGCAGAGGATCTTGGTTGCTCCAAGTCCTAATCTGGCAGGCCGTGACAGATGATTTATCATTTTCAAACGCTTCCATGACCATCAACAAGTCTGCGGGCTGCGCCACCATCAACAAGTTTGCAGGCTTTGCCATTTCCACCCTCGTGGTGGGCAATGGTAGCCGACTGAAAGCATCCACACAGTTCTCAGTGCCTGGCCTGTGGCAGATGGTATAGTTATATGCTGATAGCACGAGTGCCCACCTTTGTATGTGGGCTGAGGCATTAGTATTTATCCCCTTTTTTTCAGTGAACAGGAATGTGAGGGGCTTGTGATCGGTTTCCAGCTCAAATTTGAGGCCAAACAGGTACTGATGCATTTTCTTTACCCCGAACACACACTAATGCCTTTTTCTCAATCATGCTGTAGGCCCTCTCAACCTTAGACAAGCTCCTGGAAGCATAGGCGACAGGTTGCAACTTCCCCACAATGTTAGCTTGTTGTAATACACACCCGACTCCGTACGACGACGCGTCACATGTTAGCACAAGTCTTTTATACGGGTTATACAATACAAGCAGCTTGTTGGAGCATAAAATGTTTCTGCCTTTCTCAAAAGCAATTACTTGTTTTTTTCCCCATACCCAGTTCTCACCATTGCGCAATAACACATGTAGGGGCTCGAAGAGGGTGCTTAACCCCGGTAGGAAGTTACCAAAATAGTTGAGGAGTCCCAGGAATGACCGCAGCTCTGTGACGTTCTGTGGCCTGGGTGGTGTTCCTGATAGCCTCTGTCTTGGTGTCTGTGGGCCAAATGCCGTCCGCCGCGATCTTTCTCCCCAAAAACTCCACTTCTGTTGCCATGAAGACGCATTTCGACCTCTTCAGCCGCAGCCCTACGCGATCCAGTCGCTGGAGGACCTCCTCCAGGTTTTGTCGGTGCTCGGCGGTGTCCCGACTCGTGACCAATATGTCGCTCTAAAAGACCACCGTGTGTGATTCCGACTTGAGTAGGCTCTCCATGTTTCTCTGGAAGATCGCTGCAGCCGACCGAATTCCACATGGGCATCTGTTCTGGATGAACAGTCCCTTGTGCGTGTTGATGCAGGTGAGGCCCTTCGAAGACTCCTTCAGCTCCTGCATCATGTAGGCCGAAGTCAGGTCGAGTTTGGTGAACGTCTTGCCTCCTGCCAGCATCGCAAATAGGTCGTCTGCCTTAGGTAGTGGGTATTGGTCCTGTCGCGAGAAACAATTAATAGTTACTTTATAATCGCCGCAAATCCTGACCGTGCCATCACTTTTGAGTACTGGAACAATCGGGCTGGCCCACTCGCTGAATTTCACTGGGGAGATGATGCCCTCGCATTGCAGCCTGTCCAGCTCGATTTCCACTCTCTCCCTCATCATGTGAGGTACCGCTCGCGCCTCATGGTGAATGGGTCGTGCCTCTGGGACCAAGTGGATCCGCATCTTCGCCCCGGAAAAGTTTCCAATGCCTGGCTCAAAAAGGGAAGGAAATTTGTTGAGAACCTGGGTACATGAGGCCTCATCGACATGTGATAGCGCTCGGATGTCATCCCAGTTCCAGCGGATTTTGCCCAGCCAGCTCCTTCCAAGCAGTGTGGGGCCATCCCCCGGGACAATCCAGAGTGGCAGTTCATGCACCGTGCCCTCATAGGTGACCTTGACCATGGCACTGCCCAGGACAGTGATAAGCCCTTTGGTGTTCATTCTCAGTTTCGTGTGGATGGGGCTCAGGGCTGGTCTGAATGCCTTGTTGCACCACAGTCTCTTAATCATCTTTTTACTCATGATGGATTGGCTAGCGCCAGTGTCCAATTCCATGGCTACGGGTAAGCCATTCAATTTTACGTTTAGCATTATAGGTGGGCATTTCATCAAAAATGTGTGCACCCCGTGTATTTCAGCATCTGCCTCCTCCCTCTGAGGCTCGAAATTGCTTTGATCCACCATGGACCGATCTTCCTCTGCCACGTGGTGGTTAGCAGGTTTTGCAGAGCTTGCAGCTCGTTTGCAAGCTCGTTGGAGGTGCCCCATTGTTCCACAGCTCTTGCAAACATACCCTTTGAAGCGGCATGAATAGGCTGAATAGAAGCCTCCACAACGCCAACAAGATGTGAATTGCCTTGCATTCATCCTTTGTTGGGGACTCTGAGTCATCTGGGTCACCTGAGGCCTGCTGACAGTTGCAGACTCGTGAGTTCTGCCCTGTACATTTCTGCTCGCAAACACAGTTCCAGTTAATTTATGAACACTTGTGTGCTGAGAGATTTATTTGGTGTTATCACTGGTGGACATAAATGCCTGTGCTATCGCAATGGCCTTACTGAGGGTCGGTGTCTCTACAGTCAAAAGTTTTCGTAGGATGGTCTCGTGGTCATTGCCCAGTACAAAAAAGTCTCTGAGCATCTGCTCCAGGTAGCTATCAAACTCACATTGTCCTGCAAGTTGCCTTAGCTCGGCGACGTAGCTCGCCACTTCCTGACCTTCAGATCGCTGGCACGTGTAGAACCGATACCTCGCCATCAGCAGGCTCTCCCTCGGGTTACGATGCTCCTGAAACAGTGTACACAGCTCCTCATATGACTTATCTGTGGATTTTATCGGAGCCAGAAGATTCTTCATGAGGCTGTAGGTCAGTGCCCTGCAGACTGTGAGGAAGACTGCTCTCCTTTTTGCAGCGCTTCCTTCTCCGTCCAGCTCGTTGGTTACAAAGTACTGGTCTAGCTGTTCGACATAGGCTTCCTAGTCCTCACCCTCCGAGAACTTCTCCAGGATGCCCACAGTTTGCTGTATCTTTGCGTTGGATTCGTATTCTCGTCGCCAGTTATTGTGTTCCTAACACAGATAAGGCTGCACACAGGGAGGTTAAAGTAACAGTGACCTCAGTCTTTAATAAGACACTCCAGAGTGAGGAACAGGCCTTAGGGGCCAGCTTATATACAGTGCTCCCAAGGGATGCTGGGATCCCTTGGGACTTCAGAAGATGAGCTCCCTGGTGGAGGAACATGGGAGTGCATGCTTTACAGATACACAACAGATGGGATGTGATATTTCCTGGAGACTGGGATCGGTGAGAGCATATTCTGGTCCCATATATTCCGGTGTCCAAGTGAGGGATCAGGCTGACCTTGGGGCAGTGTGGCTGAGATTTACGCTGACCTGTGATTTCCCCCTTTTTCCACTCATTCTCGGGATGTGGGCATCACTGGCAAGGCCGGCATTTGTTGCCCACCCCTAATTGCCCCATAGAAGATGGTGGTGAGCCGCCTTCTTGAACCGCTGCAGTCCGTGTGGTGAAGGTGCTCCCACAGTGCTGTTTGGAAGGGACTTTGACCCAGCGACGATGAAGGAACGGCTGATACATTTCCAAGTCAGGTTGGTGTGTGACTTGGAGGGGAACTCTGGAGTTTTATTAAAGAGACTAAGGTCACATCAGTTTAAGCTTGCAGTAATCAGTCTTGTCTAAACATAACAATTGGCGACGAGTAACAGATCACAACTTTCACGCGGTTATGGTTGCCGTTGGTATTCTTGAGTGATTTATAGAGGGTGATGATTAGGAAGCCTTCGTTGAACATCTCGACCAGTATGTCGTGGCCAACGAGCTGGATGCAGACGATAAAGCGATCAATTCTCCTCACCGTTTGTGGGTCTACGGCCTCATCAAGCATCTGCTAGCACCGACGAAACCAATGGAAAAGACATATGCAGAGTTGTGTACGCCGGTTCGGGTCAACCTCAAGCCGAAGGAGAGCATCTTAATGGGCAGGTATCGCTTCTATACGCACCATCGCTCCGAGGGCCAGGACATGGCGAGTTATGTCGCCGACCTAAGACACCTTGCGGGACCTTGCGATTTTGCTGGATATTTGGGCGAAACACTGCAGGACTTTTTCGTGCTTGGAATCGGCCACGAGGTCATTCTTCACACGCAGCTGTCTGCCGAATCCCCAGACCTGAACAAGGCCATCACGATAGCCCAGGCTTTTATGTCCACGAACGATAATACTAAATAGATATCTTCTCAGCATCGAAGCTCACCGACAAGTACTGTGCATAAAATAACACATTCAGCAGGCAGAACTGTGCATGGCAGGGCCTACACATCTGTAGCTGCAAGACCTAGGATGACTCAGAGTCCGCTGTAGGGCGTGAATGCGAATCCATTTACACCATGTTGGTGCTGCGGGGGTAATCATAGAGCCCATCAATGTTGATTCAAGCACTACGTGTGCAAAGGCTGCGAAACAATGGAGCACGTCCAGCGAATGTGCAGACATGCTGCAACTCATCACATGGCAAAGTCAGCAGAAAATGGTTGATCCGAAGTGGATCACGCAAAATGAGTAAGCGAGGCAACTCAACCCGAGGCCGAGGAAGAAGGGTATGGGGTACACACCTTCACCACCAAGAGCCCTTCTATAATGCTGAAAGTCAAATTAAATGGCATTCCAGTTTCCATGGAGTTGGACACGGGGGGCGAGTCAGTCAATTATGAGCTAGAAGGCTTTTGAAAAACTGTGGGGCAACAAGGCACAAAGGCCCAAACTGAGCCCGATTTATACAAAGCTGCGCACTTACACCAAAGAGCTCATACCAGTCATTGGCAGTGCAGCAGTGAAGATATCATGCGATGGAGCTTTGCATGACTTATCACTGCGGATTGTACCAGGCGATGGCCCAACGCTGTTCGTCAGAAACTGGCTAGGAAAGATTCGATGGAACTGGGATGACATCAAAGCACTACCTTCGGTGGATGACGCCTCGTGTGCTCAAGTGCTGAGCAAATTTCCGTCGCTATTTGAACCAGGCTTCGGCAAACTTCACAGGCGCCAAGGTACAGATCCATCTAGTCCCTGATGCACAGCCTGTTCATCACAAGGCTCGAGTGGTTCCATATATGATGAGATAGAAAGTCGAGATCGAACTGGACAGACTTTAACGAGAGGGAATCATATCAACAGTTGAGTTCAACGAGTGGCCAGCTCAATTGTTGAAAAGCGATGGCACGGTCAGAATCTGCGGAGACTACAAGGTAACGGTCAACCGAGTCTCACTACAGGACCAGTATCCCAAGTTGGATGACCTGTTCGCAACATTAGCAGGAGGGAAGTCATTCACAAAATTGGAACTAACCTCCGCTTACATGACATAGGAGCTGGCTGAATCTTCAAAAAGATTGACGTGCATCAACACGCACAAAGGACTGTTTATATACCACAGGTGCTCTTTTGGGATTCACTCGGCTACTGCCATTTTCCAGAGGAACATGGAGAGTCTGCTGAAATCGGTTCCGCGCACCGTTGTGTTTCAAGACGACATCCTGATCACCGGTCGTGACACCATCAAACACCTGCACAACCTGGAAGAGGTTCTAAGTCGACTAGATAGAGTGGGACTCAGGTTGAAATGTTCCAAATGTGTTTTCCTGTCGCCAGAGGTCTAATTTTTGGGGAGAAAGATTGCGGCAGACGGCATCAGACCCAAGGACTCAAAGACGGAGGCCATCAAGAACGCATTCAGACTATAGAATGTAACGGAGCTGCGTTCGTTCCTGGGACTCCTCAACTATTTTGGTAACTTTCTACCTGGGTTAAGCACTTTGCTGGAACCATTGCACATGCTGATACGTAATGCTGACGACTGGGTTTGGGGTAAATCTCAAGAGACAGCCTTTGAGAAGGCCAGAAACCTGCTATGTTCTAATAAGTTACTTGTATTGTATGACCCGTGTAAACTTTTAGTGCTAGCTTGTGATGCATCTTGGTACGAGATCGGATGTGTGTTACAGCAAACTAATGTATCAGGTTGCATATGCATCTAGAAGTCTATCTAAGGCTGAAAGAGCCTACAGTATGGTCGAGAAAGACGCGTTAGCATGCGTATACGGGGTTAAGAAAATGCACCAATCCTATTTAGACTCCGGTTCGAGCTTGAAACCGACCACAAACCACTCATTTCACTGTTTTCAGAAAGCAAAGATATAAACACCAATGCTTCATCCCACATCCAAAGATGGGCACTAACATTGTAATCTTATGACTATGTAATCCGCCACAGACCAGGCACTGAGAACTGTGCTGATGCCCTCAGTCGGCTACCATTGCCCACCACCGGGGTGGAAATGGCGCCACCCGCAGATTTGCTTCTGGTAATGGATGCTTTTGAGAGCGAGGGCTCACTCGTCATGGCTCGCCAGATCAGGACCTGGACTAGCCAGGACCCTGTGTTATCACTAGTAAAAAACTGCGACCTTAATGGGAGCTGGTCAGCTGTTTCCGGGAAATGCAAGTCGAAATTAAGCCGTTTCACTGTCGTAAAGATGAAATGTCCATCCAGACAGATTGTCTCTTATGGGGTAATCGCGTGATTTTGCCAAAAAAAGGCAGGGAAATGTTTATACGTGACCTACACAGTACCCACCCAGGCATAGTCATGATGAAGGCTATTGCCAGGTCGCATGTTTGGTAGCCCGGCATTGACTCGGAATTGAAGTCATGTGTACACCAATGTAACACTTGCTCACAGTTGAGCAATGCACGAAGGCAGGCTCCACTGAGTCTGTGGTCATGGCCCTCCAAACCGTGGTCCAGGATCCACACAGATTTCACTGGCCCCTTTCTAGGAAAGATGTTCTTAGTAGCAGTGGACGCTTACTCTAAATGGATTGAATGTGTAATCATGTCATCCTGCACGTCCACTGCCACCATTGAAAGCCTCCGGACCTTGTTCGCCACCCATGGCTTGCCCGATGTCCTTGTCAGCGACAATGGACCATGTTTCACCAGCTCAGAATTCAACGAGTTTATGACCCGCAATGGCATTAAGCATGTCAGGTCTGCCCCGTTTAAGCCCGCATCCAACGGTCAAGCGGAATGGGCAATCCAAACTATCAAGCAGAGCTTGAAACGCGTGATGCACGGCTCTCTGCAGACCCGTTTATTCCGGGTTCTACTCAGCTACCGGACACGACCCCACTCGCTTACCGGGGTTCCCCCGGCGGAATAGTTAATGAAGAGAGCACTCAAAACCAGGCTCTCCTTAGTCCACCCGGATCTTAATGATCATGTGGAAACCCGGCGTCAACGGCAAAACATGTTCCACGATCGTGCGGCTGTATCGCGTGACATTGATGTAAACGACCCTGTGTTTGTCCTTAATTACGGTCATGGTCCCAAATGGGTTGCTGGCACTGTCTTGGCCAAGGAGGAAAATAAAGTGTTTATTGTCAAACTATGTCATGGACAAACGTGCAGAAAACATTTGGATCAGACCAAACTGCGATTCACTGACAACCAGGAACAACTTGAAAAGGACATCACCATCATCGATCCACCAACACACACCCAACCAGCAATCGACCTCGCTGTCAATCAAGAGGATGAACGGATGAGTCCAGTCAGATCAGCCGTGGAGCAGTGCCTCAACTTTTCTCTCCACAGATGCTGCCTGACCAGCTGAGATTTCCAGCATTCTCTGTTTTTATATTAGGGAGGGAAAACTTGTAGGGTTTGAACCGATGATCCTGAGAAAACACAAACTCTGTGTAATCAGAGACTGTCCTTTTATGTGTTGATACCCCACACCACTAAACACCAGTCCTGATACCCTCACCGTGTTGCCACTGGTTGTAACACACTTTCTGTCTGCCGTATTATTGGATCAAATACAGGATTACTCTGGGCTTCCCATTGCTGGCGTCAGCCAGTCGCTGCACTGACTGTGTGAAATTCTGGCCTCACTCTAATCAGTAGCTAATCCTTCTCACTTGGGATTAAATCGGACTGTCCCCTCAAACCGTTTAATAACAGAAATAAAATACTAAACTGACCCCTCACTGTGGCACCGAGAGTGTCACAGCTGAACCAGTTTGGCTACATTAATGTGAGGTTTTTATATTTGTTAAATGTAGCGGGAGCTAAAATCTTCAACACCCACAGTGCAAGTTTCCAGGTGGGTTTTATGCAGAAACTCTGTGATCAAGCTCCCAGTTCCATCAACGACAAGGTTCAACACTGCCTCCAGTGCGCCAGCGCAGCCTTCGGCCGCCTGAGGAAGATGTGTTTGAAGACCAGGCCCTCAAATCTGACATCAAGCTCATGGTCTACAGGCCTGTAGTATTACCCGCCCTCCTGTATGGCTCAGAGACGTGGACCATATACAGTAGATACCTCAAATCGCTGGAGAAATACCACCAACGATGTCTCCGCAAAATCTTGCAAATCTCCTGGGAGGACAGACGCACCAATGTTAGCGTTCTCGATCAGGACAACATCCCCAGCATCGAAGCACTGACCACACTCGACCAGCTCCGTTGGACGGGCCACATTGTTCGCATGCCTGACACAAGACTCCCAAAGCAAGAACTCTACTCGGAACTCCTACACGGCAAACGAGCCCAAGGTGGGCAGAAGAAATGTTTCAAAGACACCCTCAAAGCCTCCTTGATAAAATGCAACATTCCCACTGACACTTGGGAGTCCCTGGCCAAAGACCACCCTAAGTGGAGGAAGTGTATCCGGGAGGGTGCTGAGCACCTCGAGTCTCGTTGCCGAGAGCATGCAGAAATCAAGCGCAGGCAGTGGAAGGAGCGTGCGGCAAACCAGTCCCACCCGTCCTTTCTTTCAACCACTGTCTGTCCCACCTGTGACAGAGACTGTAATTCCCGTATTGGACTGTTCAATCACCTAAGAACTCACTTTTAGAGTGGAAGCAAGTCGTCCTCGATTTCGAAGGGTTGCCTATGATAATGCTGAGTTCCATGTCCAATTATCACCCTCGGTTCCTTCAAACTGTGAGCAGGTATGTTGCTGTGTTTGGGAAAACCTGCGACTGAGATTCTACCAACTATATCGGAAAGGATATTCTCCCTTCCATTGTTCCCTGCAGGACTTTATTCTGCCCTGAACTGTATCTGCCCCTGCCTGCCCGCCCATGCTGCGAATCTATATCTTTCTGCAATCTCCAGCATTCTTGTGGTGTGCTACACACCCAAATTTGATGTCAGCCAGGAAATGGCACTATCATTCCTTTTGTGTCGGTACGCAAATCATTTTATAAGTGGAAAACGGAAGATATCCCAGCACAGACTCTCGGGGTTATTACCACCCAAGAACAAATTGTATTTAACTCCCACGGCGCGTCACAAGAGTATTATAAAGCAAATAATTTCACACTGAGCCACATGAGGAGATATTCGGACAAATGCCAAAAGCTTGGTCAATGAGGGAGGTTGTATGAAGTATCTTAAAGGAGGAGGCAGGGGCGGAGAAGTTTAGGGAGGAAATTCCCGAGCTTAGGGTCCAGGCAGATGAAGGCACGGCCGCCAATGGTGGAGCGATGGAAATTGAGGAGGGACAGAAGGCCAGAATTGGAGGAGAGCAGAGTGTTGCGGGGCTGGAGGCGATTATAGAGTTAGGGAGGGATTTGAAAACAAGGATGAGAATTTTAAAATCGAGGCGTGTAGGTCAGCGAGCACAGGGGTGATGGGTGAGCGGGACGGTGCGAGTTAGGACACGGGACAGCACAGGGGGTGATGGGTGAGCGGGACTTGGTGCGAGTTAGGACACGGCAGCGAGCACAGGGGAGATGGGTGAGCGGGATGGTGCGAGTTAGGACACGGGGCAGCACAGGGGGTGATGGGTGAGCGGGACTTGGTGTGAGTTAGGACACAGGGCAGCAGAGTTTTGGATGAGCTCACATCGCAAATTGAGCCCAAGGTGATTTCATTTGGGTTTCAATGGGAAACAGTCGACTATTCACACCCTGGGATCTGAAGGGGAGGACGAAAACCCCCTCATTTTGCCTAAAAGGAAAAGAGCTATGGGATCTGTCTGTGCTGCAATGTGAATTGAAATCAAGACGGTTTGACCTTGGCAGAGCAGTGATTGGATGGGGGAGGACACCAGAGGGCCAATGGTGGGACAGAGTCAGCCCGAAGCATGGGGCTTTCAAGCCAATGGGAGAGCACTTGCTCGAAAACTGTGGGACTGACTCATCGCCTTTATCAGGCTATTGTCTTCCCCATGTTTACACTATGGAGGGAAATTATGCAGACCTTCAAAAAACTAGGGAACTCAAAACAAACCAAGGGCCTACACAATGGCTACAGGAGGCCAACCCAATCAACACCTACTCAAACCTTGAGTAGGTTAACATCAGTGGAAAAAAACCCGCAATAATCTAAAACTGCTGCATTTTTCAAAATCACAAAGCCCACCAATGGGAAGGATCGATTTCAGCATGAGAGGTGAACTGGATACCTGGCTATAAAAAGGGGTTTCAGACCCAGTTTGTGTGCGCTCTGCTCTCGTGATCCAATAACCAGCAAGCCTCTCGACACTGAAGGAAAACCAACTGGGCTTGTATTCACTGGAGTTCAGAAGAATGAGAGGGGACCTCATAGAAACGTTTAAAATTCTGACGGGGTTAGACAGGTTAGATGCAGGAAGAATGTTCCCAATGTTGGGGAAGTCCAGAACCAGAGGTCACAGTCTAAGGATAAGGGGTAAGCCATTTAGGACCGAGATGCGGAGGAACTTCTTCACCCAGAGAGTGGTGAACCTGTGGAATTCTCTACCACAGAAAGTTGTTGAGGCCAATTCACTAAATATATTCAAAAAGGAGTTAGATGAGGTCCTTACTACTAGGGGGATCAAGGGGTATGGCGAGAAAGCAGGAATGGGGTACTGAAGTTGAATGTTCAGCCATGAACTCATTGAATGGCGGTGCAGGCTAGAAGGGCCGAATGGCCTACTCCTGCACCTATTTTCTATGTTTCTATGTTTCTATGTCCGAAGACACTGAAGATAGAAGAAACAAACCTCCAGATTGCAAAAGGCACAATAGTGAGCATAACCTCTGGTCCCCAGAACTCCCAACTCAGTTAGGCCAGGAAAGGTGGGAGGTTGGGCATTGTACTGCTAAACTTGTGTAAAGATTTTCGTTGTGTCCGTTTAGTGGGATTTAGGGGGATTGTTTTGTTGGTGTACTGCTGTTTGTTGAGATACACCTTGTCAAATAAATTGGAAGCCTAAGTTCCTCTTGGAATCACCTTGTCTCATCTATTGTATTACATCTCCTGATCGTGAGTCCTATGTCAGAACAGTGTAAGGGAAACTAGGAGTGCCTCGAAAACGCTCAACTGTGTGTCACAGGCTAGGGAAGAAGGGGTTAGGAGTGTTTGACACTCACAGGTGCCTCACAGGCTAGGCATAAGCTGTGGGGACGCACAAGTCTCAAAACCCCCTTCATAAGCTGTGGACACAGTCTCTCCAGGGGTGCTCTTGCAGCACTCAGGGTACCTCACAGGCCAGGCATAAGCTGTGAGGGCAGAAGCCCAGAGAGAGACACCCAAGGCACATCAACACTTCCCGAGAACCCCTTACAGAACATGGTGACCACGGCAGGACATAAGCAAACAGGAGATGTTAATATAACAGATGAGGTGATAAGAGAGAAAACTAAAATGGAGGAGAAAATTTCCTCGTACATTTTTGGCAAGGTGAACCTCACCAAATCTTGGGTGCAAGCCCTCACACGGGCAGAGCGCCCAGTGGACAGCAGGGAAGGACCACAACCGCAGGGTGGAAAAGGCCATCTGGCTTATCTGCTTCACCCGCCAAGTCCGAAAGCTCGACCAGCGGGTGAAGGACTTGGAACAGAGAATTCAGAAATCAGAGGAGCTCTCTGCTATTCGGGCTGTGGTTGGGGACAACCTGCTGGCCGAATTAGCTGAGGAGCAGCAAGGGAAGAGGCAGTTGGAGGAGACCTTCCGAAATAGCCGGGACTATCTTCAGTGTCAGGTCACTGAGGCCAAGGGTAGTGAGGGATCCCTCCGGGAACAGAACTCTCGATACACCCAGAAAATTTGGGAAGTAGAGAATAAATTAAAAGACGTACAGGCAGCCTATAAAGTGGCCAGTAGCAGTGAGTTTGCAGATCACGGTCCCTGCCAGGAGAGGATTAAAACTCTCACACATGCTCTATCCCAGGCAAAGGGTATGGTCGCCCTGATTGGACCTGGAGGGCCCACAGGGGACAAAGGAGAGTATTGGGGGGTAGAGGAGAATCCAAAGGCAAGAGACGCCCGACCACCTCCTGAGGCACTGGTGGTTTGTCCGGTGGGGTACCAGGAGGAGCGGGGCGCGCAGGTAGTAGCATACCCAGGGCTGGGGGCAGGACCAATGTGTCCCGCTCGGCAGTAGGGATGTGAGGCTCCCGCCGAGGGTCAGTTAAGGGCTGGATCAGGCGACCAGGCACTGTCTGCTGCACTGGGTATGGTGGGACAGCCGGAGATAGAGGGACCAGCGCAGAAAGATCCTGAACCAGGGTGGATGTGCCCAGTCAGGCAGCGCTTGTATGGTCCTCCTCAGGGAGGTGGCCAAGGTCAGGGAGCGCTGGAGAGCGACTTTATTATTCCCCATGGAGTTCAATCACTCAGGGCCATGGTGGCCCATTTGGCCAAACTCACTCGCAGCGGGGACCCGTCTATCCACTTCATGGAGGTGATGCAGGCAGGGGAAATTAATGGGTGCGACGAGGAAGAGACAGCCAAGCTGCTGCTCTTCTCTCTGGACAGCAAATTGTACCAGGCCCTACCGGCAGAATGCCGGAGGGGGCAGCGCACATTTACTGAGGTCCAGAGGGCCGTCCTTGAGGCTATGGGCTTCGATGACAGCAGTCCTTTCGAACGGGTCTGCAGGCGTTTGCGGACAGGCTGTGGGTGGTATACCACGCAGCCTGTGGGGAGCTCCTCGACCGGGCAAATCTTTCCGCGGTACAGACTGGCCGCTGGCTGAGGATGCTGGTGGCAAACTGCTTGCCCCGGCTCAAGGCCAGGGCAGAACTGTGGTTCGATTCCCAGGACCCCAACCTCACCAAGGAAGCAGTGGTCAGGCAACTGGCACTGGTCCAACGGAATGGAGGAGGGGAGGAGGAGAAAACCTCCAAAGGTCAGGTAAATGAAGTAAAACCCAACTCGATTCCCAAAAGGGAATGGCACCAGGAGGGTGGCCGCTCGTCTGATAAGGAGGGAGTGTGCTACGGGTGCGGGAAAGCTGGGCATTTTAAAAGGGATTGCAGGAGCCCAGTAAAGAGATATGGGGGGGAGAAGTCCTTCGGGAGCCGCCAGAGTGGGGGAAGTGGAGGGAGCTCCTCATCATCCCTTGACGAGATAGTAGCTGCAGTGAGGACAGTGCTGGAGGGGACTGGGAAGGTAGCCACGGCAACAGGCAGGGAAGCACCAGCAACCCTGCCAGTACAGAGGCCGTGACTAGCCCAGACCCAGCCTGCATACCTGTGCCCACTAGAATACGACCCCTGGGGACGACCCTGGGTCAAGATGGAGGTTAAGGGTGTATTGGGTACTTACCTTTTGGACACTGATGCTTCCAGCACGATAGTCCATTCGGAGGACCCCGCAACCTCACCTCTATCAAACGGGGTGCCGTATCAACTAGTTGGGTTCACAAGAAATGAGAAGGCTGGGTTTTTCTCAGTACAGCTCGCAGTTCATTTTGGAGCACTCCAAACACAATGGAAGTGTGCCCTGATGAACTGGGAGCAGGTGGAAAAAGGGATCTTGTGGGCTGATTTCATTATCGCTCGCCAGATCCTAGTAGACTTGAGGAATCACTGTCTATGGGGTACAGTGGGCACGGGAGCAGAGGGAGAAGTCATGGTTATTGATAAGAAACAGGGAAAAGGGACTCTGTGTACAATGAAGCCAAAAGGGGGTTACGACCTGGAGGTTCTGGTCGGTAACACACCGGCCAAGTACCGGGCCTATGTGCAAGTAAATCTTGCAGCATTTGCCATCCATAAACACGATTGTGGGAGAGTCACAGGAGTGGAGGTTAGAATAGATGGGGATCCCATGTCCCGCCCGCAAAAGCAGTATGGCTTTCCCCGAGAGGCAGAAGCAGACTTGGAGACAGCTTTAAGCTCGCTTGTCGAGCAGGGTGTTTTGAGACCCATAGCCACCCATGTCAACTCCCCGCTTTGGCCGGTTAGGAAACCGGACAATTCTTGGAGGGCTACGGTGGATTATAGGGTACTCAATAAAAACATCCCAGCTTGTGCCCCCACAGTAGCGGCGGTTGCGGATCTGATAGGGGAAATCCCTGCATCCGCAACCACGTTCACAGGGTTGGACATATCCAACGGGTTCTGGTCTATCCCTGTACGGAGGGAAGACCAGTACAAGTTTGCCTTCACCTTCCGGGAACAGCAGTATACATGGAGCTGCCTCACACAGGGCTTTCATAATAGTCCCAGCATCTTTCACCAATTCATGGCGAACTGCTTAAAAGGCTTCAGCCAACCACACCAGCTGGTCCAATATATGGACGACCTGTTGTTGTTCACAGACAGCAGTGAGGAACATGGTCCACTGCTGGCCGAACTGCTGGTCTTACTGAAGGAAGGGGGGTTTTAAAGTTAACCCCAAGAAAGCCCAGATAGGTCTAAGAGAAGTAAAATTCCTGGGCCTGACGATAAGGGCAGGAGAAAGGGCCACTGATGAGGCTAGAAGAAAGGCAGTGCAGGAACTCCCTGTCCCTAGAGATGGGTCGGGGGTAAGGTCTTTCCTGGGAATCACTGGCTACTGTAGGGACTTCATCGAGGACTATGCAGCCACTGCCGCCCCTCTGCTCAGACTCCTACTCAAGGGGGTCGAGTGGGAATGGGACAAGGGCTGTGAGGCAGCATTTGTCCGTCTTAAGAGAGACCTGCAGGTAGCACCAGCCCCAGGGGCAATTGATGGGGGGGAGGAATTCTTCCTGGAGGTGGCAGCCAGTGGGGACAGCTTAAGTGCAGTGTTGCTCCAGGAGCGAAACGGTCAGCTGAGACCAGTGGTGTACTCCTCCAGGGTCCTCAATGAGGTAGAAAAGGGATACTCCAATTGTGAGAGGCACTTGCTTGCCACCCACTGGGCAATAAAGAGAGCTCAGATCTTTACCGGAGTATCCCCCATTACACTCCTCACCCATCATACCCCGACGCAGATGCTGTTGGACGGGAGGATTAAGGACGGGACAGTGAGCAGTGCTAGAATCACTCGCTGGACCCTCCTCCTCTCCCAAATGACTTTAAAGGTCAAGGGCTTCTGCGAGCCCAGGCTCGCAGCAAATTTAATCTATCCAGGGCAGCCGCATAGATGCTCTGTGGAGGGAGTATGGGACATTAACTTTGGATTTCGGGCAGGGATACACCCCACAGGCCACGAGATCTACGTTGATGGCTCCAGGTCAGTATCCGCGGGTACAAGACTCACGGGCTGCTGAGTTTGGGATCCCAAGGCAGGGATTGTCTTGGCTCTTAAACTCCCATGCACCCTGAGTGCCCAGCAGGCAGAACTCTCAGCGGTGATGTATGTGGTCACACACCCCGAGGAATTCCTTACCCCATACACGATTTGCTCGGACAGCATGTTCACTTGCAATTCATGTACAGAGTATCTGGCGATTTGGTCACGCCGGGGATACACCTCTGTGGATGAGAAGCCCCTTGTGACCAAACCCCTGCTAGAAATGATCGTGGCTGCAGTGGGAGAAACCGGGGATGTATAAATCCATAAGGTAAAGGCCCACTCCAAAACTGAGCCACGGGAGGAAGGTAACTGGCAGGCAGACCTGCTGGCAAGGGAAGGTGCTCGTACAGGTCGCCCATGGGACCCATACGAGGCAGGCAGGATAGCAGTAGCAAGAAGCAAGCCAGGGACACAAGGGAGCGTAGGGGCGGCTGAGGCCCCGGACCTTAAAGTAGTCCAGATGCAGGTTCCGATCCTGAAGGCTGTCTTGGCTGCTATCAAAAAGGGAGAAAAGGCTGAGGGCCCAAACAGTGCTGCAGATATTGCTGTGAGGGAAGGCATGTTGTTTAAAGGGGACAAATGGGTAGTGCCGCCACAACACCGGAGGGAATTCCTTCAGCTGGCCCATGAGAGTCCAGGTGCGGGACACCCCGGGCCAGAGTCTACCTGGCAACGGGTAGAAAAGGCAGGGTGGTGGCCAGGCCTCCGGGAAGACGTCCGCAACTTCTGTGCGGGCTGTCTGGTTTGCGCTGCAAACAACTCAGACCCTCAGAAAAGGAAGGTGTCTATGGGACACGTCAGGCGGGTAGAGGGACCATGGCAGTCGATCCAGATCGACTACATCGGACCCCTACCGGCTGCCCAGGGAGGTTATAAATACTGCCTCGTCCTGGTGGATGTGTTTTCCAAGTGGTGGAAGCCTTCTCTTGCCGAACAGCTACCGCAGTGGGGACTGCAAAAATCCTGGTGAGGGAG
Organism: Pristiophorus japonicus; assembly: GCF_044704955.1. Taxonomy (NCBI): domain Eukaryota; kingdom Metazoa; phylum Chordata; class Chondrichthyes; family Pristiophoridae; genus Pristiophorus; species Pristiophorus japonicus. Next base: position 104,284,608 of record NC_091990.1, on the reverse strand, counting down.
GTGTTCTCTCGGTGGGGTCTACCTCAAATCGTGGAGTCCGACCGGGGAAGCCACTTCACCGGCCAGGTGATGCAGGCCACCCTAAAGGTGCTGGGGTTAAGAGCCAAATGGCATGTCGCCTACAACCCTCAGTCCTCAGGCCCCGTAGAACGCCTGAACCGGACCCTAAAGGAAAGGCAGCGCAAGGAGACGGGAGACTCACCGAACAAGTGGGTGGAGGTCTTAACGTTGGTCCTCATGGGAATCCGGGCCAGTCAGTCAAAGAGCACAGGGAACTCACCCCATGAGCTGATGACTGGCCGGATCATGAGAACCCCAGTGCATGTGTTGGCGCCGGTTCTCACCGAAGGGCAGCTTCGAGAGGTGAACCGGGACCGCTTCGTCAGGAATCTGTTTGAACAGCTGCAACAGATTCACTGGCAGGCGGCCAACAACATGGGTAAACAGCACCGTGCCAATCGGCTGCTGCTGGAACCCCGCAGTCACCATGATTGGGAGGTGGGCGACCAGGTGATGGTGAGAAGCTTCGCCCGGGTCGGGGTATTTGAACCACTGTATATGGGACCATACAGCATAGTCGACAAGGCTAGCCCTATGGTCCATGCGGTTCGACTGCCTCGCCGGGTGAAGTGGTATCACATTAATCAGTGTAAATTGCTTGACCCCAAAAGAGGTAAAAAACAGAGGGGACGAGCAAGGGAAGGGAATCAGACACTGGGGGAAGAACAGGCCCCGGTGGATTTGGAGGCTCCGGAGGAGGCAGCGGGCCCCGAAGCTCTACAGCCGGGGATGGTTCACTGCTCCAGTAAGGCTATCCCACCACTGGGTAGAGGTTCCCAGCCCACTAACAGAAGTAGGGAGAAAGGCTCTACCATTAGCAAGGTCCGAGGGGAAGCTGAACCTCCCATGGTGGATCAGCTGGGGCTAGCCCAAGAGGTGGAGGAGATAGCATTGCAGCCCATAACGTGGGACTCTGCACCGACAGTAAGGAGGAGTGACAGAGTGCCACAGCCCAGGGCGCCGTGGTCCCCTGTTTACTTAGCTCCCCGCCCCAGACTGAGAAGGCGAAAGACAACAGGGAGGGTGCTCTGTTGCGCTAGCAAGGGTCTCCCATCGATTATCCAGGGCTCGGGAGAGCCTTGGAGGGCAGCACAAGACTCATTAAGGGGGACTATACGAGCCCCTCAGCGGAGGGCATCCTGGTCCCCAGGGTACGGTCAGCCAAGTGGTCGACGACGCCTGTACAGTGACAGGATATAGCCTGGCCACCCGAGGACGGGTGGCGGTGTATATATTTTCCCTTCCTGTTTTGTTACTTTGTGTTGTGTGCATATGTGTTTAGGTAAGGCAGTGACGGTTGGGTACAGCATTTTTGTGTTTGGAACATGTTACGAGGGCCGAACCGGGCAGGCAGAGGCGTGGCACTTTAAATGGCATTTTCACAGGGTTTAACACCGGGGCGTCCGCCATAAACAGTTTGGATAACATGCAGCTGGCCCTCCAGATAAATGGGTTAAAGAATCAGCTGCGCAAAATCCTGGGGGACGAGAATACCGTAGTGGGATCCGCGCTCCACGAAGAGGTGGCAATGACAGTTCACTGAAAGGAGATTATCTCTCAATTGGAGGCACAGGCCAGGGCTGTAAACGTCTTGATTCGGGAGGATAGAAACGCCTCCGATCAAGCCGCCCAAAATGAGGTGTGCATGCTCTATGGGGCCTGGTTGCTGGGAGAGGGACGGAGTAACCTCGAGGATCTGAGACAGGGACAGGTCCCCTCCTGGATCAGCAACCAGCACTTAGCAGCACTGCACCCTTATGATAATGTTTTGAGTCCTTGCCAACTTCGTGTAGCGTCGGAAGCCTACCCGGTACTGGTGGACTGTGGAAAGTCAAACCATACCATCATGGGTGTGGTGGTCAGGATGCCCGTGATGGGGGCGTCCCCACGACCAGCACCCCTGTACCGAGTGGAGAATGTGGGAGTCATTCGTGGAGGGGTGCATGTTCGATTCCAAGAGGTCCCACCTTATGTCACAATGTGGGAGCACACTGTGACAGGTACAGACCTCTCGGGTTGTCAGAGCAGGGGAGCACAGGTAATCCTGTGCCCCCAGCACTTGAACGCTTTTGCAAGGCCACAATGCGGGTTCAGCACTGCTGGGGCAGAGCCTATCAATTGCACAATGGAGGTAATGGCCCCTAACCACATGCCTCCACAGGTAGCATATGTAGGCAGTGGGACATATTGTGTCACCACAAGTGCCCAACGGTATGAACACGGACCGGGAAGGTGGTGTCCAATACCGTACAGCAGCTTTTGCTTTAAACCCAGGGCAGATGTTCAAGTGGCACACGCCAGAATCACACCCATCCCTGAACCTTCCACGATTCACCTCACGGTACAAAACAACCTCAGCCACCTACAACAATATGTCGCCCATTTTGGCTATCCCATTGCCCCACTACCTGAGAAACTTACAGCCCTCCTCCAGGCAGTGGATTTGTCTCAAAAACATTTTTACACCATGGAGCAGAAAACTGAAATTCTAGCGGGGGAGATTGCCCAGATTAAAACCCCAGCATGGTGGGATTTGGGAATACGGGCAGACATACCTGCGTGGATCCGGGTGGGATCGCATGCCTTAGTAATCGGCCAACTCCTGATTGTAGCATATCTGCTCGTTACAAGCTGTAAGCTCAGGAGAAAAGGAAAAAGAAAGCAGTTCCTCAGGCTACTACACAGCCAGGAGAGCCGTTGGTAAACACTCAAGGCGTGTAAACAAAGCTTGACCGCAACACTTAGGCGGTTTTGTTATTCCCAGGGATGACTGCGTTTTCATACATGGCCCCTGGGGAGTTTGCAGGGCAGGTTTCTTTGTTTTACGGTTAAGACTGAAATGAGACTCAATGTACAATTGTTGCTGTAACCTTAAGTACATATATGTATATTGCGGTCGTGTATTGTAACCTGTTGGATTCTGTGTTTTGTACCGCGTTAAAAGGAATTATGATATATATTGACGGGATCAGTTTAGAGTTAAACTGGGGAAAGTTGGGCAATTTGGGAGACCTAGGGTTTTCTCACCACCCTGAACTTTGACACACTCGAGTGGTGTCTGACTGTGTCAGATGGGGGATTATGTAGGGGAGGACGAAAACCCCCTCATTTTGCCCAGAAAGAAAAGGGCTGTGGGATCTGTCTGTGCTGTGAATTGAAACCGAGACGGTTTGACCTTGGCAGAGCAGTGATTGGACGGGGGAGGACACCGGAGGGCCAATGGTGGGACAGAATCAGCCCGAAGCATGGGGCTTTCAAGCCAATGTGAGAGCACTTGCTCGAAAACTGTGGGACTGACTCATCGCTATTATCGGGATATTGTCTTCCCCATGTTTACACTATGGAGGGACATTATGCAGACCTTCAGAAAACTAGGGAACCCAAAACAACTCAAGGGCCTACACAATGGCTACAGGAGGCCTACTCAAACCTTGAGTAGGTTAGGAAAACTGAGTTGGAGGGAAATTATGCAGACCTTCAGAAAACTAGGGAACCCAAAACAACTCAAGGGCCTACACAATGGCTACAGGAGGCCAACGCAATCAACATCCACTCAAACCTTGAGTAGGTTAACATCGTGTAAAAAAGCTCGCAATAATCTAAAACTGCTGCATTTTTCAAAATCACAAAGCCCACCAATGGGAAGGATCGATTTCAGCAGGAGAGGCGGACTGGATACCTGGCTATAAAAAGGGGTTTCTGACCCAGTGTGTGTGCTCTCTGCTCTTGTGATCCAATAACCAGCAAGCCTCTCGACACTGAAGGAAAACCAGTGTCCGAAGACACCGAAGATAGAAGAAACAAACCACCAGACTGCAAAAGGCACAGTAGTGAGCATAACCTCTGGTCCCCAGAACTCCCAACTCAGTCAGGCCAGGAAAGGTGGGAGGTTGGGCATTGTACTGCTAAACTTGTGTAAAGATTTTCGTTGTGTCCGTTTAGTGGGATTTAGGGGGATTGTTTTGTTGGTGTATTGCTGTTTGTTGAGATACACCTTGTCAAATAAATTGGAAGCCTAATTTCCTCTTGGAATCACCTTGTCTCAGTTCTATTGTATTACATCTCCTGATCGTGAGTCTTATGTCAGAACAGTGTAAGGGAAGCTAGGAGCGCCTCAAAAACGTTCAACTGTGTGTCACAGGCTAGGGAAGAAGGGGTTAGGAGTGTTTGACACTCACAGGTGCCTCACAGGCTAGGCATAAGCTGTGGGGACGCATGAGTCTCAAACCCCCCTTCATAAGCTGTGGACACAGTCTCTCCAGGGGTGCTCTTGCAGCATTCAGAGTACCTCACAGGCCAGGCATAAGCTGTGAGGCCTGAAGCCCAGAGAGAGACACCCAAGGCACAACAACACTTCCCGAGAACCCCTTACAGATCCATCACCTTCGCCGAGAATGGTTTACACAAAGGAATGATTGGGTCTCTCACCGGACTCAACCAGAGCCGGTGTTAATCTGGTGCTATCTCCCTCCCAGATCCTGAGTCTTATATTAACAAGATGGTGCAGTTCCCTTTCTTGCAGCTTGCTAATTAAGAGAATTCAGGTCACAGTATTAAAATAAATATTACTATTATTGAAGCAGTAATTGCACTAAAGGAACATTTAGTAAATCACTGGTCTGACCGCAGCTGGAGTATTGTGAGCAGTTCTGGGCCCCACACTTCAGGAAGGATGTCAAGGCCTTAGAGCGAGTGCAGAGGGGATACCAGAGTGGTTCCAGGGATGAGGGACTTGTGTGGACAGTCTAGAGAAGCTGGAATTGTTCTCCTTAGAGCAGAGAAGATTAGGAGACATTTAATAGAGGTGTTCAAAATGAAGAGGGGTTTTGTTAAGAGTAAATAAGTCGGAACTGTTTCTAGTGTCAGAAGGGTCGGTAACCAGAGGGCACAGATTGAAGGTACAAATGCAAAATACTGCAGATGCTGGAATCTGGAATAAAAACAGAAAATGCTGGAAATGCTGCCTGACCTGCTGAGATTTCCAACATTTTCAGATTTAAGATAATTGGCAAAAGAACCAGAGGGGGAGATGAGGAGAATCTTTTTAGACAGCGAGTTGTTGTGATCAGGAACCCGCTGCCTGAAAGGACGGTGGGAGCAGATTCAACACTAACTTTCTGAAGGGAGTTGGATAAATACTTGAAGGGGAGAAATGTGCAGATCTGTGGGGAAAGAGCACGGGAAGTGGGACTGATTGGATCGCTCTTTCACAGAGCCGGCACAGGCACGATGGGCCGAATGGCCTCCCTCTGTGCTGTGAGATTATACTTTGAATGCGTCACTGGAACCAATTGAAATTTCCTGTTGGTTTCAAGCAGAGCTGGAGGACAAGAGTTTAAACAGGCAGCAATGGAATGAAATACCGTAATGACTTAGAGCGAGATACAATGGACGTGGAGCCCGACAGGACAGTGACTCACCTACTACAATTGGCAACACTTTCATAGCTTTACGTTCTCTCCCGTTGATCTTTGCACGCTTCCTTCTGATCACTGAGCGAGACTGAACGTACTTGACTTCTGAAATAGTCACGGTCTGTAGCGACTGGTCGGCGCACTGTTTCGATAAATCGCAGTCAGACTTAGGGAAGAGGTGCAGCTCTTCCTGATTGCCGTCCGGCAGCCTCCGTTCGATTAGCAGAGGGGGTGTCTGCGACTCCGAGGGCTTTCCATTAATCTTCCTGAACCCGTGCAAGTTATGTCTCAGTTTGCGTTTCCGGGCTTCTTCCCACCGTTTGAGGCCCCGGAACATTCCACAGTACAAGAGTAGCATGATGGGGCAGGGGAGGAAGAAAGAGCAGACTGAGGAGTAAATGACATAGTTATCGTCCTCTAACCGGCACACCGTCAGATCGCGGCCTGGGACATTGTTCAGGCCAAAGACAATCGGCGAGGCTACAGCAAACGCCAAGACCCAGGTCATGGAGATCAGGATAATCTGCCGCAGATCAACCTGTTTCCGGTTGTACGTCAGTGGGATGGACACAGCGATAAACCTGCGACAGGGGAGAGAGAAGCTGGCATTAAAAGGACCTCACATAATGTACGGCAGGTCGCAAAATATCAGCAATATTAGCGCCGTGAAGATTTCCTCCATGTTATTCTTTATTAAAACAGGTTAACTAAAATAGCGCTGTGCTGTGTGAATGGTATGACTTCAATGGAAGGGAATATCAGGCAGGGCATAAGGCGGGCAGTCCGATCTCTCAGTGTGAATGTCTGCCCCCAAGTGTAAGCCCAGCTACAGACCTTGGGACATTGGAGTTTCAGGAATCACTGGTCAAGACACTGGACACATCCGCTGCTGAAGCCCTCATCTCTATCTTTGTTACCTCCAAACCCAACTATTCCAACACTTTCCTCGCTGGCCTGTCATCTTCCCCCCTCCATAAACTTCAGCTTATCCAAAACTCGGCTGCTCCATGTCCTAACTTGCACCAAGTCCCACTCATCCATCACCCATGTGCTCGCTGACCTACATTGGCTCCCGGTTAAGCAACATCTCGATTTCAAAATTCACATCCTCGAGTTCAGCGGTACGCTAACATAGTGGTTATGTCACTGGACCAGTAATCCAGAGGCCAGGATTAATGATCCAGAGACACAAGTTCAAATCCCACCATGGCAGCTGGGGAATTTAAATTCAGTTCATTAAATAAATCCGGAATGAAAAGTTAGCGTCAGTAATGGCCATAAAACTCCAAGGTAGTCATAGAAACCCATCTGATTCACTAATGTCCTTTAGGGAACAAAATCTGCCATCCTTACCCGGTCTGGCCCATATATGACTCAACTGATTGGACAAATCAAATTGGCAAAGGGAGCCTTGAGGAAGAGTTCATAGAGTGTATGCGGGATGGTTGCTTAGAACAATACATTGTGGAACCAACCAGGGAGCAGATTATTTTAGATCTGATAAAGTGTAATGAGACAGGATTAATTAATGATTTCATAGTAAAGGATCCTCTTGCGAAGAGTGATCATAACATGGTAGAATTTCAAATTCAGTTTGAGGGTGAGAAAGCTAGGTCTCAAACTAGTGTCCTGAACGTAAATGAAGACACTTACAAAGGTATGAAGGCAGAGTTGGCTAAAGTGGACTGGGAAAATATATTAAAGTTTAAGACGATAGATGAACAGCGGCAAACATATAAGAAGATATTTCATAACTCTCAGTACAGATTTATTCCAGTGAAAAAGTAAGACTCTAAGAGAAGAATGAACCATCCGTGGCTAACCAAGGAAGTAAAGAATGGTATCAAATTGAAAACAATGGCATACAAAGTGGCCAAGTCAAATGGGAGGCCAGAGGATTGGGAAATTTTTAGAAACCAGCAAAGGACAACAAATAAATAATGAGAGAGAAGATAGTTTATGAGAATAAACTAGCAAGAAATATAAAAACAGACAGTAAGATTTTCTATAGGTATATAAAAAGGAAGCGATTAGCTAAAGTAAACGTTGATCCCTTAGAGGATGAGACTGGAGAATTAATAATGAGAAACAGAGAAATGGCAGACTTTGAACAAATATTTGTCTTCATGGTAGAAGACACTAAAAGCACCCCAATAATGGATAATCAGGGGCTATTGGCATGGGGAGGGTGGGGGAGGACTTAAAACAACCACTATCACTAGAGAAAAGTACTTGGTAAACTAAAGGGACTAAAGGTGGACAAGTGCCCTGGACCTGATGGCCTGCATCCTAGGGTTTTAAAAGAAGTGGTTGCAAAGATAGTGGATGCATTGGTTGTAATCGATCAAAATTCCCTGGATTCTGGGGAGGTCCCAGCGGATTGGAAAACTGCAAATGTAATACCCCTATTTAAGAAAGGAGGGAGACAGAAAGCAGGAAACTATAGACCAGTTAGCCTAACATCTGTCGTTGGGAAAATGCTGGAGTCCATTATTAAAGAAGTTGTAGCAGGACATTTAGAAAATCATAATACAGTCAAGCAGAGTCAGCATAGTTTTATGAAAGGGAAATCATGTTTGACAAATTTGCTGCAGTACTTTGAGGATGTAACGAGCAGGGTGGATAAAGGCGAGCCAGTAGATGTTGTATATTTGGATTTCCAGAAGGCATTCGATAAGGTGCCACATAAAAGGTTACTGCACAAGATAAGAGCTCACGGGGTTGGGGGTAATATATTAGCATAGATAGAAGATCGGCTAACTAACAGAAAACAGAGAGTCGGGATAAATGGGTCATTTTCAGTTTGGCGAACTGTAACTAGTGGGGTGCCACAGGGATCAGTGCTGGGGCCTCAACTATTTACAATTTATATTAATGACTTGGCTGAAGGGACCGAATGTAAAATAGCCAAATTTGCTGCTGATACAAAGATGGGTGGGAAAACAAGTTGTGAGCAGGATGCAAAGAATCTACAAAGGGATATAGACAGGCTAAGTGAGTGAGCAAAAATTTGCCAGATGGAGTATAATGTGGGAAAATGTGAGGTTATCCACTTTGGTAGGAAAATTAAAAAGCAAATTATTATTTAAATGGGGAGAGATTACATAATGCAGTGATACAGTGGGATCTGGGGGTCCTTGTACATGAAACACAAAAAGTTAGCATGCAGGTACAGCAAGTAATTAGGAAGGCAAATGTAATGTTGGTCTTTATTGCAAGGGGGATAGAGTGTAAAAATAGGGAAGTCCTGCTACAACTGTAAAGAGTGTTGATAAGACCACACCTGGAGTACTGAGCACAGTTTTGGTCTCCGTATTTAAGGAAGGATATACCTGCATTGGAGGCTGTTCAGAGAAGGTTCACTAGGTTGATTCAGGAGATGAGGGGTTGACTTACGAAGAAAGGTTGAGTAGGTTGGGCCTATACTCATTGGCGTTCAGAAGAATGAGAGGTGATCATATCGAAACATATAAGATAATGAGGGGGCTCAACAAGGTGGATGCAGGAAGGATATTTCCACTCATAGGGGAAACTAAAACTAGGGGGTATAGTCTCAGAATAAGGTGCCGCCCATTTAAAACTGAGATGAGGAGGAATTTCTTCTCTCAGAGGGTCGTGAATCTTTGGAATTCTCTGCCCCAAAGAGCTGTGGAGGCTGGGTCATTGAATATATTTAAGGAGGAGATAGACAGATTTTTGAGCAATAAGGGAATAAAGGGTTATGGGGAGCAGGCAGAGATGTGGAGTTGAGTCCATGATCAGATCAGCCATGATCTTATTAAATGGCAGAGCAGGCTCGAGGGGCCAAATGGCTGACTCCTGCTCCTATTTCTTATGTTCTTATGTTTTTATATCCAGACCCACAGCAATGTGGTTGATTCTTAACTGGCCTCTGAAATGGTGGCTCACCATTGTAATATATATAGCTCCACCCAGTGGCACTGCTGTGGCACTGCAGCCAGTGCTGTTTACAGCAATAAACAGTTCAGGTCAGCTGACAGGCTCCTGAAGTTATCAGCTGTCTTAAAGTCTGTGTGTGTTTGTGATGTCGTACTGAAAACATAACATTGGTGACGAGAATGGGATAATCGGATAACACAGCTGAAATTTTTGTCGGAGATGATTCAGCCATCTGACAGAGTGACTTTGAAAGCGTCTCTGTTTTGATTAACAGCTAAAAATCCAAGGTAAATTACAAGCACACTTGTCTGAACTGCCAGAGTCCAGATGGCCATGCCTATGGGAATAATCGGGTGCTTGGAGGAGTTCAACGCAACCGTGAAAGTTTCAAAGCATATGTGGAGTGGCTAGAAATGTTTTTCACCGCAAATAATATCTTCGAAATCCCGAATGATGAAAACCATAACCAGGTGGTGTTGGAAAAATAACAGGCTATTTTATTAACTGAAGCAGGGCCCTAGGTGTATGAAACCCTGAAAAATGTACTTTTGCCTGTCAAGCCCCCCCCCCAGATACACTGTCAGTGCCCCCCCCGATACACCGTCATTGCCCCCCCCGCAACGTACACTGTCGTTCCTTTCCCTCTATTGAATGGCGACAATCCCACCCATCTGTGACCCAGCAAGCTCGTCGCTTGGCTAACTCCTCTGTCAACACATTAACCAACCATTCATTCACTGGCTGTGGGCAAACAGCATTCTGTCTCTATAGCAACTCAGATATAAAGTGATTAGAATCCTACTGGGGATGTGCAGGTTGTTATTTAGACGCAAACCCCTTTCTTTCCTCTCATTAATTCGGATTCCTGCGCCTCACCTGCTGTGTTTACATGATACCCTCAATGTGCCAAAATTGAATACACTGGGGATCATCGAATTATAAGAAGACAAGAAATAGGAGCAGAAGTCGTCCATTCGGCCTCTTGAGCCTGCTCCGCCATTCAATAAGATCATGGCTGATATTTTACCTCAACTCCACTTCCCCGCCCCATCCCCATATCCCTGGATTATTTGGTTTATTTCTCTTCCTTTTATATTTTCCTCTCGCAGTGGCCACTGGTGAAATTCTCAGGTGTGTTTGTGGATTGACATTCTACATCAGCGCTGAACGGGCTGGGTCTCTTTTCTTAGAAAACAGAAGGTTGAGGGGCGACCTGATAGAAGTCTTTGAAATTCTGAAAGGGTAGACATAGAGAAGATGTTCCCACTTGTGGGGGAGACCAGGATTAGGGGCCATCAATATAAGATAGTCACTAATAAATCCAATAGGGGATTCAGGAGAAACTTCTTTACCCAGAGAACGGTGAGAATGTGGAACTCGCTGTCACAGGGAGTGGTTGAGGCGAATAGCAGAGATGCTATGCATCACATTAACGTAATTGGGGGAAGGATTAGAGGAGATATGAGGGGAAATTTTTTCACCCAGAAGGTGGTGGGGGTCTGGAACTCACTGCCTGAAAGGGTGGTTGAGGCAGAAACCCTCACCACATTTAAAAAGTACTTGGATGTACACTTGAAGTGCCGTAACCTGCAGGAAAGTGGGATTGAGCTGGATAGCTCTTTGTCAGCCGGCATGGACATGATGGGCCGAATGGCCTCCTTCAATGCTGTAAATTTTCTGGGATTCTGGGATTTGGGGATTCTGGGATTCTGGGATTCTACGATTCTAATTCTAGATGCATCTCACACTTTGAATGAGAAAATGAGAAAAAAAAAATCACACCATTCTTTTGAAAGCCCCTGTGATTTTTTATCCAGGGATTTTGCTCCCAGTCATGTCCTGGATATTAATCTTTAATTGCTGGAGACACCAGCGCAATGATGGAGGGTGGAGAAACCGAGGACAACAAAGAGATTCTTTGGCCTTCATTTGCTGTGGCTCTTCGGACAATCAATATTTCATCAGATCCCAATCATGTTGCTTTATGAAGGAAGTTCTAGATCATTTTTCTAAATTACGATACAGTTGCTTAACATTTGGAAAGTACTCACCTGTCCACGCTGATGGAGCACAGATTGAAAATCGACGCAGTGCACAGCATGACGTCCATGGTCATGAGATAGTCACAGGGGCCTGAACCCAGTGTCCACACTCCACCCTGGAACTGAACACAGAAATCTTCCTCACAATGGTTCAGTCATCACATTAACACAGTCACATTGAAACAGGAGGCATCATCTAAACTGCAGCCCTAACATCGAGTGATCGTTGAGAGAGGCGGCAAACCTCACTCCATTCAGGGCCTATTTTCTTTTCGATCTCCTTGTTTGAACAATGCAGGCTTGATGAACAAACTGGGAAACTGGATCACAGGCGGCTAAGAAGCAAGTTGAAGCTTGTGAAATAAAGACTGACTTGCTTTGGATATGATTCCCTCGCAAATGTTCTCAACCTCTGCTCCCAGTCAGCACCGAGTTTCATTATCCATACTAAAGACATCAGTAGTCATTAACTTATACTGAAATTTAACATCTGCTAGTTTCTGGTCCATCATTAAAAGCAGGACTGACGGAGAAACCCTTCCAAAGAGCAAACTACTGGTGGCAGAAGTGATACTCTCAAATTGCCTTTCCTTTAAAACCCAACCATCCCCATTTTTATACAATTAACACAACCCGAATTTAGGAAGGAACACAGGAACAGGAGAAGGCCATTCAGCCCCTCAAGCCTGTTCCACCATACAGTGAGATCATGGCTGATCTGTATCCTAACTCCACCCACGTGCCTTGGCTCCATATCCCTTAATACCTTTGTCTAGCAAAAATCTATTGCTCTCAGATTTTAAATAATGAATTGAACAACCATCTTGTGCTTTTTGTGGGAGTGAGTTCCACACTTCTACCATCCTCTGTGTGAAGCAGTATTACCCAACTTCTCTCCTGAACAGCCTGGTTCTGATTTGAAGGTTCTGCCCCCTTATCCCAGACCAGAAATATTGTACCTCTATCTACCTTATCGATTCCTTTCAAAATCCTAATCCAATCAAATCACCCCTGAGCCGTCTATATTCCAAGGAACACAAGCCTAGTTTATGTAATCACTCCTCATAATCTAACCCTTGGAGCCAAGGTAACATAAAAAAACAAAGGAAACTTATCAAGTGAACAAGAATATTATTACCCATGTTAAGTACTCAGTCCAGTCCGTGCAGTGCCCGCTGCTCGCAGGGAGCCTCGAGTGCACTGGGTGACACCGTGTGCTCCTTCTCCAGGGCCATTCCCGGGCACGGACAGGAACACAGAGGATGGTGGACAGCCAGAGGAACCACCACCTCCCCCACCCCCCGCCCCAGATGTGTGGATGTCCACCTTGGCCAGGCCCAGGAGCAGACTCACGAGGAGCTCCTCCGATTTGCTTGCCTCCTCTCCAGGTCTGCTGGTAGCACTCTCAGAAGGTTGCGAGATCAGGTCTCACTCCAGGAACTTGAGCACACAACTCTATGCTGACACTCCCAGTGCAGTACAGAGGGAGCGCTGCACTGTCGAAGGGGCAGTAATTGTCATGTATCTCACATTACTGTATATAACTGTATCTTACCATGCTATACATGACTGTAACTGGATATGACCTGTTACCATAAGCATACCTTACCACCAGGGGTGCACTTGCAGGAGACATTCCATACCTGTCCCACTGAGGTATATAAAGAGAGGTCTCAGGCAAGTGCAGCACTGGAGAGCTGGAATTAAAGGTGCAGGTCCTGAGTGACCTTGACTTCAGCATGTGTCTCGTGTAAGTCAGTACATTAGAGTCAGGACTTAACACTCTCTTTCTCTCCCCCCCAGTTTGTCCCTCTCGCCTCCCCCCAGACTCTCTCTCTCTCTCCCCCCAACCTCTCTCTCCCCCCGTTTCTTCCCCCCCCCCCACAAGTCTCTCACTCCCCGCGCAGTCTCTCTCTCATACTCCACGCGGAGTCAGAGGAAATGTATTAGCATGGATAGAGAATTGGCTGGCGAACAGAAAGCAGAGAGTCGGGATAAATGGATCCTTTTCGGGTTGGAAATCGGTGGTTAGTGGTGTGCCACAGGGATTGGTGCTGGGACCACAACTGTTTACAATATACATAGATGACCTGGAAGAGGGGACAGAGTGTAGAGTAACAAAATTTGCAGATGACACAAAGATTAGTGGAAAAGCGGGTTGTGTAGAGGACACAGAAAGGCTGCAAGGAGATTTAGATAGGTTAAGCGAATGGGCTGAGGTTTGGCAGATGGAGTACAATGTCGGAAAATGTGAGGTCATCCACCTTGGGAAAAAAACAGTAAAAGGGAATATTATTTGAATGGGGAGAAATTACAACATGCTGCGGTGCAGAGGGACCTGGGGGTCCTTGTGCATGAATCCCAAAAAGTTAGTTTGCAGGTGCAGCAGGTAATCAGGAAGGCGAATGGAATGTTGGCCTTCATTGCGAGAGGGATGGAGTACAAAAGCAGGGAGGTCCTGCTGCAACTGTACAGGGTATTGGTAAGGCCGCACCTGGAGTACTGCGTGCAGTTTTGGTCACCTTACTTAAGGAAGGATATACTGGCTTTGGAGGGGGTACAGAGACGATTCACTAGGCTGATTCCGGAGATGAGGGGGTTACCTTATGATGATAAATTGAGTAGACTGGGTCATTACTCGTTGGAGTTCAGAAGGATGAGGGGTGATCTTATAGAAACATTTAAAATAATGAAAGGGATAGACAAGATAGAGGCAGAGAGGTTGTTTCCACTGGTCGGGGAGACTAGAACTAGAGGGCACAGCCTCAAAATACGGGGGAGCCAATTTAAAACCGAGTTGAGAAGGAATTTCTTCTCCAGAGGGTTGTGAATCTGTGGAATTCTCTGCCCAAGGAAGCAGTTGAGGCTAGCTCATTGAATGAATTCAAGTCACAGATAGATAGATTTTTAACCAATAAGGGAATTAAGGGTTACGGGGAGCGGGCGGGTAAGTGGAGCTGAGTCCACGGCCAGATCAGCCATGGTCTTATTGAATGGCGGAGTAGGCTCGAGGGGCTAGATGGCCTACTCCTGTTCCTAATTCTTATGTTCTTATGTTCTTATTCTCTTCCTCCCACCCAGTCTCTCTGTCTCTCTCTCTCTCCCCCAGACTCTCTCCCACTCAGTCTCTCTTCGCCTTCCCCCCACCGCTAGTCTCTCTCACTTTCTCTCTCCCCCCCCATGTCACTTTCTCTCTCCCCCCCCAGCCTCTCTCCTCCACCCCCAGTCTCTCCTTCACCGCCAATCTCTCTCTCCCTCTCCAGCAGTCTCTCTCTCTCCCTCTCTGCCAGTCTCTCTCTCCCTCTCTGCCAGTCTCTCTCTCTCTCTCCCCCAGTTTCTTTCTCCCCCGCCCCAGTCTCTCTCCCCCGCAATCTCTTTCCCCCCCCCAGTCTCTCTCTCTCTCCCCCAGTCTCTCTCTCACTCTCCCTTGTCTCTCTAGCTTTCGCTCTCTCTCTCTCCCTCTAGTCTCTCTCATTCTCTCCCCAGTCTCTCTCTCCGTCTCCTCCCAGTCTGACTCTCCACCAGACATTCTCTCTCCCCCAGTCTCTCGCTCTCTCCCCATTCTTTGTCTCTCTCTCACTCTTCCCAGTCTCTCCCTCTCTTTCTCTCCCCCCAGTCTCTCTCTCTCTCTCTCTCTCCCCCAGTCTCTCCCACTCCGCCTGTCCAGTCTCTCTGTTCACCAGTCTCTGTCCCCACCCCGCCCAGTCTGCCCCCGCCCATTCCCTCCCTCTCTCTTCCCCAGTATATGTCTGTCTCTCCCTGCCCCACCCCCCCGCCGTCCCTCTCTCTCTCTCTCCCCAATCTCTCTCTCTCTCCCTGATCTCTCTCTCTCTCTCCCCACCCCCCACCCCCCTCAGCGCTCTCACTCTCCCCCCCAGTTTCTTTCTCTCTCGCTCTCTCTCCCGCTGTCTCTCTCTCCCCCGCTCCCCGAAGTCTCTCGCTCACTCTCTCTCACTCTCTCTCTCCACAGTCTCTCTTTCCCGCACACCCTGCCCCCCACCTCCCAGTGCCTCTCTCTCCTCCCCATTCTCTCTATCTCTCTCCCCCCCAGTTCCCCCACACCCAGTCTCTCTCTCCCCCAAAATTCCCCCTCACCCAGTTTCTCTTCCCCTTTCTCTCCCTCCCCCCAGTCTCTCTCTCTCTCTCCACTACAGTCTCTCTCCCCCGCATTCTCTCTCTCTCTCTCCCCAGAGTCTCTCTCTCCCCAGTCTCTCTCTCTCTCTCTCTCGCCCCAGTCTCTCACTCTCTCACTCTCTCTCCCAAGTCTCTCACTCGCTCTCTCTCTCTCCCAAGTCTCTCACTCGCTCTCTCTCTCCTCCAGTCTCTCTCCTGAGCCCCCGCCCCCCCCGCCAGTCGCTCTATCTCTCTCCCCTCAAGTTTCTCTCTCTCTCTCTCTTCCCCCAATCTCTCTTTCTCTCTCCCCCCTGACTCTCTCTCCTTCTCTCTCTCCCTCCAGTCTCACTCCCCCACCCCCAGTCCCTTTCTCTCCCCCTGTCTCTCTCTCCCCCCAGTCTCTCTCACACCCCCAGTCTTTCTCGCCCCTCCCCCCCGTCTCTCTCTTGCCCCAGTCTCTCTCTCTCCCCCTGCCTTGCTCTCTCTCACACCCCCAGTCTCTCTCGCCCCTCCCCCACCCCAGTCTCTCTCTTGCCCCAGTCTCTCTCTCTCCCCCGCCTCTCTCTCTCCCCAGTCTCTCTCTCCCTCTCCCCAGTCTCTCTCTCCCTCTCCTCTAGTCTCTCTCTCCCTCTCCTCTAGTCTCTCTCTCTCTCCCCAGTCGCTCTCTCCCTCTCCCCCAGTCTCTCTCTCCCTCTCCTCTAGTCTCTCTCTCTCTCCCCATCTCTCACTTCCCACCCTTAAGTCTCTCTCCCTCCGCCCCGCCCCAGTATCTCGCTCCCTCCCCCAGTCTCCTTCCCTTCCCCCCCAGTCTCACTCTCTCTCTCTCCCCCCCAGTCTCTCGCCCAGCCCAGTCTCTCCCCCCCCCCTAGTCTCTCTCTCTCCCCCCAGTCTCTTTCTCTCTCTCCCCCCAGTCTTGATCTCTCTCCACTACAGTCTCTCTCCCCCGCAGTCACTCTCTCTCTCTCCCCACAGTCTCTCTCTCCCCCAGTCTCTCACTCTCTCTCTCTCTCCCCCAGTCTCTCTCCCACCCTCCCGCCCCCCGCCAATCTCTCTATCTCTCTCTCCCCCAGTTTCTCTCTCTCTCTCATCCCCAATCTCTCTTTCTCTCTCCCCCGTCTCTCTCTCTCTTTCTCTCTCTCCCCCCAGTCTCTCTCTACCCCCCCAGTCTCTCTTTCTCCCCCCAGTCTCTCTCTCTCCCCAGTCTCTCTCTCCCTCTACCCGTCTCTCTCTCCCTGTCCTCTAGTCTTTCTCTCTCTCCCCGTCTCTCACTTCCCACCCCCCAAGTCTCTCTCTCTCTCTCCCCCCACAGTCTCTTTCCCTCCGCCCCGCCCCCAGTCTCTCTCTCCCTCCCCCAGTCTCTTTCCCTTCCCCCCCCAGTCTCACTCTCTCTCTCCCCCCCCCAGTCTCACGCCCAGCCCTGTCTCTCTCTCTCTCCCCCCAGTCTCTCTCTCTCCCCCAGTCCCTCTCTCCCTCTCCCCCCCCTCCAGTCTCTCTCTCTACTCCTAATCTCTTCCTCCCCCCGCTCCACACACCCCCGCCGCAGTCTCTCCCCCACCCACAGTCTCTCTCCTTCTCTCTCTCTGGCCACCAGTCTCTCTCTTTCTCTCACCCCAAGTCTCTCTCTCTCCCAGTCTCTCTCCCCCCACCCCCGCCATCCAGTCTCTCGCCCCCTTCAGGCTCTCTCTCTCCCCCACCACCTCACCCCCAGTCTCGCTCTCCCTCTCCCCCAGGCTCTCTCTCTCCCCCTGTCTCTCTAACCCGCCCCTCCAAGTCTCTCGTTCTCTCTCTCTCTCGCCCAGTCCAGTCTCTCTCTCTCTCCCCCAGTCCCTCTCTCCCCCCCGTCTCTCACTCTCTCTCCCCCTGTCTCTCTCTCTCTCTCTCTCTCTCTCTCCCCCCCGTCTCTCTCTCTTTCTCTCCCCCCCCAGTTTGTCCCTCTCGCCTACCCCCAGTCTCTCTCTCTCTCTCTCCCCCCAGCCCCTCTCTCCCCCCGTTTCTCCCCCCCACAGTCTCTCACTCCCATTCTCTTCCTCCCACCCAGTCTCTGTGTCTCTCTCTCTCTGCCCCAGTCTCTCTCCCACCCAGTCTCTCTCTCTCTCCCCCAGTCTCTCTCTCCCCGCCCCCCCTCCGCGACGTTAATCTCTCTCACTCTCTCTCTCCCCAGTCTCTTTCTCTCTCCCCCCCAGTCTCTCTCCTCCACCCCCAGTCTCTCCTTCTCCGCCAGTCTCTCTCTCTCTCCCTCTCCGCCAGTCTCTCTCTCCCTCCCTCTCCGCCAGTCTCTCTCTCCCTCGCCGTCAGTCTCTCTCTCTCTCCCCAGTCCCTCTCTCTCCACCCGCTGTGTCTCTTTCTCCCCCCATCTCTCGCCATCTTGCCCCCAGTCACTTCCCCCACCCCACACACCCCCAACCCCTCTTTCTCTCTCTCCCCCAGTTTCTTTCTCCCCCCCCAGTCTCTCTCTCCCCGCAAGCTCTTGCACTCCTCCCACCACAGTCTCTCTCTCTCTCTCCCACAGTCTCTCTCTCTCCCTTGTCTCTCTAGATCTGCCTCTCTCTCTCTCCCCCTTTAGTCTCTCTTATTTTCACCCCCGTCTCTCTCTCTCTCTCTCTCTCTCTCCCCAGTCTCACTCTCCGCCAGACACTCTCTCTCCCCCAGTCTCCCATTCTCTGTCTCTCTCTCTTCCCAGTTTCTCTCTCTCTCTCTCTCTCTCTCTCCCCACCCCTCAGACTCTCTCTCTCTCCCCCAAGTGTCTCCCATTCCCCCCCCAGTCCCTCTGTTCCCCAGTCTTACTCCATACCCCCACGTCTGCCCCCGTCCATTCCCCCCTCTCTCTCCCCCAGTATATCTCTCTCTCTCCCCCCTCAATCTCTCTCTCTTCCCTCCATCCCCCCCTGCCCCCAGTCCCTCTCTCTCTCTCCCCCAATCTCTCTTTCCTCCCCCCCCCTCTCCAGCACTCTCACTCTCCCCCCAGTCTCTCTCTCTCTCTCCCCCCCTGCAGTCTCTCTCTCTCTCTCACCCCCACTCCTTCTCTCTCACCAATCTCTCTCTCTCTCCCCAGTCTCTCTCACTCTCTTTGAGAACTGGTTGTCATACAGGAAGCAAAGAGTAGGAGTAAATGGGTACTTTTCAGAATGGCAGGCAGTGACTAGTGGGGTACCGCAAGGTTCTGTGCTGGGGCCCCAGCTGTTTACACTGTACATTAATGATTTCGATGAGGGGATTAAATGTAGTATCTCCAAATTTGCGGATGACACTAAGTTGGGTGGCAGTGTGAGCTGCGAGGAGGATGCTGTGAGGCTGCAGAGCGACTTGGATAGGTTAGGTGAGTGGGCAAATGCATGGCAGATGAAGTATAATGTGGATAAATGTGAGGTTATCCACTTTGGTGGTAAAAACAGAGAGACAGACTATTATCTGAATGGTGACAGATTAGGAAAAGGGGAGGTGCAAAGAGACCTGGGTGTCATGGTACATCAGTCATTGAAGGTTGGCATGCAGGTGCAGCAGGCGGTTAAGAAAGCAAATGGCATGTTGGCCTTCATAGCAGGGGGATTTGAGTACAGGGGCAGGGAGGTGTTGCTACAGTTGTACAGGGCATTGGTGAGGCCACACCTGGAGTATTGTGTACAGTTTTGGTCTCCTAACCTGAGGAAGGACATTCTTGCTATTGAGGGAGTGCAGCGAAGGTTCACCAGACTGATTCCCGGGATGGCGGGACTGACCTATCAAGAAAGACTGGATCAACTGGGCTTGTATTCACTGGAGTTCAGAAGAATGAGAGGGGACCTCATAGAAACGTTTAAAATTCTGACGGGGTTAGACAGGTTAGATGCAGGAAGAATGTTCCCAATGTTGGGGAAGTCCAGAACCAGAGGTCACAGTCTAAGGATAAGGGGTAAGCCATTTAGGACCGAGATGCGGAGGAACTTCTTCACCCAGAGAGTGGTGAACCTGTGGAATTCTCTACCACAGAAAGTTGTTGAGGCCAATTCATTAAATATATTCAAAAAGGAGTTAGATGAGGTCCTTACTACTAGGGGAATCAAGGGGTATGGCGAGAAAGCAGGAATGGGGTACTGAAGTTGAATGTTCAGCCATGAACTCATTGAATGGCGGTGCAGGTTAGAAGGGCCGAATGGCCTACTCCTGCACCTATTTTCTATGTTTCTTTCTCCCCCAGTCTCTTTCTCTCCCCGCATCTCTCCCTCCACCCAGTGTCTCTCTCTCTCTCTCCCTCCCCTGTCTCTCTTTCCCCTGCTCCCCCAAGTCTCTCTCTCATTCTCTCTCTCACCCAGTCCCTCAATTCTCTTTCTCTCACTCTCTCTTCCCCCCCCCCCCGTCTCTCTCTCTCTCTATCTCGCTCCCCCGTCTCTCTCTAACCCGCCTTTCCAAGTCTCTCGCTCTCTCTCTCTCTCTCTCTGTCTCTCCCTCAGTCTCTCTTCCCCCCCACCCCCAGTCACTCTCTCTCCCCCCCCAGTCTCTCTCTCTCCCCCCTCCCCGTTTCTCTCTCTCTCCCACCCATTCTGTCTCTCTCTCTCCCCCAGTCTCTCACCTCCCACCCATTGCTAGTTTCTGTGTCTCTCTCCCCCCCCACCCCCCAGTCTCTCTCTCTCACCCCCATCTCTCTTTCTCGCTCCCCCCCAGTCTGTCTCTTTCTATCTTCCCCCCCAGTCTCCCTCCCCCACTCCCAGTCTCCCCCCCACATCTCTCTCTCTCTCCCCCCAGTCTCTCTTTTGAACCCACCCAGTCTCTCTCACTCCTCCACCCCCCAGTCTCTCTCTCCCTCTCCGCAAGTCTCTCTCTCCCTCTCTGCCAGTCGCTCTCTCTCCCCCCAGTCTCTCTCTCCCTCTCCGCCAGACTCTCTCTCCCTCTCTGCCAGTCGCTCTCCCCCCCCCCCAGTCTCTCTCTCCCTCTCTGCCAGACTCTCTCTCCCTCTCTGCCAGTCGCTCTCTCTCCCCCAGTCTCTCTCTCCCCTCGCTGTCTCTCCCTTTCCCCCAGTTACTTCCCCCCTGCCCCCCACCCCCAGTCTCTCTCTCTCTTCCCCCAGTCTCTCTCCCACCCCAGTTTCTTCCCCCCCCCAATCTCTCTCTCTCTTCCCCTAGTCTCCCTCTCTCCACCCCCAGTCCCTTTCTCCCCCCGAGTCTCTCTCTCTCCCCCAGTCTCCCTCTCTGCGGCCATTCTCTACCTCCCTCGCAGTCTCTCTTTGTCCCCCAGTCTCACTCTCTCTCCTCCCCAGTCATTCTCCCCTCCAGTCTTTCTCTCCCCCCCAGTCTCTCTCTCTCTCCCCCAAGTCTCTCTCTCTCCCCCTAGTCTCCCTCTCCCCCTCCCCCCCAGAGTCTCTCTGTCTCCCCACCCCCAGTCTCTCTCTCTCTCCCCAGTATCATCTCTCTCTCTCTCCCCCCCAAGTCTCTCTCTATCTCCCGCCCCCCACCCCGACTCACACTCTCTCTCTCCCCCAGTCTCTCTCTCTCTCTCTCCCTGTCTCATTCCCTCTCCCTCTCTCTCTCTCCCCCCAGTCTCTCTCTCCCCCAGTCTCTCTCTATCTCTCCGCCCCCCATCTCTCTCTTTCCCCCTGTCTCCCTGCAGTATCCCACCCCCCGTCTCCACAAGTCTCACTCTCTCTCTCTTTCTGAGTCGGTCTCTCTCGGCCCCCCTTACCACCCAGTCTCTCTCTATCTCTCCCCCCTCCCTCTGTCTCTCTCTCTCTCTCTCGCCCAGTCTCTCTCTCTCTCCACCCCCACCCCCCATTTCCCAGTCTCTCTCTCTCTCTCTCTCTCTTGAAGAGATCGCAAAGTTTCTGTTTAAAGAATGGACTCAGTCGAGAATATTTCGTGGATTTTATGGGGTCACCCTGCGCAGATATGTGAAAAATCTGTTTTTTGTTAAAACTCCAGAGACCGCATGGCAGTTAGCTGTGACAAAAGAACTGTCCGTCATCCAGAACGGGTTCGCCCACCAGTCACAGCTAAAGGAAGGGGGCTGTGAATATTGACATAACATAAGAACATAAGAATTAGGAACAGGAGTAGGCCATCTAGCTCCTCGAGCCTGCTCGGCCATTTAACAAGACCATGGCTGATCTGGTTGTGGACTCAGCTCCACTTACCCGCCCGTTCCCCGTAACCCTTAATTCCCTTATTGGTTAAAAATCTATCTATCTGTGACTTGAATACATTCAATGAGCTAGCCTCAACTGCTTCCTTGGGCAGAGAATTCCACAGATTCACAACCCTCTGGAGAAGAAATTCCTTCTCAACTTGGTTTTAAATTGGCTCCCCCGTATTTTGAGGCTGTGCCCCCTAGTTCTAGTCTCCCCGACCAGTGGTAACAACCTCTCTGCCTCTATCTTGTCTATCCCTTTCATTATTTTAAATGTTTCTATAAGATCACCCCTCATCCTTCTGAACTCCAACGAGTAATGACCCAGTCTACTCAATCTATCATCATAAGGTAACCCCCTCATCTCCGGAATCAGCCTAGTGAATCGTCTCTGTACCCCCTCCAAAGCCAGTATATCCTTCCTTAAGTAAGGTGACCAAAACTGCCAGTTTTACTCTCTCTCTCTCCCCCCAGGCTCTCGCCCAGCCCAGTCTCTCTCTCTCTCCCCAGTCTCTCTCACTCTCTTTGTCCCCCAGTCTCTTTCTCTCCCCGCATCTCTCACTCCCTCCCTCCCCAGTCTCTCTTTCCCGCCCACCCTGCCCCCCACCTCCCAGTGCCTCTCTCTCCACCCCATTCTCTCTATCTCTCTCCCCCCCAGTTTCCCCGCACTCAGTCTCTCTCACACCCCCAGTCTTTCTCGCCCCTCCCACCTTTCTCTCTTGCCCCAGTCTCTCTCTTTCCCCCCTGCCTCGCTCTCTCTCACACCCCCAGTCTCTCTCGCCCTTCTCCCACCCCAGTCTCTCTCTTGCCCCAGTCTCTCTCTCTCCCCCTGTCTCTCTCTCTCTCTCTCCCCAGTCTCTCTCTCCCTCTCCCCAGTCTCTCTCTCCCTCTCCTCTAGTCTCTCTCTCTCTCCCCAGTTGCTCTCTCCCTCTCCCCCAGTCTCTCTCTCCCTCTCCTCGAGTCTATCTCTCTCTCCCCATCTCTCGCTTCCCACCCCCAAGTTTCTCTCCCTCCGCCCTGCCCCCAGTATCTCGCTCAATCCCCCAGTCTCTTTCCCTTCCCTCCCAGTTTTACTCTCTCTCTCTCCCCCCAGGCTCACGCCCAGCCCAGTCTCTCTCTCTCTCCCCAGTCTCTCTCACTCTCTTTGTCCCCCAGTCTCTTTCTCTCCCCGCATCTCTCACTCCCTCCCTCCCCAGTCTCTCTTTCCCGCCCACCCTGCCCCCCACCTCCCAGTGCCTCTCTCTCCGCCCCATTCTCTCTATCTCTCTCCCCCCAGTTCCCCCGCACTCAGTCTCTCTCTCCCCCCAAATTCCCCCTCACCCAGTTTCTCTTCCCCATTCTCTCCCTCCCCCCAATCTCTCTCTCTCTCTCCACTACAGTCTCTCTCCCCCGCATTCTCTCTCTCTCTCCCTCCCCAGAGTCTCTCTCTCCCCAGTCTCTCTCTCTCTCTCTCTCTCTCTCCCCAGTCTCTCACTCTCTCACTCTCTCTCCCAAGTCTCTCACCCTCCCCCAGTATCTCGCTCCCTCCCCAGTCTCTTTACCTTCCATCCCAGTTTTACTCTATCTCTCTCATCCCCACTCCTTCTCTCTCACCAGTCTGTCTCTCTCTCCCCAGTCTCTCTCACTCTCTTTGTCCCCCAGTCTCTTTCTCTCCCCGCATCTCTCCCTCCCCCCAATCTCTCTCTCTCTCTCTCTCCCTCCCCTGTCTCTCTTTCCCCCGCTCCCCCAAGTCTCTCCCCAGTTTCTCTCTCTCTTTCTCTCACTCTCTCTCTCCACACCCCACCCCCCGTCTCTCTCTCTCTCTATCTTGCTCCCCCGTCTCTCTCTAACCCGCCCCACCAAGTCTCTCGCTCTCTCTCTCTCTCTCTCTCCCTCAGTCTCTCTTCCCCCCCACCCCCAGTCACTCTCTCTCTCCCCCCCCCAGTCTCTCTCTCTCTCCCCCCTCCCCGCCTCTCTCTCTCTCTCCCACCCATTTTGTCTCTCTCTCTCCCCCAGTCTCTCACCTCCCACCCATTGCTAGTTTCTGTCTCTCTCCCCCCCCCACCCCCCAGTCTCTCTCTGTCTCTCCACCCTCCCTCTGTCTCTCTCTCTCCCGCCCAGTCTCTCTTTCTCTCCACCCCCACCCCCCATTTCCCAGTCTCTCTCTCTCTCTCTCTCTCTTGAAGAGATCGCAAAGTTTCTGTTTAAAGAATGGACTCAGTCGAGAATATTTCGTGGATTTTATGGGGTCACCCTGCGCAGATATGTGAAAAATCTGTTTTTTGTTAAAACTCCAGAGACCGCATGGCAGTTAGCTGTGACAAAAGAACTGTCCGTCATCCAGAACGGGTTCGCCCACCAGTCACAGCTAAAGGAAGGGGGCCGTGAATATTGACATAACATAAGAACATAAGAATTAGGAACAGGAGTAGGCCATCTAGCCCCTCGAGCCTGCTCCTCCATTCAACAAACCATGGCTGATCTGGTCGTGGACTCAGCTCCACTTACCCGCCCGCTCCCCATAACCCTTAATTCCCTTATTAGTTAAAAATCTATCTATCTGTGACTTGAATACATTCAATGAGCTAGCCTCAACTGCTTCCTTGGGCAGAGAATTCCACAGATTCACAACCCTCTGGAGAAGAAATTCCTTCTCAACTCGGTTTTAAATTGGCTCCCCCGTATTTTGAGGCTGTGCCCCCTAGTTCTAGTCTCCCCGACCAGTGGAAACAACCTCTCTGCCTCTATCTTGTCCATCCCTTTCATTATTTTAAATGTTTCTATAAGATCACCCCTCATCCTTCTGAACTCCAACGAGTAATGACCCAGTCTACTCAATCTATCATCATAAGGTAACCCCCTCATCTCCGGAATCAGCCTAGTGAATCGTCTCTGTACCCCCTCCAAAGCCAGTATATCCTTCCTTAAGTAAGGTGACCAAAACTGCCAGTTTTACTCTCTCTCTCTCCCCCCAGGCTCTCGCCCAGCCCAGTCTCTCTCTCTCTCCCCAGTCTCTCTCACTCTCTTTGTCCCCCAGTCTCTTTCTCTCCCCGCATCTCTCACTCCCTCCCTCCCCAGTCTCTCTTTCCCGCCCACCCTGCCCCCCACCTCCCAGTGCCTCTCTCTCCACCCCATTCTCTCTATCTCTCTCCCCTCCAGTTTCCCCGCACTCAGTCTCTCTCACACCCCCAGTCTTTCTCGCCCCTCCCACCTTTCTCTCTTGCCCCAGTCTCTCTCTTTCCCCCCTGCCTCGCTCTCTCTCACACCCCCAGTCTCTCTCGCCCTTCTCCCACCCCAGTCTCTCTCTTGCCCCAGTCTCTCTCTCTCCCCCCTGTCTCTCTCTCTCTCTCTCCCCAGTCTCTCTCTCCCTCTCCCCAGTCTCTCTCTCCCTCTCCTCTAGTCTCTCTCTCTCTCCCCAGTTGCTCTCTCCCTCTCCCCCAGTCTCTCTCTCCCTCTCCTCGAGTCTATCTCTCTCTCCCCATCTCTCGCTTCCCACCCCCAAGTTTCTCTCCCTCCGCCCTGCCCCCAGTATCTCGCTCCATCCCCCAGTCTCTTTCCCTTCCCTCCCAGTTTTACTCTCTCTCTCTCCCCCCAGGCTCACGCCCAGCCCAGTCTCTCTCTCTCTCCCCAGTCTCTCTCACTCTCTTTGTCCCCCAGTCTCTTTCTCTCCCCGCATCTCTCACTCCCTCCCTCCCCAGTCTCTCTTTCCCGCCCACCCTGCCCCCCACCTCCCAGTGCCTCTCTCTCCGCCCCATTCTCTCTATCTCTCTCCCCCCAGTTCCCCCGCACTCAGTCTCTCTCTCCCCCCAAATTCCCCCTCACCCAGTTTCTCTTCCCCATTCTCTCCCTCCCCCCAATCTCTCTCTCTCTCTCCACTACAGTCTCTCTCCCCCGCATTCTCTCTCTCTCTCCCTCCCCAGAGTCTCTCTCTCCCCAGTCTCTCTCTCTCTCTCTCTCTCTCTCCCCAGTCTCTCACTCTCTCACTCTCTCTCCCAAGTCTCTCACCCTCCCCCAGTATCTCGCTCCCTCCCCAGTCTCTTTACCTTCCATCCCAGTTTTACTCTATCTCTCTCATCCCCACTCCTTCTCTCTCACCAGTCTGTCTCTCTCTCCCCAGTCTCTCTCACTCTCTTTGTCCCCCAGTCTCTTTCTCTCCCCGCATCTCTCCCTCCCCCCAATCTCTCTCTCTCTCTCTCTCCCTCCCCTGTCTCTCTTTCCCCCGCTCCCCCAAGTCTCTCTCTCATTCTCTCTCCCCAGTTTCTCTCTCTCTTTCTCTCACTCTCTCTCCACACCCCACCCCCCGTCTCTCTCTCTCTCTATCTTGCTCCCCCGTCTCTCTCTAACCCGCCCCACCAAGTCTCTCGCTCTCTCTCTCTCTCTCTCTCCCTCAGTCTCTCTTCCCCCCCACCCCCAGTCACTCTCTCTCTCCCCCCCCAGTCTCTCTCTCTCTCCCCCTCCCCGCCTCTCTCTCTCTCTCCCACCCATTTTGTCTCTCTCTCTCCCCCAGTCTCTCACCTCCCACCCATTGCTAGTTTCTGTCTCTCTCCCCCCCCCACCCCCCAGTCTCTCTCTATCTCTCCACCCTCCCTCTGTCTCTCTCTCTCCCGCCCAGTCTCTCTTTCTCTCCACCCCCACCCCCCATTTCCCAGTCTCTCTCTCTCTCTCTCTCTTGAAGAGATCGCAAAGTTTCTGTTTAAAGAATGGACTCAGTCGAGAATATTTCGTGGATTTTATGGGGTCACCCTGCGCAGATATGTGAAAAATCTGTTTTTTGTTAAAACTCCAGAGACCGCATGGCAGTTAGCTGTGACAAAAGAACTGTCCGTCATCCAGAACGGGTTCGCCCACCAGTCACAGCTAAAGGAAGGGGGCCGTGAATATTGACATAACATAAGAACATAAGAATTAGGAACAGGAGTAGGCCATCTAGCCCCTCGAACCTGCTCCGCCATTCAACAAGACCATGGCTGATCTGGTCGTGGACTCAGCTCCACTTACCCGCCCGCTCCCCATAACCCTTAATTCCCTTATTAGTTAAAAATCTATCTATCTGTGACTTGAATACATTCAATGAGCTAGCCTCAACTGCTTCCTTGGGCAGAGAATTCCACAGATTCACAACCCTCTGGAGAAGAAATTCCTTCTCAACTCGGTTTTAAATTGGCTCCCCCGTATTGTGCCCCCTAGTTCTAGTCTCCCGACCAGTGGAAACAACCTCTCTGCCTC
Organism: Pristiophorus japonicus; assembly: GCF_044704955.1. NCBI lineage: Eukaryota > Metazoa > Chordata > Chondrichthyes > Pristiophoridae > Pristiophorus > Pristiophorus japonicus. The sequence continues at coordinate 104,257,781 of NC_091990.1, read as the reverse complement.
TATCTTGTCTATCCCTTTCATTATTTTAAATGTTTCTATAAGATCACCCCTCATCCTTCTGAACTCCAACGAGTAATGACCCAGTCTACTCAATCTATCATCATAAGGTAACCCCCTCATCTCCGGAATCAGCCTAGTGAATCGTCTCTGTACCCCCTCCAAAGCCAGTATATCCTTCCTTAAGTAAGGTGACCAAAACTGCATGCAGTACTCCAGGTGCGACCTTACCAATACCCTATACAGTTGCAGCAGGACCTCCCTGCTTTTGTAATCCATCCCTCTCGCAATGAAGGCCAACATTCCATTCGCCTTCCTGATTACCTGCTGCACCTGCAAACTAACTGACAAAAGAGCTGTCGGCCAGGAAGGAGGGCCACTGACAAAGCCACTGTAATATGCAGAAGCACTTCTCACCTCCATCTCAGAAGGAAAACAGAACAATGAACCCACTAGCCTGGCCAGCCAAGGAGCAGCCAGGTCTTTCCCAACACAAAGACTCAGAGAGATGCCCAGATTAAGGGCCATCAGCCCAATACACATGGGTTGGATGGCCCATCACTGACTAAGTACCCGTGCTTAGAAACAAAGGGTTTTTAAAGATTGACGGGAAAGATAGGGGTAGCAAGACTCCCATAAAGACAGAATCTTTCCACTTTATTTTTAGCTTGTAGCTTGTAGTGAAGGCTTGCAACTTGCAGCTTGCATCTAGAGAGAGCTCTCTCTCCCTTTTGCTCTCGCTCCAAGATCGATGTACCAGAGGAAGAAGCAGCAGTTCCACAGAAGAAGCCACCGAGACTGAAAACCAGTGGGCAGTGGCAGTGACTTCCCACAGCTGAGCTGAGCTGAGTGAGGAAACCAGCGGTGGGCGTACTGATGAGCATGATCGCAAGTGTCCCAAGCTGGTAACCAGAGAGCCAGGCGAGCTGTGTGGGGTGTAAAGGGCTCAGAGTTTTCTCAGGAGTGAAGTTTTCAGGGCAATTCTGGGGAGGAAGCTTCGACTGGGTAATTCGTTGGTAGGGGTGGAGTTAGAATCCACCAGGAATTACTGCATGTTGCTAGGTCTCATTTCTGTACTGTTTGTATGCTGTTTGTAACCTGGATTTTATTCTCCACCGAGACAGTGATTTTGTTTAGTAGTGCATGTTTTAGAAAGTGTATGTTCGACCAAAAAAATACGTACGATTTTTCACTGAAGCATTCCTGTCCGTGACTCATTTCATTTACACTCTGAATAATAATTCCCGGGTCTAGAACTTTCGTAAGTCACGGGGGATTCGAATTGTCTGTCTAGCAATTAGGCTAGGATCAAAACCGCTTACACTCTCCCAGTCTCTCTCTCTCTCTCTCTCCCGGTCTCTCTCTCTCGCTCCCCCGGTATCTCTCTCCTCCCCAGTCTCTCTCTCTCCCTCTCTCTCTCCCTCCATTCTCTCTCTCCCCACCAGTCTCCCCCACCCCAGTCCCTCTATCTCTCTCCCCACCCCGGTCTCACTCTCTCTCTCTCCCCCGTCCCCCGTCTCTCACTCTCTCTCTCCCTTCCTCTCCCCCAGTCTCTCTCTCTCTCTCTCCCCCCCAGTCTCTCTCTCCCCCCAGTCTTTCTCCCTCCCCCCCAGTCTGTCTCTCTATCCCACCCAGTCTCTCTCTCTCTCTTCCCCAGTCTTTCTCGCTCTCTCTTCCCCCTCCGACCCCCCACAAGCCTGTCTCTCTCGCTCTCCCTCTCTTCCCCTCCAAGTTTCGCTCTCTCTTTCCTAGTCGCTCTCTCTCCACCTCCCCCCCACCCCTCAGCCCCCCAGTCTCTCTCTCTCTCCCTCCGCCCCGGTCTCTCTTTCTCTCCCCCAGTCTCTCTCTCTCTCTCTCTCTCTCCCTCCCAGTCTATCTCTCCCCTCAGTCTTCTCTCTATCCCACCCAGTCTCTCTCTCCCTCTCCCCCAGTCTCTCCCCCCCCCCCCAGTCTCTCTAACTCCCTCTTTCTCCCCCCCACCCCCCTCACCGGCAAGTCTCTCTCTCTCTCTTTCTTTCCGAGTCGCTCTCTCAGCCCGCCCCCCCCTCCCAGTCTCTCTCTCTCTCCCCACCGCCGGTCTCTCTCTCTCTCTCTCACCCAGTCGCTCTCTCTCTCTCTCTCTCTCTCCCGGTCTCTCGCTCTCTTCCCCAGTCTCTCTCTCTTGTTCTTTTCCCCAGTCTCTCTCTCCCTCTCTCTCCCCCGCGCTCCCCCCCCCCTCCAAGTCTCTCTCTCTCTCTCCCCACCGCTGGTCTCTCTCTCTCTCTCTCTCTCTCTCTCACCCAGTCTCTCTCTCTTGTTCTGTTCCCCAGTCTCTCTCTCTCCCTCTTTCTCTCCCCGGTCTTTCTCTCTCTCTAGCTCTCTCCCAGTTTCTCTTTCTCTCACCCCCCACCTCCAAGTCTCTCTCGCTCCCCCAGTCTCTCCCTCTCCCCCAGTCTCTCCCTCTCCCCCAGTCTCCCTCCCACTCTACCTCTCTCTCCCCCCCAGTCTGTCTCTCTCTTTCCCGGTCGCTCTTTTTCTCTCCTGATCTCTCTCTCTCTCTCTCTCGCCCAGTCTCTCTCTCTCTCCCTTCTCCCGGTCTCTTTCTCTCCCCCAATCTCTCCCTCTCCCAGTCACTCTCTCTCTCCCCCATCTCTCTATGTCTCTCTCCCATTCTCTCCACAGTTTCTCTCTCACTCTCTCCCTCGCTCGCTCTCTCTCTCTCCCCAGTCTCTCTCTCTTTCTCCTGCCAGTCTCTCTCTCATTCTCTCCACAGTCTCTCTCTATCTCTCTCTCTCTCTCCCCAGTCTCTCTCCCTCTCTCTCCCCCTCTCTCCCCGCCACACCCCCACGTCTCTCCCTCTCTTTCTGAGTTGCGCTCTTTACCCACCCCCCCCCCACCCACTCCCCCCCCCAGTCTCTCTCTCTCTCTCTCTCTCTCTCTCCCCCCGGTCTCTCTCTCTCTCTCTCTCCTCTCCCCCAGTCTCCCTCTCCCCCCCCCAGTCGCTCTCTCTCTCTCTCCCCCAGTCTCTCACTGTCTCTCCCCCGTCTCTCTCTCTTGTTCTGTTCCCCAGTCTCTCTCTCTCTCTCTTTCTCTCTCCCAGTCGATCTCTCCCTCATCCCCCCCGCCCCCCCCCCATTATCTCTCTGTCTTTCCCAGTCGCTCTCTCTACCCCATCCCTCAGTCTTTCTCTCTCTTCCTCAGTCTCCCTTTCTCTCTCCCGGTCTCTCTCTTCCTTCTCCCGGTCTCTCTCTCTCTCTCTCTCCTGGTCTCTCTCTCTCTCTCTCCCTTCTCCCGGTCTCTCTCTCTCCCTCCCCAGTCTCTTTCTCATTCTCTCCACAGTCTCTCTCTCTCTCTCTCTCTCTTTTCCCCCAGTCTCTCTCTTTCTCCTTCTAGTCTCTCATTCTCTCCACAGTCTTTCTCTCACTCTCTCCTCTCTCTCTCCCTCTCTCTCCCCAGTCTCTCTCTTTCTCTCATTCTCTCCACAGTCTCTCTCTATCTCTCATTCTCTCCACAGTCTCTCTCTCTCTCCCCCCACATTCTCTCTCTCTCTCGCTCTCTCCCCTAGTCTCTCTCTGTCTCTCCCCCATTCTCTCTCTCTCTCGCTCTCTCCCCCAGTATCTCTCTCTCTCTCCCCCCAGTCTCTCTCTCTTTCTCTCTCTCTCCCAGTCTCTTTCTCTCTCCCCCCACCCAGTTGCTATCTCCCTCGCCCCAGTCTGTCTCTCTCCTCCAGTCTCTCTCTCTCCCCCCCATTCTCTCTCTCTCTCGCTCTCTCCCCCAGTATCTCTCTCTCTCTCCCCCCCATTCTCTCTCTCTCTCGCTCTCTGCCCCAGTATCTCTCTCTCTCCCCCCCTATTCTCTCTCTCTCTTGCTCTCACCCCCAGTATCTCCCTCTCTCCCCCCAGTCTCTCTCTCTCTCCCCCCACCCAGTTGCTCTCTCTCTCCCCCAGTCTCTCACTCTCTCCCCCACACCCAGTTGCTCTCTCTCTCCCCCCAGTCTGTCTCTCTCCTCCAGTCTCTCTCTCTTTCTCTATCCCACTCAGTCTCTCTATTTCCCATTTGCTCTCCCCGCCCCACCCCACCCCACCCCCCCCTGCGCCCTCCCCACCCCGGTCTCTCTCTCTCCCAGTCTCTCTTTCCCTTTCTCTCCCCCAGTCTCTCTTGCTCTTTCTCTCTTTCTCTCTCCCAGTCTCTCTCTCTATCCCACCCAGTCTCTCTCTCTCTAACCCCCAGTCTCTCTCCAGCTCTCTCCCCCAGCCCCCCGCCTCTCTCTCCTCTCTCTCTCCCCCTCTCTCCACCCACAAGTCTCTCTCTCTCTTTCCGAGTCGCTCTCCCCGCCCCTTCCCCCCCCCCCCCCAGCCACACCCACTCTCTCTCTCCCCTCCCAGTCTCTCTCTCTCTCTCCTAGTCTCTCTCTCTCTCCCCCAGTCCCCCTTTCTCTCTCCCCCAGTCTCTCTCTCTCTCTCCCCCAGTCTCTCACTCTTGTTCTGTTCCCCAGTCTCTCTCTCTCTCTCTCTTTCTCTCTCTGTAATGTCTGTAAGCTTGTAATGTTTGTAGCTCCACACTGTGGATGTGGACGTATTGTGTACTGCAACTATAGAGTTAATAATTAAACTGACCAGGCTGTTCCGGAGGCTTCCACGTGAGCTGGCTGCCATGTTAGAAAACTGTGTGTGCTTGTGCTCTGTGAATATATCACACTCTCCCAGTCTCTCGCTCTCTCACCCACCACACCCAAGTCACTCTCACTCCCCCTGTCTCTCTCTCTGCCCCCCAATCGCTCACTCTCTTTCCCAGTCACTCTCTCTCCCCCACCACCCAGTCTTTCTCGCTCTACCCAGTCTCTCTTTCTCTCTCCCGGACTCTCTCTCTTTCTCTCCCCCAGTCTCTCTCTCCCAGTCTCTCTCTTTTTCTCATTCTCTCCACAGTCTCTCTCTATCTCTCTTTCTCTCCCCAGTCTCTCTCTCTCTGTCTCTCCCCAGTCTTTCTCTCTGCCAGACACTCTCTCTCTCCCATCTCTCTCTCTCTCCCAGTCTCTCTATCTCTCACCGCCCACCCCCAAGTCTCTCTCACTTCCCCAGTGTCTCTCTCTTCCCCCCTCGCCCTCTCTCTCTCTCCCAGTCTCTCTCTCTCTTTCCCAGTCGCTCTCCCTACCCCATCCCCCAGTCTTTCTCTCTCTTCCACAGTCTCTCTTTCTCCCGGTCTCTCTCTCCCTCTCTCTCTCTCTCTCTCTCCCTTCTCCCGGTCTCTCTCTCTTTCCCTTCTCCAGGTCTCTCTCTCTCTCTCTCTCTCCCGGTCTCTCTCTTTCTCTCCTCAGTCTCTCTCTCCTAGTCGCTCTCTCTCTCTCTGCCCCAATTTCTCTTTCTCTCTCTCTCTCCCAGTCTCTCACTCTCTCCCCCAGTCTCTCTATTTCTCAGCCCAGTCTCTCTCTCATTCTCTCCACAGTCTCTCTCTCCCTCCAGTCTCTCTCTTTCTCCTTCCAGTCTCTCTCTCATTCTCTCCACAGTCTCTCTCTCACTCTCTCCCTCTCTCTCCCCAGTCTCTCTCTCTCCCCCAGTCTCTCACTTTCTCTCATTCACTCCACAGTCTCTCTCTTTCTCTCTTTCTCCCCAGTCTTTCTCTCTCTCCCCAGTCTTTCTCTCCACCAGACACTCTCTCTCCCCCATCTCTCTCTCTCTCTCCCCAGTCTCTCTCTCTCTCCCCCAGTCTATCTCTCTCTCTCCCTCCTCAGTCTCTCTCTTTGTCCCTCTTCCCAATCCCTGTCTCGCTCCCCCAGTCTCTCTCTCTCTCTCTCGCTCTCTCCCCAGTATCTCTCTCTCTCTCTCCCCTCAGTCTCTCTCTCTTTCTCTCTCTCATCCCCAGTCGCTCTCTTTCCCCCCAGTCTGTCTCTCCCCCAGTCTATCTCTCCCCCAGCCTCTCTCTCTCTCTCTCTCTCATTCTCTCTCCCAGTCTATCTCTCTCTCACCCACCACCTCAAGTGTCTCTTGCTCCCCCAGTGTCTCTCTCTCCCCCTCCCTCCAGTATCTCTCTCTTTGCCAGTTGCTCTCTCTCCCCCACCCCCCAATCTTTCTCCCTCTTCCTCAGTCTCTCTTGCTCTCTCCCGGTCTCTCTCTCTCTTGTTCTTCTGGTATCGCTCTCCCTCCCTTCTACCAGTCTCTTTCTCTCCCGGTCTCTCCCTTTCTCTCCCCCAGTCTCTCTCCCCCCAGTCTCTTGTTCTGTTCCCCAGTCTCTCTCTCTCTCTCTCTCTTTCTCTCTCCCTGTAATATCTGTAAGCTTGTAATGTTTGTAGCTCCACACTATGGATGTGGACATATTGTGTACTGCAATTGCATAATTAATAATAAACAGAACTAGGCAGAGCTTTCCGAGAGAGCTGCCTGCCATGTAGGAAGCCGTGTGTGCTTGTGCTCTGTGAATATATCACATTTGGCGGCGAGATAGGATTTTTTGGATTATTTAAAGCTTAAATTTTGTTGGTGAAGGAATCAGCCAGCCGACTGAGAGACTTTGGACGTTTCTGTCTTTGGAAAAAGCTACAAAAATCCGAGGTAAAATACAGCACACGGTGTGAACAGCTAGAGATTAAAATGGCAGGTGTAATCGGACATTTGGGGGAATAGAGACACGACCGGGAACGTTTTAAAGCATATGTGGATCGACTAGAAATGTATTTCACTGCAAATAACATAATCGAAGTTCCAGACAATGCAGTCCAGAACCGGGCTGTGTTGGAACGTAAGAGAGCGATCTTTTTATCAGAGGCGGGTCCGGCATTATACGAAACCCTTGTAAATCTGCTTGTGCCTGACGAGCCAAAGGACACAACGCTTAAAAAGATTTTAATGAAGCTGGAGCAGCACTATAACCCCAAACTGTTAGAAATTGCTGAAAGCTATCGTTTTGGGATTCGGAATCAAAAGGCTGCTGAAAGTATCAGTGATTACATTGTAGCATTAAAAAAGCTATCGATGCACTGTAATTTTGGAAACTTTCAAAATCGAGCATTACGGGATCGTTTTATTTGTGGGGTGAAAAATGATGTGATCAGAAGGAAGTTAGTGATGACGGATGACTTGATTTTGAGATTGCTTGTCAGACAGCAAGGTTGATGGGCATGGCCGAACAATATTCCCGAGAATGAAATAATAATTATGGTCGTCAGTCAACTGAGGTAAATCACCTGCAGGTTCAAAGTAAAAGACGGTGGGGGCCCAAAGTCTCAGAAACTGGAAATTCTAACAGAGCATCGAAGTCGTGCTATCAGTGCCTGGGACAACACATTGCTCAAAGTTGTCCATACGTGAAGGCAGAGTGTTTCTTCTGCAGAAAGACTGGGCATCTTGCAAAGGCATGCCGACTGAAGGGTAAACCAGTTTTTAAAGCTATGAGTCCAGCGTTCAAAGCTATGAGTAGAAATCCCAAGAGACTACATAGCATGGAAGAACAACAACAGGATGAGGAGATGTTAGAGTTACACGTCATTAGGAGCATGAGGTTAATGGACAGCGATTCGGAAAGCATCAAAATCCACATAGATGTTGCGGGATTCAGGATACCAATGGAAATTGACACGGGTGCATCTGTGAGTGTAGAACCGGAGTCGCTGTACCTCGACAAATTGCGTGACTTTCAACTGGAGAAATCCAAGAAAGAGCTGCGAGGCTACTCGGGAGAGAAAATTCTTATGGTAGTCCGTATCACCATACCAGTGAAATATAAAGATCAATTTCAGAACTTGCCTCTAATAGTAGTGAAAGGAGACAAGCCTGCCTTACTAGGAAGAAATTGGTTGAGCTCACTGAAGCTGGATTGGAGTAAGATTTTCTGTGTGGAAGCGAGATTTTCATCAACGGAGCAGGTTATCAAGAAGTATTCAAAGGTGTTCTGCGAAACGGGCAGTCCAATCCAAGGCTTCAAGGTGAGTGTCAGGGTACAGAAGGACGCTAGATCGGTTTACTACAAGCCATGTTCCATACCATATGCACTCAAGGAGAAAGTTGAGCAAGAACTCCAAAGACTAGAGAGAACATTATTTGTAAGATAGATCAATGTAATTGGGCTACACTCATTGTTGTTGTACCTAAGTCCGCTGGTAAGGTAAGATTGTGTGGTGATTATAAAGTAACCGTAAACCAGGTTCTCAAGGGTAATGTCCCCAATACATTGCCGAATATAGAAGATTTGTTCACACACTGACAGGTGGTCAGATCTTTTCAAAACTGGATCTTATGAATGCCTACATACAGCTTGAACTAGATGAGGAGTCCAAGTCATGTTTGACTATAAATACTCAACTAGGCCTATATCAATTTAATAGGCTACCGTTTGGAGTGTCTTCCGCCCCTGCCATATTCCAAGGGGTGATGAACCATATTTTGCAAGGTATTGAAGGGGTAGTATGTTATTTAGATGATATACTAATTTCAGCACTAAATAGGCAAATTCAAAATAACATATTGAATGAAGTCCTCAAACGGCTAGAGAAGCACAGAGTACGAGTATCTGCTCGTAAGTGTCAGTTATTTAAAAACTCAGTGGAGTACTTAGGGTACAGAGTAGACAAAGATGGTTTATATCCAACCATGGAAAAATTGGATGCAATTAGAAATGCAACCACTCCCAGGAATGTCACTGAACTTCGTTTATTCTTGGGTCTTTTGATCTATTATGGGAAATTCCTACCAAATTTGGCTACAGTATTACATCCACTGAATGAACTTTTGAAAAAACAGGTCCATTGGAAATGGTCAATAGAATGCGATATAGCATTCAAGGAATGTAAAAGCAAATTGGTAGAGAGCACCATGTTAGCTCACTATGACATATCTAAGGAGATTAAGCTAGCATGTGATGCCTCTCCATATGGAGTTGGGGCAGTAATCTCTCATGTATCAAGTAGTGGGGAGGAGAGACCAATTGCTTTTGCTTCACGCACTCTCAGTGCCAGTGAGAGTAATTATGCACAAATTGAAAGGGAAGCTTTGGCATTAATTTTTGGGGTCAAGAAGTTTCACAAATACTTGTATGGTCATAAGTTTACCATCGTTATGGACTATAAGCCTCTAACAGCAATCCTCCATCCAAAGTCCCCAGTTCCAACATTAGCTGCAGCCCAAATGCAGAGATGGCCTTTGATTTTGTCAGCATATACATATGATATTGAATACAGACGATCAGCTGATCACAATAATGCTGATGCAATGTCTAGATTGCCTTCCCCATCACAAGTTACACCCGATAGAGAAGAAGTGTTTTATTTTTCATACATTGATGAACTGCCAATCACAGCTGAAGAGATTGGTAGAGCAACCAAACATGACCCAGTGATGTCAAAGGTGTATGAGTATATTGCAAATGGATGGCCAAACCAGATAACAGACAAAGATACACATCCATTCTTCATTCGTAGGAATGAATTATCAGTCTATAAAGATTGTATCATGTGGGGTGCAAGAGTGGTTATACCAAATAAATTCCGGTCCAAATTATTAGGAGACCTCCATGACCAGCACCTGGGAATGTGCTTGACCAAGAGTTTTGCACGCAGTTATTTATGGTGGCCAGGTCTTGATAAAGATATAGAGTACATCGTAAGTCAGTGTACGACATGTCAATCGGTAAGCAAGCAACCACCAGTACCATTATAGCCATGGAAATGGCTTCCAGGGTGTGGCAAAGGCTACATATTGATTTTGCTGAGTTAGAAGGACAACAATTGTTCATTTTGATTGATAGCCATTCGAAGTGGGTTGAAGTGTTTCCAATGTGGAAAATAACAAGTAGAACATTGGACATTTTGCAAAAATTATTTTCTTCATTTGGCCTCCCTGAAGATAATGGACCACAATTTCATTCTGAAGAATTTGCACAATTCACGAGCAAAAATGGTGTGAAACATACCAAGGTTCCACCATACCATCCTGCTTCGAATGGTGCAGCAGAGCGCACTGTACAAATTGTAAAACATGCCCTCATAAAACAAATGTTAGATCCAAATCTAAGGAAACGACAATTATCATTGGATCACAAATTGGCTAATTTTTTGATTATATATCGAAATACTCCTCATACAACTACTGGTAGAACACCAGCAGAGTTGTTTCTCAAACGACAGCCACGAACCAGATTCTCATTGTTAAAGCCAAATTTGGCACAGTCCGTAGAAGAGACACAATTAAGACTGAAAGAGAATCATGATAGAGGTAGAGTAATAAAGAGAAGTGTGAAATTAAACCAGAAGGTGAGAGTGAAGAACCATCATCATAAATGGTTAAAGTGGTTACTAGGAAGAGTGGTGAAGATATATGGTCCTCGCACATATTTGGTAAAGATGTTTGATAATGGACAGGTTAGGTTTATTTATATTGATCATATTTTACCTACAGACATGGAAGGAGTTGAAGGTGGAAATGATTCAATTATTTCTGACTCATCAGATAGTTTTGATACACCAGTGGCAAATCCTAAATCCAATGTACTGGAAACAAATCCAGGAGAGAATCAGAATGTAAGTCTGAGTCCGAGTCAGGAAAACAAAGAGCCTGAAGTTAGAGTGAGTTCAAATGAAAATCAAGGAAATTCCGTGGAGGAAAACATTTCTCAGGATAAGCCACGAATTAGTTTAGATTCGAGACCATGTTTGGAAAGTTCGGTTCAAGAGCGAAGGTATCCTCTTCGAAACAGAAAACAAGTGGTAAAGTTAAATTTGTAAATATGGAAAAAAAATAAGTTTATATCCTGTGTTATGTATAAACTTGCAAGTTATGTATGATGTTTGTTATAATAACTTCTTCATTAAGGAGGGAGACGTGTAATGTCTGTAAGCTTGTAATGTTTGTAGCTCCACACTATGGATGTGGACGTATTGTGTACTGCAATTGCATAGTTAATAATAAACAGAACCAGGCAGATTTCCAGAGGCTTCCGAGAGAGCTGCCTACTATGTAGGAAGCTGTGTGTGCTTGTGCTCTGTGAATATATCACACTCCCAATTTCTCTCTCTCTCTCACCCCCCATCCCCAAGTCTCTCTCGCTTCCCCAGTGTCTCTCTCCCCCCTGTCTCTCTCTCTCTCTTTCCCAGTCGCTCTCTCTATCCCACCCCCCAGTCTTTCTCTCTCTTCCCCAGTCTCTCTCTCTCTCACTCTCTCCCGGTCTCTCTTTCTCTCTCTCTCCCAATCTCTCTCTCTCCCCCCAGTCTCTCTATTTCTCAGCCCAGTCTCTCTCTTTCTCCTTCCAGTCTCTCTCTCTCTCTCATTCTCTCCACAGTCTCTCTCTCCCTCTCTCCCTCTCTCTCTCCCTCCCTCTCACCACCCAGTCTCTGTTTCTCTCATTTTCTCCACAGTCTCTCTCTATCTCTCTCTCTCTCTCCCCAGTCTCTCTGTCTCTCCCCAGTCTTTCTCTCCGTCAGACACTCTCTCTCCCCCAGTGTCTCTCTCTCCCCCAGTCTCTCTCCCTCGCTCCCTCTCTCTTCCGCCTAGTCTCTCTCTCTCTCTTTCCCAGTCGCTCACTCTACCACCCCCGCCGCCCCGCCCCTCCGACGCCCCAGTCTTTCTCTCGCTTCCTTAGTCTCTCTCTCTCACTCCCTTCTCTTGGTCTCTCTCTCTCTCTCCCGGTCTCTCTCTTTCTGTCCCCCAGTCTCTCTCTCCCAGTCTTTCTCTCTCTCCCTCCCCCAGTCTCTCTTTCTCTCTCTCTCTCCCAGTCTCTCTCCCTCTCTCCTCCCAGTCTCTATTTCTCAGCCCAGTCTCTCTCTCATTCTCTCCATAGTCTCTCTCTCGCTCTCTCTCTCTCCCCCCAGTCTCTCTCTTTCTCCTTCCAGTCTCTCTTTCATTCTCACCACAGTCTCTCTCTCACTCTCTCCCTCTCTCTCTCCCTCTCCCTCTCTCTCCCCAGTCTCTCTCTTTCTCTCTTCCCCCAGCCTCTCTCTTTCTCTCATTCTCGCTACAGTCTCTCTCTATCTCTCTCTCTCTCTCCCCCAGTATTTCTCTCACCCCCCAGTCTCTCTTCCCCCCCCCCAGTATCTCTTGCTCTCTCTCCCCACAGTCTCTCTTTCTCTCTCTCCCCCAGTCTCTCTCTCCCCTCCCCTGTCCCAGTCGCGCTCTCTACCCTCGCGACACAGTCTCCCTCTCACTCTCTCCCAATCTCTCTCTCTCCCCTCCCAAACCGCCCCCCCCATCGCTCTCGCTCTCCCCTCTCTCCACAGTCTCTCTCTCTCACTTTCTCCCTCGCTTGCTCTCTCTCCCAGACTCTCTCTTTCTCTCTCTCTCTCTCTCTCGCTCACCTCAGTCTCTCTCTTTCTCCCTCTAGTCTCTCTCTTATTCTCTCCACAGTCTCTCTATCTCTCTCTCTCTCTCTTCCCAGTCTCTCTCTCTCTCTCTCTCTCTCTCCCCAGCCTCTCTCTCCGCCAGACACTCTCTCTCTCTCCCCCATATCTCTCTCTCTCCCCAGTATCTCTCTCTCTCCCCAGTCCCCAGTCTCTCTGTCCCCCCAAGTCTATCTCTCTCTCTCCTCCCTCAGTCTCTCTCTCTCCCCCCTCCCCAATCCCTCTCTTTCTCTCTCCCCCCGGTCTCTCTCTCTCTCTCTCCCCCCCCCCCAGTCTCTCTCTCTCTCCTCAGTCTGTCCCTCTCCCCCAGTCTCACTCTCCCCCAGTCTCTCTACTTCCCAGTCGCTCTCTGTCCCGTACACCCCCCTCCCCGCTCCCATGGTCTCTCTCTCGCTCTCTCTCTCTCTCTCTCTCTCCTCCGGTCTCTCTCTCTCTCTTCCTGTCTCTCTTTCTCTCTCTCTGTCTCTCTCCCTCTCTCCCCCAGTCTCTCTTTCTCTTTCTCTCCCCCAGTCTCTCTCTCTCTTTCTCTCTCTCTCTTTCTCTCTCCCAGACTCTCTCTCTCTCTCTCCCCCCAGTCTCTCTCTCTCCCCCTGTGATATATTCACAGAGCACAGCACACACAGCTTTCTAACATGGCAGGCAGCACTCTTGGAAGCCACCTGAACAGCCTGGTTCTATTTATTATTAACCCTGTACTTGCAGTACACAATACGTCCACATCCACAGTGTGGAGCTACAAACATTATAAGCTTACAGACATTACACTTCTCCCTCCTTAATGAAGAAGTTATTATAACAAACATCATACATAATTTCCATGTTTATACATAACACAGGATATAGACTTATTTTTTTCTATATTTACAAATTTAACTTAACCACTTATTTTCTGTTTCGAAGAGGATACCTTCACTCTCGAACAGAACCTTCCAAACATGGTGTCAAAGTTAAACTAATTCGAGGCTCATCCTGAGGAATGTTTTCCTCCATGGAATTTCCTTGATTTCCATTTGAACTCACTCTAACTTCAGGCTCTTTGTTTTCCTGACTCAGACTCAGATTACATTGATTCTCTCCTGGATTTGTTTCCAGTACATTGGATTTAGGATTTGCTACTGGTGTATCAAAACTATCTGATGATTCAGAAATAATTGAATCATTTCCACCTTCAACTCCTTCCATGTCTGTAGGTAAAATATGATCAATATGAACAAACCTAACCTGTCCATTATCAAACACCTTTATCAAATATGTGCGAGGACCACATATCTTCACCACTCTTCCTGGTAACCACTTTAACCATTTATGGTGATGGTTCTTCATTCTCACCTTCTGGTTTAATTTCACACTTCTCTTTATTACTCTACCTCTATCATGATTCTCTTTCAGTCTTAATTGTGTCTCTTCTACGGACTGTGCCAAATTTGGTTTTAACAACAAGAATCTGGTTCGTGGCTGTCGTTTGAGAAACAACTCTGCTGGTGTTCTAGCAATAGTTGTGTGAGGAGTATTACGATATGTAATCAAAAAATTAGCCAATTTGTGATCTAATGACAACTGTCGTTTCTTTGGGTTTGGATCTAACATTTGTTTTATGAGGGCACGTTTTACAATTTGTACAGTGCGCTCTGCTGCACCATTCAAGGCAAGGTGGTACGGTGGAACCTTGGATGTTTCACACCATTTTTGCTCGTGAACTGTGCAAATTCTTCAGAACGAAATTGTGGTCCATTATCCGAAACAATTTCTTCAGGGAGGCCAAATGAAGAAAATAATCTTCGCAAAATGTCTAATTTTTTACTTGTTGTTATTTTCCACATTGGAAACACCTCAACCCATTTCAAATGGCTATCAATCACAATGAACAATTGTTTTCCTTCTAACTCAGCAAAATCAATATGTAGCCTTTGCCACACCCTGGGAAGCCATTTCCATGGCTGTAATGATATTGATGGTGGTTGCTTGCTTACCGATTGACATGTCGTACACTGACTCACGATGTACTCTATATCTTTATCAAGACCTGGCCACCATAAATAACTGCGTGCAAAACTCTTGGTCAAGCACATTCCCAGGTGCTGGTCATGGAGGTCTCCTAATAATTTGGGCCTGAATTTATTTGGTATAGCCACTCTTGCACCCCACATGAACCAATCTTTATCAACTGATAAATCATTCCTTTGAATGAAGAATGGATGAATATCTTTGTCTGTTACCTGGTTTGGCCATCCATTTGCAATATAATCATACACCTTTGACATCACTGGGTCACGTTTGGTTGCTCTACCAATCTCTTCAGCTGTGACTGGCAGTTCATCAATGTATGAAAAATAAAACACTTCTTCCCTATCGGGTGTAACTTGCGATGGGGAAGGCAATCTAGACATTGCATCAGCAGTACTGTGATCAGCTGATCGTCTATATTCAATATCATATGTATATGCTGACACAATCAAAGCCCATCTCTGCATTCGGGCTGCAGCTAATGTTGGAACTGGGGACTTTGGATGGAGGATTGCTGTTAGGGGCTTATAGTCCGTAACGATGATAAACTTATGACCATACAAGTATTTGTGAAACTTCTTGACCCCAAAAATTAATGCCAAAGCTTTCCTTTCAATATGCGCATAATTACTCTCACTGGCACTGAGAGTGCGTGAAGCAAAAGCAATTGGTCTCTCCTCCCCACTACTTGATACATGAGAGATTACTGCCCCAACTCCATACGGAGAGGCATTACATGCTAGCTTAATCTCCTTAGATATGTCATAGTAAACTAACATGATGCAGTCTACCAATTTGTTTTTACACTCCTTTAATGCTGTATCGCATTCTTTTGACCACTTCCAATGGACCTGTTTTTTCAAAAGTTCATTCAGTGGATGTAATACTGTAGCCAAATTTGGTAGGAACTTCCCATAATAGTTCAAAAGACCCAAGAATGAACAAAGTTCAATGACATTCCTGGGAGTGGGTGCATTTCTGATTACATCCAGCTTTACCATGGTTGGATGTAAACCCTCTTTGTCTACTCTGTACCCGAAGGACTCCACTGAGTTTTTAAATAACTCACACTTACGAGCAGACACTCGTACTCTGTGCTTCTCTAGCCGTTTGAGGACTTATTTTAATATGTTATTATAAATTTGCCTATTTGGTGCTGAAACTAGTATATCATCTAAATAACATACTACCCCTTCAATACCTTGCAAAATCTGGTTCATCACCCCTTGGAATATGGCAGGAGCGGAAGACACTCCAAACGGTAACCTATTAAATTGATATAGGCCTAGATGAGTATTTATAGTCAAACATGACTTGGACTCCTTATCTAGTTCAAGCTGTAAGTAGGCATTCGTAAGATCCGGTTTTGAGAAGATCTGACCCCCTGTCAGTGTTGTGAAGAAATCTTCTATATTTGGCAATGAATTGGAGACATTACCCTCGAGAACCTGGTTTACGGTTACTTTATAATCACCACACAATCTTACCTTATCATCGGACTTAGGTACAACAACAATGGGTGTAGCCCATTTACATCGATCTATCTTACAAATAATGTTCTCAGTCTCTAGACTTTTGAGTTCTTGCTCAACTTTCTCCTTGAGTGCATATGGTACGGAACGTGGCTTGCAGTAAACCGAGTCTCTTTCTCTCTCTCTCTCTCTCTCTCTCTCCCCCAGTTTTTCTCTCGTTCTGGTCCCCAGTCTCTCTCACGGTCTCTCTCTCTCTATCTCTCTCCCAGTCTCTCTCTCTCTCTCTCTCACCCCTCACCCCCAAGTCTCTCTTGCTCCCCCAGTCTCTCTCCCTGTTAAGTCCTGACTCTAATGTACTGACTTACACGAGACACATGCTGAAGTCAAGGTCACTCAGGACCTGCACCTTTAATTCCAGTTCTTCAGTGCTGCACTTGCCTGAGACCTCCCTTTATATACCACAGTGGGGCAGGTATGGAATGTCTCCTGCAAGTGCACCCCTGGTGGTAAGGTATGCTTATTGTTACAGGTCATATCCAGTTGGCATTGGCGTTGATTGCCTTGCACTCGGATAGTAGGGACGTGAGGGGTTTGTGGTCGGTTTCTAACGCAAACTTGGCCCCGAAAAGGTATTGGTGCATCTTTCTGACACCGTACACGCACCGAGCGCCTCCTTCTCAACCATACCGTACCCGCGCTCCGCCCGCGAAAGTGACCTGGAGGCATAAGCATTGGGCTGCAATTTACCCGCATCATTGACGTGCTGTAAAACACACCCGACCCCGCATCACACGTCAGGACTAACTTTTTGCCTGGGTCAAAAAAGGCTAAAACACTCTTGGAACATAGAAGGTTGAGTGCCTTATTGAAGGCGCGTTCTTGGGCGTCCCCCCAGAAACAATCGCACCCCTTTCTGAGTAGCACATGGAGAGGCTCCAGCAGCGTGCTCAAGTTCTGCATAAAGTTCCCAAAGTAATTGAGTAGCCAGAGAAAGGCGCGCAGTTCCGAGACATTCCGGGGCCTGGGTGCCAGGTGAATCGCTTCGGTTTTGGATTCGGTTGGGCGGGTTCCATCAGCGGCAATCCTTCTGCCCAAAAATTCAACCTCAGGCACAAGAAACAGACACTTGGATTTCTTAATTCTTAGGCCTACCCGATCCAATCAACTTAGTACTTCCTCAAGATTGCGGAGATGAGAGTCGGTGTCCCTGCCCGTGATGAGTATGCCATCTTGAAACACAACCGTCCCCGGGATGGACTTGAGCAGACTTTCCATGTTGCACTGGAATATAGCAGTTGCCGACCTGATGCCGAATGGGCATCGATTGTACACAAAAGGCCTCGATGTGTGTTGATGGTGGTGAGTAGCTTAGACTCTTCGGTCAGTTCTTGCGTCACATACGCAGATGTGAGGTCAAGTTTCGAGAAAAGTTTTCCTCCAGCCAATGTGGCAAATAAGTCCTCCGCTCTGGGCTGCGGGTATTGGTCCTGTAGGGAGACTCTGTTGATGGTAGACTTGTAATCGCCACAGATTCGCATGGATCCATCAGGCTTCATGACGGGGACGATGGGGCTTGCCCAGTCGCTGAATTCCATGGGAGAAATTATGCCTTCCCGCAGAAGCCGGTCCAGTTCGTTTTCAATCTTTTCCCTCATCACATAAGGCACAGCTCTAGCCTTGTGATGGACCGGTCCGGCATTCTGTGTGATGTCGATTCTAACTTTAGCCCCTTTGAAGGTGCCCACACCTGGCTGAAAGAGATGTTCAAAACGGCTTAGAACTGTTGAGCAGGAGGTCCGTTCCTCTGGCGACATGGCGTGAACATCATCCCATTTCCAATTAAATTCTGCTAGCCAGCTTCTCCAACAGGGCTGGGAGATCCCCGGGGACAATCCACAGGGAAAGTCGGTGCATCATCCCTTTGTGTGTGACTGAGAGCATGGCGCTGCCAAGGACTGGGACGATTTCTTTAGTATAGGTCCTTAGTTTGGTGTCGATCTTTGTGAGTTTTGGTCTGTTGCTTTTGTGCGACCACAGCTGTTCAAATTGTTGGACGCTCATGAAGTATTGACTGGCCCCCGTGTCCAGTTCCATGTTGACGGGTATCCCGTTGAGTAGAAACCTCATCATAATTGGAGGTGTCTTGGTGTAAGAACAGTGGACATTGATCGTGTTAACCCGCTGTACCTCGGCATCCCGTGCACTGTTCCAACCGTCTTCTGGTCCGCTTTCTGACCCTTCCGATTCGTATACCAGCCGAGCTGCTGTTTTTCTGCACAAACGAGCCAGATGCCCTGTGTAGTTGCAGTTTCTGCAAACGACATGCTGAAATCGACACACCCTGGTTGAGTGCCTTCCACCACATCCCCAACACAGACCGTTTCCATTGTTTCCGAAGGATGAGCTGCGTCTGGCTGATCTCCCTTGAGCTTCTCTCAATTTGTTGTTGATTGCTCGCATTGTGGGTTGATGAGGTGTGATCAGCCGTTCATGTGGCCCTTGATTTTGATGGCTTCTGGCGCTACTGTCTGCTGTTGAAGACCTGCTCTCCTGCCTTTGTCTGTGTGTGGGGGTAGCGGTTTGTTTCACAATGTGAACCCCTTGTTCCGATGCCTCGTTGGTTGTCGTACCCGAAGTATAGATCAGCCTCGTTTCTTCTTCGCCTGCCAAGAACGTCTGTGCGACCAGTGCTGCTGCCTCAAGAGTCAAGTTCTTAGTGTCTATAAGCTTTCGGAATATGCCTGCGTGGCCTATTCCTTCAATAAAAAAGTCTCTCAGTACTTCTCTCCTTAGTTCATCGGGGAACTCACATGAACTAGCCAGCCTCCGAAGTTCCGCCACGAAGTCGGGTATGCTTTGGCCCACATAGCGTCTGTAGTTGTAGAACCTGTGTCTGGCCATGTGTAGGTTGCTCGCTGGTTTCAGGTGGTCTCTCACCAGTGTGCTCAACTCCTCAAATGACTTGCTTGCTGGTTTCTCGGGTGCCAGCAGGTCTTTCATTAAAGCATATGTTTTGAGCCACAGCTGGTCAAGAGATGGGCTCTTCTCTTGTCTGCCTTATCGTCGCCCAGCCAGTCTTTGGTCACAAAGCTTTGCTGGAGCCTTTCTATAAAGTCATCCCAATTGTCTCCAGCATTGTATTTCTCATCTGAGCTGTTGGTAGCCATTCTGTGGATTCTGTGATCCCGTAACTCGTCGCCACTGTTAAGTCCTGACCCTGCAGTACAGACTTACACGAGACACATGCTGAAGTCAAAGTCACTCAGGACCTGCACCTTTAATTCCAGCTCTCCAGTGCTGCACTTGCCTGAGACCTCCCTTTATATCCCACAGTGGGACAGGTATGGAGTGTCTCCTGCAAGTGCACCCCTGGTGGTAAGGTATGCTTATTGTTACAGGTCATATCCAGTTGCAGTCATGTATAGCATGGTAAGATACAGTTATATACAGTAATGTGAGATACATGACACTCCCTCTCTCTCCTCCCCAGTCTCGCTCTCTCTCCCCCCCAGTCTCCCTCTCTCTCTTTCTCAGTCTCTCTCTCTCTCCATCACCCCTCCCAGTCTTTCTCTCTCTTGCTCCAGTCTCTCTTATTCTCTCCCCAGTCTCTCTCTCACCTCTCCCCCCCAGCCGCTCTGTCCCCCCAGTCTCTCTCTCTCTCCCCCAGTCTATCACTCTCTCTCCCGCCTCAGTCTCTCTCTCTCCCCCCTCCCCAATCTCTCTCTCTCAGTCTTGCTCTCTCCTCCAGTATCTCTCCCAGTCTCTCGCCCCAGTCACTCTCTCTCCCCCAGTCTCTCTCTCTCTCCCCCCACCACGCCAGTCTCTCTCTCTCTCTCTCTCTCTCTCTCTCCCTGTTTCTCTTTCTCTCTCTCTGTCTCCCGGTCTCCCTCTCTCTCTCCCCCAGCCTCTCTTTCTCTTTCTCTCCCCCAGTCTCTCTCTCTCTCTCCCCTCCCCCCCACCACCCCGCCCCAGCCAGTCGCTCTCTCTCTCCCTCCGTCTGTCTCTCTACCCCAGTCTCTCTCCTCCAGTTTCTCTCTCTATCCCACCCAGTCTTTCTCTTTCTCCCCCAGTCTCTCTCTCCCTCAGTCTCTCTCTCTCTCTCCCACCCAGTCTTTCTCTATCTCTCTCCGCCCACCACCACCCCCCCCCACCGCACCACCCGTCTCTCTCTCTCTCCACCTCTCTCCCCAGCAAACTCACTTCTGAGTCACTCTTTCTCCACCCACCCCCACCCCCCAGTCTCTCTCTCTCTCTCCCCCGGCCTCCCTCTCTCTCCCCCAGTCTATCTCTCTAACCCGCCCCTCCAAGTCTCTTGTTCGCTCTCTCTCTCGCCCATTCTCTCTCTCTATCTCTCTCCCAGTCACTCTCTCTCATACCTCACCCCCAAGTCTCTCTCACTCCCTCAGGCTCTCTCTCTCTCCCAGTCTCTCTCCCTCTCTCTCCCCCTCTCTCTATCCCCCGGTCTTTCTCTCTCTTTCCCAGTCGCTCTCTCGCGCCTACACCCCAGTCCTTCTCTCTCAACCCAGTCTCTCTCTCTCTCCCTCCTGTCTCTCTCATTCTCTCCACAGTCTCTCTCTATATCCCTCTCCCCAGTCTCTCTCTCGGCACCCCCCCCAGCCCCCAGTCGCTTTCTCTCTCTCCCCCAGTATCTCTCTCTCTATCCCACCTATTCTCTCTATTTCCAAGTCGCACTCTGTCCCCCGCGCCCCACCCAGTCTCTCCCTCTCTCTTTATTTCTCCAAGTCTCTCTCTCTCTCTCTCCCCCCAGTTTCACTCTCTCTCTCTCTCCCACGGTTTCTCTTTCTCTTCCTCTCCCCTAGTCTCTCTCTCTATCCGTCCCAGTCTCTCTCTCTCTATTTCGCAGTTGCTCTCTGTCCCCCCGCGCGCCCCCCCTCCCCATCCCGGTCTCCCTCTCTCTCTCTCCCCCCCAGTCTCTCTTTCTCTTTCTCGCCCCCAGTCTCTCTCTCTCTCTCTCTCTCTTTCTCTCTCCAAGTTACTCTCTCTCTCTCTCCCCTCCAAGTCTCTCTCTTTCCCCGCAAGTCTCTCTCTCTTCTGGTCTCTCTCTCTCTCTCCCGGTCTCTCTCTCTCTCTATCCCTGTCATGTATCTTACATTATTATATATAACTGTATCCTAACATGCTATACATGACTTTAATAAGATATGACCTGTAACCATCAGCATATCTTACCACCAGGGGTGCACTTGCAAGAGACAGGTATATAAGGACAGGTCTCAGGCAAGTGCAGCATTCCAGAGCTGTGAAATAAAGGTGCAAGTCCAGAGTGACCTTGACTTCACTACATGCCTCGTGTGAATCTGTACTGAAGGGACAGGACTTTACACTCCCCACCAGTCTATCTCTCTCCCGGTCTCTCTCTCTCTCTCTCCCCGCCAGTCTCTCTCTCTCTCGGTGTCTCTCTCTCTCTCCTGGCCTCTCTCTCTTTCTCCCGGTCTCTCTCTCTCTCTTTCTCTCCCCCGGTCTCTCTCTCTCTTTCTCTCCCCCAGTCTCCTTCTCTCTTTTTAACTCCCAGTCTCTCTCTCTCTCTTTCTAACGCCCAGTCTCTCTCTCTCTTTCTAACTCTCAGTCACGCTCTCTCTCTCTCCCCCAGACTCTCTTTCTCTCCCTCTCCCTCTCCCCCAGTATCTCTCTCGCCCCGACCCCCCCTCCCCCCAGTCTCTCTCTCTCTCTCTTCCCCCAGTCTCTCCCTCTCTCTTTCTCTCTCCAAGTCTCTCTCTCTCTCTCTCTCTCTCTTACCTCCAATCTCTCTCTCTCTCACTCCCCGGTCTCTCTCTCCCTCTACCCCAGTCTCTCTCTCTCTCCCTTCCCAGTCTCTCTCTCTCTCTTTCTCCCCCCAGTCTCTCTCTCTCGCTCTCTCTTCCCAGTCTCTCTCTCTCTCTCTCTTTCTCCCCCCAGTCTCTCTCTCTCGCTCTCACTCAAGTCTCTCTCTCTCTCCCCCCCAGTCTCTCTCTCTCTCTCTCCCCCCAGTTTCTCTCTCTCCCTCTCTCTCTCTCCCTCCCAGTCTCTCCCTCTCTCCCTCTCCCTCTCTCTCCCCCCCCCCCAGTCTGTCTCTCTCCCTGTCTCCCCCCCCAGTCTCTCTCGCTCCCCCCCGCTCCGTCTCTCCCCCGCCCACCCTGTCTCTCTCTCTCTCTCCCCTCTCTCTCTCCCTCCGCCCCCCAGTCGCTCTCTCTCTCTCCCCAGTCTCTCTCTCTCTCCCCCCAGTCTCTCTCTCTCTATCCCCGACTCTCTCTCTCTTTCTCTCTCTCTCCCCAGTCTCACTCCCCCACTAGCCGCTCCCCCCAATATCTCTCTCACTCCCTCCCCCCCACCCCTCAGTCTCTCTCTCTCTCTCTCTCCCAGTCTCTCTCTCTCCCCAATCTCTCCCAATCTCTTTCCCTCCCAGTCTCTCTCAACTCTCTCCCACAATCTCTCTCTCGCTCTCCGCCACCCCCCCCCCACCGTCTCTCTCTCTCTCCCCCACCCCCCCAGTCTCTTTCTCTCACCCCCAGTCTCTCCCTCCCCCCCCCACCCCACGCCGGTCTCTCTCTCCTCCCAGTCTCTCTCTCTCTCCCCCAGTCTCTCTCTCCCCCACCCCCAGTTTCTCTCTCTCTCTCCCCCCCAGTCTTTCTCTCTCTCCCCCCCCAGTCTCTCTCTCTCTCACTCTCTCTCCCCCCAGTCTCTCTCCCCCCTAGTGTCTCTCCCCCAGTTTCTCTCACTCTCACAATCACTTCCGCACCCCAGACTCACGCTCCCTTTCCCCCAGTCTCTCTCTCTCGCCCTCCCCAGTCTCTCTCTCTCACTCCCCTAGTCTCTCTCCCTCTCTATCTCCTGCACAGTCTCTTTCTCTCTATCTCTCTCTCGCTCCTCCCAGTCTCTCTCTCCCCCCCAAGTCTCTCCTTCCCCCAGTCTCTCTCTCACTCTCCCACCGCCCCCAGTCTCTCTCTCTCCCCCAGTCTCTCTCTCACTCTCCCACCGCCCCCAGTCTCTCTCTCTCCCCCAGTCTCTCTCTCTCTCTTTCCCTCCCCAGTCTCTCTCACTCTCTCCCCCCAATCTCTCTCTCGGTCTCCCCCCGCCCCAGTCTCTCTCTACCCACGCCCCCGTCTCTCTCTCTCTCTCTCCCTCTCCCTTCTCTTTCTCTCTCTCTATCGCTCCCTCTCCCCTCTCCAGTCTCTCCCCCCAGTCTCTCTCGATCTCTTTCCCCCCGTCTTCCTCCCCCCTACCCCCACTCCCCAGTCTCTCTCACTCTCCCCCCGCCCCATCTCTCTCCCTCTTTCTCTCTCTCCACAATCTCTCTCTCTCTCTCTCTCCCAGTTTCTCCCACCCGCTGTTGTGTATGTATAACATAAGTATACTCCTTATACACTCAATGTACAGTTACATAAGACTATTGGATGTACCTTCACACTGTATACACTGTGCTTGTACCACCAGAGGGTGCAACTGGTGGAGACCTAGGGGTCACCTGTACACGACAGGTAACCAGGTATAAAAGGGAGCTCACCATACTGTACCCTCACTCAGGAGCTGCAATAAATGGACTAAGGTCACCACAGTTCAAGTACAATACCTTTCCTCGTGGAATCATTACTAGAGTGCTTACAGACATAATAACTGGCGATGAGATGACGAATTTCCACGCGAAAATGGCTAACCTTGGCATATTTCAACAATTCGCTGATGGGGTAGATTGGGAGGCCTTCGTGGAAAGGCTCGACCACTTCTTTATTGTGAACAACCTGGTGGGAGACAACCCGACCTTGCTGGCTGATAAAGGCTGAGTTATCCTGCTCACCAGTTGTGGGCCCACCCTCTATGGCCTCGTCAGGGACTTGCTGGCACCAGCGAAGACAATGACCAAAACATATGAGGAGCTCGTAATGCTGATACAGAAACAACTCAAACCTAAAGAGAGCATCCTCACAGCTACACCCACCGGCGGCTCGAAGGCCAAGAAATCGCAAAATATGCTGCAGACCTGAGACGATTGGCTGCACCGTGTGATTTTGGTGACTACCTCACCGAAGCACTGCGGGACAGCTTCGTTATTGGAATCGGCCACAAGGGCCTTCTCCACAAGCTGCTCTCTGCAGACACCACGGTCACCCTGCAGAAGGCAATTAACGTGAGCCTGCCGTTCATGATCTGCGATTCCAAGCGGATGACTCACCCCCAGGACTCTAACCCGGCAAGTACTGTGAACCGACCAGCACCTTTTAGAGGCAAGGCTGCTGAAAGCAATCTCTCTCAGGGAAGAGAGATCAGAACCCCGAGTCCTGCAACCCTGAGTCCGCCACATGGGGCCAACCAGCTAACCCCATGCTGGTGCTGTGGGGGAAATCACAAGCCCACCAGTGCCGCTATAAAGACTATATATGCAAAGGCTGTAACACAAAGGGCCACCTCCAGCGAATGTGCAAGAGAAATTGATTATCCGGACTCCAGAGACGATGAAAAGAGAGTCCATGAGGTAGCTCAGCCCCACGAAGAGGTGTACGGAGTGTTTACCTGCACCACTGAGAGTTCCTCGTTGAAAATGGAAGTTGAAATCAACAGTGTTCCAGTCACGATGGAGGTGGACACAGGGGTGAGCCAGTCACTGATGAATCAGGCGGCCTTTGAGAAACTCTGGGACAATCCAATCGAATGACCTAAAATGATCCCGATCCAAGTGAAACTGCTCACCTATATAAACGACACCATCCCAGTCGTTGGCAGTGTGGATGTCCAGGTGTCCCATGACGACGCGATGCACAAGTTACCTTTGTGGATCATTGCTGGTGATGGTCCAATGCTATTAGGAAGAAGATGGATGAAAAAGATCCGTTGGAGCTGGGAAAACCTCCAACCTCCAGCGATCAACGTCCTCCGTGGCCCCGAAGTTGGAATCAGCACAGCACCTGACCAACCAACCATCCAACTTGACTGCGTGGAGACGACACAGACTGCTCAATCCAACGGCGAGATGATCCAGCCCAAACGACCCGACCTCACCTTCCAGGCTCCAGTGGCAAGACTCCGGAAGAAGAAAATCGGCGCAGAAGGCAACTTCCCTGCTTCCATGGCAAAACCTGGGGAGAAAAGGATCACCGCAGCCTACCTCGTGGAGAGAAAGAAGATGGTGCCCGAACCACGAGGTGAAGCGCCTGAAGTCAAGATGGCAACGGCCAGACCACAAGGGGCAGCGTTGATGGAGCGACATGTGATGCCGTGCAGCGAACCGGATTGGGGTAAAGATTGCAAGGCCCTCTTAAAGGAGATCGACAACCCATCACAATTAAAGGGACAGGTCCACTCTTTATACAGCGATGACGGTGATACATATGTAAGAGATGTAACTGACAATTTCAAGTTTGCAAATGTAACTAACCATGAAGAAGTCAGGTGATTGCGGTCGGAACCAATGTACTGCGAGAGCAAACGAAGTGATGGTGTGCGATGACGGGATTTACATGCATGCCGACAAAACCAAGGGCAACCTCCTGTCAGAAGCACCAAGGTCCAGCGGGCTACCCGACCATGTAGCCTACCCCTCTGGGACCAATGTGATGCGCCTGGGAGCATGGCCACACACAGAGGGAGTATACCAGCTGCAGGGCCGGCGATCAGCGGATGGCAAAGGCACCACTACCGGTATCCTGCCCCTAATCGGCTTTATCTCTCTGGCCACCAGGGCCAGTACCAGGAGCAAGAGGCTCCCACTATCGCTGAAGGGCAGCAAAGAGACACCGCAGCCCTCAAAGGAGGACAGGGAGGTCACACATTCCTGTGGCCCTGCCCACCACTAGGCAACGGCAAAGGCCCTGAGACTCAGCCCGGTGAGCGATCCGAGCTCACCCAGCTGGCAGGGGGCGCAGCGCCACCAACAGACAACCTGGACACGGTCCGGTTACTCTGGAACTTGCGTCCTCACCCACCTGCACCTATACCCCAGGGCAAGACTGTGACCACGTATGTACCTTACCTGTAAAATGTACTTGTTCCATTACTGCAGAACCCATGTCATTAATCTGACGTTCTTTTTTGTTCTTTCTTTCTGTACATGTATGCACATGCAAATGTTGAGCCACACATATGGTCTATGTATGGGTGGGCTGGGGGAAGGTGGGGGCGGGAAATGGACGTATGTAGCCATGGACACACATGGATCACACCCAGAACCCATTCAAACCCCACTGCAACCTCAAACCATCCACTGCTGACCATTTCCCAATGTTGTGGTAATAAGGACTAGGGGGTCAACAGGGAGAGAGCTTAGCCAAAGCATAGACAAGGTGCAAGGGCTTTGGGCACTTAAGTCTAGGGCCAGAGCACACAATGCAAAGGCCAGTGGCATAAGACTTAGGGGGGAGTGATGTTGTGTACGTGTAACATAAGTATATACCCTGTACACTCAATGTACAGTTACATAAGACTACTGGATGTACCTTCACACTGTATACACTATGCTTGTACCACCAGAGGGTGCAACTGGTGGAGACCTAGGGGTCACCTGTACACAACAGGTAACCAGGTATAAAAGGGAGCTGACCATGCTGTACACTCACTCAGGAGCTGCAATAACTGGACTAAGGTCACCACAGTTCAAGTGCAATACCTTACCTCGTGGAGTCATTACTAGAGTGCTTATAGACATAATACCCCCAGTCTCTCTCTCCCCCAGTCATTCTCCCCCAGTCTCTCTCCCCCAGTCTCTCTCTCTCTCTCCTCCCCACTCCCTCCCTCTCTCCCCCTCTTTCTCTCTATCCAACCCCCCCCCCCATTCTCCTTCTCTCCCCCCCCCCCCCCACCCCCGGTCTCTCCCTCGCCCACCCTGTTTCTCTCTCTCTCCCACCCCAAGTCTCTCTTTCTCTCTCTCTCTCCTCTCTCTCCCTCCCCCTACCCCCCAGTCTCTCTCTCTCTCTCCCCAGACTCTCTCTCTCTCCCACCCAGCCCCAGTCTCTCTCTCTCTCTCTCGTTCCCTCACTCCGCCAGTCTCTCTCTACACCTCAATCTCTCTCTCTCGCTCCCCCCAGTCTCTCTCACACTCTCTCCCCTCAGTCTCACTCCCCCCCGACCCCGAGTCTCTCCCTGCCAGTCTCTCTCTCACTCCCCTCCCACCCCGCAGTCTCTCTCTCTCTCTCTCTGCCAGTCTCTCTCTCTCCCAGTCTCTCTCGCTCTCTTTCCCTTCCAGTCTCTCTCTCTCTTCCCCCAATCCATCTCTTGTGCTGCCCCCGCATTCTCTCTCCCCCCACTCCCCCCAGTCTCTCTCTCTCTCTCTCTCTCTCTCTCTCCCCTCTCTCTCTCTCTCTCTCCCCAAGTCTCTTTCTCTCTCCTCCGGTCTCTCTCTCTCCCCCCCACCCCAGTGTCTCTCTCTCCCCCCAGTCTCTCTCTCGCCCCCAGTCTCTCTCTCCTCCCCCAGTCTCTCTCTTCCCCCTCCTAGTCTCTCTCTTCCCCCTCCTAGTCTCTCTCTCTCTCTCCCCCCCCCCCCACCCCCCGCACAGTCTCTCTCTCTCTCTCTCTCTTCCCCAGTCTCCCTCTCCCCAGGTCTCTCGCCCCCGTCTCTCTCTCTCCACCCCAGTCTCTCTCTCTCTCTCCCCCAGTCTCCCTCTCCCCAGTCTCTCTCCCCCAGTCTCTCTCTCTCCCAGACTCTCTTTCCCCCAGTCTCACCCCCCCAAGTCTATCTCTCCCCCCAGTCTCTCTCTCTCTACCTCGTCTCTCACTCTCAGCCCCCCAATCTCTCCCCCGCCCCCCCATTCTCTCTCTGTCTGCGCTCCCCCTGTCTCTCTCTCTCTCTCTCTCCCCGTCTTTCTCTCCCCCCCAGTCTCTCTCTCTCGCCCCCCCCCAGTCTCTCTCTCACTCTCTCTCCCCAAGTCTCTCCCACCCCCAGTCTTTCTTGCTCTCTCCCCAGTCTCTCTTCTCTCCCCCAGTCTCTCTCTCTCGACCCCCCCCCAGTCTCTTCTCTCTCTCTCTCTCTCCTCAAGTCTCTCCCACCTCCAGTCTCTCTTGCTCTTCTCTCCCCAGTTTCTCTTCTCCCCACCCCCAGTCTCTCTCACCCCACCCCAGTCTCTCTCCCCCAGTCATTCTCTCTCCCTCTCTCTCTCTCTCTGCAAGTCTCTCTCACTCCCCCTCCCCACCGCCCCCCCCATCTCTCTCTCTTTCCTATCCCTCACCAGTCTCTCTCTCTCTCTCTTCTCAGTTTCTCTCTCTCCCCAGTCTCCCTCTCTCTTCCCCCGCCTCCTGCATCTCTCCCCTGCCCGCGCAATCTCCCTCTCTCTCCCTCCCCAGTCTCTCTCTCTCCCCACCCCCACCTCCCCCCACCCATTCTCTCTCGCTCTATCTCCCCCAGTCTCTCTCTCTCTCTCCCCCCATCTCTCTCTCTCTCTCCTCCCCAGTCTCTCTCTCTCTCTCCGTCCAGTCTCTCTCTCAGCACCCTCGCCCACCCCCCCCCACCCATCTCTCCCCTGCACCCCCAGTCTCTCTCTCTCTCCCTAGTCTCTCTCTCTCTCCCCTCCGCAGTCAATCTCGCTCTCTCTCCCCCCAGTATCTCTCCCCCCCCACAACCCCACCCCCAGTTTCTCTCTCTCTCTCCCCCCGTCTCTAACTCTCTCTCTCTCTCCTCCCTCCCCCACTCTCTCTTTCTTCCCCAGTCTCTCTCTCCCCCAGTCTCTCTCACTCTCTCCCCCCATCCCCAAGTCTCTCGCTCTCTCCCCCCCCCCCAGTCTCTCTCTCTCTCATTATCTCTCTCTCCCCAAGTCTCTTTCTCTCTCAGCCCCCAGTCTCTCCTCCGCCCCCCCATTCTCTCTCCCTCCGCGCGCCCCCCCCGCCTCTCTCTCTCTCTCTCCCCCCAGTCTCTCTCTTCCCCCACAATCTCTCTCTCTCTCCCTCGCCCCTCCAGTCTCACGCTCTCTCTTCCGCCCTCAGTCTCTCTCTCATTCTCTCTCCCCCCAGTCCCTCTCTCTCTCTCACTCCCTCCCAGTCTCTCCCACCTGCCGTCTCTCTCTCTCTCTCTCTCTCTCTCCCCCAGACTCTCTCCCTCCAAGTCTCTCTCTCTCCCAATCTCTCTCCCCGAGTCTCCCCGAGTCTATCTCTCCCTCTACCCCAGTTTCTCTCTCTCCCTCTCTCTCCCCCAGTCTCTCTCTCTCTCTCTCTCTCTCTCTCCCCCACAGTCTCTCTTGCTCCCTAGTCTCTCTCTGTCAACTCCCAATCTCACCCCGCCCCCCACACATTCTCTCTCTCTCTCTCCCCTCTCTCCCTCCCCCAGTCTCTCTCTCTCTCTCTCTCTCTCCTCTCTCTCCCCCCCCCGCTCCAGTCTCTCTCTCTCCCACCCCTAGTCTCCCCCCCCCCAGTCTCTCTCCCCCAGTCTCTCTCTCTCTCCCTCTCTCTCTCACCCGCTGTCTCTCCCTCTCTCTCTCTCTCTCTCTCTCCGCAAGTCTCTCTCTCTCCCCCTCCTCCATCCCCCCCGTCTCGCTCGCTATCTCTTTCCTATCCCACCCCAGTCTCTCTCTCTCTCTCCTCAGTTTCTCTTTCCCCACCGCCTTCTCCGTCTCTCCCCTGCCCACGCAATCTCTCTCTCTCTCTCCCCAGTCTCTCTCTCTCTTCCCCCCGCCTCGCCCAGTCTCTCTCGCTCTCTCTCCCCAGTCTCTTTCTCTCTCTCTCCCCACCATCTCTCTCTTGCTCTCCCCCCAGTCTCTCTCTCTCTCTCTCTCCCCTCTCTCTCTCCAACCCCCAGTCTCTCTCTCTCTCCCCCAGTTTCTCCCTCTCTCTCTCCCCCCAGACTCTCTCTCTGTCTGCCGAGTCTCTCTCTCTCTCTCTGTCCAGTCCATCTCTCTCTCCACCCTCCCCCCAGCCCTCACCCCGCCCGTCGCTCCCCCACACTTCCAGTCTCTCTCTCTCTCTCTCTCTCTCCCTAGTCTCTCTCTCTCTCTCTCTCTCCCCTGCAGTCAATCTCGCTCTCTCTCCACCCAGTCTCTCTGCCCCCCCAACCCCACCCCCAGTTGCTCTCTCTCTCTACCCCCCAGTTTCTATCTCTCTCTCTCTCCTCCAGTCTCTCTCTCTCACTCTCTCTCTCTCCCCCAGTCTCTCTCCCTCCCCAGTCTCCGCACCCCCCATCCCCAGTCTCTCTCTCTCTCTCTCTCTCTGCCCCCCAGTCTCTCAGTCCCCTGGTGTCTCTCAATCTCTCCCCCTACCCCCAAGACTCTCTCTCTCTCCCCCAATCTCTTTCTCGCTCTCCCACCCCCAGTCTCTCTCTCTCACTCTCTCTCTCTCCCCCAGTTTCACTCTCTCTCTCTCCCCCCAGTCTCTCTCTCTCTATCTGCCCAGTCTCTCTCTCTCTCTGTCCAGTCCCTCTCTCTCCCCACCCAGCCCTCCCCTGCACTCCCAGTCTCTCTCTCTCTCTCTCTCTCTCCCTAGTCTCTCTCTCTCTCTCTCTCTCTCTCCCCCGCAGTCAATCTCGCTCTCTCTCCCCCCAGTCTCTCTGCCCCCCAACCCCACCCCCAGTTGCTCTCTCTCTCTACCCCCCAGTTTCGATCTCTCTCTCTCCTCCAGTCTCTCTCTCTCACTCTCTCTCTCTCCCCCAGTCTCTCTCCCTCCCCAGTCTCTGCACCCCCCCCTCCCCAGTCTCTCTCTTTCTCTCTCTCTCTCTCTCTGCCCCCAGTCTCTCACTCCCCTGGTGTCTCTCACTTTCTCCCCCCACCCCCAAGTCTCTCTCTCTCTCCCCCCAATCTCTTTCTCGCTCTCCCACCCCCAGTCTCTCTCTCTCACTTTCTCTCTCTCCAACCCCCAGTCTCTTTCTCTCTCCCCCAGTCTCTAAATCTCTCTTCCCCAGTCTCTCTCTCTCAGCCCCCCAGTCTCTCTTCACCCTCCGCATTCTCTCTCTCTCCCCAGTCTCTCTCTCTCTCTCTCTCCCTAGTCTCTCGCTCTTTCTCTCTCTCCCCCGCAGTCAATCTCGCTTTCTCTCCCCAGTCTCACTCCCCCCCAACCCCATCCCCAGTTGCTCTCTCTCTCTACCCCCCAGTCTCTATCTCTCTCTCTCTCTCGCCCCCAGTCTCTATCTCTCACTCTCTCTCTCTCTCTCTCTCTCTCCCCCCCAGTCTCTCACTCCCCTGGTGTCTCTCATTCTCTCCCCCCTCCCAGACTCTCTCTCTCTCCCCCCCCCAATCTCTTTCTCGCTCTCCCACCCCCAGTCTCACTCTCTCATTCTCTCTCTCACTCCTCCAGTCTCTCTCTCCCCAGTCTCTCTCTCTCAGCCCCCCCAGTCTCTCCCCCGCCCTCCCCATTCTCTCTCTCTCTCTACCCATCTCTCTCTGCACCCCCCCCCCAAGTCTCTCTCCCTCTCTTTCACCAATCTCTCCCCCGCCCAGTCTCTCTCTCTCGCTCTCTCCCCAGTCTCTCTCTCCCCAAGACTCACTCCCTCCCCGTCTCTCGCTCCCCCCAGTCTCTCTCCCTGAATCTCTCTCTCTCGCTCTCTCTCTCTCTCTCCCCAATCTCTCTCTCCCTCTACCCCAGTCTCTCTCTCTCATTCTCTCTCTCCCTCTCTGTCACCCACCTGTCTCTCCCTCACTCGCTCTCTCTCTCTCTCCCCCAGTCTCTCTCTCTCTCTTTTTCCTATCCCTCCCCAGTCTCTCTCTCTCCCCAGTCTCTCTCCCCGAGTCTCTCTATCTCTCTCTCTCTCCCCCAGTCTCTCTCTCTATTTCCTATCCCTCCCCAGTCTCTCTCTCCCCCCAGTCTCTCTCTCTCTCTCCCCCCAGTTTCTCTCGCTCCATCCTCCACCACACCTTCTCTCCCCCGCAACCACAGTCTCTCTCTCTCTCTCTCCCCAGTCTCGCTCCCCGAGTCTCTCTCTCTCTCTCTCTCTCTCTCTCCCCAGTCTCTCCCTCTACCCCAGTCTCTCTATCTCTCTCTCTCTCCCCCAGTCTCTCTCTCTCTCTTTCCTATCCCTCCCCAGTCTCTCTCTCTCTCCTCAGTTTCTCTCTCTCCCCAGTATCTCTCTCTCTCCCCGCCGCCTCCTCCGTCTCTCCCCTGCCCATGCAATCTCCCTTTCTCTCTCTCCCCAGTCTCTCTCTCTCTCTCTCCCCGCCCCACGCCCAGTCGCTTTCGCTCTCTCTACTCCAGTCTCTATCTCTCTCTCTCTCTCCCCCCATCTCTCACTCGCTCTCCCCCCCAGTCTCTCTCACTCTTCCCTCCCACCCGTAGTCTTCCTCTCTCTCTCTCCCCCCTCTCTCTCTCCCACTCCCAGTCTATCTCATTCTCTCCCCTAGTCTATCTCTCTCTCTCCCCCCAGTCTCTCTCGCTCCATCCTCCACCCCACCGTCTCTCCCCTGCACCCACAGTATCTCTCTCTCTCCCCAGTCTCTCTCTCTCTCCCCCCCCCAGTCAATCTCGCTCTCTCTCCCCCAGTCTCTCTCCCCCACCCCACCCTCACTCCCAGTTTATCTTTCTCTCTCCCCCCATTATCTCTCTCTCTCCCAGTCTCTCTCTCTCTCCCAGTCTCTCCCACCCCTAGTTTCTCTTGCTCTCTCTCCACAGTCTCTCTGCCCCCCCCCGCCAATCTCTCTCTCCATCCCCACAACAACTCTCTCCCTCCTGTCTCTACCTTCCCCACCCCGCCAGTCTCTCTCACCACACCCCAGTCTCTCTCCTTCAATCTCTCTCTCTATCACTCCCCTCAGTTTCTTTCTCTCCTTCTCTCTCCCCCACAGTCTCTCCATTTTTCTCTCTCTCTCTCCGCAAGTCTCTCTCTCTACCCTCCCCATCCCCCCGATTTCTCTCTCTTTTCTATCCCTCCCCAGTCTCTCTCTCTTTCTCTCTCCTCAGTTTCTCTCTCTCCCCAGTCTCTCTCTCTCTCCCCCCCAGCCTCCTCCGTCTCTCCCCTGCCAACGCAATCTCCCTCTCTCTCTCTCTCCCCAGCCCCCGCCCAGTCTCTCTCGCTCTATCTCCCCCAATCTCTCTCACTCTCCCCCCCCAGTCTCTCTCTCCCCTCCCCAGTCTCTCTCTCTCCCCCCCAATCTCTCGCTCTCTCTCCCCCATCTCTCTCTCGCTCCCCCCCCCCCGAGTCTCTCTCACTCTCACCCCACCGCCCCAGTCTCGCTCTCTCTCTCTCCCCTCCCCAATCTCTCTGTCTCTCGCCCCCCAGTCGCTCTCTCTCTGTCTGCCCAGTCGCGCTCTCTCTCTCCCCTCCCCAATCTCTCTCTCTCTCTACCACCAGTCTCTCTCTCGCTCTCTCAATAGTCTCTCTCTCTCTCTCCCCCCCGGAATCAATCTCTCTCTCCCCCCCCCCCCAGTCTCTATCTCTCTCTCTCCCCCCCCCAGTCTCTCCCCCCCCCAGTGTCTCTCTCTCTCTCTCCTCCCCCCCACTCTCTCTCTCCCCCAGTCTCTCTCACTCTCTCTCCCCCAGTCTCTCGCTCTCTCTCCCCCCAGTCTCTCTCTTGCTCTCCACCCCCGTCCCCCCAGCAGTCTCTCTCTCTCCCTCTCCCCCCCAGTCTCTCCCCCCAATGTCTCTCTCTCTCTCTCTCTCTCTCCTCCCCCCCACTCTCTCTCTCCCCCAGTCTCTCTCACTCTCTCTCCCCCAGTCTCTCACTCTCTCTCCCCCTCACAGTCTCTCTCTCTCGCCACCCCCCACCCCAGTCTCTCCCTCTCTCTCTCTCTCTCCCAGTCTCTCCCACCCCCAGTCTCTCTTGCTCTCTCTCTCCCCCAGTCTCTCTCCCCCAGTCTATCTCTCTCTCTCTCTCTCTCACACCCCTCAGTCTCTCTCTCTCTCTCTCTCTCACTCCCCTCAGTCTCTCACTCCCCTGGTGTCTCTCACTCTCTCCCCACCCCCAAGACTCTCTCTCTCTCCCCCCAATCTCTTTCTCGCTCTCCCACCCCCAGTCTCTCTCTCTCACTCTCTCTCTCTCTCCCCCCAGTCTCTTTCTCTCTCCCCCAGTCTCTAAATCTCTCTCCCCCCAGTCTCTCTCTCTCTCAGCCTCCCATTCTCTCCCTCACCCTCCCCATTCTCTCTCTCTCCCCAGTCTCTCTCTCTCTCCCTCCCTCTCTCTCACCAGTCTCTCCTCCGCCCAGTCTCTCTCTCTCGCTCTCTCCCCAGTCTCTCTCACCCCAAGACTCTCTCCCTCCCAGTCTCTGGCTCCCCCCAGTCTCTCTCCCCGAACCTCTCTCTCTCTCTCTCTCCCCAATCTCTCTCTCCCTCTACCCCAGTTTCTCTCTCTCTCTCATTCTCTTTCTCCCAGACTCTCCCTCTTTCTCGCTCTCTCTCTCTCCCCCCCAGTCTCTCTCTCTATTTTTCCTATCCCTCCCCAGTCTCTCTCTCTCTCTCCCCAGTCTCTCTCCCCAGTCTCTCTCCCCAGTCTCTCTCTCCCTCTACCCCAGTCTCTCTATCTCTCTCTCTCTCTCCCAGTCTTGCCCTCTCTTTCCTTTCCCTCCCCAGTCTCTCTCTCTCCTCAGTTTCTCTCTCTCCCCAGTCTCTCTCTCTCCCCCGCCTCCTCCGTCTCTCCTCTGCCCACGCAATCTCCCTCTCTCTCTCTCCCCAGTCTCTCTCTCCACCCCCCCCAGTCTCTCTCCCCCATTCTCTCTCTCTCTCTCCCTCTCTTTCTCACCCGCAGTCTCTCCCTCTCTCTCTCTCTCTCTCCGCAAGTATCTCTCTCTCCCCTTCCCCCTTCCCCTCCGTCTCGCTCTCTCTCTCTTTCATATCCCTCCCCAGTCTCTCACTCTCTCTCCCCAGTCTCTCTCTGTCCCCCCCACCCCGCCCAGTCTCTCTCACTCTCTCTCCCCCAATCTTTCTCTCTCTTTCCCCACCATCTCTCTCTTGCTCTCCCCCCAGTCTCTCTCTCTCTCTCTCTCTCTCCCTTCTCTTTCTCCAACCCCCAGTCTCTCTCTCTCTCTCTCTCTCTCTCTCCCCCAGTTTCTCCCTCTCTCTCCCCCCAGTCTCTCTCTCTCTCTGTCTGCCCAGTCTCTCTCTCTCTCTCTCTCTGTCCAGTCCCTATCTCTCTCCACCCTCCCCGAAGTCCTCCCCCCGCCCGTTCCTCCCCCGCACTCCCAGTCTCTCTCTCTCTCCCTAGTCTCTCTCTCTCTCTCTCTCTCTCTCTCCCCCGCAGTCAATCTCACTCTCTCCCCACCCCCAAGACTCTCTCTCTCTCCCCGCAATCTCTTTCTCGCTCTCCCACCCCCAGTCTCTCTCTCTCACTCTCTCCCTCTCTCCCCAGTCTCTTTCTCTCTCCCCCAGTCTCTAAATCTCTCTTCCCCAGTCTCTCTCTCTCAGCCCCCAGTCTCTCCCTCACCCTCCTCATTCTCTCTCTCTCCCCAGTCTCTCTCTCTCTCTCTCTCTCCCTAGTCTCTTGCTCTTTCTCTCTCTCCCCCGCAGTCAATCTCGCTCTCTCTACCCAGTCTCACTTCCTCCCCCAACCCCATCCCCAGTTGCTCTCTCTCTCTACCCCCCAGTCTCTATCTCTCACTCTCTCTCTCTCCCCCAGCCTCTCACTCCCCTGGTGTCTCTCATTCTCTCCCCCCAGACTCTCTCTCTCTCCCCCCCAATCTCTTTCTCGCTCTCCCACCCCCAGTCTCACTCTCTCATTCACTCCCTCACCCCTCCAGTCTCTCTCTCTCCCCCAGTCTCTTTCTCTCTCCCCCCGTCTCTAAATCTCTCTCTCCCCTGTCTCTCTCTCTCAGCCACCCAGTCTGTCCCCCGCCCTCCCCATTCTCTCTCTCTCTCTACCCGTCTCTCTCTCTGCCCACCCCCCCACCCCCAAGTCTCTCTCTCTCTCCCTCACCAGTCTCTCCCCTGCCCAGTCTCTCTCTCTCGCTCTCTCCCCAGTCTCTCTCTCCCCAAGACTCTCTCCCTCCCTGTCTCTCGCTCCCCCCATTCTATCTCCCCGAATCTCTCTCTCTCTCTCTCTCCCCAATCTCTCTCTCCCTCTACTCCAGTCTCTCCCCCTCATTCTCTCTCTCCCCCAGTCTCTCTCTCTCTTTACTATCCCTCCCCAATCTCTCTCTCTCACCCCAATCTCTCTTTCCCTCTACCCCCCCAATCTCTCCCTCTATCTCTCTCTCTCTCTCCCTCAGTCACTCTCTCTTTTTCCTATCCCTCCCCAGTCTCTTTCTCTCCCCAGTCTCTTTCTCTCTCCCCCAATCTCTAAATCTCTCTCCCCCCAGTCTCTCTCTCTCAGCCTCCCATTCTCTCCCTCACCCTCCCCATTCTCTCTCTCTCCCCAGTCTCTCTCTTTCTCTCTCCCTGTCTCTCACCAGTCTCTCCTCCGCCCAGTCTCTCTCTCTCGCTCTCTCCCCAGTCTCTCTCTCCCCAAGACTCTCTCCCTCCCAGTCTCTGGCTCCCCGCAGTCTCTCTCCCCGAATCTCTCTCTCTCTCTCTCTCCCCAATCTCTCTCTCCCTCTACCCCAGTTTCTCTCTCTCTCTCATTCTCTCTCTCCCAGTCTCTCCCTCTCTCTCTCTTTCTCTCTTCCCCCCAGTCTCTCTCTCTTTTTCCTATCCCTCCCCAGTCTCTCTCTCTCTCTCTCCCCCCAGTCTCTATCTCCCCAGTCTCTCTCCCCAGTCTCTCTCTCCCTCTACCCCAGTCTCTCTATCTCTCTCTCTCTCTCCCAGTCTTGCTCTCTCTTTCTTATCCCTCCCCAGTCTCTCTTTCTCTCCTCAGTTTCTCTCTCTCCCCAGTCTCTCTCTCTCCCCCGCCTCCT
The DNA here is from genome assembly GCF_044704955.1 of Pristiophorus japonicus. Taxonomy (NCBI): domain Eukaryota; kingdom Metazoa; phylum Chordata; class Chondrichthyes; family Pristiophoridae; genus Pristiophorus; species Pristiophorus japonicus. The sequence goes on along the minus strand of NC_091990.1, from coordinate 104,221,361 downwards.
CCGTCTCTCCTCTGCCCACGCAATCTCCCTCTCTCCCCAGTCTCTCTCTCTCTCTCCCTCTCTCTCTCACCCTCCGTCTCGCCCTTTCTCTCTCTCTCTCCGCAAGTATCTCTCTCTCCCCCTTCCCCATCCCCTCCGTCTCGCTCTCTCTCTTTCATATCCCTCCCCAGTCTCTCACTCTCTCTCCCCAGTCTCTCTCTCTCCCCCCCACACCGCCCAGTCTCTCTTGCTCTCTCTCCCCCAATCTTTCTCTCTCTCTCCCCACTATCTCTCTCTTGCTCTCCCCCAGTCCCTCTCTCTCCCTCTCTCCCCTCTCTTTCTCCAACCCCCAGTCTCTCTCTCTCTCTCTCCCCCAGTTTCTACCTCTCTCTCCCCCCAGTCTCTCTCTCTCTCTGTCTGCCCAGTCTCTCTCTCTCTGTCCAGTCCCTCTCTCTCTCCACCCTCCCCCCAGTCCTCCCCCCGCCCGTTCCTCCTCCACACTCCCAGTCTCTCTCTCTCTCTCTCTCCCTAGTCTCTCTCTCTCTCTCTCTCTCCCCCGCAGTCAATCTCGCTCTCTCTCCCGCAGTCTCTCTGCCCCCCCAACCCCACCCCCACTTGCGCTCTCTCTCTCTACCCCCCAGTTTCGATCTCTCTCTCTCCCCCAGTCTCGCTCCCTCACAGGCTCTGCACCCCCCTCCCCAGTCTCTCTCTCTCTCTCCTCAGCTTCTCTCTCTCCCCAGTCTCTCTCTCTCTCCCCCCCCAGCCTCCTCCGTCTCTCCCCTGCCAACGCAATCTCCCTCTCTCTCTCTCCCCAGCCCCCGCCCAGTCTCTCTCGCTCTATCTCCCCCAATCTCTCTCACTCTCCCCCCCCAGTCTCTCTCTCACTCCCCTCCCCAGTCTCTCTCTCTCTCCCCCCAAACTCTCGCTCTCTCTCCCCCATCTCTCTCTCGCTCCCCCCCCCCCGAGTCTCTCTCACTCTCAGCCCACCCCCCCAGTCTCGCTCTCTCTCTCTTCCCCAGAATCAATCTCTCTCTCCCCCCCCCCAGTCTCTATCTCTCTCCCCCCCAGTCTCTCCCCCCCCAGTGTCTCTCTCTCTCTCTCTCCTCCCCCCCACTCTCTCTCTCCCCCAGTCTCTCGCTCTCTCTCCCCCCAGTCTCTCTCTCGCTCTCCACCCCCGCCCCCCCCCCCACCAGTCTCTCTCTCTCCCTCTCCCCCCCAGTCTCTCCCCCCAGTGTCTCTCTCTTTCTCTCTCTCTCTCTCCTCCCCCCACTCTCTCTCTCCCCCAGTCTCTCTCACTCTCTCTCCCCCATCTCTCGCTCTCTCTCCCCCTCACAGTCTCTCTCTCTCGCCACCCCCCACCCCAGTCTCTCCCTCTCTCTCTCTCTCTCCCAGTCTCTCCCACCCCCAGTCTCTCTTGCTCTCTCTCTCCCCCAGTCTCTCTCCCCCAGTCTATCTCTCTCTCTCTCTCTCTCTCTCACTCCCCTCAGTCTCTCTCTCTCTCTCTCTCTCTCACTCCCCTCAGTCTCTCACTCCCCTGGTGTCTCTCACTCTCTACCCACCCCCAAGACTCTCTCTCTCTCCCCCCAATCTCTTTCTCGCTCTCCCACCCCCAGTCTCTCTCTCTCACTCTCTCTCTCTCTCCCCCCAGTCTCTTTCTCTCTCCCCCAGTCTCTAAATCTCTCTCCCCCCAGTGTCTCTCTCTCTCAGCCTCCCATTCTCTCCCTCACCCTCCCCATTCTCTCTCTCTCCCCAGTCTCTCTCTCTCTCTCTCCCTCTCTCTTAGCAGTCTCTCCTCCGCCCAGTCTCTCTCTCTCGCTCTCTCCCCAGTCTCTCTCACCCCAAAACTCTCTCCCTCCCAGTCTCTGGCTCCCCCCAGTCTCTCTCCCCGAACCTCTCTCTCTCTCTCTCTCCCCAATCTCTCTCTCCCTCTACCCCAGTTTCTCTCTCTCTCTCATTCTCTCTCTCCCAGTCTCTCCCTCTCTCTCGCTCTCTCTCTCTCCCCCCCAGTCTCTCTCTCTCTTTTTCCTATCCCTCACCAGTCTCTCTCTCTCTCTCCCCAGTCTCTCTCTCCCCAGTCTCTCTCCCCAGTCTCTCTCTCCCTCTACCCCAGTCTCTCTATCTCTCTCTCTCTCTCCCAGTCTTGCTCTCTCTTTCCTTTCCCTCCCCAGTCTCTCTCTCTCCTCAGTTTCTCTCTCTCCCCAGTCTCTCTCTCTCCCCCGCCTCCTCCGTCTCTCCTCTGCCCACGCAATCTCCCTCTCTCTCTCTCCCCAGTCTCTCTCTCCACCGTCCCCCCGCAGTCTCTCTTCCCCATTCTCTCTCTCTCTCTCCCTCTCTCTCTCACCCGCAGTCTCTCCCTCTCTCTCTCTCTCTCCGCAAGTATCTCTCTCTCCCCCTCCCCCTTCCCCTCCGTCTCGCTCTCTCTCTCTTTCATATCCCTCCCCAGACTCTCACTCTCTCTCCCCAGTCTCTCTCTCTCCCCCGCACCCCGCCCAGTCTCTCTCTCACTCCCCTCCCCAGTCTCTCTCTCTCTCCCCCCAATCTCTCGCTCTCTCTCCCCCATCTCTCTCTCGCTCCCCCCCCCGAGTCTCTCTCACTCTCACTCCACCCCCCCAGTCTCGCTCTCTCTCTCTCCCCTCCCCAATCTCTCTCTCTCTCACCCCCCAGTCGCTCTCTCTCTGTCTGCCCAGTCGCGCTCTCTCTCTCCCCTCCGCAATCTCTCTCTCTCTCTACCATCAGTCTCTCTCTCGCTCTCTCACTCGTCTCTCTCTCTTTCTCCCCCCGGAATCAATCTCTCTCTCCCCCCCCAGTCTCTATCTCTCTCTCTCCCCCCCAGTCTCTCCCCTCCCCAGTGTCTCTCTCTCTCTCTCTCCTCCCCCCCACTCTCTCTCTCCCCCAGTCTCTCGCTCTCTCTCCCCCCAGTCTCTCTCTCGCTCTCCACCCCCGCCCCCCCCCCAGTCTCTCTCTCTCCTTCTCCCCCCCAGTCTCTCCCCCCAGTGACTCTCTCTCTCTCTCTCTCTCTCTCCTCCCCCCACTCTCTCTCTCCCCCAGTCTCTCTCACTCTCTCTCCCCCAGTCTCTCGCTCTCTCTCCCCCTCACAGTCTCTCTCTCTCGCCACCCCCCACCCCAGTCTCTCCCTCTCTCTCTCTCTCTCCCAGTCTCTCCCACCCCCAGTCTCTCTCTCTCTCTCTCTCTCTCACTCCCCTCAGTCTCTCACTCCCCTGGTGTCTCTCACTCTCTACCCACCCCCAAGACTCTCTCTCTCTCCCCCCAATCTCTTTCTCGCTCTCCCACCCCCAGTCTCTCTCTCTCACTCTCTCTCTCTCTCCCCCCAGTCTCTTTCTCTCTCCCCCAGTCTCTAAATCTCTCTCCCCCCAGTCTCTCTCTCTCTCAGCCTCCCATTCTCTCCCTCACCCTCCCCATTCTCTCTCTCTCCCCGTCTCTCTCTCTCTCTCTCCCTCTCTCTCACCAGTCTCTCCTCCGCCCAGTCTCTCTCTCTCGCTCTCTCCCCAGTCTCTCTCACCCCAAAACTCTCTCCCTCCCAGTCTCTGGCTCCCCCCAGTCTCTCTCCCCGAACCGCTCTCTCTCTCTCTCTCTCCCCAATCTCTCTCTCCCTCTACCCCAGTTTCTCTCTCTCTCTCATTCTCTCTCTCCCAGTCTCTCCCTCTCTCTCGCTCTCTCTCTCTCCCCCCCAAGTCTCTCTCTCTCTTTTTCCTATCCCTCCCCAGTCTCTCTCTCTCTCTCCCCAGTCTCTCTCTCCCCAGTCTCTCTCCCCAGTCTCTCTCTCCCTCTACCCCAGTCTCTCTATCTCTCTCTCTCTCTCCCAGTCTTGCTCTCTCTTTCCTTTCCCTCCCCAGTCTCTCTCTCTCCTCAGTTTCTCTCTCTCCCCAGTCTCTCTCTGTCCCCCGCCTCCTCCGTCTCTCCTCTGCCCACGCAATCTCCCTCTCTCTCTCTCCCCAGTCTCTCTCTCCACCCCCCCAGTCTCTCTCCCCCATTCTCTCTCTCTCCCTCTCTCTCTCACCCGCAGTCTCTCCCTCTCTCTCTCTCTCTCCGCAAGTATCTCTCTCTCCCCCTCCCCCATCCCCTCCGTCTCGCTCTCTCTCTCTTTCATATCCCTCCCCAGTCTCTCACTCTCTCTCCCCAGTCTCTCTCTCTCCCCCGCACCCCGCCCAGTCTCTCTCACTCTCTCTCCCCCAATCTTTCTCTCTCTTTCCCCACCATCTCTCTCTTGCTCTCCCCCCAGTCTCTCTCTCTCTCTCTCTCTCTCTCCCCTCTCTTTCTCCAACCCCCAGTCTCTCTCTCTCTCTCTCTCTCTCTCCCCCAGTTTCTCCCTCTCTCTCCCCCCAGTCTCTCTCTCTCTCTGTCTGCCCAGTCTCTCTCTCTCTCTCTGTCCAGTCCCTCTCTCTCTCCACCCTCCCCGAAGTCCTCTCCCCGCCCGTTCCTCCCCCGCACTCCCAGTCTCTCTCTCTCTCTCCCTAGTCTCTCTCTCTCTCCCCCGCAGTCAATCTCGCTCTCTCTCCCCCCCAGTCTCTCTGCCCCACCAACCCCACCCCCACTTGCTCGCTCTCTCTCTACCTCCCAGTTTCGATTTCTCTCTCTCCTCCAGTCTCTCTCTCTCACTCTCTCTCTCTCCCCCAGTCTCTCTGCCTCACCAGTCTCTGCACCCCCCCTCCCCAGTCTCTCTCTCTCTCTCTCTCTCTGCCCCCCAGTCTCTCACTCCCCTGGTGTCTCTCACTTTCTCCCCCCACACCCAAGACTCTCTCTCTCCCCCAATCTCTTTCTCGCTCTCCCAGTCTCTAAATCTCTCTTCCCCCAGTCTCTCTCTCTCAGCCCCCCAGTCTCTCCCTCACCCTCCCCATTCTCTCTCTCTCCCCAGTCTCTCTCTCTCTCTCTCTCCCTAGTCTCTCGCTCTTTCTCTCTCTCCCCCGCAGTCAATCTCGCTCTCTCTACCCAGTCTCACTCCCCCCCCCAACCCCATCCCCAGTTGCTCTCTCTCTCTACCCCCCAGTCTCTATCTCTCACTCTCTCTCTCTCCCCCAGCCTCTCACTCCCCTGGTGTCTCTCATTCTCTCCCCCCAGACTCTCTCTCTCTCTCCCCCCCAATCTCTTTCTCGCTCTCCCACCCCCAGTCTCACTCTCTCATTCTCTCTCTCACTCCTCCAGTCTCTCTCTCTCCCCCAGTCTCTTTCTCTCTCCCCCCATCTCTAAATCTCTCTCTCCCCTGCCTCTCTCTCTCAGCCACCCAGTCTGTCCCCCGCCCTCCCCATTCTCTCTCTCTCTCTACCCGTCTCTCTCTCTGCCCACCCCCCCACCACCAAGTCTCTCTCTCTCTCCCCCTCACCAGTCTCTCCCCTGCCCAGTCTCTCTCTCTTGCTCTCTCCCCAGTCTCTCTCTCCCCAAGACTCTCTCCCTCCCCGTCTCTCGCTCCCCCCATTCTATCTCCCCGAATCTCTCTCTCTCTCTCTCTCCCCAATCTCTCTCTCCCTCTACCCTAGTCTCTCCCCCTCATTCTCTCTCTCCCCCAGTCTCTCTCTCTCTTTACTATCCCTCCCCAGTCTCTCTCTCTCTCTCCCCAATCTCTCTTTCCCTCTACCCCCCCAATCTCTCCCTCTATCTCTCTCTCTCTCTCTCCCTCAGTCACTCTCTCTTTTTCCTATCCCTCCCCAGTCTCTCTCTCTCCCCAGTCTCTTTCTCTCTCCCCCAATCTCTAAATCTCTCTCCCCCCAGTCTCTCTCTCTCAGCCTCCCATTCTCTCCCTCACCCTCCCCATTCTCTCTCTCTCCCCAGTCTCTCTCTCTCTCTCTCCCTCTCTCTCACCAGTCTCTCCTCCGCCCAGTCTCTCTCTCTCGCTCTCTCCCCAGTCTCTCTCTCCCCAAGACTCTCTCCCTCCCAGTCTCTGGCTCCCCCCAGTCTCTCTCCCCGAATCTCTCTCTCTCTCTCTCTCCCCAATCTCTCTCTCCCTCTACATCAGTTTCTCTCTCTCTCTCATTCTCTCTCTCCCAGTCTCTCCCTCTCTCTCTCTCTCTTTCTCTCTTCCCCCCAGTCTCTCTCTCTCTCTTTTTCCTATCCCTCCCCAGTCTCTCTCTCTCTCTCCCCAGTCTCTCTCTCCCCAGTCTCTCTCCCAGTCTCTCTCTCCCTCTACCCCAGTCTCTCTATCTCTCTCTCTCTCTCTCCCAGTCTTGCTCTCTCTTTCCTATCCCTCCCCAGTCTCTCTCTCTCCTCAGTTTCTCTCTCTCCCCAGTCTCTCTCTCTCCCCCGCCTCCTCCGTCTCTCCTCTGCCCACGCAATCTCCCTCTCTCTCTCTCCCCAGTCTCTCTCTCCACCCCCCCCAGACTCTCTCCCCCAGTCTCTCTCTCTCTCTCTCTCTCTCCGCAAGTATCTCTCTCTCCCCCTCCCCCATCCCCTCCGTCTCGCTCTCTCTCTTTCATATCCCTCCCCAGTCTCTCACTCTCTCTCCCCAGTCTCTCTCCCCCCCACACCGCCCAGTCTCTCTCACTCTCTCTCCCCCAATCTTTCTATCTCTCTCCCCACCATCTCTCTTGCTCTCCCCCCCAGTCCCTCTCTCTCTCTCTCTCCCCTCTCTTTCTCCACCCCCAGTCTCTCTCTCTCTCTCTCTCTCCCCCAGTTTCTACCTCTCTCTCCCCCCAGTCTCTCTCTCTCTCTCTGTCTGCCCAGTCTCTCTCTCTCTCTCTCTGTCCAGTCCCTCTCTCTCTCCACCCTCCCCCCAGTCCTCCCCCCGCCCGTTCCTCCTCCACACTCCCAGTCTCTCTCTCTCTCTCTCTCCCTAGTCTCTCTCTCGCTCTTTCTCCCCCGCAGTCAATCTCGCTCTCTCTCCCGCAGTCTCTCTGCCCCCCAACCCCACCCCCACTTGCGCTCTCTCTCTCTACCCCCCAGTTTCAGTTTCGATCTCTCTCTCTCCTCCAGTCTCTCTCTCTCACTCTCTCTCTCTCCCCCAGTCTCTCTCCCTCACAGGCTCTGCACCCCCCTCCCCAGTCTCTCTCTCTCTCTCTCTCCTCAGTTTCTCTCTCTCCCCAGTCTCTCTCTCTCTCCCCCCCCAGCCTCCTCCGTCTCTCCCCTGCCAAAGCAATCTCCCTCTCTCTCTCTCCCCAGCCCCCGCCCAGTCTCTCTCGCTCTATCTCCCCCAATCTCTCTCACTCTCCCCCTACAGTCTCTCTCTCACTCCCCTCCCCAGTCTCTCTCTCTCTCCCCCAACCTCTCGCTCGCTCTCCCCCATCTCTCTCTCGCTCCCCCCCCCGAGTCTCTCTCACTCTCACCCACCCCCCCAGTCTCGCTCTCTCTCTCTCCCCTCCCCAATCTCTCTCTCTCTCGCCCCCCAGTCGCTCTCTCTCTGTCTGCCCAGTCGCGCTCTCTCTCTCCCTCCCCAATCTCTCTCTCTCTCTACCACCAGTCTCTCTCTCGCTCTCTCACTCGTCTCTCTCTCTCTCTCCCCCCGGAATCAATCTCTCTCTCCCCCCCAGTCTCTATCTCTCTCTCAGCCCCCCAGTCTCTCCCTCACCCTCCCCATTCTCTCTCTCTCCTCAGTCTCTCTCTCTCTCTCTCTCCCTAGTCTCTCGCTCTTTCTCTCTCTCCCCCGCAGTCAATCTCGCTCTCTCTACCCAGTCTCACTCCCCCCCCCCCAACCCATCCCCAGTTGCTCTCTCTCTCTACCCCCCAGTCTCTATCTCTCACTCTCTCTCTCTCCCCCAGCCTCTCACTCCCCTGGTGTCTCTCATTCTCTCCCCCCAGACTCTCTCTCTCTCTCCCCCCAATCTCTTTCTCGCTCTCCCACCCCCAGTCTCACTCTCTCATTCTCTTTCTCACTCCTCCAGTCTCTCTCTCTCCCCCAGTCTCTTTCTCTCTCCCCCGTCTCTAAATCTCTCTCTCCCCTGTCTCTCTCTCTCAGCCACCCAGTCTGTCCCCCGCCCTCCCCATTCTCTCTCTCTCTCTACCCGTCTCTCTCTCTGCCCACCCCCCCACCCCCAAGTCTCTCTCTCTCTCCCTCACCAGTCTCTCCCCTGCCCAGTCTCTCTCTCTCGCTCTCTCCCCAGTCTCTCTCTCCCCAAGACTCTCTCCCTCCCCGTCTCTCGCTCCCCCCATTCTATCTCCCCGAATCTCTCTCTCTCTCTCTCTCCCCAATCTCTCTCTCCCTCTACCCCAGTCTCTCCCCCTCATTCTCTCTCTCCCCCAGTCTCTCTCTCTCTTTACTATCCCTCCCCAGTCTCTCTCTCTCTCTCCCCAATCTCTCTTTCCCTCTACCCCCCAATCTCTCCCTCTATCTCTCTCTCTCTCTCTCCCTCAGTCACTCTCTCTTTTTCCTATCCCTCCCCAGTCTCTTTCTCTCCCCAGTCTCTTTCTCTCTCCCCCAATCTCTAAATCTCTCTCCCCCCAGTCTCTCTCTCTCAGCCTCCCATTCTCTCCCTCACCCTCCCCATTCTCTCTCTCTCCCCAGTCTCTCTCTTTCTCTCTCCCTGTCTCTCACCAGTCTCTCCTCCGCCCAGTCTCTCTCTCTCGCTCTCTCCCCAGTCTCTCTCTCCCCAAGACTCTCTCCCTCCCAGTCTCTGGCTCCCCGCAGTCTCTCTCCCCGAATCTCTCTCTCTCTCTCTCTCCCCAATCTCTCTCTCCCTCTACCCCAGTTTCTCTCTCTCTCTCATTCTCTCTCTCCCAGTCTCTCCCTCTCTCTCTCTTTCTCTCTTCCCCCCAGTCTCTCTCTCTTTTTCCTATCCCTCCCCAGTCTCTCTCTCTCTCTCTCCCCCCAGTCTCTATCTCCCCAGTCTCTCTCCCCAGTCTCTCTCTCCCTCTACCCCAGTCTCTCTATCTCTCTCTCTCTCTCCCAGTCTTGCTCTCTCTTTCTTATCCCTCCCCAGTCTCTCTTTCTCTCCTCAGTTTCTCTCTCTCCCCAGTCTCTCTCTCTCCCCCGCCTCCTCCGTCTCTCCTCTGCCCACGCAATCTCCCTCTCTCCCCAGTCTCTCTCTCTCTCTCTCTCTCTCTCTCACCCTCCGTCTCGCCCTTTCTCTCTCTCTCTCCGCAAGTATCTCTCTCTCCCCCTTCCCCATCCCCTCCGTCTCGCTCTCTCTCTTTCATATCCCTCCCCAGTCTCTCACTCTCTCTCCCCAGTCTCTCTCTCTCCCCCCCACACCGCCCAGTCTCTCTTGCTCTCTCTCCCCCAATCTTTCTCTCTCTCTCCCCACTATCTCTCTCTTGCTCTCCCCCAGTCCCTCTCTCTCCCTCTCTCCCCTCTCTTTCTCCAACCCCCAGTCTCTCTCTCTCTCTCTCTCTCCCCCAGTTTCTACCTCTCTCTCCCCCCAGTCTCTCTCTCTCTCTGTCTGCCCAGTCTCTCTCTCTCTGTCCAGTCCCTCTCTCTCTCCACCCTCCCCCCAGTCCTCCCCCCGCCCGTTCCTCCTCCACACTCCCAGTCTCTCTCTCTCTCTCTCTCCCTAGTCTCTCTCTCTCTCTCTCTCTCCCCCGCAGTCAATCTCGCTCTCTCTCCCGCAGTCTCTCTGCCCCCCCAACCCCACCCCCACTTGCGCTCTCTCTCTCTACCCCCCAGTTTCGATCTCTCTCTCTCCCCCAGTCTCGCTCCCTCACAGGCTCTGCACCCCCTCCCCAGTCTCTCTCTCTCTCTCTCTCCTCAGCTTCTCTCTCTCCCCAGTCTCTCTCTCTCTCCCCCCCCAGCCTCCTCCGTCTCTCCCCTGCCAACGCAATCTCCCTCTCTCTCTCTCCCCAGCCCCCGCCCAGTCTCTCTCGCTCTATCTCCCCCAATCTCTCTCACTCTCCCCCCCCAGTCTCTCTCTCACTCCCCTCCCCAGTCTCTCTCTCTCTCCCCCCAAACTCTCGCTCTCTCTCCCCCATCTCTCTCTCGCTCCCCCCCCCCCGAGTCTCTCTCACTCTCAGCCCACCCCCCCAGTCTCGCTCTCTCTCTCTTCCCCGGAATCAATCTCTCTCTCCCCCCCCCCAGTCTCTATCTCTCTCCCCCCCAGTCTCTCCCCCCCCAGTGTCTCTCTCTCTCTCTCTCCTCCCCCCCACTCTCTCTCTCCCCAGTCTCTCGCTCTCTCTCCCCCCAGTCTCTCTCTCGCTCTCCAACCCCGCCCCCCCCCCAACAGTCTCTCTCTCTCCCTCTCCCCCCCAGTCTCTCCCCCCAGTGTCTCTCTCTTTCTCTCTCTCTCTCTCCTCCCCCCACTCTCTCTCTCCCCCAGTCTCTCTCACTCTCTCTCCCCCATCTCTCGCTCTCTCTCCCCCTCACAGTCTCTCTCTCTCGCCACCCCCCACCCCAGTCTCTCCCTCTCTCTCTCTCTCTCCCAGTCTCTCCCACCCCCAGTCTCTCTTGCTCTCTCTCTCCCCCAGTCTCTCTCCCCCAGTCTATCTCTCTCTCTCTCTCTCTCTCTCACTCCCCTCAGTCTCTCTCTCTCTCTCTCTCTCTCACTCCCCTCAGTCTCTCACTCCCCTGGTGTCTCTCACTCTCTACCCACCCCCAAGACTCTCTCTCTCTCCCCCCAATCTCTTTCTCGCTCTCCCACCCCCAGTCTCTCTCTCTCACTCTCTCTCTCTCTCCCCCCAGTCTCTTTCTCTCTCCCCCAGTCTCTAAATCTCTCTCCCCCCAGTGTCTCTCTCTCTCAGCCTCCCATTCTCTCCCTCACCCTCCCCATTCTCTCTCTCTCCCCAGTCTCTCTCTCTCTCTCTCCCTCTCTCTTAGCAGTCTCTCCTCCGCCCAGTCTCTCTCTCTCGCTCTCTCCCCAGTCTCTCTCACCCCAAAACTCTCTCCCTCCCAGTCTCTGGCTCCCCCCAGTCTCTCTCCCCGAACCTCTCTCTCTCTCTCTCTCCCCAATCTCTCTCTCCCTCTACCCCAGTTTCTCTCTCTCTCTCATTCTCTCTCTCCCAGTCTCTCCCTCTCTCTCGCTCTCTCTCTCTCCCCCCCAGTCTCTCTCTCTCTTTTTCCTATCCCTCACCAGTCTCTCTCTCTCTCTCCCCAGTCTCTCTCTCCCCAGTCTCTCTCCCCAGTCTCTCTCTCCCTCTACCCCAGTCTCTCTATCTCTCTCTCTCTCTCCCAGTCTTGCTCTCTCTTTCCCTTCCCTCCCCAGTCTCTCTCTCTCCTCAGTTTCTCTCTCTCCCCAGTCTCTCTCTCTCCCCCGCCTCCTCCGTCTCTCCTCTGCCCACGCAATCTCCCTCTCTCTCTCTCCCCAGTCTCTCTCTCCACCGCCCCCCCGCAGTCTCTCTTCCCCATTCTCTCTCTCTCTCTCCCTCTCTCTCTCACCCGCAGTCTCTCCCTCTCTCTCTCTCTCTCCGCAAGTATCTCTCTCTCCCCCTCCCCCTTCCCCTCCGTCTCGCTCTCTCTCTCTTTCATATCCCTCCCCAGACTCTCACTCTCTCTCCCCAGTCTCTCTCTCTCCCCCGCACCCCGCCCAGTCTCTCTCTCACTCCCCTCCCCAGTCTCTCTCTCTCTCCCCCCAATCTCTCGCTCTCTCTCCCCCATCTCTCTCTCGCTCCCCCCCCCGAGTCTCTCTCACTCTCACTCCACCCCCCCAGTCTCGCTCTCTCTCTCTCCCCTCCCCAATCTCTCTCTCTCTCACCCCCCAGTCGCTCTCTCTCTGTCTGCCCAGTCGCGCTCTCTCTCTCCCCTCCGCAATCTCTCTCTCTCTCTACCATCAGTCTCTCTCTCGCTCTCTCACTCGTCTCTCTCTCTTTCTCCCCCCGGAATCAATCTCTCTCTCCCCCCCCAGTATCTCTCTCTCTCCCCCCCAGTCTCTCCCCTCCCCAGTGTCTCTCTCTCTCTCTCTCCTCCCCCCCACTCTCTCTCTCCCCCAGTCTCTCGCTCTCTCTCCCCCCAGTCTCTCTCTCGCTCTCCACCCCCGCCCCCCCCCCAGTCTCTCTCTCTCCTTCTCCCCCCCAGTCTCTCCCCCCAGTGACTCTCTCTCTCTCTCTCTCTCTCTCCTCCCCCCACTCTCTCTCTCCCCCAGTCTCTCTCACTCTCTCTCCCCCAGTCTCTCGCTCTCTCTCCCCCTCACAGTCTCTCTCTCTCGCCACCCCCCACCCCAGTCTCTCCCTCTCTCTCTCTCTCTCCCAGTCTCTCCCACCCCCAGTCTCTCTCTCTCTCTCTCTCTCTCACTCCCCTCAGTCTCTCACTCCCCTGGTGTCTCTCACTCTCTACCCACCCCCAAGACTCTCTCTCTCTCCCCCCAATCTCTTTCTCGCTCTCCCACCCCCAGTCTCTCTCTCTCACTCTCTCTCTCTCTCCCCCCAGTCTCTTTCTCTCTCCCCCAGTCTCTAAATCTCTCTCCCCCCAGTCTCTCTCTCTCTCAGCCTCCCATTCTCTCCCTCACCCTCCCCATTCTCTCTCTCTCCCCGTCTCTCTCTCTCTCTCTCCCTCTCTCTCACCAGTCTCTCCTCCGCCCAGTCTCTCTCTCTCGCTCTCTCCCCAGTCTCTCTCACCCCAAAACTCTCTCCCTCCCAGTCTCTGGCTCCCCCCAGTCTCTCTCCCCGAACCGCTCTCTCTCTCTCTCTCTCCCCAATCTCTCTCTCCCTCTACCCCAGTTTCTCTCTCTCTCTCATTCTCTCTCTCCCAGTCTCTCCCTCTCTCTCGCTCTCTCTCTCTCCCCCCCAAGTCTCTCTCTCTCTTTTTCCTATCCCTCCCCAGTCTCTCTCTCTCTCTCCCCAGTCTCTCTCTCCCCAGTCTCTCTCCCCAGTCTCTCTCTCCCTCTACCCCAGTCTCTCTATCTCTCTCTCTCTCTCCCAGTCTTGCTCTCTCTTTCCTTTCCCTCCCCAGTCTCTCTCTCTCCTCAGTTTCTCTCTCTCCCCAGTCTCTCTCTGTCCCCCGCCTCCTCCGTCTCTCCTCTGCCCACGCAATCTCCCTCTCTCTCTCTCCCCAGTCTCTCTCTCCACCCCCCCAGTCTCTCTCCCCCATTCTCTCTCTCTCCCTCTCTCTCTCACCCGCAGTCTCTCCCTCTCTCTCTCTCCGCAAGTATCTCTCTCTCCCCCTCCCCCATCCCCTCCGTCTCGCTCTCTCTCTCTTTCATATCCCTCCCCAGTCTCTCACTCTCTCTCCCCAGTCTCTCTCTCTCCCCCGCACCCCGCCCAGTCTCTCTCACTCTCTCTCCCCCAATCTTTCTCTCTCTTTCCCCACCATCTCTCTCTTGCTCTCCCCCCAGTCTCTCTCTCTCTCTCTCTCTCTCTCCCCTCTCTTTCTCCAACCCCCAGTCTCTCTCTCTCTCTCTCTCTCTCTCCCCCAGTTTCTCCCTCTCTCTCCCCCCAGTCTCTCTCTCTCTCTGTCTGCCCAGTCTCTCTCTCTCTCTCTGTCCAGTCCCTCTCTCTCTCCACCCTCCCCGAAGTCCTCTCCCCGCCCGTTCCTCCCCCGCACTCCCAGTCTCTCTCTCTCTCTCCCTAGTCTCTCTCTCTCTCCCCCGCAGTCAATCTCGCTCTCTCTCCCCCCCTGTCTCTCTGCCCCACCAACCCCACCCCCACTTGCTCGCTCTCTCTCTACCTCCCAGTTTCGATTTCTCTCTCTCCTCCAGTCTCTCTCTCTCACTCTCTCTCTCTCCCCCAGTCTCTCTGCCTCACCAGTCTCTGCACCCCCCCTCCCCAGTCTCTCTCTCTCTCTCTCTCTCTCTCTCTGCCCCCCAGTCTCTCACTCCCCTGGTGTCTCTCACTTTCTCCCCCCACACCCAAGACTCTCTCTCTCCCCCAATCTCTTTCTCGCTCTCCCAGTCTCTAAATCTCTCTTCCCCCAGTCTCTCTCTCTCAGCCCCCCAGTCTCTCCCTCACCCTCCCCATTCTCTCTCTCTCCCCAGTCTCTCTCTCTCTCTCTCTCCCTAGTCTCTCGCTCTTTCTCTCTCTCCCCCGCAGTCAATCTCGCTCTCTCTACCCAGTCTCACTCCCCCCCCCAACCCCATCCCCAGTTGCTCTCTCTCTCTACCCCCCAGTCTCTATCTCTCACTCTCTCTCTCTCCCCCAGCCTCTCACTCCCCTGGTGTCTCTCATTCTCTCCCCCCAGACTCTCTCTCTCTCTCCCCCCCAATCTCTTTCTCGCTCTCCCACCCCCAGTCTCACTCTCTCATTCTCTCTCTCACTCCTCCAGTCTCTCTCTCTCCCCCAGTCTCTTTCTCTCTCCCCCCATCTCTAAATCTCTCTCTCCCCTGCCTCTCTCTCTCAGCCACCCAGTCTGTCCCCCGCCCTCCCCATTCTCTCTCTCTCTCTACCCGTCTCTCTCTCTGCCCACCCCCCCACCACCAAGTCTCTCTCTCTCTCCCCCTCACCAGTCTCTCCCCTGCCCAGTCTCTCTCTCTTGCTCTCTCCCCAGTCTCTCTCTCCCCAAGACTCTCTCCCTCCCCGTCTCTCGCTCCCCCCATTCTATCTCCCCGAATCTCTCTCTCTCTCTCTCTCCCCAATCTCTCTCTCCCTCTACCCCAGTCTCTCCCCCTCATTCTCTCTCTCCCCCAGTCTCTCTCTCTCTTTACTATCCCTCCCCAGTCTCTCTCTCTCTCTCCCCAATCTCTCTTTCCCTCTACCCCCCCAATCTCTCCCTCTATCTCTCTCTCTCTCTCTCCCTCAGTCACTCTCTCTTTTTCCTATCCCTCCCCAGTCTCTCTCTCTCCCCAGTCTCTTTCTCTCTCCCCCAATCTCTAAATCTCTCTCCCCCCAGTCTCTCTCTCTCAGCCTCCCATTCTCTCCCTCACCCTCCCCATTCTCTCTCTCTCCCCAGTCTCTCTCTCTCTCTCTCCCTCTCTCTCACCAGTCTCTCCTCCGCCCAGTCTCTCTCTCTCGCTCTCTCCCCAGTCTCTCTCTCCCCAAGACTCTCTCCCTCCCAGTCTCTGGCTCCCCCCAGTCTCTCTCCCCGAATCTCTCTCTCTCTCTCTCTCCCCAATCTCTCTCTCCCTCTACATCAGTTTCTCTCTCTCTCTCATTCTCTCTCTCCCAGTCTCTCCCTCTCTCTCTCTCTCTTTCTCTCTTCCCCCCAGTCTCTCTCTCTCTCTTTTTCCTATCCCTCCCCAGTCTCTCTCTCTCTCTCCCCAGTCTCTCTCTCCCCAGTCTCTCTCCCAGTCTCTCTCTCCCTCTACCCCAGTCTCTCTATCTCTCTCTCTCTCTCTCCCAGTCTTGCTCTCTCTTTCCTATCCCTCCCCAGTCTCTCTCTCTCCTCAGTTTCTCTCTCTCCCCAGTCTCTCTCTCTCCCCCGCCTCCTCCGTCTCTCCTCTGCCCACGCAATCTCCCTCTCTCTCTCTCCCCAGTCTCTCTCTCCACCCCCCCCAGACTCTCTCCCCCAGTCTCTCTCTCTCTCTCTCTCTCTCCGCAAGTATCTCTCTCTCCCCCTCCCCCATCCCCTCCGTCTCGCTCTCTCTCTTTCATATCCCTCCCCAGTCTCTCACTCTCTCTCCCCAGTCTCTCTCCCCCCCACACCGCCCAGTCTCTCTCACTCTCTCTCCCCCAATCTTTCTATCTCTCTCCCCACCATCTCTCTTGCTCTCCCCCCCAGTCCCTCTCTCTCTCTCTCTCCCCTCTCTTTCTCCACCCCCAGTCTCTCTCTCTCTCTCTCTCTCCCCCAGTTTCTACCTCTCTCTCCCCCCAGTCTCTCTCTCTCTCTGTGTCTGCCCAGTCTCTCTCTCTCTCTCTGTCCAGTCCCTCTCTCTCTCCACCCTCCCCCCAGTCCTCCCCCCGCCCGTTCCTCCTCCACACTCCCAGTCTCTCTCTCTCTCTCTCTCCCTAGTCTCTCTCTCGCTCTTTCTCCCCCGCAGTCAATCTCGCTCTCTCTCCCGCAGTCTCTCTGCCCCCCAACCCCACCCCCACTTGCGCTCTCTCTCTCTACCCCCCAGTTTCGATCTCTCTCTCTCCTCCAGTCTCTCTCTCTCACTCTCTCTCTCTCCCCCAGTCTCTCTCCCTCACAGGCTCTGCACCCCCCTCCCCAGTCTCTCTCTCTCTCTCTCTCCTCAGTTTCTCTCTCTCCCCAGTCTCTCTCTCTCTCCCCCCCCAGCCTCCTCCGTCTCTCCCCTGCCAAAGCAATCTCCCTCTCTCTCTCTCCCCAGCCCCCGCCCAGTCTCTCTCGCTCTATCTCCCCCAATCTCTCTCACTCTCCCCCTACAGTCTCTCTCTCACTCCCCTCCCCAGTCTCTCTCTCTCTCCCCCAACCTCTCGCTCGCTCTCCCCCATCTCTCTCTCGCTCCCCCCCCCCCGAGTCTCTCTCACTCTCACCCACCCCCCCAGTCTCGCTCTCTCTCTCTCCCCTCCCCAATCTCTCTCTCTCTCGCCCCCCAGTCGCTCTCTCTCTGTCTGCCCAGTCGCGCTCTCTCTCTCCCCTCCCCAATCTCTCTCTCTCTCTACCACCAGTCTCTCTCTCGCTCTCTCACTCGTCTCTCTCTCTCTCTCCCCCCGGAATCAATCTCTCTCTCCCCCCCCAGTCTCTATCTCTCTCTCAGCCCCCCAGTCTCTCCCTCACCCTCCCCATTCTCTCTCTCTCCTCAGTCTCTCTCTCTCTCTCTCTCCCTAGTCTCTCGCTCTTTCTCTCTCTCCCCCGCAGTCAATCTCGCTCTCTCTACCCAGTCTCACTCCCCCCCCCCCAACCCCATCCCCAGTTGCTCTCTCTCTCTACCCCCCAGTCTCTATCTCTCACTCTCTCTCTCTCCCCCAGCCTCTCACTCCCCTGGTGTCTCTCATTCTCTCCCCCCAGACTCTCTCTCTCTCTCCCCCCCAATCTCTTTCTCGCTCTCCCACCCCCAGTCTCACTCTCTCATTCTCTTTCTCACTCCTCCAGTCTCTCTCTCTCCCCCAGTCTCTTTCTCTCTCCCCCCGTCTCTAAATCTCTCTCTCCCCTGTCTCTCTCTCTCAGCCACCCAGTCTGTCCCCCGCCCTCCCCATTCTCTCTCTCTCTCTACCCGTCTCTCTCTCTGCCCACCCCCCCACCCCCAAGTCTCTCTCTCTCTCCCTCACCAGTCTCTCCCCTGCCCAGTCTCTCTCTCTCGCTCTCTCCCCAGTCTCTCTCTCCCCAAGACTCTCTCCCTCCCCGTCTCTCGCTCCCCCCATTCTATCTCCCCGAATCTCTCTCTCTCTCTCTCTCCCCAATCTCTCTCTCCCTCTACCCCAGTCTCTCCCCCTCATTCTCTCTCTCCCCCAGTCTCTCTCTCTCTTTACTATCCCTCCCCAGTCTCTCTCTCTCTCTCCCCAATCTCTCTTTCCCTCTACCCCCCAATCTCTCCCTCTATCTCTCTCTCTCTCTCTCCCTCAGTCACTCTCTCTTTTTCCTATCCCTCCCCAGTCTCTTTCTCTCCCCAGTCTCTTTCTCTCTCCCCCAATCTCTAAATCTCTCTCCCCCCAGTCTCTCTCTCTCAGCCTCCCATTCTCTCCCTCACCCTCCCCATTCTCTCTCTCTCCCCAGTCTCTCTCTCTCTCACTCCCTCTCTCTCACCAGTCTCTCCTCCGCCCAGTCTCTCTCTCTCGCTCTCTCCCCAGTCTCTCTCTCCCCAAGACTCTCTCCCTCCCAGTCTCTGGCTCCCCCCAGTCTCTCTCCCCGAATCTCTCTCTCTCTCTCTCTCCCCAATCTCTCTCTCCCTCTACCCCAGTTTCTCTCTCTCTCTCATTCTCTCTCTCCCAGTCTCTCCCTCTCTCTCTCTCTCTTTCTCTCTTCCCCCCAGTCTCTCTCTCTCTCTTTTTCCTATCCCACCCCAGTCTCTCTCTCTCTCTCTCCCCAGTCTCTCTCTCCCCAGTCTCTCTTCCCAGTCTCTCTCTCCCTCTACCCCAGTCTCTCTATCTCTCTCTCTCTCTCTCCCAGTCTTGCTCTCTCTTTCCTATCCCTCCCCAGTCTCTCTCTCTCCTCAGTTTCTCTCTCTCCCCAGTCTCTCTCTCTCCCCCGCCTCCTCCGTCTCTCCTCTGCCCACGCAATCTCCCTCTCTCTCTCTCCCCAGTCTCACTCTCCACCCCCCTCCCCAGTCTCTCTCCCCCAGTCTCTCTCTCTCTCTCACCCGCAGTCTCTCCCTTTCTCTCTCTCTCTCCGCAAGTATCTCTCTCTCCCCCTCCCCCATCCCCTCCGTCTCGTTCTCTATCTTTCATATCCCTCCCCAGTCTCTCACTCTCTCTCCCCAGTCTCTCTCTCTCCCCCCACACCGCCCAGTCTCTCTCGCTCTCTCTCCCCCAATCTTTCTCTCTCTCTCCCCACCATCTCTCTCTTGCTCTCCCCCCCAGTCCCTCTCTCTCTCTCTCTCCCCTCTCTTTCTCCACCCCCAGTCTCTCTCTCTCTCTCTCTCTCCCCCAGTTTCTACCTCTCTGTCCCCCCAGTCTCTCTCTCTCTCTGTCTGCCCAGTCTCTCTCTCTCTCTCTGTCCAGTCCCTCTCTCTCTCCACCCTCCCCCCAGTCCTCCCCCCGCCCGTTCCTCCTCCACACTCCCAGTCTCTCTCTCTCTCTCTCTCCCTAGTCTCTCTCTCTCTCTCTCCCCCGCAGTCAATCTCGCTCTCTCTCTGGCAGTCTCTCTGCCCCCCCAACCCCACCCCCACTTGCGCTCTCTCTCTCTACCCCCCAGTTTCGATCTCTCTCTCTCCTCCAGTCTCTCACCCCAATCTCTCTCTCTCTCGCCCCCCAGTCGCTCTCTCTCTGTCTGCCCAGTCGCGCTCTCTCTCTCCCCTCCCCAATCTCTCTCTCTCTCTACCACCAGTCTCTCTCTCGCTCTCTCACTCGTCTCTCTCTCTCTCTCCCCCGGAATCAATCTCTCTCTCCCCCCCCCAGTCTCTATCTCTCTCTCTCCCCGCCAGTCTCTCCCCCCCCAGTGTCCCTCTCTCTCTCTCTCCTCCCCCCCACTCTCTCTCTCCCCCAGTCTCTCGCTCTCTCTCCCCCCAGTCTCTCTCTCGCTCTCCACCCCCGCCTCCCCCCCACCAGTCTCTCTCTCTCCCTCTCCCCCCCAGTCTCTCCCCCCAGTGTCTCTCTCTCTCTCTCTCTCCTCCCCCCCACTCTCTCTTTCCCCCAGTCTCTCTCACTCTCTCTCCCCCAGTCTCTCGCTCTCTCTCCCCCTCACAGTCTCTCTCTCTCGCCACCCCCCACCCCAGTCTCTCCCTCCCTCTCTCTCTCTCCCGGTCTCTCCCACCCCCAGTCTCTCTTGCTCTCTCTCTCTCCCCCAGTCTCTCTCCCCCAGTCTATCTCTCTCTCTCTCTCTCTCTCTCTCTCTCTCTCTCTCACTCCCCTCAGTCTCTCTCTCTCTCTCTCTCTCACTACCCTCAGTCTCTCACTCCCCTGGTGTCTCTCACTCTCTACCCACCCCCAAGACTCTCTCTCTCACCCCCCAATCTCTTTCTCGCTCTCCCACCCCCAGTCTCTCTCTCTCACTCTCTCTCTCTCTCCCCCCAGTCTCTTTCTCTCTCCCCCAGTCTCTAAATCTCTCTTCCCCCCAGTCTCTCTCTCTCTCAGCCTCCCATTCTCTCCCTCACCCTCCCCATTCTCTCTCTCTCCCCAGTCTCTTTCTCTCTCTCTCCCTCTCTCTCACCAGTCTCTCCTCCGCCCAGTCTCTCTCTCTCGCTCTCTCCCCAGTCTCTCTCACCCCAAAACTCTCTCCCTCCCAGTCTCTGGCTCCCCCCAGTCTCTCTCTCCGAACCTCTCTCTCTCTCTCTCTCCCCAATCTCTCTCTACCTCTACCCCAGTTTCTCTCTCTCTCTCATTCTCTCTCTCCCAGTCTCTCCCTCTCTCTCGCTCTCTCCCCCCCAGTCTCTCTCTCTCTTTTTCCTATCCCTCCCCAGTCTCTCTCTCTCTCTCTCTCCCCAGTCTCTCTCTCCCCAGTCTCTCTCCCCAGTCTCTCTCTCCCTCTACCCCAGTCTCTCTATCTCTCTCTCTCTCTCCCAGTCTTGCTCTCTCTTTCCTTTCCCTCCCCAGTCTCTCTCTCTCCTCAGTTTCTCTCTCTCCCCAGTCTCTCTCTCTCCCCCGCCTCCTCCGTCTCTCCTCTGCCCACGCAATCTCACTCTCTCTCTCTCCCCAGTCTCTCTCTCCACACCCCCCCCAAGTCTCTCTCCCCATTCTCTCTCTCTCTCTCCCTCTCTCTCTCACCCGCAGTCTCTCCCTCTCTCTCTCTCTCTTCGCAAGTATCTCTCTCTCCCCCTCCCCCTTCCCCTCCGTCTCGCTCTCTCTCTCTTTCATATCCCTCCCCAGTCTCTCACTCTCTCTCCCCAGTCTCTCTCTCTCCCCACCACCCCGCCCAGTCTCTCTCACTCTCTCTCCCCCAATCTTTCTCTCTCTTTCCCCACCATCTCTCTCTTGCTCTCCCCCCAGTCTCTCTCTCTCTCTCTCTCTCTCCCCTCTCTTTCTCCAACCCCCAGTCTCTCTCTCTCTCTCTCTCTCTCCCAGTCTCTCCCTCTCTCTCGCTCTCTCTCTCTCTCTCTCTTCCCCCCAGTCTCTCTCTCTCTTTTTCCTATCCCTCCCCAGTCTCTCTCTCTCTCTCCCCAGTCTCTCTCTCCCCAGTCTCTCTCCCCAGTCTCTCTCTCCCTCTACCCCAGTCTCTCTATCTCTCTCTCTCTCTCCCAGTCTTGCTCTCTCTTTCCTTTCCCTCCCCAGTCTCTCTCTCTCCTCAGTTTCTCTCTCTCCCCAGTCTCTCTCTCTCCCCCGCCTCCTCCGTCTCTCCTCTGCCCATGCAATCTCCCTCTCTCTCTCTCCCCAGTCTCTCTCTCCACCCCCCCCCCCAGTCTCTCTCCCCCATTCTCTCTCTCTCTCTCCCCCCAGTCTCTCTCTCTCTCTGTCTGCCCAGTCTCTCTCTCTCTCTCTGTCCAGTCCCTCTCTCTCTTCACCCTCCCCCCAGTCCTCCCCCCGCCCGTTCCTCCTCCACACTCCCAGTCTCTCTCTCTCTCTCTCTCCCTAGTCTCTCTCTCTCTCTCTCTCTCCCCCGCAGTCAATCTCGCTCTCTCTCTGGCAGTCTCTCTGCCCCCCCAACCCCACCCCCACTTGCGCTCTCTCTCTCTACCCCCCCGTTTCGATCTCTCTCTCTCCTCCAGTCTCTCTCTCTCACTCTCTCTCTCTCCCCCAGTCTCTCTCCCTCACAGGCTCTGCACCCCCCTCCCCAGTCTCTCTCTCTCCTCAGTTTCTCTCTCTCCCCAGTCTCTCTCTCTCTCCCCCCCCCCAGCCTCCTCCGTCTCTCCCCTGCCAACGCAATCTCCCTCTCTCTCTCTCCCCAGCCCCCGCCCAGTCTCTCTCGCTCTATCTCCCCCAATCTCTCTCACTCTCCCCCCCCCAGTCTCTCTCTCACTCCCCTCCCCAGTCTCTCTCTCTCTTCCCCCAATCTCTCGCTCTCTCTCCCCCATCTCTCTCTCGCTCCCCCCCCTGAGTCTCTCTCACTCTCACCCCACCCCCCCAGTCTCGCTCTCTCTCTCTCCCCTCCCCAATCTCTCTCTCTCTCGCCCCCCAGTCGCTCTCTCTCTGTCTGCCCAGTCGCGCTCTCTCTCTCCCCTCCCCAATCTCTCTCTCTCTCTACCACCAGTCTCTCTCTCGCTCTCTCACTCGTCTCTCTCTCTCTCTCCCCCGGAATCAATCTCTCTCTCCCCCCCCCCAGTCTCTATCTCTCTCTCTCCCCGCCAGTCTCTCCCCCCCCCAGTGTCCCTCTCTCTCTCTCTCCTCCCCCCCACTCTCTCTCTCCCCCAGTCTCTCGCTCTCTCTCCCCCCAGTCTCTCTCTCGCTCTCCACCCCCGCCCCCCCCACCAGTCTCTCTCTCTCCCTCTCCCCCAGTCTCTCCCCCCAGTGTCTCTCTCTCTCTCTCTCTCCTCCCCCCACTCTCTCTCTCCCCCAGTCTCTCTCACTCTCTCTCCCCCAGTCTCTCGCTCTCTCTCCCCCTCACAGTCTCTCTCTCTCGCCACCCCGCACCCCAGTCTCTCCCTCTCTCTCTCTCTCTCTCCCAGTCTCTCCCACCCCCAGTCTCTCTTGCTCTCTCTCTCCCCCAGTCTATCACTCTCTCTCTCTCTCTCTCTCTCTCTCTCACTCCCCTCAGTCTCTCTCTCTCTCTCTCACTACCCTCAGTCTCTCACTCCCCTGGTGTCTCTCACTCTCTACCCACCCCCAAGACTCTCTCTCTCACCCCCCAATCTCTTTCTCGCTCTTCCACCCCCAGTCTCTCTCTCTCACTCTCTCTCTCTCTCCCCCCAGTCTCTTTCTCTCTCCCCCAGTCTCTAAATCTCTCTTCCCCCCAGTCTCTCTCTCTCTCAGCCTCCCATTCTCTCCCTCACCCTCCCCATTCTCTCTCTCTCCCCAGTCTCTCTCTCTCTCTCTCCCTCTCTCTCACCAGTCTCTCCTCCGCCCAGTCTCTCTCTCTCGCTCTCTCCCCAGTCTCTCTCACCCCAAAACTCTCTCCCTCCCAGTCTCTGGCTCCCCCCAGTCTCTCTCCCCGAACTTCTCTCTCTCTCTCTCTCCCCAATCTCTCTCTCCCTCTACCCCAGTTTCTCTCTCTCTCTCATTCTCTCTCTCCCAGTCTCTCCCTCTCTCTCGCTCTCTCCCCCCCAGTCTCTCTCTCTCTTTTTCCTATCCCTCCCCAGTCTCTCTCTCTCTCTCTCTCCCCAGTCTCTCTCTCCCCAGTCTCTCTCCCCAGTCTCTCTCTCCCTCTACCCCAGTCTCTCTATCTCTCTCTCTCTCTCCCAGTCTTGCTCTCTCTTTCCTTTCCCTCTCCAGTCTCTCTCTCTCCTCAGTTTCTCTCTCTCCCCAGTCTCTCTCTCTCCCCCGCCTCCTCCGTCTCTCCTCTGCCCACGCAATCTCACTCTCTCTCTCTCCCCAGTCTCTCTCTCCACCCCCCCCAAGTCTCTCTCCCCCATTCTCTCTCTCTCTCTCCCTCTCTCTCTCACCCGCAGTCTCTCCCTCTCTCTCTCTCTCTTCGCAAGTATCTCTCTCTCCCCCTCCCCCTTCCCCTCCGTCTCGCTCTCTCTCTCTTTCATATCCCTCCCCAGTCTCTCACTCTCTCTCCCCAGTCTCTCTCTCTCCCCCCCACCCTGCCCAGTCTCTCTCACTCTCTCTCCCCCAATCTTTCTCTCTCTTTCCCCACCATCTCTCTCTTGCTCTCCCCCCAGTCTCTCTCTCTCTCTCTCTCTCTCTCCCCTCTCTTTCTCCAACCCCCAGTCTCTCTCTCTCTCTCTCTCTCTCTCCCAGTCTCTCCCTCTCTCTCCCTCTCTCTCTCTCTCTCTTCCCCCCAGTCTCT
The DNA here is from genome assembly GCF_044704955.1 of Pristiophorus japonicus. Taxonomy (NCBI): domain Eukaryota; kingdom Metazoa; phylum Chordata; class Chondrichthyes; family Pristiophoridae; genus Pristiophorus; species Pristiophorus japonicus. The sequence continues at coordinate 104,198,272 of NC_091990.1, read as the reverse complement.
CTCTCTCTTTTTCCTATCCCTCCCCAGTCTCTCTCTCTCTCTCCCCAGTCTCTCTCTCCCCAGTCTCTCTCCCCAGTCTCTCTCTCCCTCTACCCCAGTCTCTCTATCTCTCTCTCTCTCTCCCCCAGTCTTGCTCTCTCTTTCCTTTCCCTCCCCAGTCTCTCTCTCTCCTCAGTTTCTCTCTCTCCCCAGTCTCTCTCTCTCCCCCGTCTCCTCCGTCTCTCCTCTGCCCACGCAATCTCCCTCTCTCTCTCTCCCCAGTCTCTCTCTCCACCCCCCCCCCAGTCTCTCTCCCCCATTCTCTCTCTCTCTCCCCCCAGTCTCTCTCTCTCTCTGTCTGCCCAGTCTCTCTCTCTCTCTCTCTGTCCAGTCCCTCTCTCTCTCCACCCTCCCCGAAGTCCTCCGCCCGCCCGTTCCTCCCCCGCACTCCCAGTCTCTCTCTCTCTCTCCCTAGTCTCTCTCTCTCTCTCTCTCTCTCTCCCCCGCAGTCAATCTCGCTCTCTCTCCCCCCCAGTCTCTCTGCCCCCCCAACCCCACCCCCACTTGCTCGCTCTCTCTCTACCCCCCAGTTTTGATTTCTCTCTCTCCTCCAGTCTCTCTCTCTCACTCTCTCTCTCTCCCCCAGTCTCTCTGCCTCACCAGTCTCTGCACCGCCCCTCCCCAGTCTCTCTCTCTCTCTCTCTCTCTCTGCCCCCCAGTCTCTCACTCCCCTGGTGTCTCTCACTCTCTCCCCCCACCCCCAAGACTCTCTCTCTCTCCCCCCAATCTCTTTCTCGCTCTCCCACCCCCAGTCTCTCTCTCTCACTCTCTCTCTCTCTCCCCCAGTCTCTTTCTCTCTCCCCCAGTCTCTAAATCTCTCTTCCCCCAGTCTCTCTCTCTCAGCCCCCCAGTCTCTCCCTCACCCTCCCCATTCTCTCTCTCTCCCCAGTGTCTCTCTCTCTCTCTCCCTAGTCTCTCGCTCTTTTTCTCTCTCCCCCGCAGTCAATCTCGCTCTCTCTACCCAGTCTCACTCCCCCCACCAACCCCATCCCCAGTTGCTCTCTCTCTCTACCCCCCAGTCTCTATCTCTCACTCTCTCTCTCTCCCCCAGCCTCTCACTCCCCTGGCGTCTCTCATTCTCTCCCCCCAGACTCTCTCTCTCTCCCCCCCAATCTCTTTCTCGCTCTCCCACCCCCAGTCTCACTCTCTCATTCTCTCTCTCACTCCTCCAGTCTCTCTCTCTCCCCCAGTCTCTTTCTCTCTCCCCCCGTCTCTAAATCTCTCTCTCCCCTGTCTCTCTCTCTCAGCCACCCAGTCTGTCCCCCGCCCTCCCCATTCTCTCTCTCTCTCTACCCGTCTCTCTCTCTGCCCACCCCCCCACCCCCAAGTCTCTCTCTCTCTCCCTCACCAGTCTGTCCCCTGCCCAGTCTCTCTCTCTCGCTCTCTCCCCAGTCTCTCTCTCCCCAAGACTCTCTCCCTCCCCGTCTCTCGCTCCCCCATTCTATCTCCCCGAATGTCTCTCACTCTCTCTCTCCCCAATCTCTCTCTCCCTCTACCCCAGTCTCTCCCCCTCATTCTCTCTCTCCCCCAGTCTCTCTCTCTCTTTACTATCCCTCCCCAGTCTCTCTCTCTCTCCCCAATCTCTCTTTCCCTCTACCCCCCAATCTCTCCCTCTATCTCTCTCTCTCTCTCCCTCAGTCACTCTCTCTTTTTCCTAACCCTCCCCAGTCTCTCTCTCTCCCCAGTCTCTTTCTCTCTCCCCCAATCTCTAAATCTCTCTCCCCCCAGTCTCTCTCTCTCAGCCTCCCATTCTCTCCCTCACCCTCCCCATTCTCTCTCTCTCCCCAGTCTCTCTCTCTCTCTCTCCCTCTCTCTCACCAGTCTCTCCTCCGCCCAGTCTCTCTCTCTCGCTCTCTCCCCAGTCTCTCTCTCCCCAAGACTCTCTCCCTCCCAGTCTCTGGCTCCCCCCAGTCTCTCTCCCCGAATCTCTCTCTCTCTCTCTCCCCAATCTCTCTCTCCCTCTACCCCAGTTTCTCTCTCTCTCTCATTCTCTCTCTCCCAGTCTCTCCCTCTCTCTCTCTCTCTCCCCAATCTCTCTCTCCCTCTACCCCAGTTTCTCTCTCTCTCTCATTCTCTCTCTCCCAGTCTCTCCCTCTCTCTCTCTCTCTTTCTCTCTTCCCCCCAGTCTCGCTCTCTCTCTGGCAGTCTCTCTGCCCCCCCAACCCCACCCCCACTTGCGCTCTCTCTCTCTACCCCCCAGTTTCGATCTCTCTCTCTCCTCCAGTCTCTCACCCCAATCTCTCTCTCTCTCGCCCCCCAGTCGCTCTCTCTCTGTCTGCCCAGTCGCGCTCTCTCTCTCCCCTCCCCAATCTCTCTCTCTCTCTACCACCAGTCTCTCTCTCGCTCTCTCACTCGTCTCTCTCTCTCTCTCCCCCGGAATCAATCTCTCTCTCCCCCCCCCAGTCTCTATCTCTCTCTCTCCCCGCCAGTCTCTCCCCCCCCAGTGTCCCTCTCTCTCTCTCTCCTCCCCCCCACTCTCTCTCTCCCCCAGTCTCTCGCTCTCTCTCCCCCCAGTCTCTCTCTCGCTCTCCACCCCCGCCTCCCCCCCACCAGTCTCTCTCTCTCCCTCTCCCCCCCAGTCTCTCCCCCCAGTGTCTCTCTCTCTCTCTCTCTCCTCCCCCCCACTCTCTCTCTCCCCCAGTCTCTCTCACTCTCTCTCCCCCAGTCTCTCGCTCTCTCTCCCCCTCACAGTCTCTCTCTCTCGCCACCCCCCACCCCAGTCTCTCCCTCCCTCTCTCTCTCTCCCGGTCTCTCCCACCCCTAGTCTCTCTTGCTCTCTCTCTCTCCCCCAGTCTCTCTCCCCCAGTCTATCTCTCTCTCTCTCTCTCTCTCTCTCTCTCTCTCTCTCTCTCTCACTCCCCTCAGTCTCTCTCTCTCTCTCTCTCTCACTACCCTCAGTCTCTCACTCCCCTGGTGTCTCTCACTCTCTACCCACCCCCAAGACTCTCTCTCTCACCCCCCAATCTCTTTCTCGCTCTCCCACCCCCAGTCTCTCTCTCTCACTCTCTCTCTCTCTCCCCCCAGTCTCTTTCTCTCTCCCCCAGTCTCTAAATCTCTCTTCCCCCCAGTCTCTCTCTCTCTCAGCCTCCCATTCTCTCCCTCACCCTCCCCATTCTCTCTCTCTCCCCAGTCTCTTTCTCTCTCTCTCCCTCTCTCTCACCAGTCTCTCCTCCGCCCAGTCTCTCTCTCTCGCTCTCTCCCCAGTCTCTCTCACCCCAAAACTCTCTCCCTCCCAGTCTCTGGCTCCCCCCAGTCTCTCTCTCCGAACCTCTCTCTCTCTCTCTCTCCCCAATCTCTCTCTACCTCTACCCCAGTTTCTCTCTCTCTCTCATTCTCTCTCTCCCAGTCTCTCCCTCTCTCTCGCTCTCTCCCCCCCAGTCTCTCTCTCTCTTTTTCCTATCCCTCCCCAGTCTCTCTCTCTCTCTCTCTCCCCAGTCTCTCTCTCCCCAGTCTCTCTCCCCAGTCTCTCTCTCCCTCTACCCCAGTCTCTCTATCTCTCTCTCTCTCTCCCAGTCTTGCTCTCTCTTTCCTTTCCCTCCCCAGTCTCTCTCTCTCCTCAGTTTCTCTCTCTCCCCAGTCTCTCTCTCTCCCCCGCCTCCTCCGTCTCTCCTCTGCCCACGCAATCTCACTCTCTCTCTCTCCCCAGTCTCTCTCTCCACCCCCCCCCCCAAGTCTCTCTCCCCCATTCTCTCTCTCTCTCTCCCTCTCTCTCTCACCCGCAGTCTCTCCCTCTCTCTCTCTCTCTTCGCAAGTATCTCTCTCTCCCCCTCCCCCTTCCCCTCCGTCTCGCTCTCTCTCTCTTTCATATCCCTCCCCAGTCTCTCACTCTCTCTCCCCAGTCTCTCTCTCTCCCCACCACCCCGCCCAGTCTCTCTCACTCTCTCTCCCCCAATCTTTCTCTCTCTTTCCCCACCATCTCTCTCTTGCTCTCCCCCCAGTCTCTCTCTCTCTCTCTCTCTCTCTCCCCTCTCTTTCTCCAACCCCCAGTCTCTCTCTCTCTCTCTCTCTCTCCCAGTCTCTCCCTCTCTCTCGCTCTCTCTCTCTCTCTCTCTTCCCCCCAGTCTCTCTCTCTCTTTTTCCTATCCCTCCCCAGTCTCTCTCTCTCTCTCCCCAGTCTCTCTCTCCCCAGTCTCTCTCCCCAGTCTCTCTCTCCCTCTACCCCAGTCTCTCTATCTCTCTCTCTCTCTCCCAGTCTTGCTCTCTCTTTCCTTTCCCTCCCCAGTCTCTCTCTCTCCTCAGTTTCTCTCTCTCCCCAGTCTCTCTCTCCCCCGCCTCCTCCGTCTCTCCTCTGCCCATGCAATCTCCCTCTCTCTCTCTCCCCAGTCTCTCTCTCCACCCCCCCCCCCAGTCTCTCTCCCCCATTCTCTCTCTCTCTCTCCCCCCAGTCTCTCTCTCTCTCTGTCTGCCCAGTCTCTCTCTCTCTCTCTGTCCAGTCCCTCTCTCTCTTCACCCTCCCCCCAGTCCTCCCCCCGCCCGTTCCTCCTCCACACTCCCAGTCTCTCTCTCTCTCTCCCTAGTCTCTCTCTCTCTCTCTCTCTCCCCCGCAGTCAATCTCGCTCTCTCTCTGGCAGTCTCTCTGCCCCCCCAACCCCACCCCCACTTGCGCTCTCTCTCTCTACCCCCCCGTTTCGATCTCTCTCTCTCCTCCAGTCTCTCTCTCTCACTCTCTCTCTCTCCCCCAGTCTCTCTCCCTCACAGGCTCTGCACCCCCCTCCCCAGTCTCTCTCTCTCCTCAGTTTCTCTCTCTCCCCAGTCTCTCTCTCTCTCCCCCCCCCCAGCCTCCTCCGTCTCTCCCCTGCCAACGCAATCTCCCTCTCTCTCTCTCCCCAGCCCCCGCCCAGTCTCTCTCGCTCTATCTCCCCCAATCTCTCTCACTCTCCCCCCCCCAGTCTCTCTCTCACTCCCCTCCCCAGTCTCTCTCTCTCTTCCCCCAATCTCTCGCTCTCTCTCCCCCATCTCTCTCTCGCTCCCCCCCCTGAGTCTCTCTCACTCTCACCCCACCCCCCCAGTCTCGCTCTCTCTCTCTCCCCTCCCCAATCTCTCTCTCTCTCGCCCCCCAGTCGCTCTCTCTCTGTCTGCCCAGTCGCGCTCTCTCTCTCCCCTCCCCAATCTCTCTCTCTCTCTACCACCAGTCTCTCTCTCGCTCTCTCACTCGTCTCTCTCTCTCTCTCCCCCGGAATCAATCTCTCTCTCCCCCCCCCAGTCTCTATCTCTCTCTCTCCCCGCCAGTCTCTCCCCCCCCCAGTGTCCCTCTCTCTCTCTCTCCTCCCCCCCACTCTCTCTCTCCCCCAGTCTCTCGCTCTCTCTCCCCCCAGTCTCTCTCTCGCTCTCCACCCCCGCCCCCCCCACCAGTCTCTCTCTCTCCCTCTCCCCCAGTCTCTCCCCCCAGTGTCTCTCTCTCTCTCTCTCTCCTCCCCCCACTCTCTCTCTCCCCCAGTCTCTCTCACTCTCTCTCCCCCAGTCTCTCGCTCTCTCTCCCCCTCACAGTCTCTCTCTCTCGCCACCCCCCACCCCAGTCTCTCCCTCTCTCTCTCTCTCTCTCCCAGTCTCTCCCACCCCCAGTCTCTCTTGCTCTCTCTCTCCCCCAGTCTATCACTCTCTCTCTCTCTCTCTCTCTCTCTCTCACTCCCCTCAGTCTCTCTCTCTCTCTCTCACTACCCTCAGTCTCTCACTCCCCTGGTGTCTCTCACTCTCTACCCACCCCCAAGACTCTCTCTCTCACCCCCCAATCTCTTTCTCGCTCTTCCACCCCCAGTCTCTCTCTCTCACTCTCTCTCTCTCTCCCCCCAGTCTCTTTCTCTCTCCCCCAGTCTCTAAATCTCTCTTCCCCCCAGTCTCTCTCTCTCTCAGCCTCCCATTCTCTCCCTCACCCTCCCCATTCTCTCTCTCTCCCCAGTCTCTCTCTCTCTCTCTCCCTCTCTCTCACCAGTCTCTCCTCCGCCCAGTCTCTCTCTCTCGCTCTCTCCCCAGTCTCTCTCACCCCAAAACTCTCTCCCTCCCAGTCTCTGGCTCCCCCCAGTCTCTCTCCCCGAACTTCTCTCTCTCTCTCTCTCCCCAATCTCTCTCTCCCTCTACCCCAGTTTCTCTCTCTCTCTCATTCTCTCTCTCCCAGTCTCTCCCTCTCTCTCGCTCTCTCCCCCCCAGTCTCTCTCTCTCTTTTTCCTATCCCTCCCCAGTCTCTCTCTCTCTCTCTCTCCCCAGTCTCTCTCTCCCCAGTCTCTCTCCCCAGTCTCTCTCTCCCTCTACCCCAGTCTCTCTATCTCTCTCTCTCTCTCCCAGTCTTGCTCTCTCTTTCCTTTCCCTCTCCAGTCTCTCTCTCTCCTCAGTTTCTCTCTCTCCCCAGTCTCTCTCTCTCCCCCGCCTCCTCCGTCTCTCCTCTGCCCACGCAATCTCACTCTCTCTCTCTCCCCAGTCTCTCTCTCCACCCCCCCCAAGTCTCTCTCCCCCATTCTCTCTCTCTCTCTCCCTCTCTCTCTCACCCGCAGTCTCTCCCTCTCTCTCTCTCTCTTCGCAAGTATCTCTCTCTCCCCCTCCCCCTTCCCCTCCGTCTCGCTCTCTCTCTCTTTCATATCCCTCCCCAGTCTCTCACTCTCTCTCCCCAGTCTCTCTCTCTCCCCCCCACCCTGCCCAGTCTCTCTCACTCTCTCTCCCCCAATCTTTCTCTCTCTTTCCCCACCATCTCTCTCTTGCTCTCCCCCCAGTCTCTCTCTCTCTCTCTCTCTCTCTCCCCTCTCTTTCTCCAACCCCCAGTCTCTCTCTCTCTCTCTCTCTCTCTCCCAGTCTCTCCCTCTCTCTCCCTCTCTCTCTCTCTCTCTTCCCCCCAGTCTCTCTCTCTCTTTTTCCTATCCCTCCCCAGTCTCTCTCTCTCTCTCCCCAGTCTCTCTCTCCCCAGTCTCTCTCCCCAGTCTCTCTCTCCCTCTACCCCAGTCTCTCTATCTCTCTCTCTCTCTCCCAGTCTTGCTCTCTCTTTCCTTTCCCTCCCCAGTCTCTCTCTCTCCTCAGTTTCTCTCTCTCCCCAGTCTCTCTCTCTCCCCCGTCTCCTCCGTCTCTCCTCTGCCCACGCAATCTCCCTCTCTCTCTCTCCCTCTCTCTCTCTCCACCCCCCCCCCCAGTCTCTCTCCCCCATTCTCTCTCTCTCTCCCCCCAGTCTCTCTCTCTCTCTGTCTGCCCAGTCTCTCTCTCTCTCTCTCTGTCCAGTCCCTCTCTCTCTCCACCCTCCCCGAAGTCCTCCGCCCGCCCGTTCCTCCCCCGCACTCCCAGTCTCTCTCTCTCTCTCCCTAGTCTCTCTCTCTCTCTCTCTCTCTCTCCCCCGCAGTCAATCTCGCTCTCTCTCCCCCCCAGTCTCTCTGCCCCCCCAAACCCACCCCCACTTGCTCGCTCTCTCTACCCCCCAGTTTTGATTTCTCTCTCTCCTCCAGTCTCTCTCTCTCACTCTCTCTCTCTCCCCCAGTCTCTCTGCCTCACCAGTCTCTGCACCGCCCCTCCCCAGTCTCTCTCTCTCTCTCTCTCTCTCTGCCCCCCAGTCTCTCACTCCCCTGGTGTCTCTCACTCTCTCCCCCCACCCCCAAGACTCTCTCTCTCTCCCCCCAATCTCTTTCTCGCTCTCCCACCCCCAGTCTCTCTCTCTCACTCTCTCTCTCTCTCCCCCAGTCTCTTTCTCTCTCCCCCAGTCTCTAAATCTCTCTTCCCCCAGTCTCTCTCTCTCAGCCCCCCAGTCTCTCCCTCACCCTCCCCATTCTCTCTCTCTCCCCAGTGTCTCTCTCTCTCTCTCTCCCTAGTCTCTCGCTCTTTTTCTCTCTCCCCCGCAGTCAATCTCGCTCTCTCTACCCAGTCTCACTCCCCCCACCAACCCCATCCCCAGTTGCTCTCTCTCTCTACCCCCCAGTCTCTATCTCTCACTCTCTCTCTCTCCCCCAGCCTCTCACTCCCCTGGCGTCTCTCATTCTCTCCCCCCAGACTCTCTCTCTCTCCCCCCCAATCTCTTTCTCGCTCTCCCACCCCCAGTCTCACTCTCTCATTCTCTCTCTCACTCCTCCAGTCTCTCTCTCTCCCCCAGTCTCTTTCTCTCTCCCCCCGTCTCTAAATCTCTCTCTCCCCTGTCTCTCTCTCTCAGCCACCCAGTCTGTCCCCCGCCCTCCCCATTCTCTCTCTCTCTCTACCCGTCTCTCTCTCTGCCCACCCCCCCACCCCCAAGTCTCTCTCTCTCTCCCTCACCAGTCTGTCCCCTGCCCAGTCTCTCTCTCTCGCTCTCTCCCCAGTCTCTCTCTCCCCAAGACTCTCTCCCTCCCCGTCTCTCGCTCCCCCATTCTATCTCCCCGAATGTCTCTCACTCTCTCTCTCCCCAATCTCTCTCTCCCTCTACCCCAGTCTCTCCCCCTCATTCTCTCTCTCCCCCAGTCTCTCTCTCTCTTTACTATCCCTCCCCAGTCTCTCTCTCTCTCCCCAATCTCTCTTTCCCTCTACCCCCCAATCTCTCCCTCTATCTCTCTCTCTCTCTCCCTCAGTCACTCTCTCTTTTTCCTAACCCTCCCCAGTCTCTCTCTCTCCCCAGTCTCTTTCTCTCTCCCCCAATCTCTAAATCTCTCTCCCCCCAGTCTCTCTCTCTCAGCCTCCCATTCTCTCCCTCACCCTCCCCATTCTCTCTCTCTCCCCAGTCTCTCTCTCTCTCTCTCCCTCTCTCTCACCAGTCTCTCCTCCGCCCAGTCTCTCTCTCTCGCTCTCTCCCCAGTCTCTCTCTCCCCAAGACTCTCTCCCTCCCAGTCTCTGGCTCCCCCCAGTCTCTCTCCCCGAATCTCTCTCTCTCTCTCTCCCCAATCTCTCTCTCCCTCTACCCCAGTTTCTCTCTCTCTCTCATTCTCTCTCTCCCAGTCTCTCCCTCTCTCTCTCTCTCTCCCCAATCTCTCTCTCCCTCTACCCCAGTTTCTCTCTCTCTCTCATTCTCTCTCTCCCAGTCTCTCCCTCTCTCTCTCTCTCTTTCTCTCTTCCCCCCAGTCTCTCGCTCTCTCTTTTTCCTATCCCTCCACAGTCTCTCTCTCTCTCTCCCCAGTCTCTCTCTCCCCAGTCTCTCTCCCCAGTCTCTCTCTCCCTCTACCCCAGTCTCTCTATCTCTCTCTCTCTCTCTCCCAGTCTTGCTCTCTCTTTCCTATCCCTCCCCAGTCTCTCTCTCCTCAGTTTCTCTCTCTCCCCAGTCTCTCTCTCTCCCCCGCCTCCTCCGTCTCTCCTCTGCCCACGCAATCTCCCTCTCTCTCTCTCCCCAGTCTCTCTCTCCACCACCCCCTCAGTCTCTCTCCCCCAGTCTCTCTCTCTCTCTCCCTCTCTCTCTCACCTGCAGTCTCTCCCTTTCTCTCTCTCTCTCCGCAAGTATCTCTCTCTCCCCCTCCCCCATCCCCTCCATCTCGCTCTCTCTCTTTCATATCCCTCCCCAGTCTCTCACTCTCTCTCCCCAGTCTCTCTCTCTCCCCCCCACACCGCCCAGTCTCTCTTGCTCTCTCTCCCCCAATCTTTCTCTCTCTCTCCCCACCATCTCTCTCTTGCTCTCCCCCCCAGTCCCTCTCTCTCTCCCCTCTCTTTCTCCAACCCCCAGTCTCTCTCTCACTCTCTCTCTCTCTCTCCCCCAGTTTCTACCTCTCTCTTCCCCCAGTCTCTCTCTCTCTCTGTCCAGTCCCTCTCTCTCTCCACCCTCCCCCCAGTCCTCCCCCCGCCCGTTCCTCCTCCACACTCCCAGTCTCTCTCTCTCTCTCTCCCTAGTCTATCTCTCTCTCTCTCTCTCTCTCTCTCTCCCCCCCGCAGTCAATCTCGCTCTCTCTCCCGCAATCTCTCTGCCCCCCCAACCCCACCCCCACTTGCTCTCTCTCTCTCTACCCCCCAGTTTCGATCTCTCTCTCTCCCCCAGTCTCTCTCCCTCACAGGCTCTGCACCCCCCCTCCCCAGTCTCTCTCTCTCTCTCTCTCTCTCTCTCTGCCCTCCAGTCTCTCACTCCCCTGATGTCTCTCACTCTCTCCCCCCACACCCAAGACTCTCTCTCTCCCCCCAATCTCTTTCTCGCTCTCCCACCCCCAGTCTCTCTCTCTCACTCTCTCTCTCCCCCAGTCTCTTTCTCTCTCCCCCAGTCTCTAAATCTCTCTTCCCCCAGTCTGTCTCTCTCAGCCCCCCAGTCTCTCCCTCACCCTCCCCATTCTCTCTCTCACCCCAGTCTCTCTCTCTCTCGCTCTCTCCCTAGTCTCTCTCTCTCCACCCCCCACCCCGCCCAGTCTCTCTCACTCTCTCTCCCCCAATCTTTCTCTCTCTTTCCCCACCATCTCTCTCTTTCTCCAACCCCCAGTCTCTCTCTCTCTCTCTCTCTCCCCCAGTTTCTCCCTCTCTCTCCCCCCAGTCTCTCTCTCTCTCTCTCTGTCTGCCCAGTCTCTCTCTCTCTCTCTGTCCAGTCCCTCTCTCTCTCCACCCTCCCCGAAGTCCTCCCCCCGCCCGTTCCTCCCCCGCACTCCCAGTCTCTCTCTCTCTCTCCCTAGTCTCTCTCTCTCTCTCTCTCTCTCTCTCCCCCGCAGTCAATCTCGCTCTCTCTCCCCCCCAGTCTCTATGCCACCCCAACCCCACCCCCACTTGCTCGCTCTCTCTCTACCCCCCAGTTTCGATCTCTCTCTCTCCTCCAGTCTCTCTCTCTCACTCTCTCTCTCTCCCCCAGTCTCTCTGCCTCACCAGTCTCTGCACCCCCCCCTCCCCAGTCTCTCTCTCTCTCTCTCTCTCTGCCCCCCAGTCTCTCACTCCCCTGGTGTCTCTCACTCTCTCTCCCCACACCCAAGACTCTCTCTCTCCCCCCAATCTCTTTCTCGCTCTCCCACCCCCAGTCTCTCTCTCTCACTCCCCCAGTCTCTTTCTCTCTCCCCCAGTCTCTAAATCTCTCTTCTCCCAGTCTCTCTCTCTCAGCCCCCCAGTCCCTCCCTCACCCTCCCCATTCTCTCTCTCTCCCCAGTCTCTCTCTCTCTCTCTCTCCCTAGTCTCTCGCTCTTTCTCGCTCTTTCTCGCTCTACCCCGCAGTCAATCTCGCTCTCTCTACCCAGTCTCACTCCCCCCCCCAACCCCATCCCCAGTTGCTCTCTCTCTGTACCCCCCAGTCTCTATCTCTCACTCTCTCTCTCTCCCCTAGCCTCTCACTCCCCTGGTGTCTCTCATTCGCTCCCCCCAGACTCTCTCTCTCTCCCCCCCAATCTCTTTCTCGCTCTCCCACCCCCAGTCTCACTCTCTCATTCTCTCTCTCACTCCTCCAGTCTCTCTCTCTCCCCCAGTCTCTTTCTCTCTCCCCCGTCTCTAAATCTCTCTCACCCCTGTCTCTCTCTCTCAGCCACCCAGTCTGTCCCCCGCCCTCTCCATTCTCTCTCTCTCTCTACCCGTCTCTCTCTCTGCCCACCCCCCCACCCCCAAGTCTCTCTCTCTCTCCCTCACCAGTCTCTCCCCTGCCCAGTCTCTCTCTCTCGCTTTCTCCCCAGTCTCTCTCTCCCCAAGACTCTCTCCATCCCCGTCTCTCGCTCCCCCCATTCTATCTCCCCGAATCTCTCTCTCTCTCTCTCTCTCCCCAATCTCTCTCTCTCTTTACTATCCCTCCCCAGTCTCTCTCTCTCTCCCCAATCTCTCTTTCCCTCTACCCCCCCAATCTCTCCCTCTATCTCTCTCTCTCTCTCTCCCTCAGTCACTCTCTCTTTTTCCTATCCCTCCCCAGTCTCTCTCTCTCCCCAGTCTCTTTCTCTCTCCCCCAATCTCTAAATCTCTCTCCCCCCAGTCTCTCTCTCTCAGCCTCCCATTCTCTCCCTCACCCTCCCCATTCTCTCTCTCTCCCCAGTCTCTCTCTCTCTCTCTCCCTCTCTCTCACCAGTCTCTCCTCCACCCAGTCTCTCTCCCTCGCTCTCTCCCCAGTCTCTCTCTCCCCAAGACTCTCTCCCTCCCAGTCTCTGGCTCCCCCCAGTCTCTCTCCCCGAATCTCTCTCTCTCTCTCTCTCCCCAATCTCTCTCTCCCTCTACCCCAGTTTCTCTCTCTCTCTCATTCTCTCTCTCCCAGTCTCTCCCTCTCTCTCTCTTTCTCTCTTCCCCCCAGTCTCTCTCTCTCTCTTTTTCCTATCCCTCCCCAGTCTCTCTCTCTCTCTCCCCAGTCTCTCTCTCCCCAGTCTCTCTCCCCAGTCTCTCTCTCCCTCTACCCCAGTCTCTCTATCTCTCTCTCTCTCTCTCCCAGTCTTGCTCTCTCTTTCCTATCCCTCCCCAGTCTCTCTCTCTCCTCAGTTTCTCTCTCTCCCCAGTCTCTCTCTCTCCCCCGCCTCCTCCGTCTCTCCTCTGCCCATGCAATCGCCCTCTCTCTCTACCCAGTCTCTCTCTCCACCCCCCCCCAGTCTCTCTCCCCCAGTCTCTCTCTCTCTCTCCCTCTCTCTCTCACCCGCAGTCTCTCCCTCTCTCTCTCTCTCTCTCCGCAAGTATCTCTCTCTCCCCCTCCCCCATCCCCTCCGTCTCGCTCTCTCTCTTTCATATCCCTCCCCAGTCTCTCACTCTCTCTCCCCAGTCTCTCTCTCTCCCCCCCACACCGCCCAGTCTCTCTCGCTCTCTCTCCCCCAATCTTTCTCTCTCTCTTGCTCTCCCCCCCAGTCCCTCTCTCTCTCTCCCCTCTCTTTCTCCAACCCCCAGTCTCTCTCTCTCTCTCTCTCTCTCCCCCAGTTTCTACCTCTCTCTCCCCCCAGTCTCTCTCTCTCTCTGTCTGCCCAGTCTCTCTCTCTCTCTCTGTCCAGTCCCTCTCTCTCTCCACCCTCCCCCCAGTCCTCCCCCCGCCCGTTCCTCCTCCACACTCCCAGTCTCTCTCTCCATCTCTCTCTCCCTAGTCTATCTCTCTCTCTCTCTCTCTCTCTCTCTCCCCCGCAGTCAATCTCGCTCTCTCTCCCGCAGTCTCTCTGCCCCCCCAACCCCACCCCCACTTGCTCTCTCTCTCTCTACCCCCCAATTTCGATCTCTCTCTCTCCTCCAGTCTCTCTCTCTCATTCTCTCTCTCCCCCAGTCTCTCTCCCTCACAGGCTCTGCACCCCCCCTCCCCAGTCTCTCTCTCTCTCTCTCTCTCTGCCCCCAGTCTCTCACTCCCCTGGTGTCTCTCACTCTCTCCCCCCACACCCAAGACTCTCTCTCTCCCCCCAATCTCTTTCTCGCTCTCCCACCCCCAGTCTCTCTCTCTCACTCTCTCTCTCTCTCCCCCAGTCTCTTTCTCTCTCCCTCAGTCTCTAAATCTCTCTTCCCCCAGTCTCTCTCTCTCAGCCCCCCAGTCTCTCCCTCACCCTCCCCATTCTCTCTCTCTCCCCAGTCTCTCTCTCTCTCTCTCTCTCGCTCTTTCTCTCTCTCCCCCGCAGTCAATTTCGCTCTCTCTACCCGGTCTCACTCCCCCCCCCAACCCCATCCCCAGTTGCTCTCTCTCTCTGCCCCCCAGTCTCTATCTCTCTCTCTCTCTCCCCCAGTCTATCTCTCACTCTCTCTCTCTCTCCCCCAGTCTCTCACTCCCCTGGTGTCTCTCATTCTCTCCCCCCCCAGACTCTCTCTCTCTCCCCCCCAATCTCTTTCTCGCTCTCCCACCCCCAGTCTCACTCTCTCATTCTCTCTCTCACTCCTCCAGTCTCTCTCTCCCCCAGTCTCTTTCTCTCTCCCCCCAGTCTCTAAATCTCTCTCATCCCCTGTCTCTCTCTCTCAGCCACCCAGTCTGTCCCCCGCCCTCCCCATTCTCTCTCTCTCTCTACCCGTCTCTCTCTCTGCCCACCCCCCCACCCCCAAGTCTCTCTCCCTCTCCCTCACCAGTCTCTCCCCTGCCCAGTCTCTCTCTCTCGCTCTCTCCCCAGTCTCTCTCTCCCCAAGACTCTCTCCCTCCCCGTCTCTCGCTCTCCCCATTCTATCTCCCCGAATCTCTCTCTCTCTCCCCAATCTCTCTCTCCCGCTACCCCAGTCTCTCCCCCTCATTCTCTCTCTCCCCCAGTCTCTCTCTTTCTTTACTATCCCTCCCCAGTCTCTCTCTCTCTCTCCCCAATCTCTCTTTCCCTCTACCCCCCCCCCAGTCTCTCCCTCTATCTCTCTCTCTCTCTCTCCCTCAGTCTCTCTCTCCCCAGTCTCTCTCTCTCCCCGCCGCCTCCTCCGTCTCTCCCCTGCCCATGCAATCTCCCCCTCTCTCTCTCCCCAGTCTCTCTCTCTCTCTCTCTCTCTCCCCGACCCCCGCCCAGTCTCTCTCGCTCTCTCTACCCCAGTCTCTCTCTCTCTCCCCCCATCTCTCACTCGCTCTCCCCCACAGTCTCTCTCACTCTTCCCCCCCACCTGTAGTCTTTCTCTCTCCCCCATTATCTCTCTCTCTCTCTCCCAGTCTCTCTCTCTCACTCTCTCTCTCTCTTCCACAGTCTCTCTCCCCCTCGGTCTCTCCCCCCAGTGTCTCTCTCTCTCCCCTCTCTCTCCCCCCACCCCCCAGTCTCTCTCTCTCTCTCTCTCTCTCCCAGTCTCTCCCACCCCCAGTCTCTCTTGCTCAACCTCCACTGTATCTCTGCCCCCCCGCCCCAATCTCTCTCTCCATCCCCACAACAACTCTCTCCTTCCTGTCTCTACCTTCCCCACCCCCCAGTCTCTCTCACCCCACCCCAGTCTCTCTCCTCCAATCTCTCTTTCTCTCACTCCTCTCAGTTTCTTTCTCTCCCTCTCTCTCCCCCACAGTCTCTCCATTTTTCTATCTCTCTCTCTCCGCAAGTCTCCCTCTCTCTACCCTCCCCATCCCCCCCATTTCTCTGTCTTTCCTATCCCTCCCCAGTCTCTCTCTCTCCTCAGTTTCTCTCTCTCCCCAGTCTCTCTCTCTCCCCGCCGCCTCCTCCGTCTCTCCCCTGCCCATGCAATCTCTCTCTCTCCCCCTAGTCTCTCTCACTCTTCCCCCCCCACCCGTAGTCTCTCTCTCTCTCTCTCTCTCCCCTCTCTCTCTCTCCCACTCCCAGTCTCTCTCATTCTCTCCCCCTAGTCTATCCCTCTCTCTCCTCCCAGTCTCTCTCTCTCCATCCTCTCGCTCACCGTCTCTCCCCCGCACCCACAGCTTCTCTCTCTCTCCCCCCAGTCAATCTCGCTCTCTCTCCCCCAATCTCTCTCCCCCACCCCACCCCCACTCCCAGTTTATCTTTCTCCCTCCCACCCATTATCTCTCTCTCTCTCTCCCAGTCTCTCTCTCTCACTCTCCCTCTCTCTCTTCCCCCAGTCTCTCCCCCTCGGTCTCTCCCCCCAGTGTCTCTCTCTCTCCCCCCACCCCCCCAATCTTTCTCTCTCATGCCCTCCTAGTCTCTCTCTCTCTCTCTCTCTCCCAGTCTCTCCCACCCCCAGTCTCTCTTGCTCTCTCTCCCCAGTCTCTCTGCCCGCCCCGCCCCAATCTCTCTCTCCATCCCCGCAGTCACTCTCTCCCTCCTGTCTCTACCTTCCCCACCCCCCCCTCACCCCACCCCAGTCTCTCTGCGCCAGTCTCTCTCTCTCTCTCTCTCTCACTCCCCTCAGTTTCTTTCTCTCCCTTTCTCTCCCCCACAGTCTCTCCATTTTTCTCTCTCTCCGTAAGTCTCTCTCTCTCTCTCTCTCCCTCCCCATCCCCCCGTCTCTCTCTCTTTCCTATCCCTCCCCAGTCTCTCGCTCTCTCTCTCTCTCCTCAGTTTCTCTATCTTCCCCAGTCTCTCTCTCGCTCTCCCCCCAGCCTCTCTCACACCGCCCCCACCCCCCCCAGTGGCTCTCTCTCTCACTCTCCTCCTCAGTCTATCTCTCTCTACCCCCAGTCTCTCTCTCTCTGTCTGCCCAGTCTCTCTCTCTCTCTCTCTCTCTCTCTGTCCAGTCTCTCTCTCAGCACCCTCCGCCTCCCCGCCCGTCTCTCCACTGCACCCCCAGTCTCTCTCTCTCTCTACCTAATCTCTTTCTCTCTCTCCCCCCCCCCGCAGTCAATCCCACTCTCTCTCCCCCCAGTCTCTCTACACCCCAACCCCACCCCCAGTTTTGCTCTCTCTCTCTCCCCCCCAGTCTCTATCTCTCCCCCTGTTTCTCTCCCCCCCAGTCTCTCCCCCACAGTGTCTCTCTCTCTCTCCCTCTCTCTCTCCTCCCCCCACTCTCTCAATCTTCCCCAGTCTCTCTCTCTCCCTAGTCTCTCTCTCTCAGCCCCTCAGTCTCTCCCCTGCCCTCCCATTCTCTCTCCCTCTGCGCCCCCCAGTCTCTCACGCTCTCTTCCCCCCTCAGTCTGTCTCTTTCTCTCTCCCCCCAGTGCCTCTCTCTCTCCCTCCCTCCCAGTCTCTCCCACTCGCAGTCTCTCTCTCCCCCCCAGATTCTCTCTCTCCCAGTCTCTCTCTCCCTCCAATCCTCTCACTCTCTCTCTCTCTCTCTCCCCAGTCTCTTTCTCCCTCTACCCCAGTTTCTCTCTCTCTCTCTCTCCTCCTCCAGTCTCTCTCTCTCCCCCACAGTCCCTCTCACTCCCTAGTCTCTTTCTCTCAGCCCCCCAGTCTCTCCCCCGCATCCCCATTCTCTCTCCCTCCGCGCCCCCGTCTCTCCCTCGCCCCCCAGTCTCTCGCGCTCTCTTCCCCCCTCAGTCTCACTCTTTCTCTCTCCCCCCAGTGTCTCTCTCTCTCCCTCCCTCCCAGTCTCTCCCACTCGCAGTCTCTTTTTCCCCCCAGATTCTCTCTCTCCCAGTCTCTCTCTCCCTCCAATCCTCTCTCTCTCTCTCTCCACAGTCTCTCTCTCCCTCTGCCCCAGTTTCTCTCTCTCTCTCTCTCTCCTCCTCCAGTCTCTCTCTCTCCCCCACAGTCCCTCTCGCTCCCTAGTCTCTCTCTGTCAGCCCCACAATCTCTCCCCGCCCCCCCCCCACATTCTCTCTCTCTCCCTCCCCCAGCCTCTTTCTCACTCTCTCCCCCCCTCCCCCCCTCCCCCCAGTCTCACTCTCCACCCAACCCCCCTATTCTGTCTCTCTCTCTCTCTCTCCCAGTCTCTCTCTCCCCCAGTCTCTCTCTCTCTCTCTTTCCCCCCCAGGCTCTCTTTCTCTCTCTCCCCCACCAATCTCTCTCTCACTCTCCACCCCCGGCCCAGTCTCCCTCTCTCCCCTCCTTCCACCAGTCTCTGTCTCTCTTTCTCTCTCCCCTCACTCTCTCTCCCACTCCCAGTCTCTCTCTCCTCCCAGTCTCTCTCTCTCTCTCTCTGCCCAGTCTCTCTCTCTCTCTCCCACCTAGCCAGTCTCTCGCTCTCTCCCCTCTCTCTCTCCCCTCCAGTCGCTGTTTTTCTCCCCCCAGTCTCTCTCTCTCTCTTCCCCCCCCAGTCACTCTCGCTTTCTCTCCCCGAGTCTCTCCCCCACCCCACCACCTCCAGTCTCTCTCTCTCTCTCTCTCTCTCCCCACCCCCCCCTCCCAGTCGCTCTCCCCCAGAGTCTCTCTTTCCTCCCAGTCTTCCTCTGCCTCCCTCCCCAATCTCTCTCTCGTTCTCCCCCCCAGTATCTCTCTCTCACTCTCTCCCTCCCCCAGTCTCTCCCCCCCCCCAGTATCACCCCCCTCCCCCCCGCCCCCCACCCCGCCAGTCTTTCTATCTCTCTCTCTCTCTCTCCCCCAGTCTCTCCCTCCCCTGGTGTCTCTCATTCTCTCTCCGCCGCCCCAGATTCTCTCTCTCCCTCCCCCCCCAATCTCTCTCTCGCTCTCCCAGCCCCCAGTCTCTCCTTCTCACACTCTCTCACTTCCCCAGTCTCTTTCTCTCTCCCCCCCAGTCTCTCCCTCTCTCTCCCCAGTCTCTCTCTCTCTCAGCCCCCCAGTCTCTCCCCTGCCCTCCCCATTCTCTCTCTCTCTCCCCCACCCCAGTCTCTCCCTCTCTCTCTCTGTCTCTCTGCAAGTCTCTCTCTCTCCCCCTCCCCAACCCCCAGTCTCTCTCTCTTTCCTATCCCTCCCCAGTCTCTCTCTCTCCTAAGTTTCTCTCTCTCCCCAGTCTTTCTCTCTCCCCGCCGCCTCCTCCGTCTCTCCCCTGACCACGCAATCTCCCGCTCTCTCTCCCCAGTCTCTCTCTCTCCCCCCCCCATCTCCCTCTCGCACCCCATCCCCCCAGTCTCTCTCTCTCTCCCCTCTCTCCCACCCCCAGTCACTCTGTCTGTCTCTCACCCACTTTCTCTCTCTCTCTCACCCAGTCTCTCTCTCTCTCACCCAGTCTCTCTCTCCCTAGTCTCTCTCTCTTTCTCTCTCCCCCACAGTCAATCTCGCTGTCTCTCCCCCCAGTCTCTCCCCCCAGTCTCTCCCCCCCCCGCAACCCCACCCCCAGTCTCTCTCTTTCTTTCCCCGTCTCTCTCTCTCTCCCCCTCCCCCCTCAGTCTCTCTTTCTCTCTCCCCCAGTCTCTCAGCCCCCCAGTCTCTCCCTTGCCCTCCCCATTCTCTCTCTCTCTCCACCCAGTCTCTCTCTCTCTCTTCCCCCAAGTCTCTCTCTCTCTCTCTCTCTTCCCAGTCTCTCTCTCTCCCCCCTCCCAGTTTCGCTCTCTCTCACCCCCCAGTCTCTCTCTCCCCCAGTCTCTCTCTCTCTCCCCAGTCTCTCCCATGCCCTCCCCATTCTCTCCCTCTCTCTCTCTCCCCCGTCTCTCTCTCTTTCTCCCCCCTCAAGTCTCTCTCCCTCTATCTCCCCAGTCTCTCCCCCCACCAGTGTCTCTCTCCCCCTCCCAGTCTCGCTCTCTTTCACCCCCCAGTCTCTCTCTCTCTCTCTCCCAGTCTCTCTCGCTCCCCAGTCTCTCTCTCCCCCAGTCTCTTTCTTCCCCCTCCCAGTCTCTCTCTCTCATCACCCAGTCCCTCTCTCTCTCCCCCCCCAGTCACTGTCTCTTTCCCCCAGTCTCTCCCTCTCCCCCTCCCCCCTCAGTTTCTCTCTCTTTCTCTCTCCCCCACATTTTTCTCTCTCCCTCCCCCAGTCTCTCTCTCGCGCTCTCCCCCAGTCTCTCTCTCCCCAAGACTCTCACCCTCCCAGTCTCTCGCTTCCCCCCAGTCTCCATCCCCAAGTCTCTCTCTCTCTCTCATTCTCTCTCCCCAGTCTCTCTGTCCTTCTACCCCAGTCTCTCTCTCTCTCTCCCCCAGTCTCTCCCTCTCTCCCCCCCAAGTCTCTCCCTCTATCTCTCTCTCTCTTTCTCCCAGTCTCTCTTTCTCATTCCTATCACTCCCCAGTCTCACGCTCTCTCTCTCCCATCTCTCTCTCTCTCCCCAGTCTCTCTCTCTCTCCCCTGCCCCCTCTGTCTCTCTCCTGCCCACCCAGTCGCGCTCTCTCCCTAATCACTTTCTCTCTCTCCCCACCCCCCAGTCTCTCTTGATCTCTCTCCCCCCAGTCTCTCTCTCTCTCTCCCCCCAGTCTCTCTCTCTCAGCCCACAAGTCTCTTCCCCATCCTCGCCATTCTCTCTGTCTCTCTCCTCTCCCCCAAGTCTCTCTCTCTCTCTCTCCCCAGTCTCTCTCAACCCCAGTCTCTCTCTCCCCCTACCACTCTCACTCTCTCTCTCAACCCCAGTCTGTCTCTCTCTCCCCCCAGTCTCTCTCTCTCTTTTTCCCCCATCTCTCTCTCTCACTCTCCCACCCCCCAGCCTCACTCTCCCCCAGTCTCTCTCTCTCTCTCTTTCCCACCCAGGCTCTCTCTCCCTCTCTCCCCCACCAATCTCTCTCTCACTCTCCCCCGCCCCAGTCTCCCTCTCTCCCCCCTCCCTCCACCAGTCTCTATCTCTCTTTCTCTCTCCCCTCTCTCTCTCCCACCCCAGTCTCTCTCTCCCCCCAGTCTCTCTCTGCCCAGTTTCTCTCTCTCTCCCCAGTCTCTCTCTCTCTCTCCCACCCATCCTGTCTCTCGCTCTCTCCCCTCTCTCTCTCCCCTCCAGTCGCTGTTTCTCTCCCCCCAGTCTCTCTCTCTCTCTTCCCCTGCTCCAGTCACTCTCGCTTTCTCTCCCCTAGTCTCTCCCCCACCCCCCCACCTCCAGTCTCTTTCTCTCTCTCTCCCCCCCCACCGCCCCAGTCGCTCGCCCCCAGTCTCTCTTTCCTCCCAGTCTTCCTCTGCCTCCCTCCCAAATCTCTGTCACGTTCTCCCCCCCAGTATCTCTCTCTCACTCTCTCTCTCCCCCAGTCTCTCTCTCCCCCCCTCCCCCAGTATCTGCCCTCTCCCCCCGCCAGTCTTTCTATCTCTCTCTATCTCTCTCTCTCCCCCAGTCTCTCCCTCCCCTGGTGTCTCTCATTCTCTCTCCCCGCCCCAGACTCTCTCTGTCTCCCCCCCCCCAATCTCTCTCTCGCTCTCCCACTCCCCAGTCTCTCTTTCTCACACTCTCTCATTTCCCCAGTCTCTCTCTCTCTCGCCCCAGTCTCTTTTTCTCTCACCCCCAGTCTCTCCCTCTTTCTCCCCAGTCTCTCTCTCTTCCTCTCTCTCTCCCTCGCTATCTCTCCCTCTCTCGCTCTCCGCAAGTCTCTCTCTCTCCCCCTCCCCCATCCCCCCCGTCTCTCTCTCTCTTTCCTAACCCTCCCCAGTCTCTCTCTCTCTCTTTCCCCAGTCTTTCTCTCTCCCCGCCGCCTCCTCCGTCTCTCCCCTGTCCACACAATCTCCCTCTCTCTCTCCCAAGTCTCTCTCTCTCTCCGCTCCCCAAACCCTCCACCCAGTCTCTCTCGCTCTCTCACCCCCAGTCTCTTTCTCTATCTCTCCCCACCAGTCTCTCTCTCTCTCTCTCTCTCTCTCCACTCTCTCTCTCCCACCCCCAGTCTCTCTCTCTCTCTCTCACCCAGTTTCTCTCTCTCTCTCTCTCCCCCCAGTCTCTATCTCTTTCTCCCCAGTCTCTCTTCCCCCAGTCTCTCTCTCCCCCTACCAGTCTCGCTCTCTCTCTCAACCCCAGTCTGTCTCTCTCTCCCCCCCCCAGTCTCTCTGTCCCTTCCCCCATCTCTCTCTCTCACTCTCTCCCCACCGCCCAGTCTCACTCTCCGCCCACCCCCCCCCCCCCACTCTGTCTCTCTCTCTCTCTCCCCTAGTCTCTCTCTCCCCCACCCCCACCCCAGGCTCTTTCTCTCTCTCCCGCCCACCAATCTCTCTCTCACTCTCTTCCCCGCCCCAGTCTCCCTCTCTCCCCTCCCTCCACCAGTCTCTGTCTCTTTCTCTCTCCCCTCTCTCTCTCTCCCACCCCCCGTCTCTCTCTCGCCCCAGTCTCTCTCTCTCTCTCTCTCTCTCTGCCCAGTTTCTCTCTCTCTCCCCAGTCTCTCTCTCTCTCTCTCGCACCCATCCAGTCTCTTGCTCTCTCCCCTCTCTCTCTCCCCTCCAGTCGCTGTTGCTCTCCCCCCAGTCACTCTCACTCTCTCTCCGCGAGTCTCTCCCCCAACCCCCCACCTCCAGTCTCTTTCTAACTCTCTCCCCCCCTCCCCCCCACTGTCGCTCTCCCCCAGTCTCTCTTTCCTCCCAGTCTTCCTCTGCCTCCCTCCCCAATCTCTCTCTTGTTCTCCCCCCCCCCCAGTATCTCTCTCTCTCACTCTCTCTCTCCCCCAGTCTCTCGCCCCCCCAGTATCTGCCCCCTCCCCCCGCCAGTCTTTCTATCTCTCTCTCTCTCTCTCCCTGTCTCTCACTCCCCTGATGTCTCTCATTCTCTCCCCCCCACCCCAGACTCTCTCTCTCTCTCTCTCCCCCCCAATCTCTCTCTCGCTCTCCCACTCCCCAGTCTCTCTTTCTCACACTCTCTCACTTCCCCAGTCTCTCTCTCTCTCTCTCTCGCCCCAGTCTCTTTCTCTCTCCCCTCCAGTCTCTCCCTCTCTCTCCAAAGTCTCTCCCTCTCTCTCCAAAGTCTCTCTCTCTCAGCCCCCCAGTCTCTACCTCGCCCTACCCATTCTCTCTCTCTCTCTCCCCCTCAGTCTCTCTCTCTCCCCCCCAAGTCACTCTCTCTCTCTCCCCAGTCTCTCTCTCCCCCCTCCCAGTCTCGCTCTCTCTCACTCCCCAATCTCTCTCTCTCTCCTCCCCAATCACTGTCTCTTTCCCCCAGTCTCTCTCTCTCTCCCCATACCCCCGCAGTCTCTCTCTCTTTTTCTCTCCCCAACATCTCTCTCTCTCTCTCTCCCAGTCTCTCCCAACACCAGTCTCTCTCTCTCTCTCTCCCCAATCTCTCTCTCCCTCTACCCCCCAGTCTCTCCCTCTATCTCTCTCTCTCCCCCAGTCTCTCTCTCTCTCTTCCCTATACCTCCCCAATCTCTCTCTCCCTCTCCCCAGTCTCTCTCTCCCCAGTCTCTCTCTCTCTCTCTCCCCAGTCTCTCAATCTCCCTACCCAAGTCTCTCTATCTCATTCTCTCTCTCCCCCAGTCTCTCTCTCTCTTTACTATCCCTCCCCAGTCTCTCTCTCTCTCTCCCCAATCTCTCTTTCCCTCTACCTTCCCAGTCTCTCCCTCTATCTCTCTCTCTCTCTCTACCCCAGTCTCTCTCTCTCTCTTCTCTATACCTCCCCAGTCTCTCTCTCCCTCTCCCCAGTCTCTCTCTCCCCAGTCTCTCTCTCTCCCCAGTCTCTCTCTCTCTCTCTCTCTCTCCTCAGTTCCTTCCTCTCCCCAGTCTCTCTTCCCACCCCCCACCCCCGCCTCCACTCTCTCTCCCCTACCCATGCAATCTTCCTCTCTCTCTCCCCAATTTCTCTCTCTCTCTCCCCCCCACCGCCCCCCCCGCCCCACCCCGCACAGTCTCTCTCTCTCTCTCGCTCTCCCTCCTCATCTCTCTCACTCTTCCCGCACCCCCCATTGTCTCTCTCTCTCTCTCTCTCCCCTCTCTCTCTCTCCCCAGTCTCTCCCTGTCTGCCCAGTATCTCACTCTCTTTCTCTCTTTCTCTCTCTCTCTCTGTCCAGTCTCTCTCTCTCTCCCCAGTCTCTCTCTCTCCCCCCGCAGTCAATCTCGCTCTCTCTGCCCTAGTCTCACTACCCACCCCGCACCCCGACTCGCAGTTTCTCTCTCTCCCCCCCCCCAGTCTCTCTCTCTCCCCCCAGTCTCTCTCTCTCACTCTCTCTCTCTCTCCCCCAATCTCTCCCCCCCACCCAGTGTCTCTCTCACTCTCTCCTCCCCACCTACTCTCTCTCACTCCCCTACAGTCTCTCTCGCTCCCGAGTTGCTCTCTCTCAGCCCCCCAGTCTCCTCCCCGCCCCCCCATTCTCTCTCTCTCTCCCTCCCCGATCTCTCTCTACCCCCCCAGTCTCTCTCTCCCTCTCTCGACCCCCCAAGTCTCTCTCTCTCTCTCTCCCTCCCCCAGCCTCTCTTTCTCTCTCCCCTCTCTCTCTCCCCCCCAGTCTCTCTCTCCCTCTCTCGCCCTCTCACGCACCCCCCCCAAGTCTCTCTCTCTCTCTCTCTCTCCCAGTCTCTCCCACCCCCAGTCTCTCTTGCTCCCTCTCCCCCAGTCTCTCCCTCTCCTCCCCCCAGTCTTTCTCTCCACCCCTCCAGTCTCTCTCTCCTTCCAGACTCACTTCCCCCCCCCACAGTCTCTCTCACACATTCCCCCCTAGTCTCTCTCTCTTTCTCTCTCGCTCCCCTCAGTCTCTCTCTCTCCCACTCTCTCTCCCCCGCAGTCTCTCCCTCTCTCTCTCTGTCCGCAAGTCACTCTCTCTCCCCCTCTCTCTCCACCTCCCCCATCCCCCGTCTCTCTCTCTCTTTCCTATCACTCCCCAGTCTCTCTCTCTCTCCTCAGTTTCTCTCTCTCCCTAGTCTTTCTCTCTCCCCCGCCCCCCTCCGCCTCCATCCTCCCAGCTCTCTCTACCCTGCCCATGCAATGTCTCTCTTTCTCCCCAGTCTCTATCTCCCCCCACCACCCCCCCCCCCCACCGTCCGCCCAGTCTCTCTCGCTCTCTCTCTCCCAGTCTCTCTCTCTCTCTCTCTCTCTCTCCCCCCCCCAGTCTCAGTCTCCTTCTCTCTCCTCCCTTCAGTCTCTCTCTCTCTCTCTCTCTCCCCCCAGACTCTCTCTCTCTCTGTCCAGTCTCTCTCTCTCTCCACCCTCCCACCTCTCTCCCTAGTCTCTCTCTCTCTCAGCCCCTCAGTCTCTCACCCACATTCTCTCTCCCTCCGCACCCCCCCCAGTCTCTCTCTCTCTCTCCCCAGTCTCTCTCTCCCCCCCACAGTCTCTCTCTCTCTCCCTCACCCCCCCAGTCTCTCTCTCTCTCTCTTACCCCCCTCAGTCTCTCTCTCTTTCTCGCTCCCCCCAGTGTCTCTCTCTCTCTCTCTCTCCCTCTCTCTCCCACCGCAGTCTCTCTCTCTCCCCGAGATTCTCTCTCCCCCAGTCTCTCTCTCTCTCTCTCTCCCCACTCTCTCTCTTTCTCTGCCCCCCCCCCCAGTCTCTCTCTCTCTCTCCCCCAGTCTCTCTCTCTCCCCCCAGTCTCTCTCTCTCTCTCTCTCTGTCCAGTCTCTCTCTCTCCACCCTCCCACCTCTCTCCCTAGTCTCTCTCTCTCAGCCCCCCCAGTCTCTTCTCCCCACTCTCTCTCTTTCTCTGCCCCCCCCCCCAGTCTCTCTCTCTCTCTCCCCCAGTCTCTCTCTCTCCCCCCAGTCTTTCTCTCTCTCTCTCTCTGTCCAGTCTCTCTCTCTCCACCCTCCCACCTCTCTCCCTAGTCTCTCTCTCTCAGCCCCCCCAGTCTCTCCTCCACATTCTCTCTCCCTCCGCCCCCCCAGTCTCTCTCTCTCTCTCCCCAAGTCTCTCTCTCCCCCAGTCTCTCTCTCTCTCTCTCTCTCTCTCTCTCCCTCTCTCCCCAGTCTCTCTCTCCCTCTACCCCAGTTTCTCTCTCTCTCTCTCACTCTCCCCCAGTCTCTCCCTCTCTCCCCACCCCCCACCAGTCTCTCTCTTTCACTCTCTCTCCCCAAGTCTCTCTCTCTCTCTCAGCTCCCCCAGTCTCTTCCCCGCCCCCCCATTCTCTCTCTCACCCCTCTCTCTCCCCCAACAGTCTCTCTCCCCCCCAGTCGCTCTCTCCTTCTCTACCCCCCTCAGTCTCTCTCTTTCTCTCCCACCAGTGCCTCTCTCTCTCCCAGTCTCTCCCACCCCCAGTCTCTCTTGCTCTCTCTCTCCCCCAGTCTCTCTCCCCCCACCTGACTCTCTCTCCACCACCCCCAGTCTGTCTCTCCCTCCAGTCTCTCTCCCCCCTCCCCAGTCTCTCCCTCCCTCCAGTCTCTCTTCCCCCCCAGACTCTATCGCCGCACCCACCACCCCCCCACCCCAGGCTCTCCTCCCCAAGTCTCTCTCTCTCTCTCACTCCCCTAAGTCTCTCTCTCTCTCTATCTCTCTCCCCCACAGTCTCACCCTCTCTCTCTCTCCGCAAGTCTCTCTCTCTCCCTCGCCCCCGTCTCTCTCTCTCTCTCTCTCCCCAGTCTCTCTCTCCCTCTACCCCAGTTTCTCTCTCTCTCTCTCTCTCCCTCTCTCCCCCAGTCTCTCCCTCTCTCTCTCTCCCCCTCAGTCTCTCTCTCTCTCACTCTCTCTCTCACCAAGTCTGTCTCTCTCTCTCACCCCAGTCTCTCTCTCTCTCTCCCTCACCCCCCCAGTCTCTCTCTCTCTCTCTCTCTCTTAACCCCCTCAGTCTCTCTCTCTTTCTCTCTCCCCCCATTGTCTCTATCTCTCTCTCTCCCTCTCTCCCAGTCTCTCCCACCGCAGTCTCTCTCTCTCTCTCCCCCAGACTCTCTCTCCCCCAGTCTCTCTCTCTCTCTCTCTCTCTCTCTCTCCCTCTCTCCCCAGTCTCTCTCTCCCTCTACCCCAGTTTCTCTCTCTCTCTCTCACTCTCCCCCAGTCTCTCCCTCTCTCCTCACCCACCACCAGTCTCTCTCTTTCACTCTCTCTCCCCAAGTCTCTCTCTCTCTCTCAGCTCCCCCAGTCTCTTCCCCGCCCCCCCATTCTCTCTCTCACCCCTCTCTCTCCCCCAACAGTCTCTCTCCCCCCCAGTCGCTCTCTCCTTCTCTACCCCCCTCAGTCTCTCTCTTTCTCTCCCACCAGTGCCTCTCTCTCTCCCAGTCTCTCCCACCCCCAGTCTCTCTTGCTCTCTCTCTCCCCCAGTCTCTCTCCCCCCACCACCCCCAGTCTGTCTCTCCCTCCAGTCTCTCTCCCCCCTCCCCAGTCTCTCCCTCCCTCCAGTCTCTCTTCCCCCCCAGTCTCTATCGCCGCACCCACCACCCCCCCCACCCCAGGCTCTCCTCCCCAAGTCTCTCTCTCTCTCTCACTCCCCTCAGTCTCTCTCTCTCTCTATCTCTCTCCCCCACAGTCTCACCCTCTCTCTCCGCAAGTCTCTCTCTCTCCCCCCGCCCCCGTCTCTCTCTCTCTCTCTCCCCAGTCTCTCTCTCCCTCTACCCCAGTTTCTCTCTCTCTCTCTCCCTCTCTCCCCCAGTCTCTTCCTCTCTCTCTCTCCCTCTCAGTCTCTCTCTCTCTCACTCTCTCTCTCACCAAGTCTCTCTCTCTCTCACCCCAGTCTCTCTCTCGCTCTCTCCCTCACCCGCCCAGTCTCTCTCTCTCTCTCTCTCTCTTAACCCCCTCAGTCTCTCTCTCTTTCTCTCTCCCCCCAGTGTCTCTCTCTCTCTCCCTCTCTCCCAGTCTCTCCCACCGCAGTCTCTCTCTCTTGCTTCCCTAGATTCTCTCTCCCCCCAGTCTCTCTCCCCGAATCTCTCTCTCTCTCTCTCTCCCCAGTCTCTCTCTCTCTCTCTCTCTCCCCCCCAGTCTCTCTCTCTCTCTTTCTCCCCCAGTCTCTCTCTCTCCCCCCCAGTCTCTCTCTCTCTCCCCCCAGACTCTCTCTCTCTCTCTCTGTCCAGTCTCTCTCTCTCCACCTCCCACCTCTCTCACTAGTCTCTCTTTCTCAGCCCCCTAGTCTCTCCCCCACATTCTCTCTCCCTCCGCGCCTCCTCAGTCTCTCTCTCCCTCTCTCCCCAGTCTCTCTCTCTCTCTCTACCCCACTTTCTCTCACTCTCCCCCAGTCTCTCCCTCTCTCCCCACCCTCCCACCAGTCTCTCTCTCTCACTCTCTCTCCCCAAGTCTCTCTCTCTCTCTCAGCTCCCCCAGTCTCTTCCCCGCCCCCCCATTCTCTCTCTCACCCCTCTCTCTCTCCCCCAACAGTCTCTCTCCCCCCACCAGTCCCCCACCCTGCCGCAGTCGCTCTCTCCTTCTCTATCCCCTCAGTCTCTCTCTCTTTCTCTCTCCCACAAGTGCCTCTCTCTCTCCCAGTCTCTCCCACCCCCAGTCTCTCTTGCTCTCTCTCCCCCAGTCTCTCTCCCCCCACCTGACTCTCTCTCCATCACCCCCAGTCTGTCTCTCCCGCCAGTCTCTCTCCCCCCTCCCCAGTCTCTCCCTCCCTCCAGTCTCTTCCCCCCCAATCTCTCTCGCAGCACCCCCCCAGTCTCTCCCCCCCCCAAGTCTCTCTCTCTCTCTGTCACTCCCCTCAGTCTCTCTCTCTCTCTATCTCTCTCCCCCGCAGTCTCACCCTCTCTCACTCTCTCTCCGCAAATCTCTCTCGCTCCCACCCCCTGCCCCGTCTCTCTCTCTTGCCCCAGTCTCTCTCTCCCTCTACCCCAGTTTCTCTCTCTCTCTCTCTCTCTCCCTCTGTCTCCCCAGTCTCTCCCTCTCTCTCCCCCCTCAGTCTCTCTCTCACTCTCTCTCTTACCAAGTCTGTCTCTCTCGCTCTCTAGTCTCTCTCTCTCAGCCCTCCAGTCTCATCCCCCCCCCCCACTCTCTCTCACTCTCCCTCCCCCAGCCTCTCTCTCTCTCACTCTCTGCCCTCTTTCTCTCCCCGACCCAGTCTTTATATCTCTCTTTCTCTCACCCCCCCAATCACTCTCTCTCTCTCTCTCTCTCCCAGTCTCTCCCATCCCGAGTCTCTCTTGCTCACTCTCTCCCAGTCTTTCTCCCCCCCAGTCTCTTTCTCCACCCCCCAGTCTCTCTCTCCCTCCAGTCTCTCTCTCTCTCTCTCGATCCCCTCAGTCTCTCTCTCCCCCGCAGTCTCTCCCTCTCTCTCTCTCTCTCTCCGCAATCGCTCTCTCTCCCTCTCCCCCATTCCCCCGTCTCTCTCTCTCTTTCCTATCCCTCCCCAGTCTCTCTCTCTCTATCCTCAGTATCTTTCTTTCCCCAGTCTCTCTCTCTCCCCCCGCCACCTCCATCTCTCCCCTGCCAATGGAATCTCCCTCTCTCTCTCTACCCAGTCTCTCTCTCTCTCCCCGCCCCACCCAGTCTCTCTTGCTCTCTCTTCCCAGTCTCTCTCTCTCTCCCCCATCTCTCTCTCGCTCTACCCCCCAATCTCTATCACTCTTCCCCCACCCTCCAGTCTCTCTCTCTCCCTCTCTCCCTCTCCCAACCCCAGCCTCTCTCTCTCTTCCCCCCCCCCAGTCTCTCTCTCTCTTCCCCCAGTCTCTCGCTCTCTTTCACTGTCCGGTCTCTCTCTCTCCACCCTCCCCGCCCCGTCTCTCCCCCGCACCCCCAGTCTCTCTCCCTCTCCCCAGTCTCTCTCTCTCCCCCCAGTCAATCTTGCTCTCTCTCCCCCAGACTCTCTCCCCCCCAACTTCACCCCCAGTTTCTCTCTCTCTCCCCCCCAGTCACTATCTCTCTCTCCCCCTACCCTATTCTCTCTCCACCCCAGTCTCTCCCCACCGTCTCTCTCTCTCTCTCTCTCCTCCTACCCACTCTCTCTCTCCCCCAGTTCTCTCTCTCGCTCTCCATTCTCCCAGTATCTCCCTCTCTCTCTCTCCCCAAGTCTCTCTCTCTATCTCTCCTCCCCAGTCTCACTCTCTCCCTAGTCTCTCTCTCTCAGCCCCCCAGTCTCTCCCCCACATTCTCTCTCCCTCCGCCCCCCCCAGTCTCTCTCCCTCTCTCCCAGTCTCTCTCTCCCCCCCACAGTCTCTGTCTCTCTCCCTCGCACCCCCCCAGTCTCTCTCTCTTTCTCTCTTCCCCCAGTGTCTCTCTCTCTCTCACTCTCTCTCCCCCAGACTCTCTTTCCCCCAGTCTCTCTCCCCGAGTCTCTCTCTCTCTCTCTCTCTCCCTCTCTCCCCAGTCTCTCTCTCCCTCTACACCAGTTTATCTCTCTCTCTCTCACTCTGCCCCAGTCTCTCCCTCTCTCCCCACCCCCCACCAGTCTCTCTCTCTCTCTCCCCAAGTCTCTCTCTCTCTCAGCACCCCCAGTTTCTTCCCCACCACCCCATTCTCTCTCTCACCCCTCTCTCTCTCCCCCAACAGTCTCTCTCCCCCCCCAATCTCCCCCCCCCCCCGCAGTCGCTCTCTCCTTCTCTACCCCCTCAGTCTCTCTCTCTCTTTCTCTCTCCCACCAGTGCCTCTCTCTCTCCCAGTCTCTCCCACTCCCAGTCTCTCTTGCTCTTTCTCCCCCAGTCTCTCTCCCCCACCTGACTCTCTCTCCACCACCCCCAGTCTATCTCTCCCTCCAGTCTCTCTCCCCCCTCCCCAGTCTCTCCCTCCCTCCAGTTTCTCTTCCCCCCCAGTCTCTCTCGCCGCACCCCCCCCCCCAACAGTTTCTCCCCTCCAAGTCTCTCTCTCTCTCTCACTCCCCTCAGTCTCTCTCTCTCTAGCTCTCTCCCCCACAGTCTCACCCTCTCTCTCTCTCTCCCCGCAAGTCTCTCTATCTGCCCCCCCCCCGTCATTCTCTCTCTCTCTCTCCCCAGTCTCTCTCTCCCTCTCTCTCTCTCTCTCTAGCCCCCACCCCCCCACCACAGTCTCTCTTGCTCTCTAGTCTCCTTCTCTCAGCCCTCCAGTCTCATCCCCCGCCCCCCACACTCTCTCTCACTCTTCCTCCCACAGCCTCTCTAACTCTCTCTCTCCCCTCTTTCTCTCCCCGCCCCCAGTCTCTATCTCTCTCTTTCTCTCGCCCCCCCAATCACTCTCCCTCTCTCTCCCAGTCTCTCCCATCCCCAGTCTCTCTTGCTCACTCTCCCCCAGTCTCTCTCCCCCCCAGTCTCTCTCTCCACCCCCCAGTCTCTCTCTCCCTCCAGTCTCTCTTCCCCCCAGTCTCTCTCTCTCTCGCTCCCCTCAGTCTCTCTCTCCCTCTCTCTCTCTCCCCCGCAGTCTCTCCCTCTCTCTCTCTCTCCGCAAGTCGCTCTCTCTCCCTCTCCCCCATTCCCCCGTCTCTCTCTCTCTCTTTCCTATCCCTCCCCAGTCTCTCTCTCTCTATCCTCAGTATCTTTCTTTCCCCAGTCTCTCTCTCTCCCCCCGCCACCTCCATCTCTCCCCTGCCAATGGAATCTCCCTCTCTCTCTCTACCCAGTCTCTCTCTCTCCCCGCCCCACCCAGTCTCTCTCGCTCTCTCTCCCCAGTCTCTCTCTCTATCCCCCATCTCGCTCTCCCCCCCGCCCAGTCTCTCCCACTCTTCCCCCATCCTCCAGTCTCTCTTTCTCTCCGTCTCTCCCTCTCCCACCCCCAGCTTCTCTCTCTCTCTCCCCCCCAGTCTCTCTCTCTCTCTCCCCCCAGTCTCTCTCTATCTTTCTCTGTCCTGTCTCTCTCTCCACCCTCCCCGCCCCGTCTCTCCCCCGTACCCCCAGTCTCTCTCCCTCTCCCCAGTCTCTCTCTCTCTCCCCCCAGTCAATCTTGCTCTCTCTCCCCCAGACTCTCTCCCCCCCAACCCCACCCCCAGTTTTTCTCTCTCTCTCCCCCCCCAGTCACTATCTCTCTCTCTCCCCCTCCCCCATTCTCTCTCCACCCCAGTCTCTCCCACCCCCGTCTCTCTCTCTCT
Source organism: Pristiophorus japonicus (assembly GCF_044704955.1). Lineage (NCBI taxonomy): Eukaryota > Metazoa > Chordata > Chondrichthyes > Pristiophoridae > Pristiophorus > Pristiophorus japonicus. The sequence continues at coordinate 104,167,581 of NC_091990.1, read as the reverse complement.
CTCTCTCCTCCCCCCCACCACTCTCTCTCTCCCCCAGTTCTCTCTCTCGCTCTCCACTCTCCTAGTATCTCCCTCTCTCTCTCCCAAAGTATAGGCGAGAGGCCTATAAAGGCCAGCGGGAGTCGAGCAGTTCGAGCAGTCAGTCGAGGAGGCGGGAGCTCGGAGCAGCGCGAGTCCGGGGTCGGCGAGAGGCGTACCGGTGCAGCTACAGGGAGAAGGCAAAGATACAAAGGTGACGTCACAGCCTAGGGGGTAAGTGATTGGCTGGTGATTGGTGAGTAGTTTTTCTTTTTCTTCTTATATTGGTCAGTAACTTTTAACATTGTTATTACCAGTTTAAGTGTATCTAAGGGTTAAGACATGGCAGGAGAGCTCGGTCGGGTGTTATGCTCCTCCTGTACCATGTGGGAACTCAGGGACACTTCCGGTGTCCCAGACGACTACGTGTGCGGGAAGTGTGTCCACCTCCGGCTCCTGACGGTCCGCGTTACGGAATTGGAGCTGAGGGTGGATTTACTCTGGAGCATCCACGATGCTGAGAATGACGTGAGTATCACGTGTAGTGAGTTGGTCTTACCGCAGGGAAAGGGTCCACAGCCAGATAGGGAATGGAAGACCAGCAGGAAGAGTAGTGCAAGGAAGGTAGTGCAGGGATCCCCTGTGGTCATCCCCCTGCAAAACAGATACACCGCTTTGGGTACTGTTGAGGGGAATGACTCATCAGGGGAGGGCAGCAGCAGCCAAGTTCATGGCACCGTGGCTGGCTCTGCTGCACAGGTGGGCAAGAAAAAGAGTGGGAGAGCGATAGTGATAGGGGATTCAATTGTGAGGGGAATAGATAGGCGTTTCTGCGGCCGCAACCGAGACTCCAGGATGGTATGTTGCCTCCCTGGTGCAAGGGTCAAGGATGTCTCGGAGCGGGTGCAGGACATTCTGAAAAGGGAGGGAGAACAGCCAGTTGTCGTGGTGCACATTGGTACCAACGACATAGGTAAAAAAAGGGATGAGGTCCTACGAAACGAATTTAAGGAGCTAGGAGCTAAATTAAAAAGTAGGACCTCAAAAGTAGTAATCTCGGAATTGCTACCAGTGCCACGTGATAGTCAGAGTAGGAATCGCAGGATAGCGCCGATGAATACGTGGCTTGAGCAGTGGTGCAGCAGGGAGGGATTCAAATTCCTGGGGCATTGGGACCGGTTCTGGGGGAGGTGGGACCAGTACAAACCGGACGGTCTGCACCTGGGCAGGACCGGAACCAATGTCCTAGGGGGAGTGTTTGCTAGTGCTGTTGGGGAGGATTTAAAATAATATGGCAGGGGGATGGGAACCAATGCAGGGAGACAGAGGGAAACAAAAAGGAGACAAAAGCAAAAGACAGAAAGGAGATGAGGAAAAGTGGAGGGCAGAGAAACCCAAGGCAAAGAACAAAAAGGGCCACTGTACAGCAAAATTCTAAAAGGACAAAGGGTGTTAATAAAACAAGCCTGAAGGCTTTGTGTCTTAATGCAAGGAGTATCCGCAATAAGGTGGATGAATTAATTGTGCAAATAGATGTTAACAAATATGATGTGATTGGGATTACGGAGACGTGGCTCCAGGATGATCAGGGCTGGGAACTCAACATTCAGGGGTATTCAACATTCAGGAAGGATAGAATAAAAGGAAAAGGAGGTGGGGTAGCATTGCTGGTTAAAGAGGAGATTAATGCAATAGTTAGGAAAGACAGTAGCTTGGATGATGTGGAATCTATATGGGTAGAGCTGCAGAACACCAAAGGGCAAAAAACGTTAGTAGGAGTTGTGTACAGACCTCCAAACAGTAATAGGGATGTTGGGGAGGGCATCAAACAGGAAATTAGGGGTGCATGCAATAAAGGTGTAGCAGTTATAATGGGTGACTTTAATATGCACATAGATTGGGCTAGCCAAACTGGAAGCAATACAGTGGAGGAGGATTTCCTGGAGTGCATAAGGGATGGTTTTCTAGACCAATATGTTGAGGAACCAACTAGGGGGGAGGCCATCTTAGACTGGGTGTTGTGTAATGAGAGAGGATTAATTAGCAATCTCATTGTGCGAGGCCCCTTGGGGAAGAGTGACCATAATATGGTGGAATTCTGCATTAGGATGGAGAATGAAACAGTAATTTCAGAGACCATGGTCCAGAACTTAAAGAAGGGTAACTTTGAAGGTATGAGGCGTGAATTGGCTAGGATAGATTGGCGAATGATACTTAGGAGGTTGACTGTGGATGGGCAATGGCAGACATTTAGAGACCGCATGGATGAATTACAACAATTGTACATTCCTGTCTGGCGTAAAAATAAAAAAGGGAAGGTGGCTCAACCGTGGCTATCAAGGGAAATCAGGGATAGTATTAAAGCCAAGGAAGTGGCATACAAATTGGCCAGAAATAGCAGCGAACCTGGGGACTGGGAGAAATTTAGAACTCAGCAGAGGAGGACAAAGGGTTTGATTAGGGCAGGGAAAATGGAGTACGAGAAGAAGCTTGCAGGGAACATTAAGGCGGATTGCAAAAGTTTCTATAGGTATGTAAAGAGAAAAAGGTTGGTGAAGACAAACGTAGGTCCCCTGCAGTCAGAATCAGGGGAAGTCATAACGGGGAACAAAGAAATGGCAGACCAATTGAACAAGTACTTTGGTTCGGTATTACTAAGGAGGATACAAACAACCTTCCGGATATAAAAGGGGTCAGAGGGTCTAGTAAGGAGGGGGAACTGAGGGAAATCTTTATTAGTCGGGAAATTGTGTTGGGGAAATTGATGGGATTGAAGGCCGATAAATCCCCAGGGCCTGATGGACTGCATCCTAGAGTACTTAAGGAGGTGGCCTTGGAAATAGCGGATGCATTGACAGTCATTTTCCAACATTCCATTGACTCTGGATCAGTTCCTATGGAGTGGAGGGTAGCCAATGTAACCCCACTTTTTAAAAAAGGAGGGAGAGAGAAAACAGGGAATTATAGACCGGTCAGCCTGACCTCAGTAGTGGGTAAAATGATGGAATCAATTATTAAGGATGTCATAGCAGTGCATCTGGAAAATGGTGACATGATAGGTCCAAGTCAGCATGGATTTGTGAAAGGGAAATCATGCTTGACAAATCTTCTGGAATTTTTTGAGGATGTTTCCAGTAAAGTGGACAAAGGAGAACCAGTTGATGTGGTATATTTGGACTTTCAGAAGGCTTTCGACAAGGTCCCACACAAGAGATTAATGTGCAAAGTTAAAGCACATGGGATTGGGGGTAGTGTGCTGACGTGGATTGAGAACTGGTTGTCAGACAGGAAGCAAAGAGTAGGAGTAAACGGGTACTTTTCAGAATGGCAGGCAGTGACTAGTGGAGTGCCGCAAGGTTCTGTGCTGGGGCCCCAGCTGTTTACATTGTACATTAATGATTTAGACGAGGGGATTAAATGCAGTATCTCCAAATTTGCGGATGATACTAAGTTGGGTGGCAGTGTGAGCTGCGAGGAGGATGCTATTAGGCTGCAGAGTGACTTGGATAGGTTAGGTGAGTGGGCAAATGCATGGCAGATGAAGTATAATGTGGATAAATGTGAGGTTATCCACTTTGGTGGTAAAAACAGAGAGACAGACTATTATCTGAATGGTGACAGATTAGGAAAAGGGAAGGTGCAACGAGACCTGGGTGTCATGGTACATCAGTCATTGAAGGTTAGCATGCAGGTACAGCAGGCGGTTAAGAAAGCAAATGGCATGTTGGCCTTCATAGCGAGGGGATTTGAATACAGGGGCAGGGAGGTGTTGCTACAGTTGTACAGGGCCTTGGTGAGGCCACACCTGGAGTATTGTGTACAGTTTTGGTCTCCTAACTTGAGGAAGGACATTCTTGCTATTGAGGGAGTGCAGCGAAGGTTCACCAGACTGATTCCCGGGATGGCGGGACTGACCTATCAAGAAAGATTGGATCAACTGGGCTTGTATTCACTGGAGTTCAGAAGAATGAGAGGGGACCTCATAGAAACGTTTAAAATTCTGACGGGTTTAGACAGGTTAGATGCAGAAAGAATGTTCCCAATGTTGGGGAAGTCCAGAACCAGGGGTCACAGTCTGAGGATAAGGGGTAAGCCATTTAGGACCGAGATGAGGAGAAACTTCTTCACCCAGAGAGTGGTGAACCTGTGGAATTCTCTACCACAGAAAGTAGTTGAGGCCAATTCACTAAATATATTCAAAAGGGAGTTAGATGAAGTCCTTACTACTCGGGGGATCAAGGGTTATGGCGAGAAAGCAGGAAGGGGGTACTGAAGTTTCATGTTCAGCCATGAACTCATTGAATGGCGGTGCAGGCTAGAAGGGCTGAATGGCCTGCTCCTGCACCTATTTTCTAAGTTTCTATGTTTCTCTCTCTATCTCTCCTCCCCAGTCTCACTCTCTCCCTAGTCTCTCTCACTCTCCCCCAGTCTCTACCTCTCTCCCCACCGCACACCCCCCCACCAGTCTCTCTCTCTCACTCTCTCTCCCCAAGTCTCTCTCTCTCTCAGCCCCTCCAGGCTCTTCCCCGCCCCCCCATTCTCTCTGTCACCCCTCTCTCTCTCCCCCACCAGTCTCTCTCCCCCCCAGTCTCTCCCCCCCCCCCCGCAGTCTCTCTCTCCTTCTCTACCTCCCTCAGTCTCTCTCTCTTTTTCTCTCCCACCAGTGCCTTTCTCTCTCCCAGCCTCTCCCACCCCCAGTCTCTCTTGTTCTCTCTCCCCTAGTCTCTCTCCCCCCACCAGTCTCTTTCTCCACCACCCCCAGTCCGTCTCTCCCTCCAGTCTCTCTCCCCTCTCCCCAGTCTTTCCCTCCCTCCAGTCTCTCTTCCCACCCGTCTCTCTCGCTCCCCCAGTCTCTCTCCCCCAGTCTCTCTCTCTCTCTCTCGCTCCCCTCAGTCTCTCTCTCTCTCCCTATCTCGCTCCCCCGCAGTTTCACCCTCTCTCTCTCTCCGCAACTCTCGCTCTCTCCCCCCTCCCCCCGTCTCTCTCGCTCTCTCTCTCCCCAGTCTCTCTCTCTCTCCCCGGTCTCTCTCTCTCCCCCTTCCCCACCCCTGTCTCTCTCTCTCTCTCTGTCTCTCTCTCTCTCCCTAGTCTCTCTCTCTTCCCAGTCTCTCTCTCTCCCCCCTCCCCTCCCCTCTCCCACCTCCCCCACTCTCTCTCGCTCTATCTCCCAGTCTCTCTCTCTCTCCTCTCTCTGCCCAGTCTCTCTCTCTCTCACACAGTCACTCTCTCTCTTCCCCAATCTTTCTCTCTCGCTCCCAGTCTCTCTCTCTCTCTCTCTCGCTCCCCACAGTCTCTCCCTCTCTCTCTCTCCCCCAGTCTCTCTCTCTGCCCCAGTCTCTCTTTCTCTCTCCACCAGTCTCTCTCTTCCCCCCAATCTCTCTCTCACTCTCTCCCGTCTCTCTCTCTCACGCTCTTTCCCCCCAGTCTCTCTCCCCCCTCCCCATCTCTTTCTCTCTCCACCCCAGTCTCTCCACTGCTCAACCAGTCTCTCTCTCTTTCTCCCCAGTCTCTCTCTCTCTCCCCCAGTCCCACTCTCCACCAGACACTCTCTCTCCCCCAGTCTCTCACTCTCTCCCCATTCTCTGTCTCTCTCTCTCTCTTCCCAGTCTCTCTCTCTCTCTCTCTCTCTCCCCAGTCTCTCTCTTTCTCTCGCTCCCATCCCCAGTCTCTCACTCTCTCTCTCTCTCTCTCATCCAGTCTCTCTCTGTCTGTCTCTCTCTCTCTCCCAGTCTCTCTCTCTCTCTCTCCCCCAGTCTCTCTCTCCCCCAGTCTCTCTCTCCCTCTTTCTCTCCCCAGTCTCTCTCTCCCTCTACCCCAGTCTCTCGCTCCCTTTACCCCAATCTCTCTCACTGTCTCTCCCTTCTCTTCCCCACCAGTCTCTCCCTCTCTCTCTCTCTGTGCCCAGTCTCTCCCTCCACCTCCCCCCCCATCTCTCTCTCTCGCCACCCCCCGTCTCTCTCTCTCCCCAGTCTCTCTAGCTCTCCTCCTCCCAGTCTCTCTCTCTCTCTCACCCCAGTCTTTCTCTCTCCCCCACCCCCACAGTCTCTCCCACCCCCCAGTCTCTCTCTCTCTCTCTCGCCCAGTCTCTCTCTCTCTCCTCCCCAGTCTATCTCTCTCTCCCCCCACTCTCGCTCGCTCTCCCCCCCAGTCTCTCTCTCTCTCTCTCTCCCCCCTCAGTCTCTCTCTCTCTCTCTCTCCCTCAGTCTCTCTCTCTCTCGCTACCCCCGTGTCTCTCTCTCTCTCTCCACCCCCCCAGTCTCTCTCTATCTCCCCCCCAGTCTCTCTCTCCCCCCAGTCTCTCTCTCTCTCGCTCCCCCCGTGTCTCTCTCTCTCTCCACCCCCCCTCCCAGTCTCTCTCACTTTCTCTCTCTCTCCCTCAGTCTCTCTCTCTCCCCCCAGTCTCTCTCTCTCTCTCCCCCCCCACCAGTCTCTCCCTCTCTCTCCCCCAGTTTCACTCTCGCCCCCCCCAGTCTCTCTCTCTCCCACTCCCCCTCCCCTTGCTCCCAGTCTCTCTCTCTCTCACCCCAGTCTCTCTCTCTCTCTATCTCATCCCAGCCTCTTGCATCCCCCAGTCTCTCCCACCCAGTCTCTCTACCCCCCATCTCTCTCTCTTCCCCCCCCTGTTTCTCTCCCCACCCCCCCCCCAGTCTCTCTCCCCTCCAGTCTCTCTCTCCCTCCCCCAGTCTCTTCCCCCCCCCCAGTCTCCCCCACACCCCCAGTCTCTCCCCCACACCCCCAGTCTTTCTCTCCCCTCCAGTCTCTTTCTCCCACCTCCCAGTCTCTCCCCCACACACCCAGTCTTTCTCCCCTCCAGTCTCTTTCTCCCACCCTCCAGTCTCTCCCCCGCCCCCCCCCCCAGTCTCTCTCCCGCCCCCAGTCTCTCTCTCTCACCTCCGAGTAGACATAAAGCGGTAGAACGAGGACGGCGAGCAGGAGGTCGGAGGCGGCGAGGCTGACGATGAAGAAGTTGGTTGTGGTGCGGAGCGGTTTCTCGGTGTAGACACTGAGACAGACCAGAAGGTTCCCGGCCGTGATGAGGAGGATGAGCAGGGTCCCGAGCACCAGCGCCGGGAAATCGTATCCAGAGGGCCGGGGGCCGGGCTCCGACCCATTGCCGCTCAGATTGTTCATGTTTGCGGCCCCCGGGACCAGGAGCAGTCGCTGCCCTGCGCTCCCCTCCCCTCCCACCCCCGGACACACACTGGGGTCCCAGCGGGAGGAGCGCCGGGACCCGACCCCCAAGCCCAGCCCAGAGACCCCCAGAGACTCAACCTAGGACCCCAGACCCAACCCTCTAACCAAATATTCCCCCAGACCCAGCCCGCGAAACCAAAGACTCCAGATCCAGCCCTCTAACCCAAAGACCCCAGACCCAGCCCTCTAACCCAAAGATTCCCCCAGACCCAGCCCGCGAAACCAAAGACTCCAGATCCAGCCCTCTAACCCAAAGACCCCAGACCCAGCCCTCTAACCCAAAGATTCCCCCAGACCCAGCCCTCGAAACCAAAGACTCCAGACCCAGCCCTCTAACCCAAAGACCCCCAGACCCAGCCCTCTAACCCAAAGACCCCCAGACCCAGCTCGCTAACCCATAGACCCCAGCCCCAGCCCTCTAACCCAAAGACCCCCAGACCCAGCCCTCTAACCCAAAAACCCCCAGACCCAGCCCTCTAACCCAAAGACCCCCAGACCCAGCCCTCTAACCCAAAGACCCCAGACCCAGCCCTCTAACCCAAAGACCCCCAGACCCAACCCTCTAACCCAAAGACCCTTAGACCCAATAGACCCAACCCTCTAACCCAAAGACCCCCAGACCCAACCCTCTAACCCAAAGACCCCAGACCCAACCCTCTAATCGAGGATCTCCAGACCCCCAAAGCCCCCAGACCCCCCGGACGCAGCCCTTTACCGCAGTCTAGCTCCGATCTGCAGCACGATGCCGTGCCGAGTTACCGGTGGCTGTGGAGAGGAGCCGGGACTCCGGGATCGCCTTCTTCTCCCCACCAGGACTGGTCGAGCTCAGCTCCTGGCACCGCTCCGTGTCTCCCACCGCCGTCCCACTGAGCGGCAGCGCCGACTCCTCTCACCGGCTCAAATCCAGCTCCGGCTTACCGCCGCCCAGCCCCGCACCCGGCACTGAGCGAGATAGTGTACTGTGTCTACACATAATATATATATACCGTCAAGGTGTGTGTGTGTATATATATAATATACTTGTGTCTATATATATATAAAATATATGTCTATATATAATGTGTGTGTATAATATATATATTTGTATGAATATATATATATATATATAATAGATGAATATGTGTGTGTCTATATCCTCTTATGTGAATGTAAAAGATCCCGCTGCACTTTTTGGAAGAGCAGGGGAGTTATCCCTGGTGTTCTGACCAATATTTATCCCTCAATCAACATAACAAAAACAGATTATTGGGTCAGTATCGCATTGCTGTTTGTGGGACCTTGCTGTGCACATTGGCTGCTGCGTTTCCCACATTACAACCGTGACTACACTCCAAAAGTACTTCATTGTCCGTAAAGCGCTTTGGGATGTCCGGTGGTCTGAAAGGCACTATACAAATGCACATTTTTCTTTTAAGGCTATGACTATAAACTTTAAACGTTTGTGAGTGAGTAGCTCCATAAGAACTTCAGAAATAGGAGCAGGAGTAGGCCATTTGGCCCCTTCAGCCTGCTCCAGCCATTTAAAGGATCATGGCTGATCCGATCCTGGACTCAGGTGCACTTCCCCACAGCTATTCATCATCATAGGCAGTCCCTCGGAATCGAGGAAGACTTGCTTCCACTCCTGAAGTGAGTTCTTTGGTGGCTGAACAGTCCAATACGAGAACCACAGTCCCTGCCACAGGTGGGACAGATAGTCGTTGAGGGAAAGGGTGGGTGGGACTGGTTTGCCGCAGGCTCCTTCCGCTGCCTGCACGTGATTTCTGCATGCTCTCGGAGATGAGACTCGAGGAGCTCAACGCCCTCTCGGGTGCACTTCCTCCACTTAGCCCAAGGGCTCCCAGGTGTCAGTGGGGATGTCGCACTTTATCAGGGAGGCTTTGAGGGTGTCCTTGCAGCGTTTCCGCTGCTCACCTTTGGCTCGTTTGCCGTGAAGGAGTTCCGAGTAGAGCGCTTACCTTGGGAGTCTCGTGTCTGGCATGCGAACTATGTGGCCTGCCCAGTGGAGCTGATCGAGTGTGGTCAGTGCTTCAATGCTGGGGATGTTGGCCTGAATGAGGAAGCTGATGTTGGTGTGCCTGTCCTTCGAGGGGATTTGTAGAATCTTGTGGAGACTTCGTTGGTGATATTTCTCCAGCAACTTGAGGTGTCTACTGTACATGGTCCATGTCTCTGAGCCATACAGGAGGGCAGGTATTACTACAGCCCTGTAGACCATGAGCTTGGTGGCAGTTTTGAGGGCCAGCTCTTCAAACACTCTTTTCCTCAGGCGGCCGAAGGCTGCACTGGCGCACTGGAGGCGGTGTTGGATCTCGTCGTTGATGCCTTCTCTTGTTAATAGGAGACTCCCTAGGTATGGGAAGTGGTCCACGGTGTCCAGGGCCGCGCCATGGATCTTGATGACTGGAAGGCAGTGCTGTGCGGTGAGGACAGGCTGGTGGAGGACATTTGTCTTACGGATGTTTAGCGTAAGGCCCATGCTTTCGTACGCCTCAGTAAATACGTCGACTATGTCCTAGAGTGCAGCCTCTGTATGTGCGCAGAGGCAGGCATCGTCCGCGTACTTGTAGCTCAACGACAGAGGATGGGGTGGTCTTGGATCTGGCCTGGAGACGAAGGTTGAACAGGTTCCCATTTGGTTCTGTACTTTAGTTCCACTCCAGCGGGGAGCTTGTTGACTGTGAGGTGGAGCATGGTGGCGAGAAAGATTGAGAAGAGGGTTTGGGGCGATAACGTAGCCCTGTTTGATCCTGGTCCGGACGTGGATTGGGTCTGTGATGGAGCCCACAGCTATTAGTGAGGCTGTGAATCGACAGACACACCCACACTATCACTGATATGTGCGAATGGCCCACAAAGGCCACTTGGCCCATCGTGTGTGCACCACCCCTGGCACAGAATGATGGGCCCAATGGCCTCCTGCTGTGCCCCAGATCTCCATGATTCAATGATTTATATACTTCAGTTAGTGGGGGGATGTGATTTTTGGGGTGAGTTGGAGCATGAACCTGCAGTGTTGGGAGTGGGGCGATCCTGAGGGAGAGGAACTGACCAGGGCAACTATCGGGGATGGCACAAAACACCACTGTGCTATCGAAGAGCCAGCATGGGCCCAATGGCCTCCTTCTGTGTTTTAAGTGTCTCTGACTGTATCTTGGTCCCATGACCTCCTGCCCCTGCTGGGCTCGGGATCCTCGGCGTAGGGCATTGGGAAGATGCAGTGACGGAAGCTGATGCGATGTCTACTCACCAGGCCCACCGCTCAATTTTGCACAGAGGCTTTGCAGATCAACTATTATCCAGTTTATTGTCAATTTTCCTCCCGCCCTATTTCATTGTCTCGGCCTCGATCCAATGGGTTGAAATGAGATCTGAACACATTCTATTCCAACTCAATTTCTTCCAGGAACTCTAAATTGTTCTACAGCACTGTCGGAGGGCAGTATTGAGGGAGCGCTGCACTGTTGGAGGGACAGTACTGAGGGAGCGCTGCACTGTTGGAGGTGTGGGTGGGACTGGTTTGCCAAACTGCTTCATGGAGGGGCAGTACTGAGTGAGTGCTGCACTGTTGGAGGGGCAGTACTGAGAGAGTGCTGCACTGTCAGAGGGGCAGTACTGAGGGAGTGCTGCACTGTCGGAGGGGCAGTATTGAGGGAGCGCTGCACTGTTGGAGGGGCAGTACTGAGTGAGTGCTGCACTGTCAGAGGGGCAGTACTGAGGGAGTTGCACTGTTGGAGGGGCAGTACTGAGTGAGTGCTGCACTGTTGGAGGGGCAGTACTGAGAGAGTGCTGCACTGTTGGAGGGACAGTACTGAAGGAGCGCTGCACTGTTGGAGGGACAGTACTGAAGGAGCGCTGCACTGTTGGAGGGGCAGTACTGAGTGAGTGCTGCACTGTCAGAGGGGCAGTACTGAGGGAGTTGCACTGTCGGAGGGACAGTACTGAGGGAGCGCTGCACTGTTGGAGGGGCAATACTGAGGGAGCGCTGCACTGTTGGAGGTGTGGGTGGGACTGGTTTGCCAAACTGCTTCATGGCAAACGAGTCAAAGGTGGTCAGTGGAAACACTACAAGGACACCCCCAAAGCTTCCCTGATAAAGTGCAACATCCCCACTGACACCTGGAAGTCCCTGGCCAAAGACCGCCCTAAGTGGAGAAAGTGCATCCTGGAGGGTGCTGAGCACCTCGAGTCTCATCGCCGAGAGCATGCAGAAATCAAGCGGAAGGAGCGTGCGGCAAACGAGTCCCACGCACCCTTTCCCTCAATGACTAACTGTCCCACCTGTGACAGGGACTGTGGTTCCCGTATTGGACTATTCAGCCACCAAAGAACTAATGTTAAGAGTGGAAGCAAGTCTTCCTCGATTCCAAGGGACTGCCTATGATGATGACAGAATCATTGTAATGTGTAAGCTATTGGTATGCGTGGAGTATAGAATGTAATGCAACTTTTAAAAAGCGGAAAAAAGGAAGGTAACTCTCTGCAGAAGACTTCAGAAAGCAACACCTTGTGCAGAGTTGAATATAAATAGTTTGAGCATTTTAAAAATTTTAAGAAAATTAAAATTTCGAATTTGAGTGGACGTTTCCCTCAGTAACAGAAAGGGGACGAGAATTGATGATTGAACCCATTGGCTGGCAGGAAAGTCACAATGTATGTTCTGTTTCTTGTCTTTTAAGAAGGAGTGCTGATTACTGAGAGGGACCTTTAATCTGGAAATGACCTCAAGATGTTACCGAAGTTGAGCTTTTGCTGGAACAAAAGAGAAAAGCAGTAATGGATCTCGAATGGTGACAAAATCCAACTTAAGACATGTTTTTTTTAATGCTTGGAATGAATGATTTGGAGTCGTGTGTTATCTTCAACAACACATGAGAGGGAAGATAAAGAAGTTGCATCCAAACACATTGCAGATACCTTTTGTATTGTTAAATCACAAAGGCTGGACATAGGGTTTTGTGATCATTGTTAAAATTGACTTAGCTAAATTGATATGAGTTGCTGCTCAAGCACTCGGGAAGGGAAATTTCCCAGAAATTTAAGGTAGAAAGGAAAAAGGCATGCGGTGATTGCAGTAATTACAGCGTGTATAAAGTGTATATAACCTACGTTTGACCTGTGGAGGGAAGACAATCTCACAATGCGGGGCTAATTTTCTTTTCTTTTATTTGCAGAGGCGAGTCAAACAGAAGCCGCAGGATGAAATGCGCTCTGTGGCTGAGCCTGTGGTGATTCTGATCAGATCAGGACAGACGGAGCGAGGCGATATCGAGAATCGTTTAATTACGGGTGTATGGGAGGAGCTGGGCCCACCGTAACACGGGGGGCGGGGGGGTTGGGGGGTAGAACACGGGGGACTGACGGGATCGCTACATACTTCCATCAGGGAAAGTAGCCGGGTTGGTTGGGGTCAAATTCCACTAACTATTCCAATCACACTGGTTACAAATTGGGTGAAGCATCAGTACCCCGCCCCAAATTAAATATCACCACCAAAAAGGTACTGGTGAACGAGGGAAGGCGAGTGTGCCTGGAATGCTGGAGAAGTATCTCTGTGGGATGGTGGTGTTGGCTACAGAAGGCAGACAAGGCAAAGGGTAATGAATCCACGGACTGGGAAAGATTGGGGAACGACTCGTACAGATGGATTGTGGGGACAGAGGGGATAGTGAAATTATGTTGGGACAAGTGGTGGAAGGAGGAGCAAGGGGTTTGTGTGTGTGTGGGAGGATGAGAATGTAAATGCCAGAAGGGGGTGTCCATCACTTTTAAACGGCAATGGCGAGATTCCGGGTCTGGAATAGGCTGGACTCAGAGTTTCGATTCGCGTGTGGTCCCTGATCCTCCAAACACAGTCAATGCTACCGAGCTAGTAGCACATAAAAAGAAGCCCCTACCATCAGCCTCAAAGACACAGGATATAAAGTGCACCATAATGACACCCGAACCCAGGAATGGGCTGGTGCTGATTCCAACCAGGAAAGTGTTGTACAATGACATGCATTATGAGGTAGCACCTGTCATCATTAATTTAACAAGGATACGGCTACCCCGGTGGTGCCCAGCTGAAACGGAAAAATTGTAAACTGTTAGAAGTTGAACTATGGGGATGAAAGTCGGTAAGATTTGTATAAACGAGCTGACAACAGTCACACCGGTTTGGGGAGATGGAAGAGGGGATTGATCAATGATGCGGCCATGGTGTTTAATATGGGGACGTCACTGGTCAATAGTATAGATGATGCCCAGCTGCAAACGCAGGTCAATACCTTACGGGATCAGCTAAAGAAGATACTGGGGGAGAGTAATGAGATTGGGAATTACGGGAAGACCAAGTAATGATATATAGTGCTTGATTATTAAACATTGGATTTTAATATTGAAATTCCTCCCTGGATTCAAATTGCCTCACATGTATTGCTAATTGTGCAATTAATTATGGTGTTGTATCTGTTCGGGTTGTCGTTTAAATGAAACAATGGGTAAAAAGGAAAAACAGAAAAGATTGTATAAAGGGGAGTTGGGATTGTAAAATCAAATGTATAGACTGTGTAAAAGGCATGTGAGGTTTTATTGGGATCAATAATGGACGGGAGTAATATCTCTAATGTAAGAGATATTAAAGGGGGGAGATGTAGGATCCATTCCAACCCCCAGTGGTAAAAATTGGACTGTTAAATACAAAAAGTCAGAACTGCATTACAGCCTGTAAAAAGAGCTGGGCAGGAAAGGGTTAATTCAAACTTTGCAGCCAAACCATCAGAGCACCAGAAGAGAGACATCAACACCTTCAATGGTCCCACTGACACCTGGGAGCCCCCGGCCAAAGACCGACTTAAGTGGAGGAAGTGCATCCGGGAGGGCGCTGAGCACCTCGAGTCTCATTGCCGAGAGCAAGAAGAAACATAGCGCAGGCAGCAGAAAAAACGCTTGGTTTCTGTCCCACCCTCCCTTACCCTCAACGACTGTCTGTTCCACCTGTGACAGGGACTGTGGTTCTTGTATTGAACTCTTCAGCCACTTAAGGACCCATTTTTAGAGTGGAAGCAAGTCTTCCTCGATTCCAAGGGACTGCCTATGATGATGATGATGATGGTCTCAGCCATTGCAGCGAAACTATGACTCCGAGACATTGGACATCATCAGAGCACCAGAAGAGAGACATTCACACCTTCAATGGTCTTCTGTCTGGAAAGATAGAGGGACATTCACATCTTCCTCAACTGTCGATACCAAGGAAGATTCTGCATTGTGTTGCACAATGGAAGAGCCGATATCGCAGGCGGGAACAGGAAATCTGTTTTGAGATCACAAGTTGGTTTTTGGAATAAAGAAGACCCATTTTCGAAGGCACAGAGCAGTACAGGAACAGAATCGAAACAGCAACAGAAGCCAGCGGTGTGTCTTCGGGACACAAGCTGCAACTAAGAAAAGGGCATACGGTCAACCTCAGAGGACAGCCGAGGACTTGGTGATTGTATGTTTATTCCAGTCAAATCATAGAAGCGTTTTGTGATTGGGTCGAGTCCCTCGTTACACACAGTTCTTTGGCATCAAGATTTATAACAACAAATCACGTTTTATTGAAACGTGTAGCTGTCAAATCACGGACGGGTTTAACTGTGTCAAGTTGTGCCAATGCGAACGACCCTTCCGTAGGGGTTTGTATTTTGGGTTTTATTAGTCCAATATAAATAAATCATAGTGATTTATACTGGGGAGGTAATTGTGTGTATGTTCAATAAACAAACGAATCTTGGTTGAGCCAAAACCCTGTGCTGTGTGTATTTTGTCTTATAAATCCTGACATCATAGAACAGTGTATAATGGGGAACTAGGTATTTAGAGACCCTTACAGTACTGAGGGAGTGCTGCACTGTCAGAGGGTCAGTGCTGAGGGAGCGCTGCACTGTCAGAGGGGCAGTACTGAGGGAGCGGCGCACTGTCGGAGGAGCAGTACTGAGGGAGCGCTGCACTGTCGGAGGGGCAGTACTGAGGGGCGCTGCACTGTTGGAGGGGCAGTGCTGAGGGAGTGCTGCACTGTCGGAAGGACAGTACTGAGAGAATATGGCACTGACAAAGGGGCTGAAATTGTATTTTAGGCATTGTACGAAAGGGGCGATAGAGAACTGTTTTATACCTCGCCCATTTTCTTTTCCTTGGAGGAGAATGTACTGTGTAAATTGGGCTGCCATCGCCCTATGTACAGTGCCACCTGCAATTTCTGAAGTGTGCACCATCTGCAAGATGCACTGCAGCAACTCGCCAAGGCTTCTTCGGCAGCACCTTCCAAACCCGTGACCTCTACCACCTAGAAGGACTAGGGCAGCAGGAGCATGGGAACACCATCATCTCCACGTTCCCCTCCGAGTCACACACCAGCCTGACTTAGAAATACATCGCTGTTCCTTCATTGTCGCAGGGTCAAATTCCTGGATCTCCCAAACAGCACTGTGGTTGCTCCTGAATTCCTTGGTGTAGCGTAACAGAATGGTGTAATACATCATGTAATTACTAATTAACCTGAATCAGACACCCTGGTGTATAATAATGGGCACAAGATGCTCTGCTTTCCTGGCCCACCATGGCTCAAGGGAAATACAAGAGAAAGCAAGTCAGACATTGAAACCGAATGTAACACAGATTCAAAGTGCCGTCCACAAATACAAGTTTAAATAGTGCTGAGTCTTGTTTATCATCAACATCTGTAGATGACGCAGTTACTGTGTTCAAAATCTGAATTACATATTGGATGGGAAAAACATGGTGAAATAAAATACCTGGAATTTCACTCGATGCTACTCATTTATTGCAGTGTCTTCACCGAATTCCGAGATACATGTTATATAACTACGAGGATTACATAGGATTACACAGGATATACAGCATAGAAACAGGCCATTCGGCCCAACCAGTCCATGCCGGCATTTATGCTCCACTCGAGCCTCCTCCCATCTTTCCTCATCTAATTCTATCAACATAACCCTCTATTCCCTTCTGCCTCATATACTTGTCTAGCCTCCCCTTAAATGCATCGATACTATTCATCTCGACCACTCCCTGTGGTAGCGAGTTCCACATTCTCAACACTCTCTGGGTAAAGAAGTTTCTTCTCAATTCTCTGTTGGATTTCTTGGTGAATATCTTCTATTGATGGCCTCTAGTTATGCTCTTCCCCACAAGTGGAAACTCTCTGTATCCACCCTATCAAAACCGTTCATAATTTTTAAGACCTCTATTACGTCCCCCAAGCCTCCTTTTTCAAGAGAAAAGAGACCCAGTCTGTTCATCCTTTCCTGATATGTATACCTTCGCATTTCTACTATCATCCTTGTAAATCTTCTCTACACCCTCTCCAGTGCCTCTATATCCTTTTTATAATATGCTGACCAGAACTGTACTCCAAATGTGGTCTAACCAAGGTTCATAAGAACATAAGAAATAGGAGCAGGAATTGGCCATACGGCCCCTCGAGCCTGCTCCGCCATTTAATAAGATCATGGCTGATCCGATCATGGACTCAGGTCCACTTCACTGCCCGTTCCCCATAACCCCTTATCGGTTAAGAAACTGTCGATCTCTGTCTTAAATATATTCAATGACCCAGCTTCCACAGCTCTCTGAGGCAGCGAATTTCACAGATTTACAACCCTCTGAGAGAAGAAATTCCTCCTCATCTCAGTTTTAAATGGGTGGCTCCTTATTCTAAGATTATACCCCCTAGTTCTAGTCACCCCTATAGTAGAAACATACTCTCTGCATCCGTCTTGTCAAGCCCTCTCGATAAGATCACCTCTCATTCTTCTGAATTCCAATGAGTAGAGGCCCAACCTACTCAACCTTTCCTCATAAGTCAACCCCCTCATCTCTGGAATCAACCTAGTGAATCTTCTCTGAACTGCCTCCAAAGCAAGTATATCCTTTCTTAAATATGGAAACCAAAACTATACCAGGTGCGGCCTAACCAATATCCTGTATAACTGTAGCAAGACTTCCCTGCTTTTGAACTCCGTCCCCGTTGCAATAAAGGCCAAGATTCCACTGGCCTTCCTGAACACTTGCTGTACCTGCATACTAACCTTTTGTGTTTCATGCACAAGTAACCCCAGGTTCTGCTGTACTGCAGCACTTTGCAATTTTTCTCCATTTAAATAATAACTTGCTCTTTGATTTTTTTTTTTCTGCCAAAGTGCATAACCTCACACTTTCCAATATTATACTCCATCTGCCAAATTTTTGCCCACTCACTGAGCCTGTCTATGTCCTTTTACAGGTTTTTTGTGTCCTCCTCACATATTGCTTTTCCTCCCATCTTTGTATCATCAGCAAACTTGGCTACGTTACACTCAGTCCCTTCTTCCAAGTCGTTAATATAGATTGTAAATAGTTGGGGTCCCAGCACTGATCCCTGCTGCCCCCCACTAGTTACTGATTGCCAACCCGAGAATGAACCATTTATCCCGACTCTCTGTTTTCTGTTAGTTAGCCAATCCTCTATCCATGCTAATATATTACCCCCAATCCCATGAACTTTTATCTTGTGCAGTAACCTTTTATGTGGCACCTTGTCAAATGCCTTCTGGAAGTCCAAATACACCACATCCACTAGTTCCCCTTTATCCACCCTGTTCGTTACATCCTCAAAGAATTCCAGCAAATGAGTCAAACATGACTTCCTCTTCATAAATCCATGCTGACTCTGCCTGAATTATGTTTTTCCAAAAGTCCTGCTACTGCTTCTTTAATAATGGTCTCCAACATTTTCTCAACCACAGATGTTAGGCTAACTGGTCTATAGTTTCCTGCTTTTTGTCTGCCTCCTTTTTTAAATAGGGGTATTACATTTGCACTTTTCCAATCTGCTGGGATACAGGTTCGATGCAGGTTTAGCATAACTTGCTCTTCTTTTCAATTCTATACCTCTAGAAATAAACCCTCGAGCTTGGTTTGATTTTATATGGCCTTGCTAACTAACCTGTGTCATAACTTTTAGTAATTTGAGTTTTTGTACTCCGAAATCCCTTTGTTCCTCTACCCCACCCAGACTCTCACCCTCCAAGTAATAAGTGACCTCCCTGTTCTTCCGACCAAAATGTAATACCTTACATTTATCGGTGTTTTACTTAATTTGCCAATTATAGGCCCATTCTGCAAGTTTATTAATGTCCTCCTGTAATTTGTTGCAATCCTCCTCAGTATTGATTATCCTCCAATTTGGTGTTATCCACAAATTGTGTTTTTGATATTCCAAAGTCTAAATCATTAATATAAATTGTGAACAACAGTGGTCCCAGCACTGATCCTTGTGGAACACCGCTACCTACCTTCTGCCACTGTGAATAGCTACCCTTTACCCCGACTCTCTGCATTCTGTCTTGAAGTCAGCTAGTTATCCATTCTGCTACATGTCCCCTGGCTCCGCATTCATAACTGACGGAGCTCGCAAAGAACTGGAGCAAACTGCAGGGAATGAATTGGGTTGAACTATTTCATCTTCCTCTCTTTCATTTATTGAAGGTTGGACTGTGCAGACCTGCACACAGAGCGCTGCCGGTCGGGGAGCCCATCACGGCACGGCTAACATCGCTTCTTTACCCAGCTTGCTGTCCTTATACTGTGTGGAACACATTGTGATATTTACCAACATTATACCTGCTGTTGTTCTTCAGGTGTACCAAGCTCTGGTCAGACCCCGTCAGGAGTATTCCGTTCAGTTATGAGCTCCGCCCCTCAGGAAGGATATATCGGCCTTGGAGGGGGAGCAGTGCAGAGTCACCGGAATGATACCGGGGCTAAAAGGGTTAAATTACGAGGGCAGGTTGCACAGACTGGGCTTGTATTCCCTCGAGTTTCGAAGACTAAGGGGTGATCAAATCGAGATGTTTAAGATGATTAAAGGGTTTGATCGGGTAGATAGAGAGAAACTATTTCCTCTGGTGGGGGGAGTCCAGAACAAGGGGGCATCACCTTAAAATTAGAGCCAGGCCGTTCAGGGGTGATGTCAGGAAACACTGGATCCATGGCACCACATTACAGGAAAGATGTGATTGCACGAGAGAGGGTACGGAGGAGATTTACGAGGATGTTGCCAGGACTGAAGAATTTTAGCTATGAGGAAAGATTTGATAGGCTGGGTTTGTTTTCTTTGGCACAGAGGGGACTGAGGGGAGACCTTATTGAGGTGTATAAAATTATAAGGGGCCTGGATAGAGTGGATAGGAAGGACCAGTTTCCATGAGCAGAGGGGTCAATAACCAGGGGGCGTGGATTTAAAGTAATTGGTAGAAGGTTTAGAGGGGAGTTGAGGAAAACCTTTTTCCCTCAGAGGGTGGTGGGGATCTGAACTCACTGCCTGAAAGTGTGGTAGAGGCAGGAACCCTCATCACATTTAAAAGATACTTGGATGTGCACTTAAAGTGCCGTAACCTACAGGGCTACGGACCAAGAGCTGGAAAGTGGGATTAGGCTGGATAGCTCTTTGTCGGCCGGCGCAGACACGATAGGCCGAAATGGCATCCTTCATGATGCTGTGATCTATGATACAGAAGCCAGCTCCAGAATCTGGGCTCGGATTCCTCACCACAGGGCCATTTATAGAGCTGCTACTTTCTCAGTTTCTGTGTCTGTAACAAGTACACATCGACAAGTGTGGTTACGAAAGCATATGGAATATTTGCCTTTATTAGCTGAGGCATGGAATACAAGATAAAGGACGTTATGCTTGAACTGTATAAAATACTGGTTAGGCCGCAGCTGGAGAACTGCGTGCAGTTCTGGTCAGGAAAGATGTGATTGCACTGGAAAGGTTGCAGAGGAGATTTACAAGAATGTTGCCCGGACTGGAGAATTTTGGCTGAGGAAAGATTGGAGATACTGGGTCTGTTTTCTTTGGAACAGAGGAGGCTGAGGAGAGACTTGATTGAGGTGTATAAAATTATAAGGGGCCTGGATAGAGTGGATAGAAAGGACCTGTTTCCCTTGGCACAGGGGTCAACAACTAGGGGACATAGAACAGGTGGAGGTATAGAGGAGATACGAGGGGAAATGTCTTCACCCAGAGGGTGGTGGGGGTCTAGAACTCACTGTTTGAAAGGGTGGTAGAGGCAGAAACCCTCACCACATTTAAAAAGTACTTGGATGTGCACCTGAAGTGCTGTAACCTACAGGGCTACGGACCAAGAGCTGGAAAGTGGGGTTAGGCTGGATAGCTCTTTGTCGGTCAGCGCGGACGCGATGGGCCGAAATGGCCTCCTTCTGTGCTGTAAATTTCTATGATTCTAACTGTTGTACACAGGAGGGGGGAGAGAATAGACAGATCAGATAGAACTACTGTACACAGAGGAATGGAGAGATCATATAGAAATACTGTACACAGGCAATGGACAGATCAGAGAGATTCAGGCCCTGAATAATCTGCTGCCATTATTAAATGAATCTTCTATGCCTCAGTTTCACTCTAGTCCCAATAAGCATCGTGCTGCCGTTAAAAGGAATCCATTGATCAGCTCATGGCTGTGAATGAAAGTCTGCTCCATGGCTGGTTCTCAGAGCAATCGATTTATCCAGGGGTTTGATCAATCTTTCGCCGATAGGTGGGAAAATGTATGAGTGTATTAATCAGAATATTAAATTTTATTTATACTCAGCGCACATCAATGATTTTTATAATTGGAGCGCCACACCAGGTCACGTGGCAAGACCTGATTGTCAAACAATCTGTGCATTGCTGCAAACTCTTCGAAAAAGACAGGAATTGGAACAGGTTAGCAGATCCCATTATCTCTTTAACTATTGGAGAAACGTGCTGGAGAGCAGTGGCGATTCTATTTCAATGCCTATTCGTGTCTGTTTCATCGCCTCAATTAGCAGAGAATAAATCTGAAAACGAGAGCAGTTTGAAAAGATGCTTTTATTAATATTGGACCGAGAGTGATTGCTGGGGCTGGCCCTGTGCTGTCGACAGTTAGACGGGTGATTAGGGGCATCCCCCCCCTTCACACCGGGGTTATGTTGCTGGTCCTGGGCTAAGATTCGTTTTAGGATCTGCTACAAAGGCTGGTGCTCAGTGTGCAGATATGGACAGTGATCTCAGTCTGGAATAATCTGCAATCATGGGGGCAAGCACGTTGGAGTCCTTCACAATACAGTTAGATACCCTGCTGGGAGATAAAGGGGCAAAACTGGGCTCTTTTGCACTTCCTGTTAGCGCCACTAGGGGACGCAAATGTGTTTGCGACCGGGCGCGGCGGGATCAGCAGGCGTTCAGCGGCAGCGGTACAGCATTGTGCCTGGAGATCGGGATATCATTGCCGTGCACAATGCCCCGATAGCACCCCCGATAGTGCCCCCAATAGCACCCCCGATATTACCCCTGATAGCGCCCCTGAAAACTCCCGATAGCTCCCCCGATATTAACCCCAATATTAACCCTGATAGCGTCCCGATAGCGCCCCTGAAAACTCCCCCGATAGCGCCCCTGATAGCGCCCCCCAATAGCGCCCCTGATAGCGCCCCCCAATAGCACCCCCCAATAGCGCCCCCCGATAGCACCCCTGAAAACTCCCCCGATAGCGCCCCCCGATAGGGCTTGTATGTCTGCTGTCAACGGCAGGTAAAGGAGGCAGGTTTCGATCAGCTGGAGGAGCGCTATTTAAATGCGTCAACATCCGATTTACTTTTAGTCTGCCAATAATGTTTCCTCGTTAGTTTCACAGAGGCAGGCAGGCCTTCTGACCCATTTGAGCGATTTACAGTTGAAGATTTCATTGAGGGCACATTTGAAAGTTCAACATTGATATGGCTTCACAGGGGCTGCGCTGGCACTGGACCTCTCATTCTAGCGTCACCGTCGGAGACAACTAGGGCACAGAGAAAGGCAGCAAATTGTGGCCCGAGGGAGGAGGCCCAATTGGGCTGGCCACAGGAGGCCTTACCCACCCAGGGTATTCCAGCAGCAGTTCTCCTACATCAGTTTCACTGAGGAACAGTGTGCTCGAAGGCTGCACTTCAGCAAGGACATGGTGACAGAGCTCTGCCCCCTCCTGCAACTAGACCTCGAGCCTCAGACCAGGGTGAGGACAGCTCTCTCAGTGGCAGTCAAGATCACCATCGCGCCCAATTTCTACACCAGCGGATCCTTCCAGGGAGCGACAGGAGACATCTCCAACATCTCCCAGTTTGCCGTCCATTGCTGCATCCGCGAGGTGACAGATGCTCTGTATAGAAGAAGGAGGGACTACATCTCCTTCCTTATCAGCAGAGAGAAGCAGCACCAGCGTGCATGTGGCTTCAGCAGGATAGCGGTTTCCCCATGGTGCAGGGCGCATTGACTGCACCCGCGTCGCTTTGCAAGCACCGCATCACAATCCTGAGCTATTCTGTAACCGCAAAGGCTCCCACTCACTGAATGTCCAGTTGGTGTGTGACCACACACGACGAATCCTCACCGTCAATACCCGCTGTCCTGGTAACAGCCATGATGCCTACATCCTGCTCCAGACCGGTGTGCCAGCTCTCTTCCAGCCACCACATCAAGCTCACTGGCTGGTCGGAGATAAGGGCTATCGTTCTCCATCTGGCTCATGACTCCCCTTCACCACCACTCCTGCCCAGCATTCATATCATCAGAGCCATGCTACCACCATGAACATCATCGAGTGTTACATGGTGTGCGCAGAGCTCTGTGCAATGTTGGAGGCAGACTCCTCCACGCTCCATACCACTGCCGACAGGCTCTCGGGCACCCTTGCCATTGCACCTGACATCTTCGAGAGCATGGCCATCACCTTTGTTGTGAACACCTCCCCATCGAGCTCCTCATCTGAGTTCTGTGCAGGAGAACTCACACACGAACTCACCCTCCGGGGAGCTGGCCCCTGAGCTACCCTTTCCCCTCGGCCTTGCTGCAGCCCACTCGTCCCCGGTGCATCACCCAGTGCAGACCCCTCTACTAAACTTGCCTCTAACGATCGCGTAGTGCCAGTCTCTGAGGTGGTGCCTGTGGGGGAGACATGCAGTGACACGGTGCTTGGGCCCTCCTCCTCTCCTTCCTCACTCTCACTGGGAGGCTCAGGGACAGGCTGCTCATCTGCTGGCTAATTATCTGAAAGCATAAAGGCATAAGACTCGTGTTAAGATTAGGGCAGGGAGCAAGAATGGAGCAAGGAATGCAGACATTATCAGGAGCTGTAAAGTGAGAAAGGCTTGTGGTGTAACGGGAAAGTGGGATGAGAGAAGGAGAGGGATTGAACATACCATTGTTGCCTCCAGCACCAGTCTCTGTACATGGCCTTCTTTGACCTCACAAAGGCCTTCGACACTGTCAACCGCGAGGGTCTATGGAGCATCCTCCTCAAGTTCGGCTACCCCCAAAAGTTTGTCACCATCCTCCGCCTGCTCCATGATGACATGCAGGCTGTGATCCTGACCAATGGATCCACCACAGACCCAATCCATGTCCGGACCGGGGTCAAGCAGGGCTGCGTCACCGCACCAACCCTCTTCTCGATCTTCCTCGCTGTAATGCTCCACCTCACACTCAACAAGCTTTAGTGGAACTAAACTATAGAACAAATGGGAAACTGTTCATCACCTCCAGTCCAGATCCAAGGTTGTCCTATCCTCTGTCATCAAACTACAGTATGCAACTCCAAGCCATCGCCAACACCTTCACCAAAACGTACGAGAGCATGGGCCTTACACTAAACATCTGCAAGGCAACGGTCCTCAACCAACCTGCCCCCACCGCACAGTACTGCCCCCCGATTATCAAAATCTATGACGAGGCCTTGGACAACGTGAACCATTTCCCATACCTCGGGAGCCTACTATCAACAAGATGCCTGTGCGCGGATTTTTTTAATGTGGGGTGGCCGTTGCACACCAGCCACCACACGGGCTTGACAGAGCTAGGTCTTGGTCCAGTGGAAAGAGTTAACCAAAACATCGATGATGAAGTCCAACACCGTCTTCAGTACGCCAGTGCAGCCTTTGGTCGCCTGAGGAAGAGAGTGTTTGAAGACCAGGACCTCAAACCTTTAAGGGTTTCTCCTTCGACTGTTGCTTGTGACCGGGCGCAACCTTCAGACTATGGTGATTTGAGTTGCTATCACCAGTGGATCCCTTTTCTGCTTATACCCAATTACAGCTTAGTGATATGTTTGATACCACCAATAGGTCTGAGGCTGCTTATACCCAATTACAGCTTAGTGATATGTTTGAAACCACCATAGAAACATACATAGAAAATAGGTGCAGGAGCAGGCCATTCAGCCCTTCTAGCCTGCACCGCCATTCAATGAGTTCATGGCTGAACATGAAACTTCAGTACCCCCTTCCTGCTTTCTCGCCATAACCCTTGATCCCCCGAGTAGTAAGGACTTCATCTAACTCCCTTTTGAATATATTTAGTGAATTGGCCTCAACTACTTTCTGTGGTAGAGAATTCCACAGGTTCACCACTCTCTGGGTGAAGAAGTTTCTCCTCATCTCGGTCCTAAATGGCTTACCCCTTATCCTCAGACTGTGACCCCTGGTTCTGGACTTCCCCAACATTGGGAACATTCTTTCTGCATCTAACCTGTCTAAACCCGTCAGAATTTTAAACGTTTCTATGAGGTCCCCTCTCATTCTTCTGAACTCCAGTGAATACAATCCCAATTGATCCAATCTTTCTTGATAGGTCAGTCCCGCCATCCCGGGAATCAGTCTGGTGAACCTTCGCTGCACTCCCTCAATAGCAAGAATGTCCTTCCTCAAGTTAGGAGACCAAAACTGTACACAATACACCAATAGGACTGAGGCTGCTTATACCCAATTACAGCTTAGTGATATGTTTGATACCACCAATAGGTCTGAGGCTGCTTGCAACCTTGACGTTTTGAGGCATCCTGCACCCCTATCTGGTTCTGACCTCAGAATTTAGGTGGATAATGAGCTTCCCACAATAAAACACTCAGAGATGCAAAAGACAAGAAATGTTCCTGGAAAAGGTAAGTCCTACTTTATTAAAACCCAGGTGAGCGTTTAAACAAGGTTAAGTTGCTAAAGACAACACAAAACTAATACACACATAATAAAAGTGGTGCGAGCCCCCAAAATGTGGACCAAGTGAAATACAAGGTCGACATACTGGCTTGTTGAACCACTTTGAACTAAGGGAAAAAAAAGGTTTATGGGAGGAATGGACACAATGAAATTCTACACAAGTTTAAAATCCTTATACCCACTCTATCACCCAGACCCTCCTTTACACCTAACTAGCCTAAGCTGACAGTTGGGAGAAGATCCAGGGTGATACTCACAGTTTCCTTTGACGGGTATAGTGGGTCCCACCTTAAATCGGATTTGTTCCAGTTATCCTCGGAGGTTGTATGGACTCGCAGTTGTGTTTCTTTTCAGCCGGGTGAGTTGTCGGTGTGGACTGGGGTGAATGTTGCCTCCCCCGGTCACCTCGATCGTCGGTTGTCCAGTCGGTGGGCCTCGGAGCGTGGTCCTGGTCTACGGCTCGGTTGCTTAGGGTAAGGTTGGGCCCCATTTTTTCCTCTTCCTTGGTTTTCGGTGCTGGTTCAGCACACGGATGGAGTCTAGGCCCGCTGGTGGCAGTTGTCTTTGGCCACTCCGAAGTTCTTTAGCCTGGGTCGTTATTTTGCGAGGCCGAGTCCCTCTCCCTTCCTTCGAGGTGTCGTCAGGTCCCCTTGTCTGTGTTCTTCAAGTGCTGCCAGCTCTCACCTTTATACCCATTTCGGTTTCCGGCCCTTTATGCGCCCAAACTGAATCAGTTCTCATTGTTTGAGTCAAGGTGGGGTTGAGGTGTTAAGGTAAAGCATTGTTTCTTGTGCACCTCGGTGCCTGATAGTCTGGCTATTGTGTCAGGGTCGGGATGCACCGAGGTGTTGGCCTCTCCTATTGTCTTTATGTACATGGGCAATGGGCTGGTGATGGGCCATTCTCCTTGATTAGATCCAGCTGTCCTTTACAAAATGGGCCGAGTATTCCCTATCGGTCGAGGATTTCCCTGCTTCTGGCCCGGCTCGATTCACTGATTGGCTGGCCCAGGATGCACTTTCCCAGGATTGGTTGGCTTCTCAGCCTGCCTGTGGCCCCCGAATTCACATAGTGTCTGGCCACAGACATATTTCCCAGCCTGCCTTTCTTCCTGCAGCTTGCCTTGGCCAAAGTTCGATTAAAAGGGTGTATGGAATGGTCCCATGCTCTGTTTCCTTGTTACCGGGTGCCATTTTTTTTTTGTGCAGCACTGGATTTTCGACCCTTACAAATCCGGCACCAAACTCATGGTCTACAGAGTACTGATGATACCTGCATACTACTCCAGGGAGCAGCGCGAGCTGGTGCAGGAGGGCAACGGCAGCGAAGAGTGATGTCATCAAGGTCCAGGTCGGTGATTGGAGTGTGGGCAGGTACAGCAGGAGAGTACTGTGGAGGGATGTGATCGGAGCCCAGGAGAGGCGTGAGTTTGGGACCAGGGGTCCATAGGCAGCACAGGCCAGCCCACACTGCGATATGTTTGCGCACCAGGTCCGTGCAGCAAGAGCTGGTCTCCAGTTGTCTTGGTTAACCCTTGCCACTGGACCAAGACCTTGCTCTGTCAAGCCCGTGTGGTGGCTGGTTTGCAACAGCCACGTCACATTAAAAAAATCCACGCACAGGCATCTTCCACCCTTCAATATGTTGTTCGGGTCCTGGAATAGTCGGTCCTTCGTTGAAACACCTGTGAACTCATCCCTTTTTGGCGTGGAAGCAAGTCATCCTCACTTCGAGGGACTGCCTATGATGATGATGATGAGGATACCTGCACTCCTATATGCCTCAGAGACACGGACTATGCACAGCAGGCACCTCAAAGCGCTGGAGAAGTACCACCAGCGCTGCCTCCGCAAGATCCTGCAAATCCACTGGGGAGTTAGACGCACCAACGTTGGAATTCTCGCTCAGGCCAACACCCCCAGCATCGAAGCATTGACCACGCTCGACCAGCTCCGATGGGCCACATCGTCCGCATGCTCGATACAGGACTCCGAAAACAAGCGCTCTACTCAGAGCTCCGACATGGCAAGTGAGCTCCAGGTGAGCAGAGGAAACATTTCAAGGACACCCTCAAAGTCTTCTTGAAAAAGTGCAACATTCCCACCGACACCTGGGAATCCCTTAAGATCGTTCAAAGTGGAGGAGAAGCATCCTCGAGTCTCTTCACCGGGAACAAGCTGAAGCCAAGCGCAAACAGCGGAAGGAGCGCACAGCAACCCAGGCACCCCACCCACCTGTCCCTTCAACCACCGTTTGCCCCACCTGTGACAGAGACTGTAGGTCCCGTATTGGACTCCTCAGTCACCTGAGAACTCATATTAGTGTGGAAGCAAGTCTTCTTTGACTCCGGGGGACTGCCCAAGAAGAAGAAGTTGCCCCCAATGGGGGTCGACGTGGCTGACGGCCACGGCGCCCACCGCCTGCTGCCCAATGAGCCACAGCACTCGCTCCTCCAGGTCTGAGAGCTGCTGGAGCTGAGGTTCACCCCCACCTGTCCTCTGCTGCTCCCTCCCATTGTGGGCCAACTTGGCCTGCAAAAGAAAGGAACGTGTGTGAGTTAGAGTGCAGGTCTGTGTCTGGGAGATATGCCTGCCATCGTTGAATAGCTGTAATTGTAGTGTGAGATGAGGATGTGAGTTTGAGTAGTTGCAGATGTATGATGGGTGAGTGGTGGGGGAGCGGTGGTTTGCACAGTGTGCACAGACAGAGGTTCAGAGGCTGATATGTGGGACCTGTTGAAGCATGTACTCACCTTGATCACCCCACTGAGGTTGTTGAATTTTTTCCGACACTGCATCAGGCTGTGTCGAACCACACTACTGGCCGAGACCTCCTGGGCCACTTCCCTCCACATTGCCCGGAAGACCTGGGGCAATTGCCTCCCTCCAGTGGCTGGGACCTGCACTGCCCTCCTTCGTTCCACTCCTGCCACCAATGTCTCCAATGCCACATCTGTGAAACAACGAGCTCTCTCCCTGGGAGTGGGATCAGCCATTGTCATCAGGGGATTCAGTTGCTCACAGGTCACCTCCAAGCCAGCAATGCTGAAAATGAGCAGCTGCACAAATGGTACAACCTCCCCTTTAAGAGCTGGATTGAGCCTGTGTGAAGGATCATTGCTAAATGCATTTCACATGAAATTTGTTAGCGTTCTGGTGGCAGTGCCGCTGTAGTGTCCCACTGAGATCATTAGAGCTTGATTTGCTGCCCCACTCCATTCCTGGGGCACTAAAGCCCAATTTAGTAGAAGTTCAGAATCATTTGCGCCTGGAGCTAAATTTTCAAAATTTTAAAAGTTACAAAAGGGATACGACTGAATTTGTTCCCAAAGGGCCTTTATGTTCCAGAACAGTTTGAATCCTGTTTTGGGACAGTGTGCCTTGAATGTTGTGGTCTCCTTTCTGAAACTGCACTGTCAGAGGGGCAGTACCGAGAGAATGCCGCACTGTCAGAGGGGCAGTACTGAGGGAATGCTGTACTGTTGGAGAAGCAGTGCTGAGGGAGAGCTGCACTGTCGGAGGGTCAGTACTGAGGGAGAGCGGCACAATCGGAGGGGCAGTGCTGAGGGACTGCCGCACTGTCGGAGTGGCAGTACTGAGGGAGTGCTGCACTGTCGGAGTGGCAGTACTGAGGGTGTGCCGCACTGTCGGAGGGGCAGTACTGAGGAATCGTTGCACTGTCAGGGCGGCAGGCTGACTGAGTGCCGCACTGTCAGAGGGGCAGTACTGAGAGTGTGCTGCATTGTCAGAGGGGCAGTACTGAGGGAGAGCTGCACTGTCGGAGTGGCAGTATTGAGGGAGTGCTTCATTGTCAGAGGGGCAGTACTGAGGGAGAGCTGCACCGTCGGAGGGACAGTATTGAGGGAGTGCTGCACTATCGGAGGGGGAGTACTGACTGTGTGCTTCATTGTCAGAGGGACAGTACTGAGGGAGCGTTGCACTGTCGAAGGGGCAGTACTGAGGGAGCACCGCACTGTTTGAGAGGCAGTACTGAGGGAGAGCTGCACTGTCGGAGGGGCAGTACTGAGGGAGTGCTTCATTGTCAGAGGGGCAGTACTGAGGGAGAGCCGCACTGTCGGAGGGACAGTACTGAGGGAGTGCTGCACTGTCGGAGGGGCAGTACTGAGGGAGTGCTTCATTGTCAAAGGGGTAGTACTGAGGGTGTGCCGCATTGTCGGAGAGACAGTACTGAGGGAGTGCTGCACTGTCGGAGGGGCAGTACTCAGGGTGCACTGCACTGTTGGAGGGGCAGTACTGAGGGAGAGCTGCACTGTCGGAGTGGCAGTACTGAGGGAGCGCTGCACTGTTGGAGGGGCAGTATTGAGGGAATGCTGCACTGTCGGAGGGGCAGTATTGAGGGAATGCTGCACTGTCGGAGGGACAGTACTGAGGGAGTGCTGCACTGTTGGAGGGGCAGTACTGAGGGTGCACCGCACTGTTGGAGGGATAGTACTGAGGGAGAGCTGCACTGTCGGAGGGGCAGTACTGAGGGAGTGCTGCACTGTCGGAGGGGCAGTACTGAGGGAGAGCTGCACTGGCAGACGGGCAGTACTGAGGGAGCACCGCATTGTCGGAGAGGCAGTACTGAGGGAGCACTGCACTGTCGGAGGTGCCATCTTTCAGAAAAACATTAAACCAAGGACCGATTGCCCTCTCAGGTGGATGTAAAAGATCCCATCGCAATATTTAGAAGAACAGGGGAGTTAACCCCGATGTCTTGGCCAATATTTATCCCTCAACAAATACCTACAACAGATTATCGGGTCATTATCACATTGCTGTTTGTGGGAGCTTACTGTGCGCAGATTGGCTGCTGCGATTCCTACATTACAACTGTGACTACACTCCAAAAGTACTTCATTGCTTTTAATGCAATTTGGGAAATTCAGTGGTCGTGGAAGGTGCTATAGAAACCCAAGTTTTTATTGTCTGCTTAAGACGGTAAGAAAGTAATGCCGCGACTGCGTTACTTTGGATTAATCTAACAGAGATGGCAGAAACTCTGAACAAATATTTTGTATCAGTATTTATGGTAGAGGACACAAACACTATCCCAACAGTGGATAGTCAAGGGGCTATAGTGGGGGAGGAACTTAACATAATCATAATCACTAAGGAGGCGGTACTCAGTAAGATAATGGGACTAAAGGCAGATAAATCCCCTGGACCTGATGGCTTACATCCAAGGGTCTTAAAAGAAGTAGTGGCAGGGATAGTGGCTGCATTGGTTGTAATTTACCAAAATTCCCTGGATTCTGGGGAGGTCCGAGCAGATTGGAAAACTGCAAATGTAACACCCCTATTTAAAAACGAACGCAGACAGAAAGCAGGAAACTATAGACCAGTTAGTCTAACATCTGTGGTTGGGAAAATGTTGGAGTCTATTATTAAAGAAGCAGTAGCAGGTCATTTGGAAAAGCATAATTCGGTCAGGCATGGATTTATGAAGGGGAGGTCATGTTTGACAAAGTTGCTGGAATTCTTTGAGGATGTAATGAACAGGGTGGATAAAGGGGAATCAGTGGATGTGGTGTATTTGGACTTTAGAAGGCATTTGACAAGGTGCCACATCAAAGATAACTGCACAAGATAAAAGTTCACGGGGTTGGGGGTAATATATTAGCATGGATAGAAGATTGGCTAACTAACAGAAAACAGAGAGTCGGGAAAAATGGTTCATTCTCAAGTTAGCAATCAGTAACTCGTGGATTGCCGCAGGGATCAGTGCTGGGACCCCAACTATTTACAATCTATCTTAACAACTTGGATGAAGGGACCGAGTGAAATGTAGCCAAGTTTGCTGACTACACAAAGATGGGAGGAAAGGCAATGTGTGAGGACACAAAAAATCTGCAAAAGGACAAAGACAGGCTAAGTGAGTGGGCAAAAATTTGATAGATGGAATATAATGTTGGAAAGTGTGAGGTTATGCACTTTGGCAGAAAAAATCAAAGAGCAAGTTATTATTTAAATGGAGAAAAATTGCAAAGTGCTGCAGTACAGCGGGACCTGGGGGTCCTGGTGCATGAAACACAAAAGGTTAGTATGCAGGTACAGCAAATGATCAGGAAGGCCAATGGAATCTTGACCATTTATAGCAAAGGGGATGGAGTATAAAAGTATGGAAGTCTTGCTACAGTTATACAGGGTATCGATGAGGCCACACCTGGAACACTGCGTACAGTTTTGGTTTCCATATTTACGAAAGGATATACTTGCTTTGAAGGCAGTTCAGAGAAGGTTCACTAGGTTGATTCCAGAGATGAGGGGGTTGACTGATGAGGAAAGGTTGAGTAGATTGCATCTCTACTCATTGGAATTCAGAAAAATGAGAGGTGATCTTATCGAAATTATGATATGATTATGAGGGGGCTTGACAAGGTGGATGCAGAGAAGATGTTTCCACTGATAAGGGAGACTAGAACTAGGGGGCATAATCTTAGAATAATTTAAAACTGAGATGAGGAGGAATTTCTTCTCTCAGAGGGCTGTAAATCTGTGGAATTCGCTGCCTCAGAGAGCTGTGGAAGCTGGGTCATTAAATACATTTAAGACAGAGATAGAAAGTTTTTTAACCGATAAGGGAATAAGGGCTTATGGGGAGCGGGCAGGGAAGTGGACCTGAGTCCATGATCGGATCAGCCATGATCGTATTAAATGACGGAGCAGGTTGAGGGTCCGTATGGCCTACTCCTGCTCCTATTTCTTATGCTCTTATGTAACCTGGAGTAGGTTAATCTGGATTGACTTCAGGTCAGGGACTGGCAATAATGGTGAGTGGGTGTTCCTGCAAACTTTATTAAATCAGGAAACTGCTTCACCTGATGTGCGGCAAATTGCATCTCTGGCCGTGAAGAGATACATTAACTCCGAGGGATTCTAGCGATCAGATCTCATTGCAATACAAGCACGATTGCCTTTAGTTTCATCATCATCATAGGCAGTCCCTCAAAATGAGGATGACTTGCTTCCACGCCAAAAAGGGATGAGTTCACAGGTGTTTCAATGAAGGACCTGATTTTCCAGATCCTGAACTAAATCCTGAAGGGTGGAAGATGCCTGTGCGTGGATTTTTTTAACATGGGGTGACCTGTGCACACCAGCCTCCACACGTGCTTGACAGAGCAAGGGTTAGCCAAGACATCGATGACGAAGTCTAACACCGCCTTCAGTGTGCCAGTGCAGCCTTCGGTCGCCTGAGGAAGAGAGTGTTTGAAGACCAGGACCTCAAACCCTGTGGTTTAAATGTGTTTGCAAGGCATTCATTAATCCTCATTGAAGGAGATTAAAGGAGCATCAGTTTGGCTGCTGATTCAGGGTCATTACAGAGCCGAGTAAATAACACCTTCATCTGTCTCTCACTGCATCTCACATTCTGCACAAACCGAAGTCAGATGATCAGCACTCTCAATCGATAGCGGTGGCCGTTACTGGCATTAAATGAGGTCGGCAAACTGCTCCTAGATCTGTACCCGTACACACCTGTATCTGGCAGCAAGAGTTCCCTCGTCACTTTCAGTCTCTGCCCTCACTCCATGCGAGAGCAGGCACCCCTTGCCCGTTCCCTGAAACCACCCCCTCCTCACTGCCCCACCCCTGCACCTCCCCCTCCCCTTCCTCACTGCCCCATCCCCTGCACCTCACCCCCTCCTCACTGCCCCTCCCCCCTTATCGCCCCTCCCCCTCACTGCCTCTCTCCCTCCTCACTGCTCCAACCCCTGCACCTCCCCCTCCCCCTCCTCACTGCCCCACCCCCTCCCCCTCCCCCTCCTCACTGTCCCATCCCTGCACCTCCCCCTCCCCCTCCTCACTGCCCCACCCCCTTCCCCTCCCCCTCCCCTGCCCCTCCCCCTTATCACCCCTCCCCCTCATTGCCTCTCCCCCTC
The DNA here is from genome assembly GCF_044704955.1 of Pristiophorus japonicus. Taxonomy (NCBI): domain Eukaryota; kingdom Metazoa; phylum Chordata; class Chondrichthyes; family Pristiophoridae; genus Pristiophorus; species Pristiophorus japonicus. Next base: position 104,134,439 of record NC_091990.1, on the reverse strand, counting down.
CTCACAGCTCCACCCCCTGCACCTCCCTCTCCCCCTCCTCACTGCCCCACCCCTGCACCTCCCCCTCCCTCTCCTCACTGCTTCAGCCCCTGCACCTCCCCCTCCCCCTCCCCCTCCTCACTGCCCCCCCCCTCCCTCTCCCCGTCCTCACTGCCCCACCCCCTTCCCCTCTCCCTCCCCACTGCCCCACCCCCTTCCCCTCCCTCTGCCCCTCCCCCCTTATCGCCCCTCCCCCTCACTGCCTCTCCCCGTCCTCACAGCTCCACCCCCTGCACCTCCCCCTCCCCCTCCTCACTGCCCCACCACTGCACCTCCCCCTCCCTCTCCTCACTGCTTCACCCCCTGCACCTCCCCCTCCTCACTGCACCACCCCCTAACCCTCCCCGTCCTCACTGCCCCACCCTCTTCCCCACTCCCTCCCCACTGCCCCACCTCCTTCCCCTCCCCTGCCCCTCCCCCTTACTGCCCCTCCCCTCACTGCCCCTGCCCCTCCTCACAGCCCCACACCCTGCACCTCCCCCTCCACCTCCTTACTGCCCACCCTCTCCTTACTGCCCCTCCCCTTCCTTTCAGCCCCTCCCCTCCCCTCCATACTGACCCTCTCCCTCCTCACTGCTCCACCCCTTCCTTACTGCCCCACACCCTGCACCTCCCCCTCCCCCTCCTTACTTCCCACACTCTCTTTACTGCCCCTCCCACTCCATACTGCCCCTCCCACTCCATACTGCCTCCTGTGTAACAGGTTCGAGGGGCTGAATGGCCTCCTCGTGTTCATGTGTAACAGGCTTGAGGCTGAATGGCCTCCTCCTGTTCCTATGTAACAGGCTCGAGGGTCTGAATGGCCTCCACCTGTTCCTATGTAACAGGCTCGAGGGGCTGAATGGCCTCCTCCTGTTCCTGTGTAACAGGCTCAAGGGGCTTAATGCGCTCCTGCCCCTGTGTGACAGGCTCAAGGGACTGAATGGCCTCCTCCTGTTCCTGTGTAACAGGCTCAAGGGGCTAAATGGCCTCCTCTCCCAGTGTGACAGGCTCGAGCATCTGAATGGCCTTCTGTCCCTGTGTGACAGCTCGAGAGGCTGAATGGCCTCCTGTCCCTGTGTAACAGGCTCAAGGGGTTGAATGGGCCTCCACCTGTTCCTGTGTAACAGGCTCAAGGGGCTAAATTGCCTCCTCCTGTTCCTGTGTAACAGGCTCGAGGGGCTGAGTGGGCCTCCTCTTATTCCTGTGTAACAGGCTCGAGGGGCTGAATGGCCTCGTCCTGTTTGTGTGTAACAGGCTCGAGGAGTGGAATGGCCTCCTCCTGTTCCTGTGTAACAGGCTCAAGGGGCAGAATGGCCTCCTCCTGTTCCTGTGTAACGGGCTCGAGGGACTGAATGGCCTCCTCCTGTTCCTATGTAACACGCTTGAGGGGCTGAATGGGCCACCTCCTGTCTCTGTGTAACAGGCTCAAGCGGCTGAATGGGTCACCTCCTATTCCTCTGTAACAGGCTCGAGGGGCTGATTGTCCTCCTGTCCCAGTGTGACAAGCTCAAGGGGCTGAATGGGCCTTCTGTTCCTGTGCAACAGGCTCGAAGGGCTGAATAGCCTCCTCCTGCTCCTGTGTAACAGGTTCACCGGGCTGAATGGCTTCCTCGTGTTCCTTTTAACAGGCTCGAGGGGCTGAATGGGCCGCATCCTGTCCCTGTGTAACAGGCTCGAGCGGCTGAATGGGTCTCCTACTTTTCCTGTGTAACAGGCTCAAGTGGGTGAATGGCCCCCTCCTTTTCATGTGTAACAGGCTCGAGGGGCTGAATGGCCTCCTGTTCCTGTGTAACAGGCTTGAGGGGGTGAATGGCCTCCTCCTGTTTGTGTGTAACAGGCTCGAGGGGCTGAATGGCCTCCTCCTGTTCCTGTGTAACAGGCTTGAAGGGTTGAATGGCCTCCTCCTGTTACTGTGTTGTTGTGGTTGTTGCATGGGTCTCCGGCTCTCGTGTATCCAGGGGATTCGGGATACAGCAAGATCCCAGGCCACCACCTGTTGCTCACCAGTGCCCAGGAGGCACCTGGGAAAAGCTCAGTAAAGACACTCACTGGGAATAATGCCTCATCTCTGCATGTGGAACATATTATGTAATAGTGTCTCTGTCCAGCCGGGGCTGGTCTAGCCTGGGAGGTGACATGTTTGGTTTCATGCTGTCTGGGAGAATTAGGATCGACAGGTGAGAATCATAGAATCATAGAAGTTTGCAGCATGGAAGGAGGCCATTTCAGCCTATCGTGTCCCCGCCGGCCGACAAACTGCTATCCAGCCTAATCCCACTTTCCAGCTCTACGTCCGTAGCCCTGTAAGTTACGGCACTTCAAGTGCACATCCAGGTACTTTTTAAATGTGGTGAGGGTTTCTGCCTCTACCAATCTTTCAGGCAGTGAGTTCCTGACCCCCACCACCCTCTGGGTGAAGAAATTCTTCCTCATCTCCCCTCTAAACCTCCTACCAATTACTTTAAATCTATGCCCCCTGGTGTTGACCCCTCTGCTAAGGAAAACAGGTTCTTCCTATCCATTCTACCTAGACTCCTTATAATTTAGTACACATCAATAAGGTCTCCCTGGTATGACTTTTTCCTACAGGTTTCGAACACCGAGACGTAAGAACACTGAGATTTTCTAATTCAATGGACTTTATTAAAAAGATTAAAAATGACTATACAAATGACTGCACAAAATAAAATTTCACGGGGTTGGGGGTAATATATTAGCATGGATAGAGGATTGGCTAACTAACAGAAAAGAGAGTCGGGATAAATGGTTCATTCTTGGGTTGGTAATCAGTAACTAGTGGGGTGCCGCAAGGATCAGTGCTAGGACCCCAACTATTTACAATCTATATTAACGACTTGGAAGAAGGGACTGAGTGTAACGGAGCCAAGTTTCCTGACGATACAAAGATGGGAGGAAAAGCAATGTGTGAGGAGGACACAAAAATCTGCAAAAGGACATAGACAGGCTCAGTGAGTGGGCAAAACTTTGGCCGATGGAGTATAATGTTGGAAAGTGTGAGGTTATGCACTTTGGCAGAAAAAAAATCAAAGAGCAAGTTATTATTTAAATAGAGAAAGATTGCAAAGTGCTGCAGTAAAGCGGGACCTGGAGGTACTTGTGCAAGTGATCAGGAAGGCCAATGGTATCTTGGCCTTTATTGCAAAGGGGATGGAGTATAAAAACAGGGAAGTCTTGCTACAGTTGTACAGGGTATTGGTGAGGCCACACCTGGAATACTGTGTACAGTTTTGGTTTCCATATTTAAGAAGGGATATACTTGCTTTGGAGGCAGTTCAGAGAAGGATCACTAGATTGATTCCGGAGATGAGGGAGTTGACTTATGAGGAAAGGTTGAATAGGTTGGGCCTCAGCTCATTGGAATTGAGAAGAATGAGAGGTGATCTTATCGTAACATATAAGATTATGAGGGAGCTTGACAAGGTGGATGCAGAGAGGCTGTTTCCACTGATAGGGGAGACTAGAATTAGGGGGCATAATCTTAGAATAAGGGGCCGCCCATTTAAAACTGAGATGAGGAGAAATTTCTTCTCTCAAAGGGTTGTGAATCTGGAATTCGCTGCCTCAGAGAGCCTGGAAGCTGGGACATTGAATAAATTTAAGACAGAAATAGGCAGTTTCTTAAACGATAAGTGAATAAGGGCTTATGGGGAGCGGGCAGGGAAGTGGACCCGAGTCCATGATCAGATCAGCCATGATCGTATTAAATGGCGGAGCAGGCTCGAGGTGCCGTATGACCTACTCCTGTTCCTATTTCTTATGTCCTTATGTTCTTATGACTATAAGTTCCAAGTTTAACACTATTGGGTGAAGGTTTTGAAATCAAACCAAACTATAAATTCTGTAGCTTATTGATTGCAAATTTATCCATACATACAAGCAATTTCTATGCTCTAAGTTAGCCAGTTACGTACAATTACAATAACAAATTTAAACTTCGCAATGGTTATTTCCCTAAGTTAACTGGTTATGCACAATCTTTCTCAGTAGTAACTATGCTCAAACTGGCTCAGTATAATCCTGTGGGTGATCAATCCATCTGAATATACCTTCCACGTGTTCGATCGGCTCTCTTCCAACACCTCCCTTTCGGTGTCCTTTTCCAAGCTCAAGAGAGAGATTTCCTTTGTCTTGAAGTTTTTATAGTTCAAAAAAACTTGGGCCCAGGTGATAGTTAAGTGTCCAGTTGTGTTTGGTCAGAGATAACTTGATCCTTTTGCTGATTGACCAACTCGAATGTCACTCAGTGTCCTTGCGTGTTTTAATTGAAACTTTACTCAGTTCTGTTAGACTTCCTGTTGTAATTCCAAAGTGCTTGTCGTGCCCATCTCACGAAGATTGCAGATGTTTTACAGATGATTTTCTTCTCCCACAAGCTTTCAGCCCGCTGCCTCCTCTGTTCCAAAGAGAACAACCCAAGCCTATCCAAGTTTTCCTCATAGTCAAAATTCTCCAGTCCTGTAAATATCCTCGTAAATCTCCTCTGTACCCTCTCTCGTGTAATTACATCTTTCCTGTAATGCGATGACCAGAACTGCACGCATTACTCTAGCTGTGGCCTGACTAGTGAGGCAGAAACGCTGGACAAAGAATTAAGACAACAGTCTTGTAAAATGGACAGTTTCTTTTAGTTTTCATTCAGTTTCCAGCTGCCCCGACACACAGCAGTGTCCCATCACCCCGGCCTGCCTCCACACTGCTTGAAGGGCCGAATGGCCTACTCCTGCACCTATTTTCTATGTTTCTATGTTTCCATGTAAACTCCCATTGCTGTGCCATTAACAGCGAAGGAGCTGGAAGGAGGGAGATGGTTCCTTCAGGGTCAAAACCCATCGTTTGCTGACAGACCCGTAACAGAAAAATATCAATGAGCGATGGGGGATTGGTTTTGATAAACAACGAATTCCACATTTGAATTAATTGTTCTGCTTAAATCCTTTTCCAACATTTACTTTAAACCAATTATATTATTTCCAAACTGTTTAAAACAAACTCAGGAATTTGGATATAAAGTGAAAGCAATCTAGTCATATGGTCATGGGTTCAAGTCTCACTCCAGAGACTTGACCCCATCATCCAGGCCCACACTCCCAGTGCAGGGCTGAGGGAGTGCTGCATTGTCGGAGGGGCAGTACTGAGGCAGTTCTGCACTATTGGAGGTGCAGTACTGAGGGAGTTTTGCACTGTTGGAGGGGCAGTACTGAAGGAGTGCTGCATGTTGGAGGGGCAGTACTGAGGGAGCGCTGCACTGTTGGAGGGGCAGTACTGAGGGAGTGCTGCACTGTTGGAGGGGCAGTACTGAGGGAGCGCTGCACTGTTGGGGGGGCAGTACTGACCACTGCACTGTCAGAGGAGAAGTACTGAGGGAGCGCTGCACTGTCGGAGGTGCCGTCTGTCAGATGAGACGTTAAACCGAGGCCCCGTCTGCTCTCTCAGGTAGACGTAAAAGATCCCATGGCAGTATTTTGAATAAGAGCAGGGGAGTTATCCCCGGTGTCCTGGGGCCAATATTTATCCCTTAACCAACATAACAAAAAACAATTATCTGGTCATTATTACATTGTTGTTTGTGGGAGTTTGCTGTGTACAAATTAGCTGCCACATTTCCCACATTATAACAGTGACTACACTCCCAAAGTACATCATTGGGTGCACAGCGCTTTGGGATGTCCTGAGGTGATGAAACGCGCTGTAGAAATGCGAGTCTGTTACTGTCTTATCTAGGTGTCTGCCTCAGCATTTCTGCCTTTATCGGGGGAAAGGTCATTGCTGATGTCAGTTGCTGAGGATAGGGGATGAGCACATTAATCTGTAGCTTTGTTGGGGATGAGCAACAGGAGGAAAAGGACATCTGAGCTGTCCCTTGTCGGTGGGTCCTTCAGCTCGGCTGTCACTCAAATCAAGCTGCTTAAAGTGTGTCAGCTTGTGACACCGAGCCCAGCTCCGAATGGCGGCGGGAGAGCGATCCCAATCTACAGTAAAACACTCAGAACCAACCCCGGGTTCTATGTTTTGTGGTTTGACTCTGTCAGTCTGCAATTAGTGTGATTTTCCTGCAGTGTACCCAGAATCGAAGCGATATTCAGGAGCTCCACCTTTTAACCTAAACCCTGAACGTGGAGACTGGTTGTTGCTTTGTGTAAGCTTCAGTAAGAAGCAAATTCTGTTCTGCTCTCCTTACCTAAGGAAAGATATACTTGCCATGGAGGGAGTGCAACGAAGGTTCACCAGACTGATTTCTGGGATGGGGGGATTGTCCTATGAGGAGAGATTGAGCAGACTAGATCTATATTCTCTAGATTTTAGAAGAGTGAGAGGTGATCTCATTGAAACATACAAATGGTTAAGGGGCTTGACAGGGTAGATGCAGGGAGGATGTTTCCTCTGGCTGGGGAGTCTAGAACCAGGGGTCACAGTCTCAGAATAAGGGATCGGTCATTTTGGACTGAGATAAGGAGAAACTTCTTTAGTCAGAGGGTGATGAATCTGTGGAATTCTCTATCCGAGAGGGCTGTTGATGCAGGGTCGTTGAGTATATTCAAGACAGAGATTGAAAGATTTTTGGGAACGAATTTAGGGATCAGGCTGGTTTAAGTAGGAGATCAGCCATGATCTTATTGAATGGCAGAGCAGGCTCGAGGGGCCATATGGCCTACTCCTGCACCTAATTGTTATGTTTTTATGTTCTTAAATTATTTGCGTCTTGTTTGGTAACAGTTACAGCTTGCAACCCCGCATGGACGAGCAGCTCTGAATATGGAACATTTTTGCAGAATTTTAAAAATTGATTCACGGGATGTGGGCGTCACTGACAAGGCCAGTAATTATTATCCATCCCTAATTGCCCTTGAGAATGTGGTGGTGAGCCACCTTCTTGAACCGCTGCAGTCCGTGTGGTGAAGGTGCTCCCACAGTGCTGTTAGGGAGGGAGTTCCAGGATTTTGACCCAGCGATGATGAAGGAACAGCCGATGTATTTCCAAGTCAGGATGGTGTGTGAGTTGGAAGGGAATGTGGAGGTGGTGGTGTTCCCATGTGCCTGCAGCCTTTGTTCTTCTAGGCGGTAGAGGTCACGGGTTTGGGAGGTGCTGCCGAAGAAGCCTTGGCGAGTTGCTGCAGTGCATCTTGTAGATGGTGCACACTGCAGCCACGGTGTGCCGGTGGTGGAGGGAATGAATGTTTATTAAAATTGTTATGTATGCAATAAAGGTTCAAACTGAGTACTGTTTAACTAAGCAAGGTGCAACCTTGGCTCTGCTTTATTTAGGCCCAAAGTGCCTGACTCTCAAAATGGCTGGCCTTTTATACCTGAGCAGCACCATGTGTGTGCTGCTCAGTGGCCTCCAACAATGACACCATCTGGTGGCTACAAACAGAATGTACATACATGACAATACCCTCCTCTGAGATCTTATCACAGTCTTTCACAGGTTGAGACGGTCCGGTGCTTTGCGCTCCCGGGTTGACCGTCTCAGTTCGATTCCAGCCTTGGGTGAGTGTGCAGGGTCTGTTGTGGCTGATGGTTGGATAACTGACTTGTTGGGGGTGGCAGTGGCCATGTCAAGAATTGCAAGTCCATTTTTATTGAACAGGTCCATGCTGGAAATTCCGGGTTCACTGATGACCCTTGAGTTCTCTGAAGACTGCTGGTAGGTTGGTTGGTCGTCGACGGTTTCTTTGTCCGACTGTTCTGGCTCGTCTGTGTGCCTCAGCTTTGTCTGATCCATGTGTTTCCTGCAAGTTTGCCCATTCTTGAACTTAATAACAAATACTCTGTTGCCCTCCTTGGCCATGACCGTACCAGCGATCCATTTGGGACCCTGACCATAGTTCAACACATATACAGGATCATTAACAGAAATCTCGAGTGACACAGTTGCGCGATCATGGTACCCTTGTTGACTTTGTCTTCTGTATTCAACATGATTATTTAAATCCGGGTGTACAAGAGATAACTTGGTCTTAAGACATCTTTTCATCGTGAGTTCAGCAGATGAGACCCCTGTGAGTGTGTGGGGTCTTGTCCTGTAACTTAGCAGTATGCAGGACAAGCGGGTCTGCAGTGACCCTTGGGTTACTCTCCTCATGCTTTGCTTGATAATTTGTACTGCACGTTCAGCTTGCCCATTGGATGCAGACTTGAACGCTGCTGACCTTACATGTTTTATGCCATTAAATTTCACAAACTCCTGAAACTCCTGACTGATGATGCATGACCCATTGTCGCTCACCACTATGTCAGGCAGACCACAGACCTATTTTCTATGTTTCTATAGATGTAGTCCTTACTACTAGGGGGATCAAGGGGTATGGCAAGAAAGCAGGAATGGGGTACTGAAGTTGCATGTTCAGCCATGAACTCATTGAATGGCGGTGCAGGCTCGAAGGGCCGAATGGCCTACTCCTACACCTATTTTCTATGTTTCTACGTTTCTATGTGTCGTGAACATGACATTGAGATTCTCTATGGTTGCCATGGACATGCTGGATGACATGATTATGCATTCTATCCACTTCGAATAAGCATCCACCACCACTAAAAACATCTTGCCCAGGAAGGGACCTGTAAAGTCTACATGGATTCTGGACCAAGGTTTGGATGGCCACAACCACAGACTCAGCGGTGATTCTGCTGGTGCTTTGCTGAGCTGTATGCAAGTATTGCACTGATGCACGCATGCTTCCAGCTCAGAATCAATTCCTAACCACCATACATGGGACCTGGTGATGACCTTCATCATCACTATACCCAGATGTGTGCTGTGTAACTCACGCACGAACTTCTCTCTCCCTTTCTTGGGCATTACAACGCGATTGCCCCACAATATGAAATCTGCTGGAATAGACAGTTCATCCTTGCGACAAATGTACGGTCTGGCCTCCTCGCACATTTGCTTAGGTATGGCAGACCAATCCCCTTTGAGGATGCAACCCTTTACCACCGATAAAATCGGGTCCTGGCTGGTCCAGGTCTTAACTTCTTGAGCCATGACAGGGGTTCCTTCACTCTCAAAAGCATCCATGATTAATATTAGATCCACCGGTTGTGGCGTTTCCACCTCCGGTGTGGGCATCGGCAACCGGCTCAAAGCATCGGCACAATTCTCTGTGTCAGGTCTGTGGCGAATGACATAATCATAGGCAGATAATGTCAGCGCCCACCTTTGGATGCAGGATGAAGCATTGATATTGATACTTTTGCTCTCGGAAAACAATGAAATGAGCAGCTTGTGATCAGTCTCTAATTCGAACCTCAGACCGAACAGGTATTGATGCATCTTTTTAACACCGTACACACACGCTAAAGCTTCTTTTTCTACCATGCTGTAGGCTCTTTCCGCTTTAGAAAAACTTTTGGATGCACACGCGACAGGTTGAAGTTTCCCCGACTCATTGGCTTTTTGGAGTAGGCAATCAATTCCATATGACGATGCGTCACAGGCCAAAATTAAACATTTACATGGGTCATAATGTACCAGCAGCTTGTTCGAGCAAAGCAGATTTGTGGCTTTCTCCAAAGCTCTGTCTTGCGATGCGCCCCACACCAAGTTGTCGCCTTTTCTCAATAGCATGTTCAGTGGTTCTAGTAAGGTGCTCAATTTAGGTAGGAAGTTACCAAAGTTGTTGAGTAGACCCAGTAACGAACGCAGCTCCATCACATTCTGTGGCTTGGGTGCATTCTTGATGGCCTTGGTTTTCACGTCAGTAGGTCTGATGCCATCAGCGGCAATTTTCCTCCCGAGGAATTCGACCTCCGGTGCCATGAAGATGCACTTCGAGCATTTCAGTCTGAGTCCCACTCTATCCAAACGCAGTAGAACCTCTTCCAGGTTGTTGAGATGTTCCTTGGAGTCACGACCGGTGATCAGGATGTCATCTTGGAACACGATGGTTCTGGGAACGGACTTCAGTAGACTTTCCATATTCCTCTGGAATATTGCTGCAGCCGAGCGAATTCCGAATGAGCAGCTGTGGTAAATAAACAGTCCTTTGTGTGTGTTAATGCACGTATGTCTCTTCGATGTCTCAACCAACTCCTGCGTCATATAGGCCGACGTCAAGTCCAGCTTTATGATGGACGGGTCTTGCAGCTGAGTCCACGTGGATCTGCACCTTGGCTCCCGTGAAGTTGCCGGTACCCGGTTCGAACAGCGAGGGGAACTTGCTCAATACTCGGGCATCTGTATCTTCCTCCGATGAAAACGCCTTTATGTCATTCCAGTCGCATCTGATTTTCTCCAACCAGCTCCTGCTGAGCAGCGTTGGGCCATTGCCTGGAACAATCCACAGCGGTAACTCGTGAACTGCACCGTGATATGACACATTAATTTGTGCACTGCCAATCACCTTTATCAGTTCTTTGGTGTCTGTGCACAGCTTGGCGTTAACAGGGCTCAGCTTGGGCCTCACAGACTTATAAAATGCCCTCTCGTTCATGATCGATTGACTCGCCCCTGTGTCCAGTTCCATCGATACTGGTATTCTGTTTAAACTTCACAATAATCAAAATTGGTTTACTCTTGGTTATGAAGGAGTACAGTCCATACACTTACTCCTCTGGCATCTCGGATTGCATAACCGGATCCATGCTAGTCTGACTCTCATCCTCCACGTGACGTGTCGCAGCTCGCTTGCTCATCTGCGGACACTTGCGCTGGAGATGCCCCACTCTCAGACAGCCTTTTCAACTATATTGTTTTAATCGGCACTGCTGGTGCCGATGATTTCCCTCACAACGCCAACACGGAGAAATCGGATACCTTCCCGCTGGCGGAGTTCAGCCACAGGTTCCGCGAACGCAGTCGGATAGGCCCTGCCATGTGCTGCTCTGCCGAACGCCAAATCAATCGCATTTACAGTACTTGCCGAGGTTCGGTTCTTCATCGATATTTGCTTTAAACTCCTGTCCATCGTCACACATGATTGAGCGATCTGGCCCTTTTTAAATTATACTCCTCCACCACCAGAAGTTTGCATGGGATCACCTCGTAGTTGATACCGATAACGAAGAAGTCCCGCAGCATGTCTGCCAACACCGTCCCGAATTTGCACGGTCCCGCTAGACCTCTCAGGTCGGCAATAAATTCTGCCACGCTCTGGCCCTCCAAGCGAACGTGTATATTAAACCTGTATCTCGAGATGATGATGCCGTCGTCTGGCTTGAGGTGCTCCCGTACCAATGTACACAACTCCTCGTACGTTTTCTCTGTTGGATCACTAGGCATGAGTAGATTCTTTATCAGACCGTAGATCTTTGAACCGCACACAGTGAGGAACACGGCCCGGTGCCGATCTGCATCGTCGACCCCCTTCATTTTGTTGGCCACGAAGTACTGGTTCAAACGGCTCACAAAGTCTGTCCAATCTTCTCCCTCCACGAATCGCTCTAAAAATCCAATCGTGCTCATTTTGCAAACAAAGGTTCTTGTATTCTCATCGCCAAATGTTATGTATGCAATAAAGGTTCAAACTGAGTACTGTTTAACTAAGCAAAGTACAACCTTGGCTCTGGTTTATTTAGGCCCAAAGTGCCTGACTCTCAAAATGGCTGGCCTTTTATACCTGAGCAGAACCATGTGCGTGCTGCTCAGTGGCCTCCAACAATGACGCCATCTGGTGGCTACAAACAGAATGTACATACATGACAAAAATGTTTGAACATTCCTGATTATAATCGCTCAACCATCGGTGGCCGTGCCTTCATCTGCCTGAGCCCCAAGCTCTGGAACTCCTTCTCTAATCCTCTCCATCTCTCTACCTCTCTTTCCTCCTTTAAGACGCTCCTTAAAACCGACCTCTTTGACCAAGCTTTGAGTCACCTGTTGTCATTTCTTCTTATGCGGCTTGGTGTCAAATTTATCAGTTTTGTCTTGTAACACTGCTGTGAAGCGCCTTGGGACACTTTACTATGTTAAAGGCCCTATATAAATGAAAGTTGTTGTTGTTATTAAGGTGGTGGGCGGGGTGCTAATCAAGCGGGCTGCTTTGTGTTAGATGGTGTCAAGTTTGGAGCTTGGAGCTGTGCCTCACTGGGTGCTACTCTCTGGGTGGGAGGGACTCGGAGTGAGCACGGGTTACTGGGTGCCTGATTACTGCACGACTTGCAGTGAGTTTGTAAAAAGTTGGATGGTAGGTATTGTGTTCCTAACACAGAAGAGGCTGCACACAGGGAGGTTAAAGTAACAGTGACCTCAGTCTTTAATAAGACACTCCAGAGTGAGGAACAGGCCTTAGGAGCCGGCTTATATACAGTGCTCCCAAGGGATGCTGGGATCCCTTGGGACTTCAGGGGATGCACTTCCTGGTGTCGGACATGGGAGTGCATGCTTTACAAATACACAACATCACTCCCTCGCAAAGTCGAAGTGAAAACTATTTACAAGGTGAGGCAGTCGGGAGCCTTTCTTTTCCTGGTGGACCGCCTTGGTACAAATGTCTGTTCTGGTGTGTTGGCTGTGCCCTCGCTGGGCTGGTGTGCTGTTGGCCCTGCATGGCTGCTAGGTGAGCCTGGCCTTGGTGGGCTGTTGGGCGTGATGGGTTTGATTTCCTGGTCCAGGGTGGTCCTTTGGGTGTGCGTTGTGGGCTCGAAAAAGGTGGTGCCTGCTGTGGGTTGTTCAGGGCAGTCTGTGAACCGCAGCCTCGTTTGGTCCAGGTGCTTTCTGCAAATTGGTCCATTGTCTAGTTTGACTACAAACACCCTATTCCCTTCTTTAGCTATCACCATGCCCGTGATCCACTTGGGACCATGTCCATAGTTTAGCACATATACAGGGTCATTCAGATCAATTTCCCGTGCCACAGTGGCGCGACCATCATTTACATTTTGTTGCTGCCGCCTGCTCTCTGCCTGATCATGCAGGTTGGGGTGAACCAGCGAGAGTCTAGTTTTAAGCGTTCTTTTCATGAGTAGCTCAGCCGGGGGCACCCCTGTGAGCGAGTGGGGTCTCGTGCGGTAGCTGAGCAGTACTCGGGACAGGCGGGTTGGAGTGAGCCTTCTGTGACTCGTTTAAGGCTCTGTTTGATGGTTTGTACTGCCCGCTCTGCCTGTCCATTGGAGGCTGGTTTAAACAGGGCCGAGGTGACATGTTTGATCCCATTGCGGGTCATGAATTCTTTAAATTCAGCAGTGGTGAAACATGGCCCGTTGTCACTGACCAGTATGTCAGGCAGGCCATGGGTGGCAAACATGGCCCCCAGGCATTCAATGGTGGCGGTGGTGGTGCTTCCTGACATTATTTCACATTCAAACCATTTTGAAAAAGCATCCACCAGGAACATTTTACCAAGAAACGGGCCCGCATCGACGAGATGGATCCTCGACCATGGTCTGGAGGGCCAGGACCACAAACTTAGTGGTGCCTCTCTGGTTGGGCGCGTTGCTCAACTGAGCACATATGCTGCATTGCCGTACACAGGACTCTAAGTCAGAGTCGATACCGGGCCACCACACGTGGGATCTGGCTATCGCTTTCATCATTATTATACCTGGGCGTGTGCTGTGGAGATCCAAGGTGAACATCTCCCTGCCCTTTTTGGGTAGCTCTACGCGGTTACCCCACAACAGGCAGTCTGCCTGAATGGACAGCTCGTCCTTTTGCCGCTGGAACATCTTGATTGGCTCTTGCACTTCAACGGGGATGCTGGCCCAGCTCCCATGCAGTATAGTTTTTTACTAATGACAGCAGAGGATCTTGGCTGGTCCAAGTCCTAATCTGGCGGGCCATGGCAGGAGATTTATCATTTTCAAACACTTCCATGACCATCAACAAGTCTGCGGGCTGCGCCACCATCAACGTTTGCAGGCTGCGCCATTTCCACCCCCGTGGTGGGCAATGGTAGCCGACTGAGAGCATCCGCACAGTTCTCGGTGCCTGGCCTGTGGCAGATGGTATAGTTATACGCTGATAGCGCGAGTGCCCACCTTTGTATGCGGGCTGAGGCATTAGTATTTATCCCCTTGTTTTCAGTGAACAGGGATGTGAGGGGCTTGTGATCGGTTTCCAGCTCAAATTTGAGGCCAAACAGGTACTGATGCATTTTCTTTACTCCGAACACACACGCTAATGCGTCTTTCTCAATCATGCTGTAGGCTCTCTCGGCCTTAGACAAGATCCTGGAAGCATAGGCGACAGGTTGCAACTTCCCCGCAATGTTAGCTTGTTGTAATACACACCCTACTCCGTACGACGACGCGTCACATGCTAGCACAAGTCTTTTACACAGGTTATACAATACAAGCAGCTTGTTGGAGCATAAAATGTTTCTGGCTTTCTCAAAAGCAATTACTTGTTTTTTTCCCCATACCCAGTTCTCAACTTTGTGCAATAACACATGTTGGGGCTCTAAAAGGTTGCTTAACCCCGGTAGGAAGTTACCAAAATAGTTGAGGAGTCCCAGGAACGACTGCAGCTCCATAGCGTTCTGTGGCCTGGTAGCCTCTGTCTTGGCGTCTGTGGGCCGAATGCCATCCACTGCGATCTTTCTCCCCAAAAGCTCCACTTCTGTTGCCATGAAGACGCATTTCGATCAGATCAAAGCTCTACAGTCCTGTCACATCCAGTCATGAATGGTGGTGGACAATTAAACAACTAACGGGAGGAGGTGGCTCCATGAACATCCCCATCCTCAATGATGGCGGAGCCCAGCACGTGAGTGCAGAAGACAAGGCTGAAGCATTTGCAACCATCTTCAGTCAGAAGTGCCGAGTGGATGATCCATATTGGCCTCCTCCTGAGGTCCCCACCATCACAGAAGCCAGTCTTCACCAATTCAATTCACTCCACGTGATATCAAGAAAATACTGAGTACACTGGATACAGCAAAGGCTATGGGCCCCGACAACATCCCGGCTGTCATGCTAAAGACTTGTGCTCCAGAACTAGCCGCACCTCTAGCCACGCTGTTCCAGTACAGCTACAACACTGGCATCTACCCGACAATGTGGAAAACTGCCCAGGTATGTCCTGTCCACAAAAAGCAGGACAAATCCAATCCAGCCAATTATCACCCCATCAGTCTACTCTCAATCATCAGCAAAATGAAGGAAGGTAACAGTGCTATCAAGCGACACTTACTCACCAATAACCTGCTCACCGATGTCCAGTTTGGGTTCCGCCAGGACCACTCGGCTTCAGACCTCATTACAGCCTTGGTTCACAGCATCACACACACCATCCTGACTTGGAAATATATCGCCGTTCCTTCATCGTCGCTGGATCAAAATCCTGGAACTCCCTCCCTACCCGCACTGTGGGAGCACCTTCACCACACGGACTGCAGCGGTTCAAGAAGGCGGCTCACCACTGCCTTCTCAAGGACAATTAGGGATGGGCAATAAATGCCGGCCTTGCCAGCGATATCCACATCCTGAGAATGATTAAATAAAAACTTGTTCTGCTCTCAGATTGCCAGCTGTAGAAACTCTCTGGATTTGCAATGTAATACTTGGATGCCATTTCTTGATCGTAATTATGGGATGTAGGGCCAGTTAATTTAGCACCCCCCCCCCCCCCAACCCCCACCACCCGCAGTCCTTATTGTCTTTGTCCGTTTCTGTAATGGAGTTTTGGGGGTTTTGTTGATGCGATGGGTGTGAACCTTTCAGCTGATGAGTTTTGGTTTTTCTGGCCAGGGATTGTGCGGCAGTTGAGCTATATATAATGAGAGTGTGAGGATTTTGACAATGAAACAAAGGTTTGGCAGTCACGCTGACAACCACTTTCCATCTCTGACAGCGCTGCTCTCCCCCAGAGCGGCTGCATAGCGTCAACAAAAAAGGTTTTCATAAGATCAAAAACATGTGCAAATGTCTCCTTCTTGAGTTGCGCCTACACAACACTCAGCCCCCCCCGAGAGGGAGTGCAGGAGCAAAGTGTTGTGATTTATTCTGAGGATGCGCTGAGGGGCCATGCTCTTTGTAATGCTCTCCTTAACCCAATGTAGCATTGAGTAAGTATCCGTGCAACGAAAGCGTAAACTTGTTTATAAAGAGCATCTTTCAGATTCCACAGCGCGGAGGAACACTCCAGTTACAGCCACCCGTTCTGCCCCCAAAACTTGGTCCTCGCTGCCACAATCTGCACCAGGAGTACTCTCCTTGGGTCGTCTAGAACACCTGTTTGAAACAGGCGTCAGGCCCCTTAAATATGCGAATCAGGACCCTATGCCAATATACCGATTGCACAGTGATGCCGCTCAGCACCGGTTAATGTGCAGTTCGCCAGCAAACCCTGTTAAACTCCAGGTGCCAACTGTTGCAACAGCTGTGTGTTTGTTTTATCTACACTGAACGTGTCAGGTTGCAGCCCCTCTTTCAATCTTTGAAGGGGAGGTTCCTCAAATTCTGGTTGCACTTCAGTCCCACACTCCTGATCTTTGGGCACCTTGTGCGGAAGGGAGCGGGCAGGTCAGAAGGCCTCCTCGTAGGACTGCTCCTGGGCATGGCCAAGGTGGCCATTAGCCGGCCCAGGCGCTGGCACATGAGGACATAAGAATTAGGAGCAGGAGTCGGCCATTCGGACCCTCAAGCCTGCTCTACCATTCAATGAGATCATGGCTGATCATCGACCTCAACTCCACTTTCCTGCACTGTCCCCCTATCATAACTTGTGGGATGCCAATAATCCGACCTCACCTCACTAGAATGTCAGACACGGCCGCCAGGAGTTAGATCGTGATAACTGTGGCATAAACCCGTCAGGAGCAAGACTATGAGGCGAGATCCACAAAGGTGAGTAATGAATATTAATGAGCTGGACACACCCCTGTCATAAATAGAGGTGGCAGGACACCTTCCCTGACACACCGGACTACTTGTCCCTGAACCACACTATTCGTTGACACAACTAGTGTCAGCCTTGGCTCAGTGGGTAGCACAATCGCCTCTGAGTCACAAGGTTTTGGGTTTAAGTCCCACTCCAGAGACTTGAGCACAGAATCCAGGCTGACGCTCCAGTGCAGTGCTGAGTGAGCACCGTACTGTCGAAGGGGCAGTACTGAGGGAGTGCCACACTGTCGGAGGGGCAGTACTGAGGGAGCGCTGCACTGTTAAATATATTCAATGACCCAGCCTCCACAGCTCTCTGGGGCAGAGAATTCCACAGACTTACAACCTCCTGAGAGAAGAAATTCCTCCTCATCTCAGTTTTAAATGGGTGGCCCCTTATTCTGAGACTATGTCCTCTAGTTGTAGTTTCCCCTATGAGTGGAAATATCCTTTCTGTATCGACCAGCCCTCTCATTGTCATATGTTTCGATGAGATCACCTCTCATTCTTCTGAACTCCAATGAGTATAGACCCAACCTACTCAACCTATCTTCATAAGTCAACTCCCTCATCTCCAGAATCAACCGAGTGAACCTTCTCTGAACAGCTTCCAATGCAAGTACATCCTTCCTTAAATATGGAGACCAAAACTGTACGCAGTACTCTAGGTGTGGCCTTACCAATACCCTATACAGTTGTAGCAGGATTTCTCTGCTTTTATACTCTATCCCCCTTGCAATAAAGGCCAACATTCCATTTGCCTTCCCGATTACTTGCTGTACCTGCATACTCACTTTTTATGTTTCATGCACAAGGACACCCAGGTCCCTCTGTACTGTAGCATTTTGCGATTTTTGTCCATTTAAGATATAATCTGCTTTTCTATTTTTTCTGCCAATAACCTCACATTTTCCCACATTATACTCCATCTGCCAATTTTGTCCCCACTCACTTAGCCTGTCTATATCCATTTGCAGATTTTTTGTGTCCTCCACACAATTTGCTTTCCCACCCATCTTTGTATCATCAGCAAACTTGGTTACATTACACTCGGTCCCTTCATCCAAGTCATTAATATAGATTATATTTGGTTGAGGCCCCAGCACCAATCCCTGCGGCACCCCACTAGATACTGTTTGCCAACTGGAAAATTACTCGTTTATCCCGACTGTTTTCTGTTAGTTAGCCAATCCTCAATCCATGCTAATATATTACCCCCAACCCCGTGAGCTTTTACCTTGTGCAGTAACCTTTTATGTGGCACCTTATCGAATGCTTTCTGGAAATCCAAATACACCACATCCACTGGTTCCCCCTTATCCATCCTGCTCGTTATATCCTCGAAGAATTCCAGCAAATTTGTCAAATATGATCTTCCTTTCATAAAACCATGTTAACTCTGCTTGATTGAATCATGCTTTTCCAAATGTCCCACTGCTGCTTCCTTAATAATGGACTCCAGCATTTTCCCAATGACAGATGTTAGGCTAACTGCTTTCTGTCTGCCTCTTTTTTTAAATAGGGGCATTACATTTGCGGTTTTCCAATCTGTTGGGACCTCCCCAGAATCCAGGGAATTTTGGTACATTGCAACCAATGCATCCACTATCTCTGCAGCCAATTGTTTTAGGACCCTAGGATGCAAGCCATCAGATCAGGGGACTTGTCCGCCTTTAGTCCTATTATTTTACCGAGTACTACTTCATTAGTGATAGTGATTGTATTACATTCCTCCCTCCATATAGCCCCTTGATTATCCATTATTGGGATGTATTTAGTGTATTCTACTGTGAAGACTGATACAAAATGTTTGTTCAAAGTCTCTGCCAATTCCCTGTTCCCCTTTATTAATTCCCCAGTCTCATCCTCACCCTCCAGGAAGCTGGCCCCTGAGCCTCCCCTTGCACTGTGCGATGCTGCAGGCCACTGGGGCCAGGATCCTCAGGTTCTTCAAAGCCCAGGAATTCTGGCTCTTCCACTGATGCGGTGTCCCCATTCAGTCACCACATTGCCTTCCCCTTCCTCCTTGTCTATCCCGTCGGTGATGTCGACGGCACACGGGCAGGCTGCCAGGCTTCTGGCTCATCATCTGTAAGCACAAAGCAACAGAACTGTGGTTAGCAGCAGGGGTGGAACAGGGAGGGAACAAGCCGGTAGCATTGGACATGTATATGTAAAGGAGGTAAGGCATTTACTATCAACGGTCACGGATCTCACAGAAATCCCAAAGGGCATTCACATACTGCCACTATCCCCAGGGCCTCGCTGACCGCTACTGCACCAACTGAGGTGCCCAGGAGGGCGGACACTCACTCCTCCACCTCCGTGAGGTCCTGTATATCAGGCTCTCCTCCTCCGGTGCACTGCTGCTCTCTCCTGGTGTGAGCCAGTTCCGCCTGCAATAAGTAACACAAGAAGGTGTGAGTGAGTGTGCAACTCATCATGTGCCACATGTGCCTTCCATGGTGGAATAGCTCCTACTGTGTGTCAGTGCGCTGATCTCCATGTGAATCTGCGAGGCTGCGCAGAGTCGCTGTGTGAACGGTGGGGTGAGGTGACAACCACCTAAGATGGAGGATGAGGCTGATGTGTTGCGAACACATATCAAGAGTGAAAGGGTTGTGTGAGGAGGGGTGAGGCTGAGCGGGGAACAAGAAGGTGAGCGATGCTTGGATGGGCAGGGCATGGCTGGTGAACTGAGCCTGAACTTTTATGGTGGCTTCACCAATGAAGAGCATGGACGGGTGCACATAGTGAAGGAGCAGGTACTGCACAGACTGTACATTGTGAGAGACAGTGAGGCATTGCA
The DNA here is from genome assembly GCF_044704955.1 of Pristiophorus japonicus. Classification (NCBI taxonomy): domain Eukaryota; kingdom Metazoa; phylum Chordata; class Chondrichthyes; family Pristiophoridae; genus Pristiophorus; species Pristiophorus japonicus. Next base: position 104,114,827 of record NC_091990.1, on the reverse strand, counting down.
ACATTAATAGAAAGGGTACACACCCTGATGACCCGAGTGAGGTCGTTGACCTACGTGCGACATTGTGTCACCGTTCTGGCCTAGTGTTTCTGGCAGAGACGTGCTGGGCCCCCTCCCTCCATAGCTTGTGGAACACTCGCGGGGCGGCCTCCTACCACCGGAAGGTTGCAGCATATTCCACCTCCTCTCCACTGCCTCCACTATTGCCTTGACGGCCATGGGCGAGGAGCGGTGGGCTCACTGGCGACCTCCTTCCTCCTCCACTTTCCCGCTCTGAGCAGACTGAGAAGTTGGAACAGCGTGTGTACAGACTTATCTCACCACACCTTGAAGAACGGGCTGTCCTCGGGGTATCTAACGGCCTTCGCACCAAGCGCAGTCCTTCTGCAAATTTACCTCTGAGATTCTCAGTTCCACCGCTCTGAGAGAATTGTGCAATAACTGATTTAGCGCTCCCTTTCCCTCTTGGGGCGCAGAAACCAAATTTCTCGGTAAGCGGCCCAAACGTTCTGAGGGCGGGACAGTTACCGCCTCGACAGGATTAACGACTCAAAATGGGCGATACCGAATTTCCAGCCCAACATTTCTCCTTCAATCAATATCACTAAAAACAGAATATCCGGTCATTATCACATTGCTTTCTGTGGGAGCTTGCTGTGCGCAAATTGGCGGCTGCGTTTCCCATATTACAACAGTGTCTACACTCAAAGTACTTCATTGGCTGTAAAGCGCTTTGGGAGGTCCGGTGGTCGTGAAAGGCGCTATATAAATACAAATCTTTCTCTCTTTCTTTCTTATTGAGGAAGTAGAATGTGAGGCAGCGAGGTGACCAGTGCAATCAGTGACATGTGGAGCAGAACTGGCCCAGGAACGAGGAGAGGCAGATGTGGAGGAGGCAGCATCTGACACCTGCTCCAGTGGGAGCTGTTTGGGCGAGTTTCCACATCACTATCTCTGCTTGTTTTATTGAAACTAAATGCCAGATATAATTGGCTGTTGTGATATCACAATCACATCCCTGGGTCCTCGTCTACTTAGACGCAGCTTCGGAGACGTCGCTATGGCAACCCTGCCCGGTGGTTTTGAGGCGGTGAATCACCTAGTGATAGTATTGAACCCTGGGGTTTGTGGTCGGGGCTGCTCGCCGATCACTGAACGTGCTCAGAATGGAGAGCTCTAGCTGCACCATGCTCTTGAACCGTCTCTGGAAGGAGCACTCCATGGCAGGTGAACACAGACTGTCTGTGCCTCAGCTTGTCTCAGTCAGGGATAGCAGGAGCATTGTCCCCAGTCTCTCATTCCCGTGACCGGTTTGGGAGCCCTGCGTTGGTTAACGTGGGATGTCCTACAAGTGTTGGAATATGGGCAGCGTGCTATGAGGCAGTGACTTACTCAGCTAACAATTAGCCCTCAACTAGCACCTAGAACGCAGGGGCCAGGGGGTTCAAACACCCTCTCTGAAATGTTCCAGTCTCTGCCTCAATAGCTCCCTTGCAATAAAGCATTCCCTCTTCTAATATCATTCATTTCTTCAAACTTCCTCCTTCCTATTTTCTATGTTTCTATGTTTCTATGTCACCTTATTGGAACAGCCGCTCTCATCATTGACAGATCACTTCTGTCATCTCAAGTTCGCCTGCTTTCTATTCCATCAGAATGGGTCTCTGCTCCTTGTTCCTGATTCATCGACCAGCCGCAACAGTCTCACTATCCACTCTCTCAAAGCCTTTCGACAGTCTGAAAACTTTACGAGATCCCTTCACACTTTATCCCCAATTTCATTTGGGTCCTTTTTCATAACTCTGACAACAACAGCAGTAACTTGCATTTATATAGTGCCTTTACGGAAAAATATCCCGAGGCACTTCACAGAGGTGTAATCAAAAAATTGGACAGTGAGCCAAAGAAGGAGATATTAGGAGGGGAAACCAAAGAGGTGGGTTTTAAGGAGCTCTTAAAGAGAGGTAGAGAAGCGGAGAGGTTTAGGGAGGGAGTTCCAGAGCTTGGGGCCCAGTCAGCTGAAGGCACGGCCACCGATGGTAGGGCGAAGGGAGTGCGGGATGTAGGCGAGGTCAGAATCGGAGGAATGAAGAGGGGAATTTTCCACGGAGTCAGCAAGCGATCGGTGGCGGGTCGGGTGGGAAAGTGTATTTTATTGGACAGCGGGTCGGGAGCCCGCTGATGACCCACTGATGACCCACCGCCACGTGCTTTTACCAGATATTGGGTCTGTCAGCGCTGAGCAGACCTAACACGCAGTGGCGGGGAAGGCAATTCAGGGCATTATGACCTTGGTAACAGAGGATTAACAACTATTTTGAGCTCACCTTCAGAGTTTATTAGATCACGCTGCTCAGGGGCGGGAGTAGAATGGCCATGGAGTCAGCTTATTAATTGACAGCTGCAAATGTGCTATAAAAGCTCCCATCTCACAGCTCTTCACATTCCAAGCTCAGAAGCTGTTGTTTACTGCATTTGGAAGACCGAATGAGCTTTATGCAGGTTGTAAGTGTTTGGAGCAAACTCACTATCCAGTGTTCATTGGATATATTCAAGAGGGAGTTAGATATGGCCCTTACGGCTAAGGGGGTCAAGGGGTATGGAGAGAAAACAGGAAAGGGGTATTGAGGGAATCATCAGCCATGATCTTATTGAATGGCGGTGCAGGCTCGAAGGGCCGAATGGCCTACTACTGCACCTATTTTCTATGTTTCTATGTTTCTATGTCACCTTATTGGAACAGCCGCTCTCATCATTGACAGATCACGTCTGTCATCTCAAGTTCGCCTGCTATCTATTCCATCAGAATGGGTATGGTTTATACTCCCTCACCTTGGTCCTCAGAATCTCACCACAATCAGCCCCAACACCAGCATCACCAGGCACACCAGCAGCACCACCAACCTTCTCCGTAATCACCTGATGCTGCACAGAACACAGGGCAACAGCACCCGACCACATTGCTGCCCGGGATGCCTGGGATGGCCTCACTATGGCCATATCTACTTCACTTACCGCTGCACACCCTGGCTGTCACAAGATGCTCTGTGATGATGTCACATTACGTCACCAGACCCACTTCCTGTAATTGGCCTGGAAATTTGCTGGGCGGGCTTAACAAGCCCAATCATGGTAAATGCAGTTCAGAGGCCGGATGGAGATGGCAGCGAGGTCAGAACCTGCCACCCGACATCGCCCGCCCGCCACAGACCTGCCGAAATTGGTAAGCAAGCCTGAAGTATTTGAGGAAGGTTGTTGAGCTGGAGGAGGGAGTTAAACATGAGGATGAGAACTTTGAAATCGAGGCGTTGCCAGACCAGAAGCCAATGTAGGTCAGCGAGCACAGTGGGGGGGGGGGGGGTGCGTTGGGGTTTGGGTGAGCGAGACTTGATGCGAGTTAGGACACGGGCAGCTGAGTTTTGGATGAGCTGAAGTTTATGGAAGGTGGAAGATGGGAGGCCAGCCAGGAGTGCGTTAGAATAGTTGGGTCTGGAGGTAACAAAGGCAGGGATGAGGGTTTCAGCAGCAGATGAGCTGAGGCAGGGGCGGAGCCGGGCAACATTACGGAGGTGGAAATAGGCGGTGTGGGTGATGGAGTGGGAATGAGTGAGAGGATCAGCTTGGGGATAAATAGGATATTGAGATTGCGAACAGTCTGGTTCAGCCTGAGACAGTGGCTGGGGAGGGAGACGGAGTCTGTGGCGATTGAATTGAGTTTGTGACGGTGGGGACTGAATGGCTTCGGTCGTCTCATTGTTTAGCTGGAGAAAAGTGCGACTTCTCCAAGGCCACATGTCAGCACGCAGCGTGACAACACAGAGGGGATGGGGGGGCGGGGTGGGAGGGCAGATAGAGCTGGATGTAATCAGCCGAACATCCAGGTTATAGACTCTGAAATAGAGCTGGGCCTGTGTGTTTGCAGCACATTGGGGAGTTTTCTGGGGGCTGGTGGATGGGACCATGGCGCTTGCCCCTTCACACACAGTGAGCTTGGCCAGTTTCCTGGGCAGCGGGCTGGATCTCCCGGGAGCTGATGGTGCGGCGCTTGTTGTAACGGGCCGGGCGGGAAGCCTCAGCCAGCCATGATGCAGGCCAATATCCTTCACTGACGAGCTCCTGGTACTCAGGGCCCTGCAGGAGATGCGGGAGACTGGGTGACCCTGCTTCATCACGCTGCACACATGCATGGAGTAACTCTCGGTCCTCCACCCTCCCCGCTGCCTGCTGCCCAGTGCTGTTACATTACCGCAGCCTGTTGAGGGAGCTGGTTTCTGGTCCTCGGGCTCGGCCATACATAGTTCCACACACAGCTTGTTCAGTGATTAAACACACCACTTCTGTTTAGTAGCCAACTCCCTCTGATGTCCCAGACAGTTACCAGCAGCACAGACGGTTTGGCAGTTCACTGAATCAGGACATAAGAACATAAGAACATAAGAAATAGGAGCAGGAGTAGGCCATATGGCCCTCGAACCATTCAATAAGATCATGGCTGATCTGATCATGGACTCAGCTCCACCTCCCTGCCTGCTCCCCATAACCTCTCATCCCCTTATCGGTTAAGGGAGCCTGTGAACTGCCAACCGTATGTGGACCATCATCTCAACAACAACAACTTATATTTATATAGCGCTGTTGTGGAAAAATATTTACGAGACTGTATAATATATAAAGAGGTTTATTAAATCGGAGACAAAGCTTTGGGAGAAGTGTTAAAGACCCCTGTCTTTGAACCATCTTCTCAAATTGGTATCTGCAGTGAAGTCCTTTTATCTTACAAATTACGTCACTTTACAACACATGCTTTAGCACTACAAAGCTTTGACTTATCGAAGGCTAAGCTTTTGATATATAACCCATCCTGCATTGTGACAGGGCAGTATAAACAAGTGCAGGCTTTTGACACCAGTATAAACAAACATACGTAGCACTCAACTCTCCAGTGTTCATAATGCATCAGTATTGTCCCTTACAAAATTCATTTAAAGGGGAAAATAAAACAAATGTTTGGTCCCGTATACAATCAAATATATGTCCAAAAATCAGCTCCAACAATATTCCCCCTTTTGGTCCTGGAGGATGTTTACGAAATCCAGATGACTACAATGATAGTAGCATATATTCGTCCTTTGAGGTATGTTACTTCCCTGATGTTCCGTATGTCCACCTTGCCTGTAGCTCTCGGATACCCTTCAAAGATAGTGGTCAGTGTCATTGTCGTCTGTTTCTTCATCCTTGGTGTCTTCAGGTATTTCCATCAGGTGTGCTTCTTCTTCGGCGATTACACTGGCTACTGGCATCAGTCGAGCCATCATAACTTTACAGCAGATATTAAACACCCGATAATCAGACAGCAAGTAATTATAATTATTATTACAACCAGAATAATTACTCCATGCATAAGAAAGGACCCCCATGATCCCCCTAACAGCCAGTCAAACCAGCCAGATCCTCCTGCTGTTGTGCATAACTTCTTTACTTCCCTTCTGATGTGATCAACGAGGTTAGTTATGTTTTCTGAATTATCGGGAATGTAAGTGCAACATTCAGCTCCAATTAAGGCACATGTGCCCCCACTTTGTGCTAGTATATAATCTAGGGCCATTCAGTTCTGGAGTACCATTGTGCGTATGGCTACCATTTCAGCCATTATGCCCTCCATTGCTTCAGCAGTGTCGTTAACTATCTGTTCCAGTACCCTCTCTAGGTTACGTAATTCATCCATGGTGCATCCTATCCCGAATGGGAGCATCATGACCCCAAATAGCCTCTCTACCGGGGTAAGATCTCGTCTTAGTCGACCTGGTGTCTGTACTTCTGCTAAAGTACATACCCGTCTGACAAAAGGGACCACATATCCCAAATAACAGGACCCCCTCCAGTTCTGAGGCAACCAGGGGTAGGCCTTGTGCCCGCACACAAAATAAGTGCCATTGTATGCTGTTAGATTCGATCTCAATCTCTCTCTCAGCCCCCGTCGCCATCTAATCTTAGGGTCCCAGTCCTGGCTACTTGTCTGTTTCGCTGGCTATTATGTTCCACCTGGCGAGGTTAAAGTATCCTGCTGTAAAACCTGTTTCCTCACCGGTCAGGTTTCTAGTGAAACAAATGTCAGCGGTGGGCCTTCCAACTTCTGAGGTGTTGGTCAAAACCAGGAACGGAGGTCGTACCGACCTATTGTATTCCGGCTGGTACCATCCGTCAAATGCATCCAAAAGGTAACCCCACGATCTCCACGTTTCTTTATTACCCACTCTGGTTCCAAGTATCATTTACTTCCCCTGTATTGTTTTGTCGCCTTACCCACTCCGCTACTTCCGAAATGTTAAGGGAGATTGACCTCAAGGGGATGCCTCCTTGGCGATGTATGGGGATGTGCGAACATACCCAGCAACTAGAAAAGTTCTCATTTTGCGCATAAACATAAGACATGTACAAAAAGGTATTCACATGTAACTCTCGTTTCGGTCTAGCTAGCAGGCCGGACCTAACACGAACTATGATAATCGCACCGATCGCAATATATAGTTTCATCTTATTACTCTATAAATAACAAATAGTCAAAGGCAAAATGGCCGTATGGCTTGCTTTAAGAATCTCTCGCTGTCAATCTGTAAATCGACAAACAACAACAACTAATACGTGTGCTAAACGGCTGGTTCAAAAACCTTAAGCTGGGTCCAATGCTTCCATTGTCCGCTCCCTTTCACATCGATGCAAGCACAAGTGTCCCCGCTGATTATAACCTCATATGTTCCTATCCATTTTGGGGCAAACCCTGGTTTTCCCGGGAGGACCCTTACCATAACGCGACTTCCTGCCAACGGGACTTCAGGGAGCTTTGTAAGCTCCGCTTCCGCGTCTCTTTCTTCCTGATTGTCCCTAACTAATTTACGCATCCCTTTTAATTGAGTACTTAGTTCCAAAACATTTTGTCTTTTAATGGGCCTACAACGCCGCCCCCCCCCCTGTTATGATGTTCTCTGGTAATTGCATCGCCCTTCCTGTCATTAGTTCATAAGGAGTTAATCCAGTTGTCCGGTTTGTCGTGGCTCTTAACTTCATCAATATAATGGGTAATACTTCTGTCCACGTTTTTCCTGACATTTGCATGGCCTTTGCCAGGGCGTTCTCAAGGGTACGGTTCATGTGCTCAACGATCCCAGAACTCTGCGGGTGGTAGGGGATGTGGAATTTTTGTTTTATGCCCATCAACTGGCATATTGTTTTTACAATTTTTTCCGTGAAGTGGGTGCCTTGGTCGGAATCTATTTGAAGAGGCACTCCCCATCGGGGAATCACCTGCTCGGTCAATATCCTTGCCACTGTTGAGGCAGTGCAATCATGTGTGGGGAAAGCTTCCACCCACCGGGTAAATTGATCTATAATCACTAGGCAATATCTTTTTCCATGGGATGGGGGCAAAGGACCTGTGAAATCAATTTGTACGTGTTCCCATGGCCCCCGTGGACGGGGCTGGTGTCCCATTTTAATTTTAATGGGCCTGCCTGGATTATATCTCTCCCCATCCCTTTCCACCACCAATCTCTCCCAAGACTCCCGGTCATGGCCTCTCATCCTGAATGAGACAGGCCATGATGCAACTCCAATAAGGTATTCTGTATGCATTCAGGTGCCATTACCTTGTCATTTCGTCTCCAAACGTTATCCTTCCCTTGCGTTGCGCCCTGCTTTGTCCACATACCTATTTCCTCCTCAGAAGTGTCCTGGTGTAGTTTCTCAATACTTATCTGTTGGTCTCGGGCCCCAGCGGCACTGACTGAGGCTTCCTCACACTCCTCCTGTTCTAAGGCCTTCTGTGCAGCTACGTCTGCAGCTTTATTCCCTGGTGACTCAGCCAATCTGGACTGGTTCGGTCCGGCTCCCTCCTGTGGGCTTTAATTTTAATAACCGCTACCTGATTTGGTTTATTACTGGCTGCTAAAAGAGCTTCTATTCTCAGCTGATGCTTTATGGGATGTCCGCTAGTTGTAATAAAACCCCTTCTCCCCCATGCTGTCATATAATCGTGTACTACCCCGAATGCATATCTACTGTCCGTATAGATATTAACAATCTTATTTTCCGATAATTCCAGTGCCCGGGTGAGGGCTACCAGTTCTGCCACTTGAGCTGACGACTCCCCATTAATTCACCCTGATTCAACTGCCTCTAGATCCTGGTTAACTACGGCCCATCCGGTACGAGGTAGTCCCGCTACGTATTTTCGTGAACCGTCCATAAACAAGATTTGTTCTGCGGTTTGAAGGGGGGTGTCTTTTATTCTATCCTCTTTCATATCCTCACATACCTCTTCGCAAAAGTGGGGTTCCCCCTCACCCATCATATTTTCTGCGGGGTTGTTTCCTACATCCCTAATTATGGTTACCGCTTTGTTGGGTGTTAAGAGGACTACTTCCCACTTTGCCCGTCTCATATTAGATACGGTTCTCAGTTTTCCTGTGTTTAACATTTCTACCAATGTGTGTTTAATGTGGAGAATGATGTTTCCAGTCATCACCACAGGCTCGCTTATTTTTACCGCCCAAGCTGCGCAATCTAGCGCGGCTATACATCTGGATAACCCAGTCACCACCGGGCTTTCGGTGGTAGGGTAATAGGCTAGAGGTCTCCTTTTATCCCTGTGATCTTGGGTGACCACGGCCATATAGAACCCACCTTCATTGTTACAGTGGATGTGGAAATCCTTACTCATGTCAGGCAGTCCCAATCCAGGTGTGGAAACTAGTTCTGACTTGAGTTTACTATACGCCTGTTCTTGTTCAGGGCCGCACTCTATGAGGTCTAGGGCCGGTTTCCCCCCTTTCACTAATCTTCGTATTGGCTCAGCAATTTTTGCAAAATCAGGGATAAAGTTCCGGCTGTAATTAAAGAGGCCCAGTACTTTCCTCACCCCCTTACAGTTACTGGTCTAGGCATGTCCTTGACAGCCTTTTTCCTATCCGAGGGCATTTCTTTCAGCCCCTTGAGAGGCAGTACCCTAGGTACAGGACCTGGGATTTCCCTACCTGGGCCTTTTTGGGGAGTTAGTGGTGCTAACTGTTTATTTTAAGATACCCTTTTCCACTAGCCCTTTTACTATTTCTACAACCGCTGTTCTAGCTTCAGGTCTTATAGGGTATTGTGGCAAGTCCCCCTTTTCTGCCCTCCTCCTGTTCCCGTGGCAGAAACCTTTTCCTGCTTTATCTTTTTCTTTTCTAAACTGTTTTAGCCTTTTTCAAAAGTCCCTTTTACACCTTCACAGATAGCTCACCACTCCCCTATGAGTTTGACCTAATCCCTGAAGGTATTTCTAAATTTAAAACTCTTTCTTTTACTGAGCTAGAAGCTTTCGTGTCAAGGTTTTACACAAAGGAAAATGGGAGCGTTTTAAAAGGCATTCTTTATCTCATTCCTGGACTAAATTTATGTCTTTCAACCCAATTGCATGTTTTCTTTCAACAAGTAAGTGAGCGTGTCAAATTCTTTTTTTTTACTACCGGGACCATGTATTTTTATCTTTTACTCAACAAACCTATCCTTTGTGCATTTCCTAGCTCCGTAACTTATATCCACACCTTCGTTTCTAACTTAAAATGTAATACCATAAGGTTCACAGTTTCTTAAACTTCCCACATGCAGGACAACACTACGAAGGGTTGAAAAAAAACATTTCACTCTGTTTGGAAAGAGTGGGTGGAGCTAAAACAGGCTCCACACCTTCTTAAAACAGGCTTTCATTCATTCCGCAGTCAAAATTACTCGAGTACTCTCTTCATTCAAAATAGACACTCACAAAAGTCTCTCTTCATTCAACAAAGCTTATGTCTGGATCCATATGTCACTTAAGATAGTCACTATCAGCTTTTTTATGGCATTACGTAATTACACAAGTTACAATTAATGATAGGAATTAATTAATGACCCGGGCAGCCCGCGTTTTACATTCCCTTCCTTACCTTCCATGTTCGCCAGTCTCGGATGTTTCCCTTTGTTTCTGTAATACTCACGGCCATGACTACTCTGTGGAGACCCTTTGTCTTCGCAACAAAGCTAGCGTGTTTCCTTACCACCGGAGATCAGCCAGGAGTGCGTTAGAATAGTTGGGTCTGGAGGTAACAAAGGCAGGGATGAGGGTTTCAGCAGCAGATGAGCTGAGGCAGGGGCGGAGCCGGGCAACAGTACGGAGGTGGAAATAGGCGGTGTGGGTGATGGAGTGGGAATGAGTGAGAGGATCAGCTTGGGGATAAATAGGATGTTGAGATTGCGAACAGTCTGGTTCAGCCTGAGACAGTGGCTGGGGAGGGAGACGGAGTCTGTGGCGATTGAATTGAGTTTGTGACGGTGGGGACTGAATGGCTTCGGTCGTCTCATTGTTTAGCTGGAGAAAAGTGCGACTTCTCCAAGGCCACATGTCAGCACGCAGCGTGACAACACAGAGGGGATGGGGGGTGCGGGGGAGGGGGGGAGATAGAGCTGGGTGTAATCAGCCGAACATCCAGGTTATAGACTCTGAAATAGAGCTGGGCCTGTGTGTTTGCAGCACATTGGGGAGTTTTCTGGGGGCTGGTGGACGGGACCATGGCGCTTGCCCCTTCACACACAGTGAGCTTGGCCAGTTTCCTGGGCAGCGGGCTGGATCTCCCGGGAGCTGATGGCGCGGCGCTTGTTGTAACGGGCCGGGCGGGAAGCCTCAGCCAGCCATGATGCAGGCCAATATCCTTCACTGACGAGCTCCTGGTACTCAGGGCCCTGCAGGAGATGCGGGAGACTGGGTGACCCTGCTTCATCACGCTGCACACATGCATGGAGTAACTCTCGGTCCTCCACCCTCCCCGCTGCCTGCTGCCCAGTGCTGTTACATTACCGCAGCCTGTTGAGGGAGCTGGTTTCTGGTCCTCGGGCTCGGCCATACATAGTTCCACACACAGCTTGTTCAGTGATCAAACACACCACTTCTGTTTAGTAGCCAACTCCCTCTGATGTCCCAGACAGTTACCAGCAGCACAGACGGTTTGGCAGTTCACTGAATCAGGACATAAGAACATAAGAACATAAGAAATAGGAGCAGGAGTAGGCCATATGGCCCTCGAACCATTCAATAAGATCATGGCTGATCTGATCATGGACTCAGCTCCACCTCCCTGCCTGCTCCCCATAACCTCTCATCCCCTTATCGGTTAAGGGAGCCTGTGAACTGCCAACCGTGTGCGGACCATCATCTCAACAACAACAACTTATATTTATATAGCGCTGTTGTGGAAAAATATTTCCGAGACTGTATAATATATAAAGAGGTTTATTAAATCGGAGACAAAGCTTTGGGAGAAGTGTTAAAGACCCCTGTCTTTGAACCATCTTCTCAAATTGGTATCTGCAGTGAAGTCCTTTTATCTTACAAATTATGTCACTTTACAACACATGCTTTAGCACTACAAAGCTTTGACTTATCGAAGGCTAAGCTTTTGATATATAACCCATCCTGCATTGTGACAGGGCAGTATAAACAAGTGCAGGCTTTTGACACCGGTATAAACAAACATACGTAGCACTTAACTCTCCAGTGTTCATAATGCATCAGTATTGTCCCTTACAAAATTCATTTAAAGGGGAAAATAAAACAAATGTTTGGTCCCGCATTCAATCAAATATATGTCCAAAAATCCGCTCCAACAGCGCCTTTAATGTAGTGAAACGTCCCAAAGCGTTTCACAGGAGTATTATGAGACAAAAAATTTGACACCGAGCCGCATAAGTAGAAATTAGGGCAGGTGACCAAAAGCTTGGTTAAAGAGGTAGGTTTTAAGGAGCGTCTTGAAGGAGGAAAGAGAGGTATAGAGGTTTAGAGAGGGAGTTCCAGAGCTTGGAGCCCAGGCAGCTGAAGGCACGGCCACCAATGGTTGAGTGATTATAATCAGAGATGCTCAGGAGGGCAGAATTAGAGGAGCGCAGAGATCCCCCTCCCTATCTCCCTCTCCTGTGATCTCCCCCTCCCTTTCTCCTCCCTTGCTATGTCCCCCTCCCTCTCTCCCCCCGTGATCTCCCCCTCCCTCTCTCCCCTCCCCACGATCTCCTGCAGGGAGGGAGCGCTGCACTGTCGGAGGGTCAGTACTGAGGGAGTGCTTCACTGTCGGAGGGGCAGTACTGAGGGAGCACTGCACTGTCAGAGGGGCCGTACTGAGGGAGTGCTTCACTGTCGGAGGGGCAGTACTGAGGGAACGCCGCACATTTTTTAATTCATTCTTAGGATGTGGGCATCGTTGGCAAGGCCAGCATTTATTGCCCATCCCTAATTGCCCTTGAGAAGGTGATGGTGAACCGCCTTCTTGAACCGCCGCAGTCCATGTGGTGAAAGTGCTTCCGCAGTGCTGTTAGGGAGGGAGTTCCAGGATTTTGACCCAGCGACGATGAAGGAATGGCAATATATTTCCAAGTCAGGATGGTGTGTGACTTGGAGGGGAACATGGAGGTGATGGTGTTCCCATGCGCCTGCTACCCTAGTCCTTCTGGTGGCAGAGGTCATGGGTGTGATATCTTCTTTACGACATCACAAACACACAGACCACAAGATGGCTCTACAGGAATTTGTCATATGACCTAGTCACCTGATCCTTTTATTGTATAAACCACAGTAGTCCACTAGGTGGAGCTCTATATTACACTTCTCCCTCCTTAATGAAGAAGTAATTATAACAAACAATCATCATACATAACAAACAATATGGACTTATTTTTCCATATTTAGAAATCAAACTTAACCACTAGTTTTCTGTTTTGAAGTGGATACCTTTGCTCTCGAACCAAACTTTCCAAACATGGTGTCGAACTTAGACTCATTCTAGGTTGAGCCTGAGGAGAGTTTTTCTCCAAGGGCAACCCTCGATCTACATTTGAATTCTGTACAACTTCAGACTGTCCATCTGCCTGACTCAGATTCAGATTGAAATTCCGGCTTTCTCTTGGACTTGTTTCTAGTACATCTGATGTAAGATTTGCTACTGGTACTCTACTTGTAACAAAACTATCTGACTCATCAGAAATAATCAAATCATTCCAACTTTCAACTCCTTCCACATCGGTAGGTAAAATATGATCAATGTGAGCAAACCTAATCATTCCATGATCAAACATCTCGACCAAATATGTGTGAGGGCCACATAAAGATAAAGAGTGTGGCACTCTTCCTGGTAACCACATTAACCATTTATATTGATGGTTCTTCACTCTCACCTTCTGATTCAATTTCACACCTCTCTCTTTTACTCTACCTCTAAGATGATTCTATTTCTGACTTATTTCTCTTCTACTGACTGTCCTCGGGGTCTGCTTCAGTCAGGAACATAGCCCGCTTTCTTTCTAAAACCACCCGGTTATGGTTTTCACCATCAGGGACTTCAACGATACTATTCGCAGTGAAAAACATTTCTAGCCACTCCACATACACTCCGAAAGTCTCTCGGTAGCGATAGAGCTCAGCCAAGCTCCCTATTATTCCCATAGGCACAACCATCTGGGCTCTTCAGTTCAGCTAAGTGTGCTTGTAATTTACCTTGGATTTTTAGCTGTTTTGCAAAACAGAGGACCTCTCCAAGTCTCTATTGTTTGGTTGGATAAATCACCAACAAAAATTACAGCTAGGGAATACAATTATGCCCGTTCTCATTCGCCAATGTGATATATTTTTTACAACTTCACAAACACACACATACACAAGATAGCGCTACAGGAACTTGTCATGTGACCTCATCACATGATTCTTTTATTGTATAAACATCAGTGGTTGCATTACCACATTAGTCCACTAGGTGGAGGTCTTAATTACAGCGGGTTTGGGAGGTGCTGCCGAAGAAGCCTTGGCGAGTTGCTGCAGTGCAACTTGTAGATGGTACACACTGCAGTCACGATGCGCCGGTGGTGGAAGAAGTGAATGTTGAAGGTGGTGGATGGGGTGCCTATCAAGCGGGCTGCTTTGTCCTGGATGGTGTCAAGCTTTTTGGGTGTTGTTGGAACTGCACATTCAGGCAAGTGGAGAATATTCCATCACACTCCTGACTTGTGCCTTGTAGATAGTGGAAAGGCTCTGGGGAGCACTGAGGGAGCGCTGCATTGTTGGAGGGGGAGTACTGAGGGAGTGCTGCACTGTCAGGGGGGCATTACTGAGGGAGTGCTGCAGTGTTGGAGGTGCTGTCTTTCAGATGAGACATTAAACTGAGGCCCCGTTTGCTTTAGATGGATGTAAAAGAATACACGGCTACTATTTTGAACAAGAGCAGGGGAGTTCTCCATGGTATCTGGGGACCAATATTTATCCTTCAATCAACAGGTTATCTGGTCATTATCACATTGCTGTTTGTGGGAACTTGCTGTGTGCAAATTAGCTACCGTATTTCCTACATTACAACAGTGATCACATTTCAAAAGTACTTCTTCGATTGTAAAGCGTTTTGGGATGTCTCGACGTGGCAAATGGTGCTATAGAAATGCAAGTCTTGCTTTTTAAAGGCAGGTGTCTCCTGCTTCACTCAGTAAGTATCTCCATTTATCATTAGTCAGGGACAGGGTACAATTGCTGGAACTGAGCTGCAATGAATCAGACAAAGTCTCGAGAGTTGAGAACAGACAACAGCCCGCAGACATGGTGAATAATTAACAATAATCTGGAGTCCGAGCCAACATGTTGCTGTTCCTCTTTTCTATCAAGGTTCCAGCAATCGTCTAACTGCACGGGGTCATCTCAGAGTGCACTGAATGGTACCTAAACCCTTCAGTACTGCCAGTCTGGAAGAATTCAATAATAAACACTGCTCCATCTGTCAAACATTTTTGACGAATAATTTAAGGAGCCTTTTTTTGTGGAATTGCAAAAACAATTCTCGAGGATATTAATTCCTTCATTGTTGACACAGTCAAAGGACCAGAATTTGCTGCATGCAAACCTTTCTGGAAATAACACCGATTAAGTTATTCGCACTCACTGAAATCTCCTCTCAAACTTTATATGCACTTGGCGAATCCCGTACTCAAACTTTATTCAAACTCATAGAAAACTTTACTCAGACTTTATTCAAACCGAATAGCCCTGATTTTAACCGACGAGAATGGGCAGGTTCGGGAGGAAGCCATTCAGCCTCTCGAGCCTGTTCCACCATTCCATCAGATCAGGGCTGATCTGTGACGGGACTCCAGATACCCGCCTTTGCCCCCCCCCCCCCCCTGTTAATTTGATTTATGGGTTTTACAAAATAGTTGTAGAGCAGTTGGGAGTGGCTTAGGTGCTTGGAAGTTGAGCCTGTGGAGGAAGGAGCTGAAACTGCTGTTTGCCTGCCTGCCTGCAACCAGAGGGACAGTGAGTTTCCAGGAGGGGAGGAGGAGGCGTACTGATATCAACACCTTGAGAAAGAGGAGGAGAGGAAGAATTACCCGCCATTGCTCCATATCCTTTTATAACTTTGGCTAGCAAAAATTTTAGATGGTTCTGATTGGTTGAACTGAACATGTGATGTCTCCTTTCTCCGTAAAGTGTTGGTGTTTCTAATATGTCCTTACTATACAGTACAAATGCACACAAGGCCCATACAAAAGAGAAGGTCACTCTGTGACCAGCAACCTTTATTCCAGCACTGAAGTGGAGAAGATGGGTGGAGCTTCCCCTTTTATACTTGAAAGTCCATGTTAGGAGCGTCTCCCACAAGTTCATAGAAACATAGAAAATAGGTGCAGGAGCAGACCATTCGGCCCTTCTAGCCTGCATCGCCATTCAATGAGTTCATGGCTGAACATGCAACCTCAGTACCACATTCCTGCTTTCTCGCCATACCCCTTGATCCCCCTAGTAGTAAGGACTTCATCTAACTCCTTTTTGAATATATTTAGTGAATTGGCCTCAACAACTTTCTGTGGTAGAGAATTCCACAGGTTCACCACTCTCTGGGTGAAGAAGTTTCTCCTCATCTCAGTCCTAAATGGCTTACCCCTTATCCTTAGACTGTGACCCCTGGTTCTGGACTTCCCCAACATTGGGAACATTCTTCCTGCATCTAACCTGTCTGAACCCATCAGAATTTTAAACGTTTCTATGAGGTCCCCTCTCATTCTTCTGAACTCCAGTGAATACAAGCCCAGTTGATTCCCGGGAATCAGTCTGGTGAACCTTCGCTGCACTCCCTCAATAGCAAGAATGTCCTTCCTCAAGTTAGGAGACCAAAACTGTACACAATACTCCAGGTGTGGCCTCACCAAGGCCCTGTACAACTGTAGCAACACCTCCCTGCCCCTGTACTCAAATCCCCTCGCTATGAAGGCCAACATGCCATTTGCTTTCTTAACCACCTGCTGTACCTGCATGCCAACCTTCAATGACTGATGTACCATGACACCCAGGTCTCGTTGCACCTCCCCTTTTCCTAATCTGTCACCATTCAGATAATAGTCTGTCTCTCTGTTTTTACCACCAAAGTGGATAACCTCACATTTATCCACATTATACTTCATCTGCCATGCATTTGCCCACTAACCTAACCTATCCAAGTCACTCTGCAGCCTCATAGCATCCTCCTCGCAGCTCACACTGCCACCCAACTTTTGTCATCCGCAAATTTGGAGATACTACATTTAATCCCCTCGTCTAAATCATTAATGTACAATGTAAACAGCTGGGGCCCCAGCACAGAACCTAGCGGTACCCCACTAGTCACTGCCTGCCATTCTGAAAAGTACCCATTTACTCCTACTCTTTGCTTCCTGTCTGACAACCAGTTCTCAATCCATGTCAGCACACTACCCCCAATCCCATGTGCTTTAACTTTGCACATTAATCTCTTGTGTGGGACCTTGTCAAAAGCCTTCTGAAAGTCCAAATATACCACATCAACTAGTTCTCCCTTGTCCACTCTGCTGGAAACATCCTCAAAACATTCCAGAAGATTTGTCAAGCATGATTTCCCTTTCACAAATCAATGCTGACTTGGACCTATCATGTCACCTCTTTCCAAATGCGCTGCTATGACATCCTTAATAATTGATTCCATCACTTTACCCACTACTGAGGTCAGGCTGACCGGTCTATAATTCCCTGTTTTCTCTCTCCCTCCTTTTTTTAAAAGTGGGGTTACATTGGCTACCTTCCACTCGATAGGAACTGATCCAGAGTCAATGGAATGTTGGAAAATGACTGTCAATTCATCCGCTATTTCCAAGGCCACCTCCTTAAGTACTCTGGGATGCAGTCCATCAGGCCCTGGGGATTTATCGGCCTTCAATCCCATCAATTTCCCCAACACAATTTCCCGACTAATAAGGATTTCCCTCAGTTCCTCCTCCTTACTAGACCCTCTGACCCCTTTTATATCCGGAAGGTTGTTTGTGTCCTCCTTAGTGAATACCGAACCAAAGTACTTGTTCAATTGGTCTGCCCTTTCTTTGTTCCCCGTTATGACTTCCCCTGATTCTGACTGCAGGGGACCTACGTTTGTCTTTACTAACCTTTTTCTCTTTACATATCTATAGAAACTTTTGCAATCCGTCTTAATGTTCCCTGCAAGCTTCTTCTCGTACTCCATTTTCCCTGCCCTAATCAAACCCTTTGTCCTCCTCTGCTGAGTTCTAAATTTCTCCCAGTCCCCAGGTTCGCTGCTATTTCTGGCCAATTTGTATGCCACTTCCTTGGCTTTAATTCTATCCCTGATTTCCTTTGATAGCCACGGTTGAGCCACCTTCCCTTTTTTATTTTTACGCCAGACAGGAATGTACAATTGTTGTAGTTCATCCATGCGGTCTCTAAATGTCTGCTATTGCCCATCCACAGTCAACCCCTTAAGTATCATTCGCCAATCTATCCTAGCCAATTCATGCCTCATACCTTCAAAGTTACCCTTCTTTAAGTTCTGGACCATGGTCTCTGAATTAACTGTTTCATTCTCCATCCTAATGCAGAATTCCACCATATAATGGTCACTCTTCCCCAAGGGGCCTCGCACAACGAGATTGCTAATTAATCCTCTCTCATTACACAACACCCAGTCTAAGATGGCCTCCCCCCTAGTTGGTTCCTCGACATATTGGTCTCGAAAACCATCCCTTATGCACTCCAGGAAATCCTCCTCCACCGTATTGCTTCCAGTTTGGTTAACCCAATCTATGTGCATATTAAAGTCACCCATTATAACTGCTGCACCTTTATTGCATGCACCCCTAATTTCCTGTTTGATGCCCTCCCCAACATCGCTACTACTGTTTGGAGGTCTGTACACAACTCCCACTAACGTTTTTTGCCCTATGGTGTTCTGCAGCTCTACCCATATAGATTCCACATCATCCAAGCTAATGTCCTTCCTAACTATTGCATTAATCTCCTCTTTAACCAGCAATGTTACCCCACCTCCTTTTCCTTTTATTCTATCCTTCCTGAATGTTGAATACCCCTGGATGTTGAGTTCCCAGCCCTGATCATCCTGGAGCCACGTCTCTGTAATCCCAATCACATCATATTTGTTAACATCTATTTGCACAGTTAATTCATCCACCTTAACACGGATACTCCTTGCATTAAGACACAAAGCCTTCAGGCTTGTTTTTTTAACACCCTTTGTCCTTTTAGAATTTTGCTGTACAGCGGCCATTTTTGTTCTTTGCCTTGTGTTTCTCTGCCCTCCACTTTTCCTCATCTCCTTTCTGTCTTTTGCTTTTGTCTCCTTTTTGTTTCCCTCTATCTCTCTCCATTGGTTCCCATCCCCCTGCCATATTAGTTTAACTCCTCCCCAACAGCACTAGCAAACACTCCTCCTAGGACATTGGTTCTGGTCCTGCCCAGGTGCAGACCGTCCGGATTGTACTGGTCCCACCTCCCCCAGAACCGGTTCCAATGCCCCAGGAATTTGAATCCCTCCCTGCTGCACCACTGCTCAAGCCACGTATTCATCTGCGCTATCCTGAGATTCCTACTCTGACTGACACGTGGCACTGGTAGCAATCCCAAGATGACTACTTTTGAGGTCCTACTTTTTATTTTAGCTCCTAGCTCCTTAAATTCGTTTCGTAGGACCTCATCCCTTTTTTTACCTATGTCGTTGGTACCAATGTGCACCACGACAACTGGCTGTTCTCTCTCCCTTTTTAGAATGTCCTGCACCCACTCTGAGACATCCTTGATCCTTGCACTAGGGAGGCAACATACCATCCTGGAGTCTCGGTTGCGGCCGCAGAAACGCCTATCTATTCCCCTCACAATTGAATCCCCTATCACTATCGCTCTCCCACTCTTTTTCCTGCCCTCCTGTGCAACAGAGCCAGCCATGGTGCCATGAACTTGGCTGCTGCTGCCCTCCCCTGATGAGTCATACCCCTCAACAGTACTCAAAGCAGTGTATCTATTTTGCAGGGGGATGACCACAGGGGACCCCTGCACTACCTTCCTTGCACTACTCTTCCTGCTGGTCTTCCATTCCCTAACTGGCTGTGGATCCTTCTCCTGTGGTAAGACCAACTCGCTACACGTGCTACTCACGTCATTCTCAGCATCATGGAAGCTCCAGAGTGAATCCACCCTCAGCTCCAATTCCACAACGCGGTCCGTCAGGAGCTGGAGGCGGATACACTTCCCGCAGATTTAGTCGTCAGGGACACCAAAAGTGTCCCTGAGTTCCCACATGGTACAGGAGGAGCATATCACGTAACCGAGCTCTCCTGCCATGACTTAACCCTTAGATACACTTAAATTGGTGACAACACTGTTACAGGTTACTTACTGATATAAAAAAGAAAAAGAAAAACTACTTACCAATCACCAGCCAATCACTTATCCCTTCGGCTGTGACGTCACCTTTTGATTCCTTTCGACTTCTTTTCTGCTTTTTCTCCCGGCTGGAGCTGCACAAGCTCGCCTTTTATAGGCCTCACCACGCTGCTCCCGCCTCTCGCCGACTGCCGCTGCCTGTGGAACACCCGCTGGGCCTTTTATAGGCCTCACCACGCTGCTCCCGCCTCTCGCCGACTGCCGCTGCCTGTGGAACACCCGCTGGGCCTTTTATAGGCCTCACCACACTGCTCCCGCCTCTCGCCGACTGCTGCTTATCACCTAGTGATTAGTGTTCTCACGGTGTACAACTTAGGTCAGCTTATACATGGATTACAATGACAGTTGAATACATGACATCACCTCCCCCCCGCCCCCCACCCCCGCCCCCGCCAATGTCTTATTGGGATCACAGGTTAAGTATCTCTGGTGGTTTATGTTCCCTTGAAGAGCGCCTGAGTTGGGGCTCCGGTTGTTGGGCAGTGGCCTGAGTGTCTGCTGTTCGCGGTGCCTCAGGCCTGTCCGGACTGCCCATAGTGACTGGGCTCTCCTCCACTTGGTTCCGGTATTCGGTCACCTGTGGTGGAGTGAACTCTACATCGTGTTCTTCCTCTGCTTCTTTTATGGGGTTGCTGAACTTCCTTTTAGTTTGATCCACGTGTTTGCGGCAGATTTGTCCATTGGTAAGTTAAACTACCAGAATCCTATTCCCCTCTTTGGCAATCACAGTGCCTGCAAGCCATTTGGGCCCTGCAGCGTAGTTGAGGACAAAGACAGGGTCAATACATTGCGCCCTCGCATTCCCATCATGGTAGTCACATTGTGACCGGCGCCTGCTCTCAACAATTTCTTTCATGGTGGGGTGTATAAGGAATAACCTGGTTTTGAGCGTCCTTTTCATTAGCAGCTCTGCGGGGTGGAACCCCTGTGAGCGAGTGTGGTCGGGATCTATTGGCCAACAGGAGGCATGATAAGTGGCTTTGTAGGGAACCCCCTTGGATTCTGAGCATCCCCTATTTAATTATCTGCACTGCTCGTTCCGCCTGGCTGTTTGAAGCCGGCTTAAACGGTGCCGTTCTGACATGGTTGATACCATTTCCTGCTGTGAAGTCCTGGAATTCAATGCTTGTAAAGCAAGGGCCATTGTCGCTAACTAAGACATCCGGTAGACCATGGGCGGCGAACATTGCCCGTAGACTTTCTACCGTGGCAGAGGATATGCTTGAATTAAGAATGTCACACTCGATCCATTTGGAGTAGGCGTCTACTATAAACAAAAACATTTTTCTCATGAAAGGACCTGCATAGTCCACATGGATGCGTGACCATGGCTTGGTGGGCCAGGACCAGGTTAAGGGGGGGCTTCCCTGGGTGCATTGCCCAGCTGGGCACACGTGTTGCACCTGCGAACATGAAGTTCCAGGTCTGCATCTATCCCTGGCCACCAAACGTGTGACCTGGCAATTGCCTTCATCATGACAATGCCCAGGTACTCATTGTGGAGTTCTCGGATGAACGCCTCTCTGCCCATCTGGGGCATGACTACTCGGTTTCCCCATAGTAAGCAATCGGCTTGAATCGAGAGTTCATCCTTGCGCCTGTGAAATGGTTTAAATTCCTCAGGGCATGCCCCGTACGTGGCTGCCCAGTCCCCATTCAGGACACATTTCTTGACTAAAGACAGTAGCGGGTCTCTATTTGTCCATACTTTGATCTGACGGGCTATCACGGGTGAGTCTTCGCTTTCGAAAGCTTCAACAGCCATGACCATCTCAGCAGCATGCTCGGTTGCCCCCTCGGTGGTGGCTGTTGGGAGCCTGCTGAGTGCATCGGCGTAGTTTTCAGTGCTGAATTGTATAGTCATAGGCGGCTAACGTGAGTGCCCACCTCTGTGTGCGGGCCGATGCATTTGCATTTATGGCCTTGTTGTCGGCCAGAAGGGACGTTAGGGGTTTGTGATCTGTCTCCAACTCAAATTTCCTGCCAAACAGTTACTGGTGCATTTTTTTTACTGCATATACACATGCAAGCGCTTCATTTTCTACTATCCCATAGCCCCTTTCTGCCTGGGACAGACTTCTGGAGGCATAAGCTACCGGCTGTTACTGACCCTTGGCATTGACATGCTGCAACACACACGCGACCCCATAGGACACGCATCGTATTTTAAAACAAGTTTCTTACATAGATCATATAGCGTTAACAGATTGTTGGAGCATAACAAATTGTGTGCTCTATCAAAAGCCCTTTCCTGGCTGTCCCCCCAGACCCATTCACGACCTTTGCGTAGGAGCACGTGTAGCGGCTCTAACCAGCGTGCTCAATTTGGGAAGAAAGTTCAGGAGCCCCAGGAACGAACGCAGCTCCATCGTGTTACGGGGTCTGGGTGCTCTCTGGATCGCTTCCGTTTTGGACGCAGTAGGTCTGATCCTGTCTGCTGCTACCCTCATCCCCAGGAATTCTACCTCTGGAGCTAGGAAGATGCACTTCGCCTTTTTCAGTCGCAGCCCTATCCGGTCCAGTCTGCGTAGCATCTCCTCCAGGTTGTGGAGGTGTTCTTCAGTATTGCAACCCGTGATGAGAATGTTGTCTTGAAAAACCACCGTCCTTGGAATCGACTTGAGGAGACTTTCCATGTTTCATTGAAAGATCGCGGCAGCCAAGCGAATCCCGAATGGACATCTGTTGTACTCAAACAACTCTTTGTGTGTCGTGATGGTGGTCAGCTTCTTTGACTCACTCGCCAGCTCCTGGGTCATGTAAGCTGAGGTCAGGTCCAATTTTGAAAAAAGTTTGCCACCGGATAACGTCGCAAAGAGGTCCTCCGCTCTCAGTAGCGGGTACTGGTCTTGGAGTGACACCCGATTGATGGTGGCCTTGTAATCACCACATATCCTGACCGACCCATCCGCCTTGAGCACTGGCACAATCGGGCTCGCTCAGTAACTGAATTCGACTGGTGAGATGATGCATTCCCTCAGCAGGCGTTCCAATTCGCCTTCTATCTTTTCCCGCATCACGTACGTCACCGCTCTGGCCTTGTGGTGTACTGGCCTGGCGTCCAGGTTTGATCCCCATGAAAATGCCAATGCTGGGTTGGAATAGTGAGTCAAATTTGTCCAGGACCTATGAGCATGATATTCGCTCCACAGAAGAAATTGCATTGAAATCACCCCATTTCCAGTTCATGACAGCAAGCCAACACCCCCCCAACAGTGTGGGACCATCCCCCGGGACAATCCACAGTGGCAACCTGTTCTCCAAATCTTTGTGGGTCACAACTGCTGTCGCGCTGCCTAGCACCGGAATGATCTGCTTTGTATATGACCGTAGTTGTGCATCGATCGGCAATAATTTTGGCCTCCTGGCCTTGGATGCCCACAACTTGTCGAACTGTTTGATACTCATCAGGGACTGGCTGGCCCCTGTGTCTAGCTCCATTGATACTGGAATGCCATTGAGGAGCACTTTTATCATTATCGGTGGCGTCCTGGTGTATGAACTGTATATGTGCTCCATATGAACTCGCTGAACTTCAGCTTCTAGCGATTTCCCCCAATGTCCATTTGGCCTCGTAGGGCTTACACCGGGCCCATCCTCCTCGTACATCAATCTGGCTGCAGACTTTCTGCACATACGCGCCAAGTGACCGCTGACGTTGCAATTTCTGCAGGTATATTGCTGATACCTGCAAGCTCTGGCTGTGTGTTTTCCTAAACACCTCCAACATGAGCCGTTGTTGGAAACAAAAGGTCCATTACCAGTCGATCGGCTCTGACTGTCTCTGTAACTGTCCTTAAATGCACCATTGACAGGTGTTGATGGCCCCATTACTGGCCGCATTGTCCCTTGCAATGGCATGAATCGCCGTTCAACTAGCAATTGTCTCTGTTGAATTCCCCTTTTGGGTTCGACTACATTCTCAGACATGTCCGATTGCCCCTGTCTGCCTGGAGAACTGTGTGCCGCATTAACAATGTTGACTCCCTATCCATTTGCTGCATTTAAACCAAGATTTTTGTCAAACATCATTCTGGTCTCTTCCTCCCCTGAGATAAATATCTGGGCCATCAAAGCAGCCGTTTCCAGGGTCAAGTCTTTGGTCTCAATCAGTTTCCTGAAAACCCCAGCGTGCCCGAAGCCCTCAATAAAAAGGTCTCGCAGCATCTCCACTCTGCGTGCATCTGGGAACTTACATAGGCTCGCCAGTCGCCGGAGGTCTACCACGAAGTCTGGAACGCTTTGCCCTTCTCGCCGCCAGTGCGTGTAAAACCGGTGTCTCGCCATGTGCATGCTGCTCGCCGGTTTAAAGTGTTCCCCGATCAACTTACTGAGCTCTTCAAAAGTCTTGTCCGCCGGCTTCTCTGGCGCTAGAAGGTCCTTCATCAGGGAGTAGGTCCTGGATCCACAAACCGTCAGGAGATGAGCCCTGCGTTTGTCGGCCGAATCCTGTCCCAACCATTCCTTAGTGATGAAACTTTGCTGTAGTCCCTCAATAAAATCATCCCAATCATCACCAACACAGTACCTCTCATCTGTGCTGCTAGTGGCCATGCTCGCGTGGTTTAAAATCCCAGTTTCTCGTCGCCAATAATATGTCCTTACTATACAGTACAAATGCACATGAGGCCCATACTTGAGAGAAGGTCACTCTGTGACCAGCAACCTTTATTCCAGTACTGAAGTGGAGAAGATGGGTGGAGCTTCCCCTTTTATACCTGAAAGTCCAGGTTAGGAGTGTCTCCCACAAGTTCACCACCTAGTGGTCAGTGTTCTTACGGTGTACAACTTGTCAGTTTATACATGGATTACAATGACAGTTGAATACATGACAGTTTCTATGGTGATGTCCGGTGATTATTATCATGTCACACAGCAATTTAGCAAATAAACAATCAGCAGCAACCAAGGAAGTAAAATTCGATAACCAAAACACACTGATTCCAACATCATCCAAAGGTCCCAATCTATACCCCCTTAAACTTCCGGCCACTCCCCTGTGCGACACTCTGCTGGATAAATATTGGCCTGGATATTGGGTTAAATTCCATTGCTCTTCTTCAAAATTGTGCCATGGGATCTTTTACAAGCACCTGAGAGGGAAGACGGGGCCTCGGTTTAACAGCTCATCCAAAAGACTGCCCCTCTGACAGTGCAGCACTCCCTCAGACCTGCCCTTCCAACAGTGCGGCACTCCCTCAGTACTGCCCATCCAACGGTGCAGCGTTCCCTCGGTACTACCCCTCCGACAATACAGCGCTCCCTCAGTACTGTCCCTCCAACAGTGCAGCGCTCCCTCGGTACTGCCCCTCCTACAATGCAACGGAGGCTCCCTCAGTACTGCCTGTGGAAGAAAATGATCTATGTCCTATTTTAAAGGAAAGGGTTAAGTTCACTTTTCCATGACTTTGTAGAATTAGTGGAGCCGGAAAAAACACCCACACGTCTCTGCCTTGAAACAAAGAATGTTGTAAGTACATGACTATCTGGTGTTGGTATGAGTTTCCAGATACCCTGCTTATCAGGATACGGACAGGGAGAAACTATGCAAGGACAGATAAAGTGTGCCTCCTGGAATGTCCTTTGAACTCACAGAATGTATGACTAATGTTCATGTATGGTGTGTTTTAGATAAAGCTCCTGTTCTGACTGTATAAAGATAGAGCGGGTTTGCTTGTGAAACTCAGAGTTTTTACCTCGGTGCGGACTGAACAAGCTCTCCGAGATATCTCGCTTGTAAAATAAAATTCTCTCGAAGCACGAATCTGAAAGCCTCTGCCTGAGTTAATTTAAGCTAAAATTTCCTCGACAGATTCTGGCGTAGTCGGTCAGGATCTCTAAAAAACGAGATCCAAAAGAACTAAAATTTAACTTTTAAAGAGAAAAGAGGAATTTTAAGGACCTTCCTAGCTGAAAGGAGGAAGGTGCCTAGGCCGTCCTAGCTGAAAGGGGGACGAACCGCCGCAAAGAAGCTAAAATAACAAAAAGGCAAGAGGAGACCCCGAGCTGAGCGGAAAAGAGAACACCGGTGAGCGCTTTGTAAATTACTGTATATTTTGTAGGATTGTCCTAACTCTCATTTCAGAAAAGATCGCGAGACGTTGCACCCGGAAGAATGGGAAACGGTTCTAGAATGGGAAACGCTCGCGCCCAGCTCCTAGAAAAGGAAAGAAAGACGACCTCTCGACTGAAAGAATGAAAGTACATCCTAAGACCGAGAAAAGAATCCGTAAGGTAGTAAAGCAACGAGAGAAGGTAGGAGATCCCATTGTGCCGCCCGGCTCGCCGGCTGACACTGTAATTAAGGAAACAGGAGATGACAGATACGCGGTAACGTTTATCTGCGATTTGTACGGTTGGTCTGATGGGGATTGGCCATATGGAGGAAGTTTTAAGTTATCTTTGATTGAGGAATGGAGAAAAACAACCAAGGAAGGAGGGGGAGACCCCACTTGGGATAGGGACTATATGGAAAACGGTTTTAAAAAATGGACAGAGGTTGCTAAGAGGCACCAACCCCCTAAGATTAAATCAGAAGGAAAGGAAAAAAGGGAAAATGAAAAACCTCCCTCTGATAGTCCTCCGGGCCTTCCTATCCCCTCAGCACCAGCAGTAGGACTCTATCCCCGTGTAGAACCCCCAAAACAAGATAGTTGGCAGGAAATTATAGAAATAATCGCTGCCCATAGAAATCAAGTTCCGAGGGAACTAGCAGCCCCTCCGGATCAGCCATCTAATGGAGGAGCCGGTGGAGGAGATCCGGGAGCATCAGGATCAGGGGAAGCCGAAGCAGGAGAGGGATGGGTAGCAAACCAGGACACAGGGAAAAGAGGTCCTCACCAAACAAGGCGACAAACGGCAAAAGAAGCAGCCAACTCTACCGTCCACCAAAATCCTAGGGTAATGATAGGAACTACGGCAGTTCTGAAACCCTGGTCCCCTGGAGAAGCCAGAGATATGATCTCAGCCGCCCCAAATCCGGTAAAGAAACCGGTAGCATTTCACAACTGGCTTGAGCAAACGTGTACAATTTACAATCCGCTCCCAGGAGATGTTAAACTATTATTGCAAGCAGCCTATGGATCTTCCTGGCAGGGAGTAAAAGATATGTTCCACATCCCACCAGGGGAAAATGGAGACTGGAGAGTTAATGATGACTTGCTGAATGACGGCAATGAGTCATTAACCCATTGGCTGAAAAACCGAGGAAAGAACGCAATTCTGCAAGGGGCTAAAAAGCATGGGGATATAGGGGAAGTCACCCGCTGCTTGCAGAAAGCAGAAGAATCAATTATAGATTTTGCAGGCAGATGGAAAAATAGTTGGGATAAACATGCAGGAATACCTATGGATCAAAATGAACCTTTGGCAGTGCAAACCTTGTTAAATTGTATGTTGCCACAACAAGCCAGAACATGCAAGATAAAGGTTTTGGACTGGCAAGGAAAAGGTTGGAAAGAGACAATTACAGTACTGGCCAATATGGATAGGGAGGGACTATTCACCTATAAAGACAACAAGTTAATAATGAGACTTTGATAGTCTCTAAAACAACACCTCTCCCTTTATTAGGAAGACAGACTTTGTGCAAACTAGGAGCCACAATTTATTGCACAAAGGAAGGGATGTTCATGGAGCTCCCTCCAAATAAAATCCATCAATTCTTTAATGGGATTGAAGGGGAGAAAAGGGAAGATAACAAAGAAAAGGCTACCCTCTATTGTTGGCAATTGAAGGGCAACTTCTATTCCTCCTTGATACATGAAGTTATACAAAACTTAAAAACTAAATTTGACTCTAATACTGAAGAATTGAAATATATAATTTTGACAAGCTTTGAGGCAGTTCAGCTTCACTGTACAGCCTGGTACACTCGACAAAAAGCTGAAACTTACCAGTGTTTGGTACAATCCTTTTTAAATAGAGAAGAAATAGTAGAAGCTACGCCCCGCATTTATTTTGGACCTGAAGGATTGGGGGTAGCCATGGATTTGACACCCTTACAGCAACAGCGGTTTAGAGAAGAGAACTCGACACCCCATCTGACATTGGCTGCAAAACCGCCAGCGAAACCCAAAGATATGGGTCCGATGATTATAGAAATAGAAAAGGAAAAACAGCAACAAGGCTATCAACCTTGGGCAGTAATAGAATTGCAGAATGTTCAGATAGAATTTATGCCTCCACTTTTGAAAAACAGCAACCCCCTGGACAGCCAAGCCCTAAGCTGCCAATGGCATTGAATCAAGTATCTTCTGAACTTTGGGCAAAACATAAGAACCATGTTGGGCAAGTACATTCTGCAGTACCTCATCGGGTACAATTGATAAAGAACGCCGTGTTACCAAGCATTAGGCAGTACAGACTGCCTCCAGAGGCAGAAGATGGGATAGAGCCAGTCATTTCTGCATTTTTGGAACAAGGAGTTCTAGAAAAGACACAGAGCCCGTGTAACACTGCGTTATTGCCCATACCAAAGGTTAATAGGCCGAATGAGTGGAGATTTGTGCAAGATCTGAGAGCTATTAATAAGATAGTAGTTCCTATCACCCCTGTGGTACCGGACACCAACATTATACTATCTGCTATCCCACCAACAGCAACTGTCTTTACTGTGGTAGATCTGTGTTCAGCCTTTTTCTCCATCCCATTAAATCAAGAGAGTCAGTATCTGTTTGCTTTCACCTACAAGAAACAGCAGTACACGTGGACCAGAATGCCCCAAGGATACACCGAAAGCCCCACAGTATATGCAGCAGCAGTAAAAAGAGACCTCGAAGACTGTTCATTATCGGACCAGTCTGTGCTGTTGCAGTATGCAGACGATTTGCTTGTGGCTTCTAGCCACGGATACAGGTGCATGCAAGATTCCCTGAAACTGTTACAGCACCTATGTGAAAGAGGGCACCGAGTGTCGTTACAAAAGTTACAATTTTGTCAGACTCAAGTCCAGTACCTGGGTTTTCACATATCTCAAGGGCAGAGGCAGATAGGACCAGAAAGAATTCAGACAATTCAAAGTGCCACCATACCAAAGACAAAGAAGGATATCTTGTCATTTTTGAGGATGGTTGGGTACTGTAGACAATGGATCCCTGATTATCGAGAATGGGATGCGGTCCTAAGATCAGCTGCCCTGAATGATGCCCCACCCAAGGTGGAGTGGACCCCAGAGAGAGAGGAGGCATTTAAACAGTTAAAGAAAGCCATTACTAATGCTCCGGCGTTGGGACTTCCGAATTATGGAAAACCTTTTCAGATGTATGTGAATGAGAAAGAAGGATTTGCAACAGCAGTGCTAACCCAAGAACATGGTGGGGGAAATAGACCAGTGGCTTATTATTCGGTTTTGCTGCCTCCAGTAGTAAGGGGAATGCCAGCATGTCTACGTGCTGTAGCTGCTACTGCGGTCATGGTGGAGAAGTCGGTACCTATTGTTTTGGACTATCCATGTACTGTCATTACAGCCCATGCTGTGTTGTTACTTTTGAATTCAGCTGCCACACAACACTTTACAGCATCTAGAAGAACAGGTTATGAAGTGTTACTGCTGTCACACCCTAATTACACCTTTCGACGCGTAGTAAACCCAGCCACTTTTCTTCCTACTAGAGAAGTAGAGGATCCAGACCAGCATGATTGTCTGTTAACAGTGGAAATAGCCACCTTACCAAGACCAGATTTGCTCACAGAGCCCATGGACAATCCTGATCTTATTCTCTATACAGATGGATCATCATACAGGCCGTCGGATGATTTGCTTTTGGCAGGCTATGCTATTGTAAACCCCCACGAAACTGTTGAAGCATTTGCCCTGCCTCCCGGAACCTCGGCTCAGGCTGCTGAATTGTTTGCCCTCACTAGAGCTTGTATAATAGCTAAAGATCAAACTGCTAATATCTATACTGATTCTAGATATGCATTCGGTGTGGTCCATGATTTTGGACAACTGTGGAAAAACAGAGGCTTTATCACCTCTGGTGGAAAGCAGATTAAGCACTCTCAACTGATGCTTAATCTATTAGATGCCATTCAGTTGCCAAGTAAGGTAGCTGTTATCAAATGTGCAGCTCACACAACCGGTGAGGATGAGGTATCAGTAGGAAATAGGAGGGCTGACGAGGCAGCCAAACAGGCCGCTTCGGCACAGGCAGACTGCCTTCAAGCAGTCTCAGTCTCCCCTCCACAGATACTAGACATCCAACAACTTAAAACAGTTCAACAACAAGTTACTATACAAGAAAAAAGAACTTGGGTAAACCAAGGTTGTTTTCTCAAGAACAACATCTGGTGTCACCCTGATGGGCGAACTGTTTGCCCTAGATCTCTATTTTTGCCCCTGTCTCACCTAGCACACGGTCAGGCTCACATGGGCAAAGGAGGGATGATACATGCTATTAATGCACAGTGGTATGCACCAGGAATAACAGTAGTAATTGAAAAAGTTGCTAGAACATGCCAAATTTGTCAACAAAATAACAGAGGTAAAACACCTGCTGAATATGATCATCTACCCCAGCCAAGTATGCCCTTTGAGAATTTGCAAATTGATTTTGTCCACATGCCTCCAGTATCAGGTCTTAAGTACCTATTAGTCATTGTAGATATGTTCACAAGGTGGGTAGAAGCGTACGCCACTAGGAGAGACAATGCCCGAACAGTAGTAAAAATTCTATTTAAAGAAATAGTACCAAGATATGGGATACCTATGGGAATCAACAGTGACAGGGGAACACACTTCACAGGAAAAATAGTGCAAAACCTTGCAGAAGCATTAGGTTTCCAGTGGAAGTTACATATACCATATCAACCACAGTCCTCGGGAATGGTAGAAAGAGTAAATGGGATAATAAAATCTACCCTCACCAAGGTATGTCAGGAGACAGGACTAAAGTGGCCAGATGCCTTACCATTGGTACTGTATACAATTAGAAACCCAAAAAACCGAAACACTGGTTTGACACCACATGAAGCCTTGTTGGGAAGACCAATGCCTACCGGCGTAAAACCACCACTGGTGGCTGAAAAAATAGCATTAATTTGGAATGATGAAAAATCACTAAAGTATGCTCAAGCCATGTGTGAAATAGCGAGGAGTCTGCACGAACAAATAAAGCAGACACAGGTGCCCCCGTCGGAAGGAAATATGCACCCTTTCAGGCCTGGAGACCAAGTGTTAGTAAAAACATTAAATAAAGAATCCTTTTCTCCTAGGTGGAAAGGACCGTATCAGATAATTCTCATAACACGAACCACTTTGAAGTTGGAAAAGCACCCGAACTGGATGCATGCAACCCACTGTAATTATAATTTCCCCGACGAATCACAGCCGAAAGAAAAGGCATTGAACCAGGACGAGCTACGGTCGCCCAACTAAGAAAACAGCCATCTTCTCACTAAAGAACTGTACCTGCTCTTATTTTGTGTTCACTCATTGTGTATTTTAGACTTAGAAGTATCTATAGTTACCCAAAAGTCCAGGGACGAATGTCAGAACTCATTTGTATGCCAGTTTGGGCCTTTATTATTTGGGTTACTGTTATTATCGTGCTTGCGTGTTGTTATTTTAACGAATTGATTCAAGAGTGTTATAGAAGTAAACAGAAAAGGGAAGATGAGGCGGGACTCTTGGAAAAACTATAAGTGGACATTGGGCGTTCTGATCATTTTAGCAGTAAGGAAAGCCAGACAGGAAGAAGAGTTACTTGAAGAAGGAAAAGTATGGAAGGGAGATATGGAGTGGGGGAAAAGTGATAAGGCAAGGCAGCAAGATAACTTTACCTGCCCAAAGACAAAAAATTGTAAGGTAGGGAACTTCACAGTGATGTGTAAGGCTTGTGGAGTAGGGATAGATCAGCGATCAGGAGAAGTGAAAGTGACCAGTGAGAAGGGATTTAATATATCCCTGAACTGGAAGGTAAACATGACTTGCCTAACCAGCACGGACCAAAATGAGAGTCAAGAGACCAATGGCACATTATGTAGACCGGAAGAAAATTGCTACTTTGAAATAGGAAACAGAGAATGGGTAAAGTGTATGAACCTCACGAAAATAATAAATGGAATAACCTATACTAAACAATGGACCCATAATAAAAATAAGCATTCCCCGCGAGATACGGGACACTTGAAACGAATATTGACCACCTGCATCCCAGTGGTAAGGTCCCCAGGTGTATTAAATTTAACAATACGAATTATATATCCCCCAAAGAAAGAAGATGGCTGCAACACAGCCAGTGTTGAGGTATCTCTGGGAAAAGAAAGGCCCCCGAGAAAGAAACGGGATCTATTAGAAACTGTGTCAGGTGGAGTGGGAGCAGGAATAGGAGCATTGAACTCCATGGATATCGAGACCCTACAAAATAAAATCCAGGTCGTCGGAGGACTGATAGGGGAAGGCATAAAAATAAGAAATGCCTGGGATGAAGGATTACAGCAACTGCAGATATCAGGTTACGTCACAGACGAAATAACCTGGAAGCAGAATGAAAGGATAGAGAAGGAAATAGAAAACCTGATGAAGGAACAACAGGGGGTAAACAGGTACACCCATTGTATGTTTAAAGAAATGATCAGACAGTTATTGAGAGCCGAGCTAGAAAGGAAAATATTATCCTTCCATGCTGACACATGGGAAAGGTTGCTGAAAATCAATCAGAAGGATAAGCTTCTTAATTTAACCATTAAAAACCCCAAGAAAGATATACCAGTTGTGATTCAAAAGGATGTAACATAACTATGGAAATAGTAAATAAGACGAGAAAAGAAATTTGGTGTCAGTTCCAAGTAATGCCCCAGTTGTTTGAACAGAACTTTTGGTACCCAGAATTTAAAGGAGATTGGGTCGATGAAAAGAATTTGACACATCACCAGAGGGGATGTGCTAGGTGGCCATTCGGAATGGTATGTCCTTATCAAACTGTCACATACGAACCATGCTCATTACAGCACTCCATTGGAGTATGTAAATGGGAACTAAAGCCAACAAGTGACATTGATATTACGGAAATAGGACAGAATGAGGTCTGTGTGACCGGAAATAAACCTGCCTATCTGGATGGAATTTTGTATAGGCCCCCCATTAATAAATGCGTGAGAGGAGTCTACACCCTGTATGACCCAGAAGAAAAAAGAACTTATACCTTTGGCAATGGCAAAATGTAGAAAAATATCTGTCTGTGCACAAGATTGAACCCTTACCCCCTGTAATTAATTTGACCAGACTGCACAATTTGATACGTAATGACAAGCAAATTGGAGAAGCTCTGTCAAAACGAGGCAGAGACATCCACCAATTTAGAGTCGAAATGAGTTACAAGAAGGGGCAACTAGTGAGAATCGCAGACGAAGTCACCTCTTTGACAGTACACCACTGGTGGGATGTGTTTTTCGGATGGTCCCCAAAAGCTTCAGCAGTACTGAAGCTTGTCATACACCCCATAATAATTTTAGGTGTGGTTATGCTTATATTGTTAATAACCTTTTGTGGAATGTGGATAAAATTGAAAAAATTAATTAGTCAAGTAGTGGGCCTGGTATCCCAAGTAGAAAGGAAAAGTGTGTTCATGAAAGGAAGGTTAAGTCGCATAGAAGGAAAATTAGATGGTTACAATGAAGAGAAATGTCTTAAAATGCGACCCTACCCTGAGGGGTGTGAACCCCCTTTTGAACAAGAAAAAAATATATAAAACACTGTGTTGATCTAGTAGAAGATCAACAAGGAGGGGATTGTGGAAGAAAATGATCTATGTCCTACTTTAAAGGAAAGGGTTAAGTTCACTTTTCCCTGACTTTGTAGAATTAGTGGAGCCGGAAAAAACACCCACACGTCTCTGCCTTGTAACAAAGAATGTTGTAAGTACATGATTATCTGGTGTTGGTATGAGTTTCCAGATACCCTGCTTATCAGGATACAGACAGGGAGAAACTATGCAAGGACAGATAAAATGTGCCTCCCGGAATGTCCTTTGAACTCACAGAATGTATGATTAATGTTCATGTATGGTGTGTTTTAGATAAAGCTCCTGTTCTGACTGTATAAAGATAGAGTGGGTTTGCTTGTGAAACTCAGAGTTTTTACCTCGGTGCGGACTGAGCAAGCTCTCCGAGATATCTCGCTTGTAAAATAAAATTCTCTCGAAGCACGAATCTGAAAGCCTCCACCTGAGTTAATTTAAGCTAAAATTTCCTCGACACTGCCCCTCCAACAGTGCGGCACTCCCTCAGTACTACCCCTCCGACAGTGCAGCCCTCCCTCAGTACTGCCCCTCCAACAGTGCGGCACTCCCTCAGTACTACCCCTCCGACAGTGCAGCCCTCCCTCAATACTGTCCCTCCGACAGTGCAGCCCTCCCTCTGTACTGCACTGGAGTGTCAGCCTTGTCTATGGGCTCAAAACTGTGGCGTGGGACTCTAACCCACCACCCGCTGACGCAAAGGCAAGAGTGCTGCCCACTGAGGCATGGCCGACAACTAAAGAAAGAACTGATATGCAGAGTCAGTGAGCAGTGGCGGGATATTGGTGCAAGCAGAGGGGCAGAGACAACTGCTGAATGGGGTCAAATGTCACGGGTGTCATGTATCTCACATTACTGTACATAACTGTATCTTACCATGCTATACATGACTGTAACTGGATATGACCTGTAACAATAAGCATACCTTACCACCAGGAGTGCACTTGCAGGAGACACTCCATACCTGTCCCACTGTGGTATATAAAGGGAGGTCTCAGGAAAGTGCAGCACTGGAGGGCTGGAATTAAAGGTGCAGGTCCTGAGTGACCTTGACTTCAGCATGTGTCTCGTGTGAGTCAGTACATTAGAGTCAGGACTTAACAGTGGCGACGAGTTATGGGATCACAGAATCCACAGAATGGCTAACAACAGCTCAGATGAGAAATACAATGCTGGAGACAATTGGGATGACTTTATAGAAAGGCTCCAGAAAAGCTTTGTGACCAAAGACTGGCTGGGCGACGATAAGGCAGACAAGAGAAGAGCCCATCTCTTGACCAGCTGTGGCTCGAAAACATACACTTTAATGAAAGACCTGCTGGCACCCGAGAAGCCAGCAAGCAAGTCGTTTGAGGAGTTGAGCACACTGGTGAGAGACCACCTGAAGCCAGCGAGCAGCCTACACATGGCCAGACACAAGTTCTACAACTACAGACACTGTGTGGGCCAAACCATACCCGACTTCGTGGCGGAACTTCGGAGGCTGGCTAGTTCATGTGAGTTCCCTGATGAACTAAGGAGAGAAGTACTGAGAGACTTTTTTATTGAAGGAGTAGGCCACGCAGGCATATTCCGAAAGCTTATAGAGACTAAGAACTTGACTCTAGAGGCAGCAGCACTGGTCGCACAGACGTTCTTGGCAGGCGAAGAAGAAACGAGGCTGATCTATGCTTCAGGTACGACAACCAACGAGGCATCGGAACAAGGGGTTCACATTGTGAAACAAACCGCTACCCCCACACACAGACAAAGGCAGGAGATCAGGCCTTCAACAGCAGACAATGGCGCCAGAAGCCATCAAAATCAAGGGCCACATGAACAGCTGATCACACCTCATCAACCCACAATGCGAGCAATCAACAACAGATTGAGAGAAGCTCAAGGGAGATCAGCCAGACACAGCTCATCCTTCAGAAACAATGGAAACGGTCTGTGTTGGGGATGTGGTGGAAGGCACTCAACCAGGGTGTGTCGATTTCAGCATGTCGTTTGCAGAAACTGCAACTACACAGGGCATCTGGCTTGCATGTGCAGAAAAACAGCAGTTCGGCTGGTATACGAATCGGAAGGGTCGGAAAGCGGACCAGAAGACGATTGGAACAGTGCACAGGACGCCGAGGTACTGCGGGTTAACACGATCAATGTCCACTGTTCTTACACCAAGACGCCTCTAATTATG
This sequence comes from Pristiophorus japonicus, assembly GCF_044704955.1. NCBI lineage: Eukaryota > Metazoa > Chordata > Chondrichthyes > Pristiophoridae > Pristiophorus > Pristiophorus japonicus. Next base: position 104,079,120 of record NC_091990.1, on the reverse strand, counting down.
ATGATGGAACTGGACACGGGGGCCAGTCAATTCCTCATGAGCGTTCAACAATTTGAACAGCTGTGGCCGCACAAAAGCAACAGACCAAAACTTACAAAGATCGACGCCAAACTAAGGACCTAAACTAAATAAATCATCCCAGTCCTTGGCAGTGCCATGCTCTCACTCACACACAAAAGGATAGTGAACTGACTTTCTCTGTGGATTGTCCCCAGGGATCTCCCAGCCCTGTTGGGGAGAAGCTGGTGAGCAGAACTTAATTGGGATGATGTTCACGCCATGTCATCAGAGGAACGGACCTCCTGCTCAACAGTTCTAAGCCGTTTTGAACATCTCTTTCAGCCAGGTGTGGGCACCTTCAAAGGGGCTAAAGTTAGACTCTATATCACACAGAATGCCAGACCGGTCCATCACAAGGCTAGAGCTGTGCCTTATGTGATGAGGGAAAAGATTGAAAACGAACTGGACCGGCTTCTGTGGGAAGGCATAATTTCTCCCGTGGAATTCAGCGAATGGGCAAGCCCCATCATCCCCGTCATGAAGCCTGATGGATCCGTGCGAATCTGTGGGGATTACAAGTCTACCATAAACAGAGTCTCACTACAGGACCAATACCTACTGCCCAGAGCGGAGGACCTATTTGCCACGTTGGCTGGAGGAAAACTTTTCTCGAAACTTGAACTCACATCTGCGTATATGACGCAAGAATTGACCGAGGAACCCAAGCTACTCACCACCATCAACACATATCGAGGTCTTTTTGTGTAAAATCGATGCCCATTCGGCATCAGGTCGGCAGCTGCTATATTCCAGCACAACCTGGAGAGTCTGCTCAAGTCCATCCCGGGGACGATTGTGTTTCAAGATGACATAATCATCACGGGCAGGGACACCGACTCTCATCTCCGCAATCTTGAGGAAGTACTAAGTCAATTGGATCGGGTAGGCCTAAGAGTTAAGAAATCCAAGTGTCTGTTTCTCGCGCCTGAAGTTTAATTTTTGGGCAGAAGGATTGCCGCTGATGGAATCCGCCCAACCAAATCCAAAACCGAAGCGATTCGCCTGGAACTACGCGCCTTTCTCGGGCTACTCAATTACTTTGGGAACTTTATGCAGAACTTGAGCACACTGCTGGAGCCTCTCCACGTGCTACTCAGAAAGGGGTGCGATTGGTTTTGGGGGGACGCTCAAGAACGCACCTTCCATAAGGCACGCAACCTTCTATGTTCCAAGAGTTTTTTAGCCTTTTTTGACCCAGGTAAAAAGTTAGTCCTTACGTGTAATGCGTCAGCTTACGGAGTCGGGTGTGTTTTACAGCACATCAATGATGCGGGTAAATTGCAGCCCGTTGTTTATGCCTCCAGGTCACTTTTGCGGGCGGAGCACGGGTACGGTATGGTTGAGAAGGAGGCGCTCGCGTGCGTGTACGGTGTCAAAAAGATGCACCAATACCTTTTCGGGGCCAAGTTTGTGTTAGAAACCAACCACAAACCCTCACGTCCCTACTATGCGACTGCAAGGCAATCAACGCCAACGCCTCGGCGCGTATTCAGCGGTGGGTACTCATGCTGGCGGCTTACGACTATATGATAAGGCACAGACAACTGTGCCGACGCGCTTAGCAGGCTACCCCTGGCGACCACAGAAAGGTACGACAAACAGGACTGTGAGATGGTCATGGCAATCAATGCCTTTGAATCCACAGATTCGCCCAGGCCGGCTTGCCAAATCAGAGCCTGGATGACCAGCGACCCCACGTTATCTCTAGTTAAAAGATGCATTTTAACCGGTGACTGGGCAGAGGCTCGTGATGCCTGCCCCAAGGAGGTCAAACCCTTCCATAGGCGCATGCATGAACTCTCACTACAGGCAGACTGCCTGATGTGGGGCAGCCTAGTAGTTATGCCCTTACGAGGCAGGGAAGCGTTTGTCCGGGAGCTCCATCGCCAGCACCCGGGGATCGTCCTTATGAAGGCCATAGCCAGATCTCATATCTGGTGGCCTGGCATTGACGCGGACTTGGAGCTCTGCATCCGTTGGTGCACCATTTGTGCCCAACTCGGTAATGCCCCCAGGGAGGCCCCCCTAAGCCCCTGACCCTGGCCCACCAAACCGTGGTCGCGGGTTCATGTAGACTATGCGGGCCCATTCATGGGCAAAATGTTCCTCGTAGTCGTTGATGCATTTTTAAAATGGATCGAGTGCACCATTTTAAACTCGAGCACCACCTCCACCACTGTGGAGAGCCTTCGAACCATGTTTGCAACGCACGGCATTCCTGACATATTGGTCAGTGATAATGGTCCATGCTTCACCAGCGCAGAATTTCACAATTTTATAGTTGACCACGGTATAAATCACGTTAAGATGGCACCTTTCAAGCCGGCCTCCAATGGCCTGCCTGGCGAGCAGTGCAGATCATTAAACAAGGCATGCTCAGAATCCAAGGTCCCACGCTGCAGAGCCGCCTGTCGCGACTGCTGCTGGCATACAGATCTCGTCCGCATTCGTTGACTGGAGCTCCCCCCGGGCAACTATTGATGAAACGAACCTTAAAGACCAGGCTCTCGTTAATCCTCCCAGACATGCATGAAATTGTTGAGACCAAGTGTCAAAAGCTAACTAAGTACCATGTCCGAAATTCGAGGGGAATGAGATAGGGGACAAAGTGTTTGTGCTAAACTATAGCCGGGGTCCCAGATGGCTTGCAGGGACAGTAATAGGCAAAGAGGGAAACAGGCTACTGGTTGTACAAATGGACAATGGCCAAACCTGCTGGAGGCATGTAGACAAAGTAAAAAGTAGATTCACTGATAACACTGAAGAACCAGAGGCAGACTACAATGTGGAACTCACACCACACCTGGTGGACAGACAGGTGGAACAACCTGAGGAAAGGGCAGTCTCAAAAGCAGCCCAGGCGAGATACCAGCAATCACACCAAACGAAAAACAGGCACCAAGGCAAACAACTGAACCACAACCAAGACGCTCTACGCGAGAGCGCAGACCACCTGAGAGACTGAATCTATAAAGGCAATAAGACCTTGGGGGAGGGTGATGTCATGTATCTCACATTACTGTATATAACTGTATCTTACCATGCTATACATGACTGTAACTGGATATAACCTGTAACAATAAGCATACCTTACCACCAGGGGTGCACTTGCAGGAGACACTCCATACCCACTGTGGTATATAAAGGGAGGTCTCAGGCAAGTGCAGCACGGGAGAGCTGGAATTAAAGGTGCAGGTCCTGAGTGACCTTGACTTCAGCATGTGTCTCGTGTAAGTCAGTACATTAGAGTCAGGACTTAACAATGGGGCTGTGCAGAGTTGGAGCCAGGGGCCAGGGGCAATTAAACGTTGCTGCTAACACGAGACTCTCTCTACAGCAGAGTGGGAGAGCTGGGCCGTTAAGATCTATGGTTGTGCAGCAGGGCAGATAATGTACAGATGTAAATATCAGAGAAACATCACACTGACTGCACTAAACCCCTTCAATGCAAAACAGATGAGCTGCACAAATCACAGGACGCCGGAGGTGATTGTGGAATGAGAACATTCCTGGCTTCACAACGATACGGAAGGATAAATATATATGCACAGGTTGTTGAACTCTGGGGAACAAGAGAGCAGCAGTCAGCTGGGAATGATGGATGGACCCAGGGGATAGAGGTGGAATTGTTCAAGTTTTTGCTGAAATGTCTGAGGAAAAGAATGATTTTTCCACAAAAGTATTCCCCGCTAGAAACTCAAGCTGTGTTTAGTTGCCTCCCCAACAAATGAAATAAAATAAATTGGAAGAAAGATGTGGATTTCTATTGCGCCTTTCACGACCTCCGTACGACCCAGACACATTACAGCCAATGAAGCACTTTCTGAAGTGTAGTCACTGTTGTAATGTGGGAAACGTGGCAGCCAATTTGTGCACAGCAAGCTCCCACAGGCAGCAATGTGAACATAAGAACATAAAAAATAGGAACAGGAGTAAGCCATACGACACCTCGAGCCTGCTCCGCCATTTAATAAGATCATGGCTGATCTGATCATGGACTCAGCTTCACTTCCCTGCCCACTCCCCATAACCCCTTATCCCCTTATCGTTTAAGAAACTGTCTATTTCTGTCTTAAATTTATTCAATGTCCCAGCTTCCACAGCTCTCTGAGGCAGCAAATTCCACAGATTTACAACCATCTGAGAGAAGAAATTTCTCCTCATCTCAGTTTTAAATGGTCGACCCCTTATTCTAAGATCATGCCCTCTAGTTCTAGTCACCCCCATCAGTGGAAACATCCTCTCTGCATCCATCTTGTCAAGCCCCCTCATAATCTTATATATTTCAATAAGATCACATCTCATTCTTCTGAATTCCAATGAGTAGAGGCCCAATCTACTCAACCTTTCCTCATAAGTCAACCCCCTCAGCTTCGGAATCAGCCTCGTGAACCTTCTCTGAACTGCGTCCAAAGCAAGTATATCCTTTCGTAAATATGGAAACCAAAAGTGCACGCAGTATTCCAGGTGTGGCCTCACCAATACCCTGTATAGATGTAGCAAGACTTTTATACTCCATCCCCTTTGCTATAAAGGCCAAGATTCCATTGGCCTTCCTAATCAGTTGCTGTACCTGCATACTATCCTTTTGTGTTTCATGCACAAGTACCCCTAGGTCCCGCTGTACTGCAGCACTTTGCAATCTTTCTCCATTTAAATAATAACTTGCTCTTTGATTTTTTTCTGCCAAAGTGCATGACCTCACACTTTCCAACATTATACTCCATCTGCCAAATTTTTACCCACCCACTTAGCCTGTCTATGTCCTTTTGTAGATTTTGTGTCCTCCTCACACATTGCTTTTCCTCCCATCTTTGTATCGTCAGCCAACTTGGCTACGTTACACTCAGTCCTTTCTTCCAAGTCGTTAAAATAGATTGTAAATAGTTGGGGTCCCAGCACTGATCCCTGCGGCACCCCACTAGTTACTGAGTGCCAACCCGAGAATGAACCATTTATCCCAATTCTTTGTTTTCTGTTAGTTAGCCAATCCTCTATCCATGCTAATATATTACCCCCAACCCTGTGAACTTTTATCTTGTGCAATAACCTTTTATGTGGCACCTTGTCAAATGCCTTCTGGAAGTCCAAATACACCACATCCACTGGTTCCCCTTTATTCACCCTGTTCGTTACATCCTCAAAGAATTCCAGCAAATTTGTCAAACATGACTTCCCCTTTATAAATCCATGCTGACTCTGCCTGACTGAATTTTGCTTTTCCAAATGTCCTGCTACTGCTTCTTTAATAATGAACTCCAGCATTTTCCCAACCACTGATGTTAGGCTAACTGGTCTATAGTTTCCTCCTTTTTGTCTGCCTCCTTTTTTAAATAGGGGTATAACATTTGCAGTTTTCCAATCTGCTGGGACCTCCCCAGAATCCAGAGAATTTGGGTAAATTACAACTAATGCATCCACAATCCCTGCCGCTACTTCTCTTAAGACCCTGGGATGTAAGCCATCAGGTCCAGGGGATGTATCTGCCTTTAGTTCCATTATCTTACTGAGTACCACCTCCTTAGTGATTGTGATTGTGTTAAGTTCCAGATAATGACCAGATAATCTGTTTTACATGGTAATTTTAGGGATAAATAGTGACCCCAGGACATCGTGGAGGACTTCACTGCTCTTCTTCGAAATAGTAGGCATGGAACATTTTACGTCCACCTGAGAGGGGAGGCAGGGACTCGGTTTAACAAATCATCCAAAAAATGGCACTTCGGACAGTGCAGCGCTCCCTCAGTACTGCCCCTCCGACAGTGTAGTGCTCCCTCAGTACAGCCCCTCCGACAGTGTAGTGCTCCCTCAGTACTGCCCCTCCGACAGTGCAGCACTCCCTCAGTACTGCCCCTCTGACAGTGCAGCGCTCCCTCAGTACTGCCCCTCCGACAGTGCAGCACTCCCTCAATACTGCCCCTCTGACAGTGCAGTGCTTCCTCAGTACTGCCCCTCCGACAGAGCTGCACTTCTGAATCATCAGACTTGTGCCTTGTAGATGGTGAAAAGGCTTTGGAAAGTCAGGGGGTGAGACGCTTGCCGCAGAATACCCAGCCTCTGACCGGCTCTTGTTGCCACAGTATTTATGTGGCTGGTCCAGTTAACTTTCTGATCAGTGGTGACCCCCCGGGATGTTGATGGTGGGGGATGCTGTTGAATATCAAGGGGAGGTGGTTAGACCGTTGGAGATGGTCATTGCCTGACACTTGTATGGCATGGGTTTTACTTGCCACTTATCAGCTCAAGCCTGAATGTCATCCAGGTCTTGCTGTATGCGGGCATGGACTGCTCCATTATATGAGGAGTTGCGAATGGGAACTAAACACTGTGCAGTCATCAACGAACATCCTCACTTCTGACCTTATGGTGGAGGGTAGGTCATTGAAGAAACAGCTGAAGATGGTTGGGCCTAGGACACTACCCTGAGGAACTCCTGCAGCGATGTCCTGGGGCTGTGATGATTGACCTTCAACCACCACAACCTTCTTCCTTTGTGCTAGGTATGACTCAAGCCAGTGGAGAGTTTTCCCCGATTCCCAGGAGTAGGCCACCTGGCCCCTCGAGCCTGCTCTGCCATTCAATAAGATCATGGCTGATCTGATCATGGATTCAGCTCCACTTCCCTGCCTGCTCCCCATAACCCTTATCGCTCCCCAAAATCTGTCTATCTCCGCCTTAAATATATTCACTGACCTAGCCTCCACAGCTCTCTGGGACAGAGAATTCCATAGACTTACAACCCTCTGAGAGAAAAAATTCTTCCTCATCTCAGTTTTAAATGGGCGGCCCCTTAGTCAAAGACAATGTCTCCTAGTTTTAGTTTCCCCTATGTGGAAATATCCTCTCTGCATCCACCTTGTCGAGCTCCCTCATTATCTTATAAGTTTCAATAAGATCACCTCTCATTCTTCTGAATTCCAAAGAGTAGAAGCCCAACCTACTAAATCTTTCCTTATAATTCAACCTCCTCATCTCTGGAATGAACCTCATGAACCTTCTCTGAACAGCCTCCAATGCAAGTATATCTTTCCTTAAATACAGAGATCAAAACTGTACGCAGTACTCCAGGTGTGGCCTCACCAATACCCTGTACAGTTGTCTCCATTTAAATTATAATTTGCTTTTCTATTATTTTTGCCAAAGTGGATAACCTCACATTTTTCCATATTATACGCCATCTGTCAAATTTTTGCCCACTCACTTAGCCTGTCTATATCCCTTTGCAGATTTTTTATGTCCTCCTCATAATTTGCTTTTCCACCCATCTTTGTATCATCAGCAAACTTGGCTACTTTACACTCAGTACCTTCATCCAAGCCATTAATAAAGATTGTAATTAGTTGAGGACACAGCACCGATCCCTGCGGCACTTCACTAGTCACTGTTTGCCAACCGGAAAATTACCCATTTATCCCGACTCTCTGTTTTCTGTTAGTTAGCCAATTCTCTATCCATGCTAATATATTACCCCCAATCCCGTGAGCTTTTATCTTGTGCAGTAATCTCTTATGTGGCACCTTATCGAATTCCTTCTGGAAATCTAAATACACCATATCTACTGGTTCCCCCTTATCCACCCTGCTTGTTACATTCTCAGATGTAAATAGATAGCAAAAGTTTCTGCAGGTGCATAAAAAGAAAAAGAGTGGCTAAAGTAAATGTTGGTCCACTGGAGGATGAGACTGGGGAATTAATTCTAGAGAACAGGGAAATGGCAGAGACTTTGAACAAATATTTTGTATCGGTCTTTACGGTAGAAGACACTAAAAACATCCCAATCATGGATAATCAAGGGGCTATAGGTAGGGAGGAACTTAATACAATCACTATGACTAATGAAGTAGTACTAGGTAAAATAATGAGACAAAGACGGACAAATCCCATGGACCTGATGGCATACATCCTAGGGTCTTAATCGAAGTGGCTGCAGAGACAGTGGATGCATTGGTTGTAATCTGCCAAAATTCCCTGGATTCTGGGGAGGTCCCAGCAGATTGGAAAACTGCAAATATAATGCCCCTATTTAAAAAACGAGGCAGACAGAAAGCAGGAAACTATAGACCAGTTAGCCTAACATCTGTTGCTGGGAAAATGCTGCAGTCCATTCTTAAGGAAGCAGTAGCGGGACATTTGGAAAAGCATGATTCAATCAAGCAGTCAGCATGGTTTTATGAAAGGGAAATCATGTTTGACAAATTTGCTGAAGTTTTTTGAGGATATAACGAACAGGGTGGATAAAAGGAAACCAGTGGATGAGGGGGACGGAGAGGTGGAGGGGAGGAGGAGGGGAAGGGGAGGGGGAAGGAATGTGTTTGGAGGAGGGGAAGGGGAGTGCTGTAGAACAGAGTGATCTGGGGGTCCTTGTGCATGAAACACAAAAAGTTAGTATGCAGGTACAGCAAGTAAGCAGGAAGACAAATGGCAAATGGAATGTTGACCTTTATTGCAAGGGGGATAGAGTATAAAAGCAGAAAAGTCCTGCTACAACTGTACAGGGTATTGGTGAGGCCACACCTAGAGTACTGCGTACAGTTTTGGTCTCCGTATTTAAGGAGGCGGTTCAGAGAAGGTTCACTAGGTTGATTCCGGAGATGAGGGGGTTGACTTATGAAGATAGGTTGAGTAGGTTGAGCCTATACTCATTGGAGTTCAGAAGAATGAGAGATAATCTTATTGAAACTTATAAGATAATGAAGGGGCTCGACAAGGTGCATGCAGAGAGGATATTTCCACTCAGGGGAAACTAAAACTAGGGGACATAGTCTTAGACTAAGGGGCCGCCCATTTAAAACTGAGATGAGGAGAAATTTCTTCTCTGAGGGTTGTAAATCTATGGAATTCTCTGCCCCAGAGAGCTTTGGAGGCTGGGTCATTGAATATATTTAAGGCGGAGATAGACTTTTGAGTGATAAGGGAATAAAGGGTTATGGGGAGCGGGCAGGGATGTGGAGCTGAGTCCAAGATCAGATCAGCCATGATCTTATTAAATGGCAGAGCAGGTTGAGGAGCCAGGTGGCCGACTCCTGCTCCTATTTTTATGTTTGTTATGTTCTTATGTTGAAGCCGTTACCCAAACTGATTCATCTGGGGGAGCAGTTGGACAACGATATTTGGGATGGAATGTCCCATGTGGGCGCTGCCCCTCATCCAACGGGTTCCCCACTGATGAAATGTCTGGCCACAGTCTCTCTGGTTCACTATTTTACCCTTATTGCAAAGAGTGGCCTGCATCTTACACCCTTGTCACAAAAAGCTGCAGAAACCACTGATAGAAATTCCTATTTTTGTCACAACAAGGAACAATGGCACAAATAACATCAATAGTTGTTAATGTTGTTACATTCCAAAATTTCTAACTGGCTGCTTTCCACTAATCTGCCTATGGCTCTGCAATTATAAATAATGTTCAGAGTTGCAGACTGAGACACATTACAGAACCCCGCAGCATACTTTTTGATGAATCTCAGATTTTTGCATCTTTGTTAAACCCATAAAAGGCACACACTGAAAGACAGTCTCTTCTATTGAGCTGAAATATCACTTGCCTGGATGAGTGCAACTCCAACAACACTCGACACCATCCAGGACCAAGCAGCCCACTTGATTGGCACCCTATCCACCACCTTAAACATTCACTCCTCCACCACCGGCGCACCGTGGCTGCAGTGTGTACCATCTACAAGATGCACTGCAGCAACTCGCCAAGGCTTCTTCGGCAGCACCTCCCTAACCCGGGATTCAGGGTCACATGCGGACTGAATGGAGGTGCTCCGCAAAGCGGTCACCCCAACCTGCGTTTGGTCTCCCCAATGTAGAACAGTGAATATAGTATACTAAATTATACAGACCAATATTCAGACCACAGTTGGAGACTGACTGCAGTGCTGGACACCACATTATACAAAGACACTGTTAGCCACATCGAGCGGGCAAACCAGGATGAATCTTCTGGCTCTCACTCAGATACAGTTACATGGACATTCCTGGGGCCTGGATGGTGAGCGTTGGATATATATCCACCTCGGATAATAGCACAAGAAAAATTGGTCCTGTCCTCAGTTGTCACAAAGCCATATATTGGACAGAGATCAGGAGTTTTCCAGTCCCAGACTATTGACTTTGAGGCCAGTTATCACACTGCCAAGCCAACATTAGTTCATCAAGTACAGACCTGGGAACAAGCTGGTCTGACAGCTGCAGTCGGCATTAGGCCATGCACTTACCTCGCCAGATATTAAGTCTGCTCCCTTTTCTAACAGTTATTTGCTTTCTGCCAAACCTCAGTTAGTGCCAGCTGTGGCTCAGTGGGCAGCACATTCGCCTCTGAGTCAGAAGGTTGTAGGTTCAAGACCCACTCCGGAGACATCACTACAAAAATCCAGGCTGACACTCCAGTGCAGTACTGAGTGAGTGCTGCACTGTCTTTCGGATAAGATGTTAAACCAAGCCCCTGTCTGTTCTCTAAGGTGGACGTAAAAGATCCCATGGCACTTTTTCAAAGAGAAGCAGGGGAGTTCTCCCCGGTGTCCTGGCCAATATTTATCTCTCAATCAGCATCACTAAAACAGATTATCCAGTCATTATTACATTGCTGTTTATGGGCGCTTGCTGTGCGCAAATTGGCTGCTGCATTTCCCACATTACAACAGTGACTACAATTCAAAAGGTTCTGCATTGGCTGTAAAGCACTTTGGGACATCCGGTGGTTGTGAAAGGCGCTATATAAATTCAAGCTGTTTTTGTTTTCTTTTGTTAAATCACTTCCGGATTTGCATCGTTCAGAGTTCCCATGACAATCATTAGTTTAGTTTCGGGGACAGTGATATGCAATGAAGTGAGTGAAAGGATAGAGTCATCGAATATTCATTATCATTAGGATTGGTGTGGTCGTACATTGGGTTTTGCAATAAACGGTAATGTAATAGTCACTAATTGAATCATTTCCAATCTGTGATGATTTACATTTCAGAAATAAAAACATAAAAATTACCTAGAAGGGAAATTAAAGAATGTTGGGAGAAAACATTAGCCGAGGGGATCAGTAGTAATCGGCAACGATTGACAATCAGGACCTGATCAGACTGTTGAATCTCATCGTCGATGTCTGCCCTTGTTGATAATAGGCTCCCGAGGAATGGAAAGTGGTCCACGTTGTCCAGGGCCGCTCCGTGGATCTTGATGACTGGGGGGTAGTGCTGTGTGGCGGGGTCAGGTTGGTGGAGGACATTTGTCTTACGGATGTTTAGTGTAAGGCCCATGCTTTCGTACGCTTCAGTGAAGATGTTGACTATGACTTGGAGTTCAGCCTCTGAATGTGCGCAGACACAAGCGTCGTCCACGTACTGTAGCTCAACGACAGAGGATGGGACGATCTTGGATCTGGCCTGGAGGCGACGAAGTTTGAACAGGTTCCCATTGGTTCTGTAGTTTAGTTCCACTCCAGCAGGGAGCTTGTTGAGTGTGAGGTGGAGCATTGCAGCGAGGAAGATCAAGAAGAGGGTTGGCGTGATGACGCAGCCCTGTTTGACCCCTGTCCGAACATGGATTGGATCTGTAATGGATCCATTGGTCAGGATCACAGCTTGCATGTCGTCGTGGAGCAGGCGGAGAATGGTGACGAACTTTTGGGGGCAGCTGGAACGGAGGAGGACGCTCCATAGACCCTCACGGTTGGCAGTGTCAAAGGCCCCTGGGAGGACAGACGCACCAATGTTAGCATCCCCGATCAGGCCAACATCCTCAGCATCGAAGCACTGACCACACTCGACCTGCTCTGCTGGGCGGGCCACATTGTTCGCATGCCTGACACAAGACTCCCAAAGCAAGCGCTCTACTCGGAACTCCTACACGGCAAGCGAGCCCCAGGTGGGTAGAGGAAACATTTCAAGGACACCCTCAAAGCCTCCTTGATAAAATGCAACATCCCCACCGACAGCTGGGAGTCCCTGACCAAAGACCGCCCTAAGTGGAGGAAGTGCATCCGGGAGAGCGGTGAGCACCTTGGGTCTCATCGCCGAGAGCATGCAGAAAGCAAGCGCAGGCAGCGGAAGGAGCGTGCGGCAAACCAGACTCCCCACCCACCCTTTCCTTCAACCACTGTCTGTCCCACCTGTGACAGGGACTGTACTTCCTGTATTGGACTGTTCAGTCACCTGAGAACTCACTTTTCGAGTGGAAGCAAGTCTTCCTCGATTTTGAAGGACTGCCTCTGATGATGATGATCAGACTGTAATGTGACAATATTAATAATATTGAATCAATAAAGTGTCCCACATTTCTCAGTACAAACTGTTAATGAAATAATACCAATGACATGATGATATCAACAATTTGATTTAAGTCAATTTAAGCAGTTATACTAAAAAATACTGGCCGATCTCCATCTGTCGTCAAGATAGGAGAGAGTATTTAAGAGACATGTTGGACCAAGAGGTTGTGGAGCTGTTGGAAAGATTGTTTCTCACCTGAGGCCATTCATCAGTGAGGACAAGGTGGGTGTGAGACAGTGCCACGTAATCACAGGTGGGTGTGGGAGAGCGGGGAGTGATCACAGGTGGGTGTGGGAGAGTGTGTGGGAGCACAGGGAGGGAGGGAGAGAGCCCGGGGAGGAGGGGAGGAAGCCGAGGGAGGGAGCCTAGGGAGCGGGGTAGGGGGGGAGGGAAGGAGCCCAGGAAGGGGGCTGGGGGAGGCGGGAGCTCAGAAAGGGGGGAGGGAGGGAAGGAGGAAGGAGGGAGGTAGGGAGGGAGCCCAGGGAGGGGGGAGGGAGCCGAGGGAGGGAGCCCAGGAATACCTCGGTTCCCACGTGCCCTGACGTGTTATGTTCTCTATTTAGGAGCAAGGATGACGAGCATCGCTGACCGAGCGGGACCCTGCATTTTGATACTCGCTGCTCTTGTAGGAACGCAAGCATTGCCCTCATTGGACCGGTACCATCAGCTTACCATGATTCTAAATATTACCCACTTAATCTGCTGTCAAACTCACACATATGTCATGGTGAAAAGGCTTGTTCACAATCCAATGGTTCGGCAATGATCAGCGATCGGCGATTAGCATTGTGTCGGTGTCTCTCACTGCTTCCACTCAGAGTCCCTGACTGGCTCGGGACAGCAGGTCAGACCTGGCTCCGTGGGTCGCACTCTCATCTCCGGGTCAGGAAGTTGTGGGTTCACGTCCGACCCCAGAGACTTGAGCACAACATCCAGGCTCACACTCCAGTGCAGTACTGAGGGAGTGCTGCACTGTCGGGGGGGGCAGTACTGAGGGAGTGCTGCAATGTCGGAGGGGCAGTACTGAGGGAGCGCTGCACTGTCGGAGGGGCAGTACTGAGGGAGCGCTGCAATGTCGGAGGGGCAGTACTGAGGGAGCGCTGCACTGTCGGAGGGGCAGTACTGAGGGAGCGCTGCACTGTCGGAGGGGCAGTACTGAGGGAGCGCTGCACTGTCGGAGGGGCAGTACTGAGGGAGCGCTGCACTGTCGGAGGGGCAGTACTGAGGGAGCGCTGCACTGTCGGAGGGGCAGTACTGAGGGAGCGCTGCACTGTCGGAGGGGCAGTACTAAGGGAGCGCTGCACTGTCGGAGGGGCAGTACTGAGGGAGCGCTGCACTAATGAGACATTAAACTGAGGCTCCAGCTGCCCTCTCAGGTGGACAGAAAAGCTCCCACGGCCACTATTTCAAAGAAGAGAAGGGAAGTGATGTGGTGGGGCCAATATTTATCCTTCATTCATTAAACAGATGATCTGGTCATGATCACATTTCTGTTAGTGGGATCTTGCTGTGTTCAAATTGGCTGCTGCGTTTCCTACATTACAGCAGTGACTACACCACAGAAAAAGGCCATTCGGCCCAACTGGTCCATGCCGGTATTTATGCTCCACACGAACCTCCTCGCACACCTCCACCTCTCACCCTATCAACATAACCTATTCCCTTCGCCCTTGTGTGTTTATCTAACCTCCCTTGAAATGCATCTACCTATTCACCTCAACCACTCCCTGTGGCAGCGAGTTCCACATTCTCAACACTCTCTGGGTAAAGAAGTTTCTCCTGAATTCCCGATTGGATTTATTAGTGACTGTCTTATATTGATGGCCCCTAGTTCTGGATTCGGCCACAAGTGGAAATATCTTTTCTACGTTTACCCTATCAAAACATTTCATAATCTCAAACCCCTTTATCAGGTCACCCCTCAGCCTTCTCTTTTCTACAGAAAGGAGCCCCAGCCTGTTCAGTCTTTCCTGTAAATCGTGTTTGCATTTTATCCAGTGCCTCTAAATCCTTTTTGTAATCTGGAGACCAGAACTGTGGACAGTGCTCCAAGTGTGGGCCCCTAACTTCAGCATTACTTCATTGGCTGTATAGTGTCCTGAGGTCATGAAAGGCGCTATATAAATTCAAGCTTTTCCTCCTCACCATCAAACTGCAGGTAAACCTTTGAGCATGGGCAAGGAATTGATCTGAGCAAGCTGTGAGCTGTCAGTAAGCAGAGTTAAAGTGTAACCGTGTGTCTGGGAGCAGCTCTAACGCCCTCCGATGGGTGCCTGGATTCAATGATTTGTGCATGTGTTGGGCACACAGTGTTCGCACTTGCTGTACAACACATAGCCCCTAGTCCTGCGTAACATCTCCTCCTCTTTTATTTTTTTGCCAGATTTCTTTGTAAACGCCAAGGAAAGATTAGAAGTGGTAGCATGTGTTTCTATAGCAACCATCAAGCTCACCGCTTCGCTTATTGGCAGTGAAGTTTCTGCTAACAGCGGGTGTTTGTGAAACTTCTCGTGCTGTCCGACAGCTTCCTCACTCTCCCCCAATTACCTCAAAATCTGCCGATGGTGCAGATTCTGTCTTTGTCCTTTATTCGATTGTTAGAGCCCTGTATTCAGTGTCCACACTGCACTCTTCATCCATCAACGTTAGAGGCAGCTAGTAAAATGGTTAGTGACCATTTCTGCAGCGCCCAGCAATCCCAGCTCAGTCTGAGGGCATCCAGTGATGGGCAACATGTGTGGCCTCCACACACCCCGGGAGGAAACAAAGGTGTGAAACTCAGGGCAGTGTAGACTAGAACCGTATCCGTCCAGATGTTGCATGGCGCGGAATCACTTCCATCCCAGATGTTGCATGGGTTTAGACCCTCCTGCTTCTCCCCCTTATTGTGAAGACATTTATTTTTCACCTGCTTGACTAACCCAATAAAGACAGATAGCGATGCAGGAAAGGGAGTGTGGCGGTAAACGTTTAACTGTGCTGTTGTCACAACAGGAAACACAGTGATGGACTATTCACCGCGGAATACAGCAAGCTGCTAAAAGAAAAAGCTGCCAAAACAATAAATAGAGTCACTCTTATTGATGAGAAAGTGAGAGCCATCACTGCACAATACTGTAACACTGTGGAGAAGCCGGATGTTGGTGAGTGAACGAGCCATTGGTCAGTCTGTCCTGACACTCTGTTACTTTATCATTCAGCACAGAGACAGATCCAACGACAAATGAACTATTGGCAGACATCGTGCTCACCCTCAGATCCTCATATTATCTCAGGACGCAAGGCGAGTTGGGATAGCTGGAAGGTTTATTACAGGAGATTCAATCTGACAAAAGCAGGTAATTCTTGTCATGTTTGTAACCTTCACATAACTGTAACTGTTAGATCTCTTAATTTCCAATGAAATACGAACTCTGATTGTAGTTTTAACTTCTTTAATTTGGCAGACAGCAGTAACAAGTTCTTGGCTTTAAGCCAGGTCTTTGGCCTTCTGGGACCACATGGTCAAAATGGCTGTACTTATACCTGGATCAATTTACAGAAAAGAACTCGCCTTCTTTGACCTTATTGGCTCAATTAATAGTCTTTTAACCTTTTAATTAGCTCGCTACCCAAGGGTCCTAAAATGTCAAGTTGGTTGATGTCTTAATGCAACATGCTGAACTGCATGTAGCAGCCTTGACTTGGGGGTCTGTGAATTTTCACAGTCTGTCTAAATGCAGCCTGTTTGAATTCTCTATCAGTAACCAATACGTAACAACACTGTACACTGTATACAACTGTGAAATACACACCTTGACCACAGGGGGTGAACTTGTGGGAGACACTCCTCACCTGGTCAGCCAGGTACTTAAAGGGAGGTTCCACGCAGGCTCAGCACTCCTTGGTCCTGGGAACAAAGGTACAGGTCATGAGTGACCTTGGCTGCAGTATATGACTCGTGTGATTTTATAATACAGTGTAGAGATACTACATTTGGCGACGGGAAACGGGAATCAACGACTCACGAGAATGGCCACCGGTAGCACAGAGGAACGGTACTGTGTTGGTGAGGACTGGGATGATTTCGTTGAGAGGCTCCAGCAGAGCTTTGTCACGAAGGACTGGCTGGGAGAGGCAGTAGCCAACAAGCGAAGGGCGCACCTACTGACCAGCTGTGGGCCTAAGATGTATGCGCTGATGAAAGATCTGCTCGCACCTGAGAAGCCGGCGGACAAAACCTTTGAGGAGCTCAGTAAACTGATCGGTGAGCACCTCAAACCGGCGAGCAGCATACAAGTGGCCCGACACCGATTCTATTCACACAGACGGCGGGAAGGACAAAGCATACCGGACTTCGTTGCGGACCTTCGGCGTATGGCCAGCCTCTGTAAGTTCGCAGACGCCTGCAGGGGGGAAATGTTAAAGGATTTCTTCATTGAGGGCATTGGTCATGCTGGGATTTTCAGGAAGCTTATTGAGACCAAGGACTTGACTTTGGAAAGGGCAGCTTTGATAGCTCAGATCTTTTTGGCAGGGGAAGAGGAGACCAAGATAATTTACGCACACAGCCCTGGTTTCAACGTGGTGATGAACCAGGGAGTTAATGTTGTAAAAGCGATACAGAACCCCGCAGGCAGGCAAGGGCAATTCGACACCGCCCAGGCGGGCAGGCAACGGCAATTCACAACATCACAAGGGACAATGCGTCCCGGGATGGGACCATTGACACAGAGCAACAGAGTGATCAGGAGTAATCAAAGAGACAATCAGAGAGGAATGCCTGGTAACAATCCCTTTGTCCACAACAATCTCAGCTCATGCTGGAGGTGTGGTGGCAAACACACTGCGAAAACCTGCAGGGTTCAACAATTTATCTGCAGAAGCTGCACTTTCAAGGGACATTTGGCCAAAATGTGCGGAAAACCAGTAGCGAAGTTAGTTTACGAGGCAGAGGAACCAGACGAAGAGTCTGCTAGGCAGTTGGATGTTTGGGGCACAGCCATGGATGCTGAAGTCCAGCGGGTTCACGTGGCAGACATCCACAGCTCATACACTAAAACGCTGCCTATAATGATGAAAGTTCTATTAGATGGCATCCCGGTACGCATGGAGCTGGACACAGGAGCTAGCCAGTCACTTATGAGTGTCCAACAATTCGAAAGACTATGGCCACTCAAAGCTAGCAGACCCAAACTAGAACACATTGAGACGCAATTACGAACATACACCAAAGAGATCATCCCAGTGCTCGGCAATGCAAATTTGGTGGTCACACATAATGGATCAGAGAACCGGCTGCCGCTCTAGATTGTCCCGGGGAATGGTCCCGCGCTTTTGGGGAGGAGCTGGCTAGCCGAGATGAACTGGAAATGGGGGGATGTGCACACCGTTTCATCTGTGGAGCGAAGTTCATGCTCACAGATCCTACAGAAATTTGAATCACTATTTCAACCTGGGACTTTCAAGGGCACTAAAGTAGTGATACGCATCACCCCGGACGCCAGACCAGTGCACCACAAAGCCAGAGCCGTGCCGTATGTGATGCGTGAGATAATTGAGAGTGAGTTGGACAGGCTGCTAAGAGAGGGCATAATTTCGTCTGTTGAATTCAGTGACTGGGCAAGCCCCATCGTCCCTGTCCTTAAAGCGGATGGCTTGGTCAGGATCTGTGGTGACTACAAAGCCACCATCAACCAAGTGTCACTACAGGACCAATACCCGCTTCCGAGAGCGGAGGACCTTTTTGCCACGCTGGCAGGTAGCAAGCTGTTCACTAAGTTGGACCTCACTTCAGCCTACATGACTCAGGAACTGGCTGAAGAATCCAAGCTTCTGACCACCATCACTACGCACAAAGGGCTATTTGTTTACAACAGGTGTTCATTTGGCATTCGTTCAGCGGCCGCTATCTTCCAGAGGAACATGGAAAGCTTGCTTAAATCCAGTCCCGGCACAATTGTATTCCAAGATGACATCCTAATCACGGGTCGAGACACCAAGGAACACCTCCACAACCTGGAGGAGGTGCTACGCCGACTGGACCGAGTAGGCTTGCGACTAAAGAAGCCCAAGTGTGTGTTTTTGGCCCCAGAGGTCGAGTTTTTGGTCAGGAGGGTTGCCGAAGACGGGATCCGACCTACCAAATCCAAAACGGAGGCGATCTGTCGTGTGCCCCGGCCCGGCAACACATCGGAGTTACGGTCATTCCTGGGACTCTTAAACTACTTCGGGAACTTTCTGCCGAACTTAAGTACATTGTTGGAGCCACTACACGTGCTCTTGCGTAAGGGTTGCGAATGGTTTGGGGGGGACTGTCAAGAACGGGCTTTCAATCGGGCGTGGAACCTGCTTTGTTCTAATAAGCTGTTGACCTTGTATAACCCCTCTAAGAAACTGGTTTTAACGTGTGATGCATCATCCTATGGGGTTCGGTGCGTGTTACAGCAGAGTAATGATGAGGGCCAACTTCAACCTGTGGCTTATGCCTCCAGGTCGCTTTCCCAGGCAGAACGGGGATATAGGATGGTTGAAAAGGAAGTGTGTCTATGTGGTAAAAAAGATGCACCAGTACCTTTTTGGCAGAAGGTTCGAGTTAGAAACGGACCACAAGCCGTTAACATCCCTGTTATCAGACAGCAAAGCTGTCAATGTCAATGTGTCAGCTCGCATACAGCGATGGACTCTCACGCTGGCTGCGTATGATTACACCATACAGCACCGGCTGCGTATGATTACACCATACAGCACCGGCAAGGCACCGAAAATTGCGCTGATGCGCTCAGCAGGCTCCCACTGGCGACCACTGAGAGGGCGTCAGAGCAAAGCGCGGAGATGGTCATGGCTGTTGAGGCTTTCGACACTGCAGGCTCCCCCATCACAGCCCGCCAGATCAAAATCTGGACCAACAGAGATCCCCTCCTGTCACTGATAAAGAAATGTGTCCTGACCAGGGATTGGGCGCCCGCATACGGAGCGTGCCCCAAGGAGGTCAGACTGTTTCACAGACGGATGGACGAGTTCTCCATCCAAGCCGACTGCCTACTATGGGGCAGCCGGGTAGTCATGCCCCAGAAAGGAAGGGAAGCTTTCATCAGGGAACTCCACAGCGAGCACCCAGGCATCGTGCTAATGAAGGCCATTGCCCGGTCACATGTATAGTGGCCGGGAATTGACTCAGACCTGGAACACTGGGTTCGCAGGTGCACGACGTGTGCTCAGCTGGGAAATGCCCCCAGGGAGGTCCCCCTCAGCCCGTGGCCCTGGCCCACCAAGCCATGGTCACGCATTCATGTAGACTACGCGGGCCCGTTTATGGGAAAAATCTTCCTGATTGTTGTTGATGCGTACTCGAAATGGATCGAGTGCATCATATTGAATTCGTATAGTATTTGCGACCCACGGCTTGCCAGACATCCTAGTTAGCGACAATGGCCCGTGCTTTACTAGCTATGAATTCCAGGAGTTTATGTCGGGTAATGGTATCAAACACATCAGGACAGCGCCGTTCAAGCCGGCTTCCGATGGCCAGGCGGAACGTGCGGTTCAAATCATAAAACAGGGCATGCTCCGGATTCAAGCACCCTCCCTTCAATGCAGCCTATCGTGCCTCCTGCTGGCCTATAGGTCCCGCCCTCATTCGCTCACGGGATTCCCGCCCGCGGAACTACTCATGAAACGCACGCTTAAAACGCGGCTGTCCCTCATTCATCCAGCCCTGTCAGACATTGTTGAGGGCAAGCGCCAGTCCAAAATTGAGTGCCATGATCGCAACTCAGTGAGGAGATGCATAGAAATCAATGACCCTGCATTCATTCTCAATCACACATTGGGACCAAAGTGGCTTGAGGGCACTGTAATAGGCAAAGAGGGGAATAGGGTCATAGTGGTCAGACTAAACAATGGGCAGATATGCCGCAAACATCTGGACCAGGTAAAGAAAAGGTTCAGCATGGACACTGAGGAACCTGAAGTGGACCATGGGATATCAACCACACCACTGCCAGTGAACGAGCAAAAAAGACATTCAACAGCATGCACAGTCCCTGTGGCCAGCCCGGACAGGCCGGAACCAACTCAGGAGACAGAGACGCATGACACGGCTCAACCACCAGAGTCACAACTGTGGCGCTCCACGAGAGAGTGTCGACCGCCTGAAAGACTCAATCTTTGACCCAAAGACACCCGAGGAGGTGATGTCATGTTTGTAACCTTCACATAACTGTAACCAATATGTAACAACACTGTACACTGTAAACAACTGTGAAATACACACCTTGACCACAGGGGGTGAACTTGTGGGAGACACTCCTCACCTGGTCAGCCAGGTACTTAAAGGGAGGTTCCACGCAGGCTCAGCACTCCTTGGTCCTGGGAACAAAGGTGCAGGTCATGAGTGACCTTGTCTGCAGTATATGCCTCGTGTGACTTTATAATACAGTGCAGAGATGCTACAATTCTAATGTCATTAATGGTCAAACTGTGGGCGTACAGTCCGACACATTACAGGGGGCAATTCTTGCTGTCCGTATGAATGGTTTTGAAATATTGTTTGAACTGTGCCACAGAAAATGTTTTGAGTTTAAGTTTCCCCGTGTTCCGGGTGGTGTGTTTCTGGGACCTCAGTGAGGGTTGCACTGACCCTCTCATCCAGTACTGAGGAATGGCCTGCTTCCTGGGAGGAGATTGCACGGTGGAATCAAACTTTACAGACACAATATTTTTGGCCCTTTTTTCCATTTCCATCGCCACACAGACTACCTCATCCATAAAACCATCGAACCAATTCCCTGGCAAACCGGCAGTGTGGTGTATAATGGGGAGGGGAGAGGACTGGACCTGTGTGTGCAGGTTCTGGTCCTTATGCTGTTTGTGGAAGCTTGTTGCTCACCAATTGGCTGCTGTGTTTCCTATATTACAACAGTGACTGGAATCATAGAATGGTCACAGCACAGAAACAGGCCATTCGGCCCGTTGAGCCCGTGCCGACTCTGCAGGAACACTTCAGCCAGTCCCACTCCCCCGCCCTTTCCCCGGAGCCCTGCAAATGTTATTCATTCAGCTACTTATCCAACTCCATTTTGAAAGCCGTGATTGAATCTGCCTTCAACACCCTCTCAGGCAGCGCATTCCAGATCCTGACCACTCGCTGCGTAAAAACCTTTTTCCTCATGTCGCCTTTGGACTTTCTGTAATCACCTTCAAACTGTATCCTCTGGTTCTCCACCCCTCCAATGGGAACAGTTTCTCTCTATCTACTCTGTCCAGATCCCTCATGATTTTGAAAGATCCCGACTCTTCAAAAGTACTTAATTGGCTGTAAAGCACGCTGGGATGTGCTGGGGCGGTGAAAGATGCCAAGGAAATGCAAATCTTTTTTTATATGTGCAGCCCCTGAATAGGCACACCCAGCTTCATCTCTGCTCCAAACCATCCATTTCACAAGGAAAAGTTCTCTCATTCCTTTAAGCAGACTTCTCCCTCCTGTGGGACAGTCTAAGGTTCGATAATATCACCTATCCCCGCTTCTATGACACTCAAACTCCGCGCACATACACCGAACTCCAACTGAACCAGAAACAGTGTAAATGTTGACAATTATTCCAACATATTTTAATAATCAGTCTTACCGCAAACAATTTATGCTCAAAGTTTCAGTGATGAAGAGAATCCCAAGGCTGTTGTCCTGAGGACGGGCACTGGATTGCAAGGTCTTGAGCCAACGAGTTCGTGGAAGAATCGCACACCGCAAGGTATAACTTCTAGACCGACTGCATCTCTAAAAGCATTTCATTTCTCTTCATAATGTACAATGATGTAACTACAGTGCCGGCTCGGTGAACTAGAATGCTGTCCTAGATTTACATCAGTGACTGTCTGATCCTCAGACACATACTACATCCCAAAACCTCTTTCCCCAATTCTCCCAGATTTCCACAGCCGCTCCTCCAGTACTTCCACACCAGGCAAGCATCCCTTAGTTCCCTAATCCCGTCAACCTTGCACCAATTGCCCTGTATATCAGTGCCCCCTCCCAATGGTCCAATCCCAGGTAGGCCCAATGGTCCCAATGGTCCCAATGTCCTGCTCTGTGGCTGCTGCTCCTAAACTCCTCCATCCACTGCCCACTGGTTCTACCGCCAACACACTCCTGCCCAAGTGTCTGACCTCCCCCTGCCCAAGTGCCTGACCAACCCTGCCCAAGTGTCTGACCTCCCCCTGCCCAAGTGACTGACCTCTCCCTGCCCAAGTGTCTGACCTCCTCCTGCCCAAGTGTCTGACCTCCCCCTGCCCAAGTGACTGACCTCTCCCTGCCCAAGTGTCTGACCTTCCCCTGCCCAAGTGTTAGACCACCCTCTGCCCAAGTGCCTGACCTCCTCCTGCCCAAGTGTCTGACCTCCCCCTGACAAAGTGTCAGACCTCCCCCTGCCCAACTGACTGACCTCCTCCTGCCCAAGTGTCTGACCTCCCCCTGCCCAAGTGTCTGACCTCCCCCTGCCCAAGTGACTGACCTCTCCATTCCCAAGTGTCTGACCTCCTCCTGCCCAAGTGTCTGACCTCCCCCTGCCCAAGTGACTGACCTCTCACTGCCCAAGAGTCTGACCTCCCCCCTACCAAGTGTCTGACCTCCCCCTGCCCAAGTGTCTGACCTGCCCCTGCCCAAGTGACTGACCTCTCCCTGCCCAAGTGTCTGACCTCGTCCTGTCTAAGTGTCTGATCTCCTCCTGCCCAATTTCCTGACCGCCTCCTGCCCAGGTTCCTGACCTCTCCCTGCCCAAGTGACTGACCTCCCCCTGCCCAAGGTCCTGATCGCCCCCTGCCCAAGATTCTGACCTCCCCCTGCCCAAGTGTCTGACCTACCCCTGCCCAAGTGTCTGGTCTAACCCTGCCCAAGTGTCTGACCTCCCCCTGCCCAAGTGCCTGACCTCTCCCTGCAAAAACCTCCCCCTGCCCAAGTGACTGACCTCTCCCTGCCCAAGTGTCTGATCTCCTCCTGCCCAAGTGTCTGACCTGCCCCTGCCCAAGTGACTGACCGCTCCCTGCCCAAGTTTCTGACCTCTCCTGCCCAAGTGCCTGACCTCCTCATGTCCAAGTGCCTGACCTCTCCCTGCCCAAATGTCTAACCTCCCCCTGCCGAAGACTCTGACCACCCCCTGCCCAAGTGTCTGACCACCCCCTGCCCAAGTGTCTGACCACCCCCCGCCCAAGTGTCTGACCTGTCCCTGCCAAAGTGTCTGACCTCTCCCTGCCAAAGTGTCTGACCTCCCTCTGCCCAAGTGTCTGACCTCCTCCTGCCCAAGTGTCTGACCTCCTCCTGCCTAAGTGTCTGACCTCCTCCTGTCCAAGTGTCTGACCACCCTCTGCCCAAGTGTCTGACCACATACTGCCCAAGTATCTGACCTCCTCCTGCCCAAGTGTCTGACCTACCCATGCAAAAACCTCCCCCTGCCCAAGTGACTGACCTCTCCCTGCCCAAGTGTCTGACCTCCTCCTGCCCAAGTGTCTGACCTGCCCCTGCCCAAGTGACTGACCTCTCCCTGCCCAAGTGTCTGACCTCCCCCTGCCCAAGTGTCTGACCTCCGCCTGCCCAAGTGTCTGACCTCCCGCTGCCCAAGTTCCTGACCGCCACCTGCCCAAGAGTCTGACCTCCCCTTGCCCATGTGTCTGACCTGCCCCTGCCCAAGTGTCTGACCTCTCCCTGCCAAAGTGTCTGACCTCCTTCTGCCCAAGTGTCTAACCTCCCCCTGCCCAAGTGTCTGACCTCCCCCAGCCAAGTGTCTGACCTCCCCCTGCCCAAGTGTCTGACCGCCCCCTGCCCAAGAGTCTGACCTCCCCCTGCCCAAGTGTCTGACCACCCCCTGCCCAAGTGTCTGACCTCCCCCTCCCCAAGTGTCTGACCACCCCCTGCCCAAGTTTCTGACCTCCCCCTGCCCAAGTGACTGACCTCCCCCTGCCCAAGTGTCTGACCTGCCCCTGCCCATGTGTCTGACCTGACCCTGCCCAAGTGACTGACCTCTCCCTGCCCAAGTGTCTGACCTCCTCCGGTCCAAGTGTCTGACATCCCCCTGCCCAAGAGTCTGACCTCCCCCTGCCCAAGTGTCTGATCTCTCCCTGCCCAAGTGCCTGACCTCCTCATGCCCAAGTGTCTGACCTCCCACTGCCCAAGTTCCTGACCTCTCCCTGCCCAAGTGTCAGACCTCCCTCTGCCCAAGGTCCTGACCTCCCATGCCTAAGTGTCTCACCTCCCCCTGCCAAGTGTCTGCCCAACCCCTGCCCAAGTGCCTGACCTCTCCCTGCCCAAGTGCCTGACCTCCCCTGCCCAAGTGTCTGACCTCCTCCTGCCCAAGTGTCTGCCCTACCCCTGCCCAAGTGCCTGACCTCTCCCTGCCCAAGAGTCTGACCTCCCGCTGCCCAAGTGTCTGACCACCTCCTGCCCAAGTGTCTGACCTCCCCCTGCCCAAGTGTCTGACCTCTCCCTGCCCAAGTGTCTGACCTCCCCCTGCCCAAGTGTCTGACCTCCCCCTGCCGACGTGCCTGACCTCCTCCTGCCCAAGTGTCTGACCTCCCCTGCCCAAGAGTCTGACCTCCCCCTGCCCAAGTGTCTGACCTGCCCCTGCCCAAGTGTCTGACCTGCCCCTGCCCAAGTGTCTGACCTCCCACTGCCCAAGTGTCTGAACTGACCCTGCCCAAGTGTCTGACCTGCCCCTGCCCAAGTGTCTGACATCCCCCTGCCCAAGAGTCTGACCTCCCCCTGCCTAAGTGTCTGATCTCTCCCTGCCCAAGTGCCTGACCTCCTCATGCCCAAATGTCTGACCTCCCCCTGCCCAAGAGTCTGACCTCACCCTGCCCTAGTGTCTGACCTGCCAATGCCCAAGTGTCTGACCTGCCAATGCCCAAGTCTCTGACCTCCCCCTGCCCAAGTGTCTGACCTCCCCCTGCCCAAGTGTCTGACCACCCCCTGCCCATGTGTCTGACGTCCTCCTGCCCAAGAGTCTGAGCTCCCCATGCCCAAGAGTCTGACCTCCCCCTGCCCAAGTGTCTGACATTCCCCTGCCCAAGAGTCTGACCTCCCCCTGCCCAAGTGTCTGACCTTCCCCTGCCCAAGTGTCTGACCTCTCCCAGCCCAAGTGCCTGACGTCCCCCTGCCCAAGAGTCCGACTTCACTCTGCCCAAGTGTCTGACCACCAGTGCCCAAGTGTCGGACCTCCCCCTGCCCAAGAGTCTGACCTCCCCCTGCCCAAGAATCTGACCTCCCTCTGCCCAAGTGCCTGACCTCCCCCTGCCCAAGTGTCGGACCTCACCCTGCCCAAGAGTCTGACCTCCCGCTGCCCAAGAGTCTGACCTCCCTCTGCCCAAGTGCCTGACCACCCCCTGCCCAAGTGTCTGACCTCCCCCTGCCCAAGTTTCTGACCTCCTCCTGCCCAAATGTCTAACCTCTCCCTGCCGAAGACTCTGACCACCCCCTGCCCAAGTGTCTGACCACCCCCTGCCTAAGTGTCTGACCAACCCCCGCCCAAGTGTCTGACCTCTCCCTGCCAACGTGTCTGACCGCCCCCTGCTCAAGAGTCTGACCTCCCCCTGCCCAAGTGTCTGACCACCCCCTGCCCAAGTGTCTGACCTCCCCCTCCCCAAGTGTCTGACCACCCCCTGCCCATGTGTCTGACCTGACCCTGCCCAAGTGACTGACCTCTCCCTGCCCAAGTGTCTGACCTCCTCCGGTCCAAGTGTCTGACATCCCCCTGCCCAAGAGTCTGACCTCCCCCTGCCCAAGTGTCTGATCTCTCCCTGCCCAAGTGCCTGACCTCCTCATGCCCAAGTGTCTGACCTCCCACTGCCCAAGTTCCTGACCTCTCCCTGCCCAAGTGTCAGACCTCCCTCTGCCCAAGGTCCTGACCTCCCATGCCTAAGTGTCTCACCTCCCCCTGCCAAGTGTCTGCCCTACCCCTGCCCAAGTGCCTGACCTCCCCCTGCCCAAGTGTCTGACCTCCTCCTGCCCAAGTGTCTGCCCTACCCCTGCCCAAGTGCCTGACCTCTCCCTGCCCAAGAGTCTGACCTCCCGCTGCCCAAGTGTCTGACCACCTCCTGCCCAAGTGTCTTACCTCCCCCTGCCCAAGTGTCTGACCTCTCCCTGCCCAAGTGTCTGACCTCCCCCTGCCCAAGTGTCTGACCTCCCCCTGCCGACGTGCCTGACCTCCTCCTGCCCAAGTGTCTGACCTCCCCTGCCCAAGAGTCTGACCTCCCCCTGCCCAAGTGTCTGACCTCCCCCTGCCCAAGTGTCTGACCTGCCCCTGCCCAAGTGTCTGACCTCCCACTGCCCAAGTGTCTGAACTGACCCTGCCCAAGTGTCTGACCTGCCCCTGCCCAAGTGCCTGCCCTCCTCATGCCCAAATGTCTGACCTCCCCCTGCCCAAGAGTCTGACCTCACCCTGCCCTAGTGTCTGACCTGCCAATGCCCAAGTGTCTGACCTGCCAATGCCCAAGTCTCTGACCTCCCCCTGCCCAAGTGTCTGACCTCCCCCTGCCCCAGTGTCTGACCACCCCCTGCCCATGTGTCTGACGTCCTCCTGCCCAAGAGTCTGAGCTCCCCATGCCCAAGAGTCTGACCTCCCCTGCCCAAGTGTCTGACATTCCCCTGCCCAAGAGTCTGACCTCCCCCTGCCCAAGTGTCTGACCTTCCCCTGCCCAAGTGTCTGACCTCTCCCAGCCCAAGTGCCTGACGTCCCCCTGCCCAAGAGTCCGACTTCACTCTGCCCAAGTGTCTGACCACCAGTGCCCAAGTGTCGGACCTCCCCCTGCCCAAGAGTCTGACCTCCCCCTGCCCAAGAGTCTGACCTCCCTCTGCCCAAGTGCCTGACCTCCCCCTGCCCAAGTGTCGGACCTCACACTGCCCAAGAGTCTGACCTCCCGCTGCCCAAGAGTCTGACCTCCCTCTGCCCAAGTGCCTGACCACCCCCTGCCCAAGTGTCTGACCTCCCCCTGCCCAAGTTTCTGACCTCCTGCCCAAATGTCTAACCTCTCCCTGCCGAAGACTCTGACCACCCCCTGCCCAAGTGTCTGACCACCCCCTGCCTAAGTGTCTGACCAACCCCCGCCCAAGTGTCTGACCTCTCCCTGCCAACGTGTCTGACCTCTCCCTGCCAAAGTGTCTGACCTCCCTCTGCCCAAGTGTCTGACCTCCTCCTGCCCAAGTGTCTGACCTCCTCCTGCCTAAGTGTCTGACCTCCTCCTGTCCAAGTGTCTGACCACCCTCTGCCCAAGTGTCTGACCACATACTGCCCAAGTATCTGACCTCCTCCTGCCCAAGTGTCTGACCTACCCATGCAAAAACCTCCCCCTGCCCAAGTGACTGACCTCTCCCTGCCCAAGTGTCTGACCTCCTCCTGCCCAAGTGTCTGACCTGCCCCTGCCCAAGTGACTGACCTCTCCCTGCCCAAGTGTCTGACCTCCCCCTGCCCAAGTGTCTGACCTCCGCCTGCCCAAGTGTCTGACCTCCCGCTGCCCAAGTTCCTGACCGCCACCTGCCCAAGAGTCTGACCTCCCCTTGCCCATGTGTCTGACCTGCCCCTGCCCAAGTGTCTGACCTCTCCCTGCCAAAGTGTCTGACCTCCTTCTGCCCAAGTGTCTAACCTCCCCCTGCCCAAGTGTCTGACCTCCCCCAGCCAAGTGTCTGACCTCCCCCTGCCCAAGTGTCTGACCGCCCCCTGCCCAAGAGTCTGACCTCCCCCTGCCCAAGTGTCTGACCACCCCCTGCCCAAGTGTCTGACCTCCCCCTGCCCAAGTGTCTGACCTCCCCCTGCCCAAGTTTCTGACCTCCTGCCCAAATGTCTAACCTCTCCCTGCCGAAGACTCTGACCACCCCCTGCCCAAGTGTCTGACCACCCCCTGCCTAAGTGTCTGACCAACCCCCGCCCAAGTGTCTGACCTCTCCCTGCCAACGTGTCTGACCTCTCCCTGCCAAAGTGTCTGACCTCCCTCTGCCCAAGTGTCTGACCTCCTCCTGCCCAAGTGTCTGACCTCGTCCTGCCTAAGTGTCTGACCTCCTCCTGTCCAAGTGTCTGACCACCCTCTGCCCAAGTGTCTGACCACATACTGCCCAAGTATCTGACCTCCTCCTGCCCAAGTGTCTGACCTACACGTGCAAAAACCTCCCCCTGCCCAAGTGACTGACCTCTCCTTGCCCAAGTGTCTGACCTCCTCCTGCCCAAGTGTCTGACCTGCCCCTGCCCAAGTGACTGACCTCTCCCTGCCCAAGTGTCTGACCTCCCCCTGCCCAAGTGTCTGACCTCCGCCTGCCCAAGTGTCTGACCTCCCGCTGCCCAAGTTATTGACCGCCCCCTGCCCAAGAGTCTGACCTCCCCTTGCCCAAGTGTCTGACCTGCCCCTGCCCAAGTGTCTGACCTCCTTCTGCCCAAGTGTCTGACCTCTCCCTGATAAAGTGTCTGACCTCCCCCTGCCCAAGTGTCTGACCTCCCCCTGCCCAAGTGTCTGACCTCCCCCTGCCCAAGAGTCTGACCTCCCCCTGCCCAAGTATCTGACCTCCCCCTCCCCAAGTGTCTGACCTTCCCCTCCCCAAGTGTCTGACCACCCCCTGCCCAAGTTTCTGACCTCCCCCTGCCCAAGTGTCTGATCTCTCCCTGCCCAAGTGCCTGACCTCCTCATGCCCAAGTGTCTGACCTCCCACTGCCCAAGTTCCTGACCTCTCCCTGCCCAAGTGTCAGACCTCCCTCTGCCCAAGGTCCTGACCTCCCATGCCTAAGTGTCTCACCTCCCCCTGCCCAAGTGTCTGCCCTACCCCTGCCCAAGTGCCTGACCTCTCCCTGCCCAAGTGCCTGACCTCCCCTGCCCAAGTGTCTGACCTCCTCCTGCCCAAGTGTCTGCCCTACCCCTGCCCAAGTGCCTGACCTCTCCCTGCCCAAGAGTCTGACCTCCCGCTGCCCAAGTGTCTGACCACCTCCTGCCCAAGTGTCTGACCTCCCCCTGCCCAAGTGTCTGACCGCTCCCTGCCCAAGTGTCTGACCTCCCCCTGCCCAAGTGTCTGACCTCCCCCTGCCGACGTGCCTGACCTCCTCCTGCCCAAGTGTCTGACCTCCCCTGCCCAAGAGTCTGACCTCCCCCTGCCCAAGTGTCTGACCTGCCCCTGCTCAAGTGTCTGACCTTGCCCCTGCCCAAGTGTCTGACCTCCCATTGCCCAAGTGTCTGAACTGACCCTGCCCAAGTGTCTGACCTGCCCCTGCCCAAGTGTCTGACATCCCCCTGCCCAAGAGTCTGACCTCCCCCTGCCTAAGTGTCTGATCTCTCCCTGCCCAAGTGCCTGACCTCCTCATGCCCAAATATCTGACCTCCCCCTGCCCAAGAGTCTGACCTCACCCTGCCCTAGTGTCTGACCTCACCCTGCCCTAGTGTCTGACCTGCCAATGCCCAAGTCTCTGACCTCCCCCTGCCCAAGTGTCTGACCTCCCCCTGCCCAAGTGTCTGACCACCCCCTGCCCAAGTGTCTGACCTCCTCCTGCCCAAGAGTCTGAGCTCCCCATGCCCAAGAGTCTGAGCTCCCCCTGCCCAAGTGTCTGACATTCCCCTGCCCAAGAGTCTGACCTCCCCCTGCCCAAGTGTCTGACCTTCCCCTGCCCAAGTGTCTGACCTCTCCCTGCCCAAGTGCCTGACGTCCCCCTGCCCAAGAGTCCGACTTCACTCTGCCCTATTGTCTGACCACCAGTGCCCAAGTGTCGGACCTCCCCCTGCCCAAGAGTCTGACCTCGCCCTGCCCAAGAGTCTGACCTCCCTCTGCCCAAGTGCCTGACCTCCCCCTGCCCAAGTGTCGGACCTCACCCTGCCCAAGAGTCTGACCTCCCGCTGCCCAAGAGTCTGACCTCCCGCTGCCCAAGAGTCTGACCTCCCTCTGCCCAAGTGCCTGACCACCCCTGCCCAAGAGTCTGACCTCCCCCTGCCCAAGTTTCTGACCTCCTCCTGCCCAAATGTCTAACCTCTCCCTGCCGAAGACTCTGACCACCCCCTGCCCAAGTGTCTGACCACCCCCTGCCTAAGTGTCTGACCAACCCCCGCCCAAGTGTCTGACCTCTCCCTGCCAACGTGTCTGACCTCTCCCTGCCAAAGTGTCTGACCTCCCTCTGCCCAAGTGTCTGACCTGCTCCTGCCCAAGTGACTGACCTCTCCCTGCCCAAGTGTCTGACCTCCCCCTGCCCAAGTGTCTGACCTCCGCCTGCCCAAGTGTCTGACCTCCCGCTGCCCAAGTTATTGACCGCCCCCTGCCCAAGAGTCTGACCTCCCCTTGCCCAAGTGTCTGACCTGCCCCTGCCCAAGTGTCTGACCTCCTTCTGCCCAAGTGTCTAACCTCTCCGTGTTAAAGTGTCTGACCTCCCCCTGCCCAAGTGTCTGACCTCCCCCTGCCCAAGTGTCTGACCTCCCCCTGCCCAAGAGTCTGACCTCCCCCTGCCCAAGTGTCTGACCACCCCCTGCCCAAGTGTCTGACCTCCCCCTCCCCAAGTGTCTGACCAACCCCTGCCCAAGTTTCTGACCTC
The DNA here is from genome assembly GCF_044704955.1 of Pristiophorus japonicus. Lineage (NCBI taxonomy): Eukaryota > Metazoa > Chordata > Chondrichthyes > Pristiophoridae > Pristiophorus > Pristiophorus japonicus. Next base: position 104,048,276 of record NC_091990.1, on the reverse strand, counting down.
CCCCTGCCCAAGTGACTGACCTGCCCCTGCCCAAGTGTCTGACCTCCTTCTGCCCAAGTATCTAACCTCTCCCTGTTAAAGTGTCTGAACTCCCCCTGCCCAAGTGTCTGACCTCCTCCTGCCCAAGTGTGTGACCTGCCCCTGCCCAAGTGACTGACCTCTCCCTGCCCAAGTGTCTGACCTCCCCCTGCCCAAGTGTCTGACCTCCGCCATGCCCAAGGGTCTGACCTCCCCCTGCCCAAGTGTCTGACCACCCCCTGCCCAAGTGTCTGACCACCCCCTCCCCAAGTGTCTGACCACCCCCTGCCCAAGTTTCTGACCTCCCCCTGCCCAAGTGACTGACCTGCCCCTGCCCAAGTGTCTGACCTCCTTCTGCCCAAGTATCTAACCTCTCCCTGTTAAAGTGTCTGAACTCCCCCTGCCCAAGTGTCTGACCTCCTCCTGCCCAAGTGTCTGACCTCTCGTTGCCAACGTGTCTGACCTCTCCCTGCCAAAGTGTCTGACCTCCCTCTGCCCAAGTGTCTGACCTCCTCCTGCCCAAGTGTCTGACCTCGTCCTGCCTAAGTGTCTGACCTCCTCCTGTCCAAGTGTCTGACCACCCTCTGCCCAAGTGTCTGACCACATACTGCCCAAGTATCTGACCTCCTCCTGCCCAAGTGTCTGACCTCCACGTGCAAAAACCTCCCCCTGCCCAAGTGACTGACCTCTCCTTGCCCAAGTGTCTGACCTCCTCCTGCCCAAGTGTCTGACCTGCCCCTGCCCAAGTGACTGACCTCTCCCTGCCCAAGTGTCTGACCTCCCCCTGCCCAAGTGTCTGACCTCCGCCTGCCCAAGTGTCTGACCTCCCGCTGCCCAAGTTATTGACCGCCCCCTGCCTAAGAGTCTGACCTCCCCTTGCCCAAGTGTCTGACCTGCCCCTGCCCAAGTGTCTGACCTCCTTCTGCCCAAGTGTCTAACCTCTCCGTGTTAAAGTGTCTGACCTCCCCCTGCCCAAGTGTCTGACCTCCCCCTGCCCAAGTGTCTGACCTCCCCCTGCCCAAGAGTCTGACCTCCCCCTGCCCAAGTGTCTGACCACCCCCTGCCCAAGTGTCTGACCTCCCCCTCCCCAAGTGTCTGACCACCCCCTGCCCAAGTTTCTGACCTCCCCCTGCCCAAGTGACTGACCTGCCCCTGCCCAAGTGTCTGACCTCCTTCTGCCCAAGTATCTAACCTCTCCCTGTTAAAGTGTCTGAACTCCCCCTGCCCAAGTGTCTGACCTCCTCCTGCCCAAGTGTCTGACCTGCCCCTGCCCAAGTGACTGACCTCTCCCTGCCCAAGTGTCTGACCTCCCCCTGCCCAAGTGTCTGACCTCCGCCATGCCCAAGGGTCTGACCTCCCGCTGCCCAAGTTCCTGACCGCCCCCTGCCCAAGAGTCTGACCTCCCCTTGCCCAAGTGTCTGACCTGCCCCTGCCCAAGTGTCTGACCTCTCCCTGCCAAAGTGTCTGACCTCCCCCTGCCCAAGTGTCTAACCTCCCCCTGCCCAAGTGTCTGACCTCCCCCTGCCCAAGTGTCTGACCTCCCCCTGCCCAAGAGTCTGACCACCCCCTGCCCAAGTGTCTGACCACCCCCTGCCCAAGTGTCTGACCTCCCCCTCCCCAAGTGTCTGACGACCCCCTGCCCAAGTTTCTGACCTCCCCCTGCCCAAGTGTCTGACCTCCCCCTGCCCAAGTGTCTGACCTGCCCCTGCCCATGTGTCTGACCTGACCCTGCCCAAGTGACTGACCTCTCCCTGCCCAAGTGTCTGACCTCCTCCGGTCCAAGTGTCTGACCTCCTCCTGCCCAAGTGTCTGACCTCCCGCTGCCCAAGTTCCTGACCTCTCCCTGCCCAAGTGTCAGACCTCCCTCTGCCCAAGGTCCTGACCTCCCATGCCTAAGTGTCTCACCTCCCCCTGCCCAAGTGTCTGCCCTACCCCTGCCCAAGTGCCTGACCTCTCCCTGCCCAAGTGCCTGACCTCCCCCTGCCCAAGTGTCTGACCTCCTCCTGCCCAAGTGTCTGCCCTACCCCTGCCCAAGTGCCTGACCTCCCCCTGCCCAAGTGCCTGACCTCCCCCTGCCCAAGTGTCTGACCTGCGCCTGCCCATATGTCTGACCTGACCCTGCCCAAGTGACTGACCTCTCCCTGCCCAAGTGTCTGACCTCCTCCGGTCCAAGTGTCTGACCTCCTCCTGCCCAAGTGTCTGACCTCCCGCTGCCCAAGTTCCTGACCTCTCCCTGCCCAAGTGTCAGACCTCCCTCTGCCCAAGGTCCTGACCTCCCATGCCTAAGTGCCTCACCTCCCCCTGCCCAAGTGTCTGCCCTACCCCTGCCCAAGTGCCTGACCTCTCCCTGCCCAAGTGCCTGACCTCCCCCTGCCCAAGTGTCTGACCTCCTCCTGCCCAAGTGTCTGCCCTACCCCTGCCCAAGTGCCTGACCTCTCCCTGCCTAAGTGCCTGACCTCCCCCTGCCCAAGTGTCTGACCTCCCCCTGCCCAAGAGTCTGACCTCCCGCTGCCCATGTGTCTGACCACCCCCTGCCCAAGTGTCTGACCTCCCCCTGCCCAAATGGCTAACCTCTCCCTGCCGAAGACTCTGACCACCCCCTGCCCAAGTGTCTGACCTCCCCCTGCCGACGTGCCTGACCTCCTCCTGCCCAAGTGTCTGACCTCCCCTGCCCAAGAGTCTGACCTCCCCCTGCCCAAGTGTCTGACCTGCCCCTGCTCAAGTGTCTGACCTGCCCCTGCCCAAGTGTCTGACCTCCCATTGCCCAAGTGTCTGAACTGACCCTGCCCAAGTGTCTGACCTGCCCCTGCCCAAGTGTCTGACATCCCCCTGCCCAAGAGTCTGACCTCCCCCTGCCTAAGTGTCTGATCTCTCCCTGCCCAAGTGCCTGACCTCCTCATGCCCAAATATCTGACCTCCCCCTGCCCAAGAGTCTGACCTCACCCTGCCCTAGTGTCTGACCTGCCAATGCCCAAGTGTCTGACCTGCCAATGCCCAAGTCTCTGACCTCCCCCTGCCCAAGTGTCTGACCACCCCCTGCCCAAGTGTCTGACCACCCCCTGCCCAAGTGTCTGACCTCCTCCTGCCCAAGAGTCTGAGCTCCCCATGCCCAAGAGTCTGACCTCCCCCTGCCCAAGTGTCTGACATTCCCCTGCCCAAGAGTCTGACCTCCCCCTGCCCAAGTGTCTGACCTTCCCCTGCCCAAGTGTCTGACCTCTCCCTGCCCAAGTGCCTGACGTCCCCCTGCCCAAGAGTCCGACTTCACTCTGCCCTATTGTCTGACCACCAGTGCCCAAGTGTCGGACCTCCCCCTGCCCAAGAGTCTGACCTCGCCCTGCCCAAGAGTCTGACCTCCCTCTGCCCAAGTGCCTGACCTCCCCCTGCCCAAGTGTCGGACCTCACCCTGCCCAAGAGTCTGACCTCCCGCTGCCCAAGAGTCTGACCTCCCGCTGCCCAAGAGTCTGACCTCCCTCTGCCCAAGTGCCTGACCACCCCCTGCCCAAGAGTCTGACCTCCCCCTGCCCAAGTTTCTGACCTCCTCCTGCCCAAATGTCTAACCTCTCCCTGCCGAAGACTCTGACCACCCCCTGCCCAAGTGTCTGACCACCCCCTGCCTAAGTGTCTGACCAACCCCCGCCCAAGTGTCTGACCTCTCCCTGCCAACGTGTCTGACCTCTCCCTGCCCAAGTGTCTGACCTCCCTCTGCCCAAGTGTCTGACCTCCTCCTGCCCAAGTGTCTGACCTCGTCCTGCCTAAGTGTCTGACCTCCTCCTGTCCAAGTGTCTGACCACCCTCTGCCCAAGTGTCTGACCACATACTGCCCAAGTATCTGACCTCCTCCTGCCCAAGTGTCTGACCTACACGTGCAAAAACCTCCCCCTGCCCAAGTGACTGACCTCTCCTTGCCCAAGTGTCTGACCTCCTCCTGCCCAAGTGTCTGACCTGCCCCTGCCCAAGTGACTGACCTCTCCCTGCCCAAGTGTCTGACCTCCCCCTGCCCAAGTGTCTGACCTCCGCCTGCCCAAGTGTCTGACCTCCCGCTGCCCAAGTTATTGACCGCCCCCTGCCCAAGAGTCTGACCTCCCCTTGCCCAAGTGTCTGACCTGCCCCTGCCCAAGTGTCTGACCTCCTTCTGCCCAAGTGTCTAACCTCTCCGTGTTAAAGTGTCTGACCTCCCCCTGCCCAAGTGTCTGACCTCCCCCTGCCCAAGTGTCTGACCTCCCCCTGCCCAAGAGTCTGACCTCCCCCTGCCCAAGTGTCTGACCACCCCCTGCCCAAGTGTCTGACCTCCCCCTCCCCAAGTGTCTGACCTACCCATGCAAAAACCTCCCCCTCCCCAAGTGACTGACCTCTCCCTGCCCAAGTGTCTGACCTCCTCCTGCCCAAGTGTCTGACCTGCCCCTGCCCAAGTGACTGACCTCTCCCTGCCCAAGTGTCTGACCTCCCCCTGCCCAAGTGTCTGACCTCCGCCTGCCCAAGTGTCTGACCTCCCGCTGCCCAAGTTCCTGACCGCCCCCTGCCCAAGAGTCTGACCTCCCCTTGCCCAAGTGTCAGACCTGCCCCTGCCCAAGTGTCTGACCTCTCCCTGCCAAAGTGTCTGACCTCCTTCTGCCCAAGTGTCTAACCTCCCCCTGCCCAAGTGTCTGACCTCCCCCAGCCCAAGTGTCTGACCTCCCCCTCCCCAAGTGTCTGACCACTCCCTGCCCAAGTTTCTGACCTCCCCCTGCCCAAGTGACTGACCTCCCCCTGCCCAAGTGTCTGACCTGCCCCTGCCCATGTGTCTGACCTGACCCTGCCCAAGTGACTGACCTCTCCCTGCCCAAGTGTCTGACCTCCTCCGGTCCAAGTGTCTGACATCCCCCTGCCCAAGAGTCTGACCGACCCCTGCCCAAGTGTCTGATCTCTCCCTGCCCAAGTGCCTGACCTCCTCATGCCCAAGTGTCTGACCTCCCACTGCCCAAGTTCCTGACCTCTCCCTGCCCAAGTGTCAGACCTCCCTCTGCCCAAGGTCCTGACCTCCCATGCCTAAGTGTCTCACCTCCCCCTGCCCAAGTGTCTGCCCTACCCCTGCCCAAGTGCCTGACCTCTCCCTGCCCAAGTGCCTGACCTCCCCTGCCCAAGTGTCTGACCTCCTCCTGCCCAAGTGTCTGCCCTACCCCTGCCCAAGTGCCTGACCTCTCCCTGCCCAAGAGTCTGACCTCCCGCTGCCCAAGTGTCTGACCACCTCCTGCCCAAGTGTCTGACCTCCCCCTGCCCAAGTGTCTGACCGCTCCCTGCCCAAGTGTCTGACCTCCCCCTGCCCAAGTGTCTGACCTCCCCCTGCCGACGTGCCTGACCTCCTCCTGCCCAAGTGTCTGACCTCCCCTGCCCAAGAGTCTGACCTCCCCCTGCCCAAGTGTCTGACCTGCCCCTGCTCAAGTGTCTGACCTGCCCCTGCCCAAGTGTCTGACCTCCCATTGCCCAAGTGTCTGAACTGACCCTGCCCAAGTGTCTGACCTGCCCCTGCCCAAGTGTCTGACATCCCCCTGCCCAAGAGTCTGACCTCCCCCTGCCTAAGTGTCTGATCTCTCCCTGCCCAAGTGCCTGACCTCCTCATGCCCAAATATCTGACCTCCCCCTGCCCAAGAGTCTGACCTCACCCTGCCCTAGTGTCTCACCTCACCCTGCCCTAGTGTCTGACCTGCCAATGCCCAAGTCTCTGACCTCCCCCTGCCCAAGTGTCTGACCTCCCCCTGCCCAAGTGTCTGACCACCCCCTGCCCAAGTGTCTGACCTCCTCCTGCCCAAGATTCTGAGCTCCCCATGCCCAAGAGTCTGACCTCCCCCTGCCCAAGTGTCTGACATTCCCCTGCCCAAGAGTCTGACCTCCCCCTGCCCAAGTGTCTGACCTTCCCCTGCCCAAGTGTCTGACCTCTCCCTGCCCAAGTGCCTGACGTCCCCCTGCCCAAGAGTCCGACTTCACTCTGCCCTATTGTCTGACCACCAGTGCCCAAGTGTCGGACCTCCCCCTGCCCAAGAGTCTGACCTCGCCCTGCCCAAGAGTCTGACCTCCCTCTGCCCAAGTGCCTGACCTCCCCCTGCTCAAGTGTCGGACCTCACCCTGCCCAAGAGTCTGACCTCCCGCTGCCCAAGAGTCTGACCTCCCGCTGCCCAAGAGTCTGACATCCCTCTGCCCAAGTGCCTGACCACCCCCTGCCCAAGAGTCTGACCTCCCCCTGCCCAAGTTTCTGACCTCCTCCTGCCCAAATGTCTAACCTCTCCCTGCCGAAGACTCTGACCACCCCCTGCCCAAGTGTCTGACCACCCCCTGCCTAAGTGTCTGACCAACCCCCGCCCAAGTGTCTGACCTCTCCCTGCCAACGTGTCTGACCTCTCCCTGCCAAAGTGTCTGACCTCCCTCTGCCCAAGTGTCTGACCTGCTCCTGCCCAAGTGACTGACCTCTCCCTGCCCAAGTGTCTGACCTCCCCCTGCCCAAGTGTCTGACCTCCGCCTGCCCAAGTGTCTGACCTCCCGCTGCCCAAGTTATTGACCGCCCCCTGCCCAAGAGTCTGACCTCCCCTTGCCCAAGTGTCTGACCTGCCCCTGCCCAAGTGTCTGACCTCCTTCTGCCCAAGTGTCTAACCTCTCCGTGTTAAAGTGTCTGACCTCCCCCTGCCCAAGTGTCTGACCTCCCCCTGCCCAAGTGTCTGACCTCCCCCTGCCCAAGAGTCTGACCTCCCCCTGCCCAAGTGTCTGACCACCCCCTCCCCAAGTGTCTGACCTCCCCCTCCCCAAGTGTCTGACCACCCCCTGCCCAAGTTTCTGACCTCCCCCTGCCCAAGTGACTGACCTGCCCCTGCCCAAGTGTCTGACCTCCTTCTGCCCAAGTATCTAACCTCTCCCTGTTAAAGTGTCTGAACTCCCCCTGCCCAAGTGTCTGACCTCCTCCTGCCCAAGTGTCTGACCTGCCCCTGCCCAAGTGACTGACCTCTCCCTGCCCAAGTGTCTGACCTCCCCCTGCCCAAGTATCTGACCTCCGCCATGCCCAAGGGTCTGACCTCCCCCTGCCCAAGTGTCTGACCACCCCCTGCCCAAGTGTCTGACCTCCCCCTCCCCAAGTGTCTGACCACCCCCTGCCCAAGTTTCTGACCTCCCCCTGCCCAAGTGACTGACCTGCCCCTGCCCAAGTGTCTGACCTCCTTCTGCCCAAGTATCTAACCTCTCCCTGTTAAAGTGTCTGACCACATACTGCCCAAGTATCTGACCTCCTCCTGCCCAAGTGTCTGACCTACACGTGCAAAAACCTCCCCCTGCCCAAGTGACTGACCTCTCCTTGCCCAAGTGTCTGACCTCCTCCTGCCCAAGTGTCTGACCTGCCCCTGCCCAAGTGACTGACCTCTCCCTGCCCAAGTGTCTGACCTCCCCCTGCCCAAGTGTCTGACCTCCGCCTGCCCAAGTGTCTGACCTCCCGCTGCCCAAGTTATTGACCGCCCCCTGCCTAAGAGTCTGACCTCCCCTTGCCCAAGTGTCTGACCTGCCCCTGCCCAAGTGTCTGACCTCCTTCTGCCCAAGTGTCTAACCTCTCCGTGTTAAAGTGTCTGACCTCCCCCTGCCCAAGTGTCTGACCTCCCCCTGCCCAAGTGTCTGACCTCCCCCTGCCCAAGAGTCTGACCTCCCCCTGCCCAAGTGTCTGACCACCCCCTGCCCAAGTGTCTGACCTCCCCCTCCCCAAGTGTCTGACCACCCCCTGCCCAAGTTTCTGACCTCCCCCTGCCCAAGTGACTGACCTGCCCCTGCCCAAGTGTCTGACCTCCTTCTGCCCAAGTATCTAACCTCTCCCTGTTAAAGTGTCTGAACTCCCCCTGCCCAAGTGTCTGACCTCCTCCTGCCCAAGTGTCTGACCTGCCCCTGCCCAAGTGACTGACCTCTCCCTGCCCAAGTGTCTGACCTCCCCCTGCCCAAGTGTCTGACCTCCGCCATGCCCAAGGGTCTGACCTCCCGCTGCCCAAGTTCCTGACCGCCCCCTGCCCAAGAGTCTGACCTCCCCTTGCCCAAGTGTCTGACCTGCCCCTGCCCAAGTGTCTGACCTCCTTCTGCCCAAGTGTCTGATCTCTCCCTGTTAAAGTGTCTGACCTCCCCCTGCCCAAGTGTCTGACCTCCCCCTGCCCAAGACTCTGACCTCCCCCTGCCCAAGTGTCTGACCTCCCCCTCCCCAAGTGTCTAACCTCCCCCTGCCCAAGAGTCTGACCTCCCCCTGCCTAAGTGTCTGATCTCTCCCTGCCCAAGTGCCTGACCTCCTCATGCCCAAATATCTGACCTCCCCCTGCCCAAGAGTCTGACCTCACCCTGCCCTAGTGTCTGACCTCACCCTGCCCTAGTGTCTGACCTGCCAATGCCCAAGTCTCTGACCTCCCCCTGCCCAAGTGTCTGACCTCCCCCTGCCCAAGTGTCTGACCACCCCCTGCCCAAGTGTCTGACCTCCTCCTGCCCAAGAGTCTGAGCTCCCCATGCCCAAGAGTCTGACCTCCCCCTGCCCAAGTGTCTGACATTCCCCTGCCCAAGAGTCTGACCTCCCCCTGCCCAAGTGTCTGACCTTCCCCTGCCCAAGTGTCTGACCTCTCCCTGCCCAAGTGCCTGACGTCCCCCTGCCCAAGAGTCCGACTTCACTCTGCCCTATTGTCTGACCACCAGTGCCCAAGTGTCGGACCTCCCCCTGCCCAAGAGTCTGACCTCGCCCTGCCCAAGAGTCTGACCTCCCTCTGCCCAAGTGCCTGACCTCCCCCTGCTCAAGTGTCGGACCTCACCCTGCCCAAGAGTCTGACCTCCCGCTGCCCAAGAGTCTGACCTCCCGCTGCCCAAGAGTCTGACCTCCCTCTGCCCAAGTGCCTGACCACCCCCTGCCCAAGAGTCTGACCTCCCCCTGCCCAAGTTTCTGACCTCCTCCTGCCCAAATGTCTAACCTCTCCCTGCCGAAGACTCTGACCACCCCCTGCCCAAGTGTCTGACCACCCCCTGCCTAAGTGTCTGACCAACCCCCGCCCAAGTGTCTGACCTCTCCCTGCCAACGTGTCTGACCTCTCCCTGCCAAAGTGTCTGACCTCCCTCTGCCCAAGTGTCTGACCTGCTCCTGCCCAAGTGACTGACCTCTCCCTGCCCAAGTGTCTGACCTCCCCCTGCCCAAGTGTCTGACCTCCGCCTGCCCAAGTGTCTGACCTCCCGCTGCCCAAGTTATTGACCGCCCCCTGCCCAAGAGTCTGACCTCCCCTTGCCCAAGTGTCTGACCTGCCCCTGCCCAAGTGTCTGACCTCCTTCTGCCCAAGTGTCTAACCTCTCCGTGTTAAAGTGTCTGACCTCCCCCTGCCCAAGTGTCTGACCTCCCCCTGCCCAAGTGTCTGACCTCCCCCTGCCCAAGAGTCTGACCTCCCCCTGCCCAAGTGTCTGACCACCCCCTGCCCAAGTGTCTGACCTCCCCCTCCCCAAGTGTCTGACCACCCCCTGCCCAAGTTTCTGACCTCCCCCTGCCCAAGTGACTGACCTGCCCCTGCCCAAGTGTCTGACCTCCTTCTGCCCAAGTATCTAACCTCTCCCTGTTAAAGTGTCTGAACTCCCCCTGCCCAAGTGTCTGACCTCCTCCTGCCCAAGTGTCTGACCTGCCCCTGCCCAAGTGACTGACCTCTCCCTGCCCAAGTGTCTGACCTCCCCCTGCCCAAGTGTCTGACCTCCGCCATGCCCAAGGGTCTGACCTCCCCCTGCCCAAGTGTCTGACCACCCCCTGCCCAAGTGTCTGACCTCCCCCTCCCCAAGTGTCTGACCACCCCCTGCCCAAGTTTCTGACCTCCCCCTGCCCAAGTGACTGACCTGCCCCTGCCCAAGTGTCTGACCTCCTTCTGCCCAAGTATCTAACCTCTCCCTGTTAAAGTGTCTGACCACATACTGCCCAAGTATCTGACCTCCTCCTGCCCAAGTGTCTGACCTACACGTGCAAAAACCTCCCCCTGCCCAAGTGACTGACCTCTCCTTGCCCAAGTGTCTGACCTCCTCCTGCCCAAGTGTCTGACCTGCCCCTGCCCAAGTGACTGACCTCTCCCTGCCCAAGTGTCTGACCTCCCCCTGCCCAAGTGTCTGACCTCCGCCTGCCCAAGTGTCTGACCTCCCGCTGCCCAAGTTATTGACCGCCCCCTGCCTAAGAGTCTGACCTCCCCTTGCCCAAGTGTCTGACCTGCCCCTGCCCAAGTGTCTGACCTCCTTCTGCCCAAGTGTCTAACCTCTCCGTGTTAAAGTGTCTGACCTCCCCCTGCCCAAGTGTCTGACCTCCCCCTGCCCAAGTGTCTGACCTCCCCCTGCCCAAGAGTCTGACCTCCCCCTGCCCAAGTGTCTGACCACCCCCTGCCCAAGTGTCTGACCTCCCCCTCCCCAAGTGTCTGACCACCCCCTGCCCAAGTTTCTGACCTCCCCCTGCCCAAGTGACTGACCTGCCCCTGCCCAAGTGTCTGACCTCCTTCTGCCCAAGTATCTAACCTCTCCCTGTTAAAGTGTCTGAACTCCCCCTGCCCAAGTGTCTGACCTCCTCCTGCCCAAGTGTCTGACCTGCCCCTGCCCAAGTGACTGACCTCTCCCTGCCCAAGTGTCTGACCTCCCCCTGCCCAAGTGTCTGACCTCCGCCATGCCCAAGGGTCTGACCTCCCGCTGCCCAAGTTCCTGACCGCCCCTGCCCAAGAGTCTGACCTCCCCTTGCCCAAGTGTCTGACCTGCCCCTGCCCAAGTGTCTGACCTCCTTCTGCCCAAGTGTCTGATCTCTCCCTGTTAAAGTGTCTGACCTCCCCCTGCCCAAGTGTCTGACCTCCCCCTGCCCAAGACTCTGACCTCCCCCTGCCCAAGTGTCTGACCTCCCCCTCCCCAAGTGTCTAACCTCCCCCTGCCCAAGAGTCTGACCACCCCCTGCCCAAGTGTCTGACCACCCCCTGCCCAAGTGTCTGACCTCCCCCTGCCCAAGTGTCTGACCTTCCCCTGCCCAAGTGTCTGACCTCTCCCTGCCCAAGTGCCTGACGTCCCCATGCCCAAGAGTCCGACTTCACTCTGCCCTATTGTCTGACCACCAGTGCCCAAGTGTCGGACCTCCCCCTGCCCAAGAGTCTGACCTCGCCCTGCCCAAGAGTCTGACCTCCCTCTGCCCAAGTGCCTGACCTCCCCCTGCCCAAGTGTCGGACCTCACCCTGCCCAAGAGTCTGACCTCCCGCTGCCCAAGAGTCTGACCTCCCGCTGCCCAAGAGTCTGACCTCCCTCTGCCCAAGTGCCTGACCACCCCCTGCCCAAGAGTCTGACCTCCCCCTGCCCAAGTTTCTGACCTCCTCCTGCCCAAATGTCTAACCTCTCCCTGCCGAAGACTCTGACCACCCCCTGCCCAAGTGTCTGACCACCCCCTGCCTAAGTGTCTGACCAACCCCCGCCCAAGTGTCTGACCTCTCCCTGCCAACGTGTCTGACCTCTCCCTGCCAAAGTGTCTGACCTCCCTCTGCCCAAGTGTCTGACCTCCTCCTGCCCAAGTGTCTGACCTCGTCCTGCCTAAGTGTCTGACCTCCTCCTGTCCAAGTGTCTGACCACCCTCTGCCCAAGTGTCTGACCACATACTGCCCAAGTATCTGACCTCCTCCTGCCCAAGTGTCTGACCTACACGTGCAAAAACCTCCCCCTGCCCAAGTGACTGACCTCTCCTTGCCCAAGTGTCTGACCTCCTCCTGCCCAAGTGTCTGACCTGCCCCTGCCCAAGTGACTGACCTCTCCCTGCCCAAGTGTCTGACCTCCCCCTGCCCAAGTGTCTGACCTCCGCCTGCCCAAGTGTCTGACCTCCCGCTGCCCAAGTTATTGACCGCCCCCTGCCCAAGAGTCTGACCTCCCCTTGCCCAAGTGTCTGACCTGCCCCTGCCCAAGTGTCTGACCTCCTTCTGCCCAAGTGTCTAACCTCTCCGTGTTAAAGTGTCTGACCTCCCCCTGCCCAAGTGTCTGACCTCCCCCTGCCCAAGTGTCTGACCTCCCCCTGCCCAAGAGTCTGACCTCCCCCTGCCCAAGTGTCTGACCACCCCCTGCCCAAGTGTCTGACCTCCCCCTCCCCAAGTGTCTGACCTACCCATGCAAAAACCTCCCCCTCCCCAAGTGACTGACCTCTCCCTGCCCAAGTGTCTGACCTCCTCCTGCCCAAGTGTCTGACCTGCCCCTGCCCAAGTGACTGACCTCTCCCTGCCCAAGTGTCTGACCTCCCCCTGCCCAAGTGTCTGACCTCCGCCTGCCCAAGTGTCTGACCTCCCGCTGCCCAAGTTCCTGACCGCCCCCTGCCCAAGAGTCTGACCTCCCCTTGCCCAAGTGTCTGACCTGCCCCTGCCCAAGTGTCTGACCTCTCCCTGCCAAAGTGTCTGACCTCCTTCTGCCCAAGTGTCTAACCTCCCCCTGCCCAAGTGTCTGACCTCCCCCAGCCCAAGTGTCTGACCTCCCCCTCCCCAAGTGTCTGACCACTCCCTGCCCAAGTTTCTGACCTCCCCCTGCCCAAGTGACTGACCTCCCCCTGCCCAAGTGTCTGACCTGCCCCTGCCCATGTGTCTGACCTGACCCTGCCCAAGTGACTGACCTCTCCCTGCCCAAGTGTCTGACCTCCTCCGGTCCAAGTGTCTGACATCCCCCTGCCCAAGAGTCTGACCGACCCCTGCCCAAGTGTCTGATCTCTCCCTGCCCAAGTGCCTGACCTCCTCATGCCCAAGTGTCTGACCTCCCACTGCCCAAGTTCCTGACCTCTCCCTGCCCAAGTGTCAGACCTCCCTCTGCCCAAGGTCCTGACCTCCCATGCCTAAGTGTCTCACCTCCCCCTGCCCAAGTGTCTGCCCTACCCCTGCCCAAGTGCCTGACCTCTCCCTGCCCAAGTGCCTGACCTCCCCTGCCCAAGTGTCTGACCTCCTCCTGCCCAAGTGTCTGCCCTACCCCTGCCCAAGTGCCTGACCTCTCCCTGCCCAAGAGTCTGACCTCCCGCTGCCCAAGTGTCTGACCACCTCCTGCCCAAGTGTCTGACCTCCCCCTGCCCAAGTGTCTGACCGCTCCCTGCCCAAGTGTCTGACCTCCCCCTGCCCAAGTGTCTGACCTCCCCCTGCCGACGTGCCTGACCTCCTCCTGCCCAAGTGTCTGACCTCCCCTGCCCAAGAGTCTGACCTCCCCCTGCCCAAGTGTCTGACCTGCCCCTGCTCAAGTGTCTGACCTGCCCCTGCCCAAGTGTCTGACCTCCCATTGCCCAAGTGTCTGAACTGACCCTGCCCAAGTGTCTGACCTGCCCCTGCCCAAGTGTCTGACATCCCCCTGCCCAAGAGTCTGACCTCCCCCTGCCTAAGTGTCTGATCTCTCCCTGCCCAAGTGCCTGACCTCCTCATGCCCAAATATCTGACCTCCCCCTGCCCAAGAGTCTGACCTCACCCTGCCCTAGTGTCTGACCTCACCCTGCCCTAGTGTCTGACCTGCCAATGCCCAAGTCTCTGACCTCCCCCTGCCCAAGTGTCTGACCTCCCCCTGCCCAAGTGTCTGACCACCCCCTGCCCAAGTGTCTGACCTCCTCCTGCCCAAGAGTCTGAGCTCCCCATGCCCAAGAGTCTGACCTCCCCCTGCCCAAGTGTCTGACATTCCCCTGCCCAAGAGTCTGACCTCCCCCTGCCCAAGTGTCTGACCTTCCCCTGCCCAAGTGTCTGACCTCTCCCTGCCCAAGTGCCTGACGTCCCCCTGCCCAAGAGTCCGACTTCACTCTGCCCTATTGTCTGACCACCAGTGCCCAAGTGTCGGACCTCCCCCTGCCCAAGAGTCTGACCTCGCCCTGCCCAAGAGTCTGACCTCCCTCTGCCCAAGTGCCTGACCTCCCCCTGCTCAAGTGTCGGACCTCACCCTGCCCAAGAGTCTGACCTCCCGCTGCCCAAGAGTCTGACCTCCCGCTGCCCAAGAGTCTGACCTCCCTCTGCCCAAGTGCCTGACCACCCCCTGCCCAAGAGTCTGACCTCCCCCTGCCCAAGTTTCTGACCTCCTCCTGCCCAAATGTCTAACCTCTCCCTGCCGAAGACTCTGACCAACCCCTGCCCAAGTGTCTGACCACCCCCTGCCTAAGTGTCTGACCAACCCCCGCCCAAGTGTCTGACCTCTCCCTGCCAACGTGTCTGACCTCTCCCTGCCAAAGTGTCTGACCTCCCTCTGCCCAAGTGTCTGACCTGCTCCTGCCCAAGTGACTGACCTCTCCCTGCCCAAGTGTCTGACCTCCCGCTGCCCAAGTGTCTGACCTCCGCCTGCCCAAGTGTCTGACCTCCCGCTGCCCAAGTTATTGACCGCCCCCTGCCCAAGAGTCTGACCTCCCCTTGCCCAAGTGTCTGACCTGCCCCTGCCCAAGTGTCTGACCTCCTTCTGCCCAAGTGTCTAACCTCTCCGTGTTAAAGTGTCTGACCTCCCCCTGCCCAAGTGTCTGACCTCCCCCTGCCCAAGTGTCTGACCTCCCCCTGCCCAAGAGTCTGACCTCCCCCTGCCCAAGTGTCTGACCACCCCCTGCCCAAGTGTCTGACCTCCCCCTCCCCAAGTGTCTGACCACCCCCTGCCCAAGTTTCTGACCTCCCCCTGCCCAAGTGACTGACCTGCCCCTGCCCAAGTGTCTGACCTCCTTCTGCCCAAGTATCTAACCTCTCCCTGTTAAAGTGTCTGAACTCCCCCTGCCCAAGTGTCTGACCTCCTTCTGCCCAAGTGTCTGACCTGCCCCTGCCCAAGTGACTGACCTCTCCCTGCCCAAGTGTCTGACCTCCCCCTGCCCAAGTGTCTGACCTCCGCCATGCCCAAGGGTCTGACCTCCCCCTGCCCAAGTGTCTGACCACCCCCTGCCCAAGTGTCTGACCTCCCCCTCCCCAAGTGTCTGACCACCCCCTGCCCAAGTTTCTGACCTCCCCCTGCCCAAGTGACTGACCTGCCCCTGCCCAAGTGTCTGACCTCCTTCTGCCCAAGTATCTAACCTCTCCCTGTTAAAGTGTCTGAACTCCCCCTGCCCAAGTGTCTGACCTCCTCCTGCCCAAGTGTCTGACCTACACGTGCAAAAACCTCCCCCTGCCCAAGTGACTGACCTCTCCTTGCCCAAGTGTCTGACCTCCTCCTGCCCAAGTGTCTGACCTGCCCCTGCCCAAGTGACTGACCTCTCCCTGCCCAAGTGTCTGACCTCCCCCTGCCCAAGTGTCTGACCTCCGCCTGCCCAAGTGTCTGACCTCCCGCTGCCCAAGTTATTGACCGCCCCCTGCCTAAGAGTCTGACCTCCCCTTGCCCAAGTGTCTGACCTGCCCCTGCCCAAGTGTCTGACCTCCTTCTGCCCAAGTGTCTAACCTCTCCGTGTTAAAGTGTCTGACCTCCCCCTGCCCAAGTGTCTGACCTCCCCCTGCCCAAGTGTCTGACCTCCCCCTGCCCAAGAGTCTGACCTCCCCCTGCCCAAGTGTCTGACCACCCCCTGCCCAAGTGTCTGACCTCCCCCTCCCCAAGTGTCTGACCACCCCCTGCCCAAGTTTCTGACCTCCCCCTGCCCAAGTGACTGACCTGCCCCTGCCCAAGTGTCTGACCTCCTTCTGCCCAAGTATCTAACCTCTCCCTGTTAAAGTGTCTGAACTCCCCCTGCCCAAGTGTCTGACCTCCTCCTGCCCAAGTGTCTGACCTGCCCCTGCCCAAGTGACTGACCTCTCCCTGCCCAAGTGTCTGACCTCCCCCTGCCCAAGTGTCTGACCTCCGCCATGCCCAAGGGTCTGACCTCCCGCTGCCCAAGTTCCTGACCGCCCCCTGCCCAAGAGTCTGACCTCCCCTTGCCCAAGTGTCTGACCTGCCCCTGCCCAAGTGTCTGACCTCCTTCTGCCCAAGTGTCTGATCTCTCCCTGTTAAAGTGTCTGACCTCCCCCTGCCCAAGTGTCTGACCTCCCCCTGCCCAAGACTCTGACCTCCCCCTGCCCAAGTGTCTGACCTCCCCCTCCCCAAGTGTCTAACCTCCCCCTGCCCAAGAGTCTGACCACCCCCTGCCCAAGTGTCTGACCACCCCCTGCCCAAGTGTCTGACCTCCCCCTCCCCAAGTGTCTGACGACCCCCTGCCCAAGTTTCTGACCTCCCCCTGCCCAAGTGTCTGACCTCCCCCTGCCCAAGTGTCTGACCTGCCCCTGCCCATGTGTCTGACCTGACCCTGCCCAAGTGACTGACCTCTCCCTGCCCAAGTGTCTGACCTCCTCCGGTCCAAGTGTCTGACCTCCTCCTGCCCAAGTGTCTGACCTCCCGCTGCCCAAGTTCCTGACCTCTCCCTGCCCAAGTGTCAGACCTCCCTCTGCCCAAGGTCCTGACCTCCCATGCCTAAGTGTCTCACCTCCCCCTGCCCAAGTGTCTGCCCTACCCCTGCCCAAGTGCCTGACCTCTCCCTGCCCAAGTGCCTGACATCCCCCTGCCCAAGTGTCTGACCTCCTCCTGCCCAAGTGTCTGCCCTACCCCTGCCCAAGTGCCTGACCTCTCCCTGCCCAAGTGCCTGACCTCCCCCTGCCCAAGTGTCTGACCTCCCCCTGCCCAAGTGTCTGACCTGCGCCTGCCCATGTGTCTGACCTGACCCTGCCCAAGTGACTGACCTCTCCCTGCCCAAGTGTCTGACCTCCTCCGGTCCAAGTGTCTGACCTCCTCCTGCCCAAGTGTCTGACCTCCCGCTGCCCAAGTTCCTGACCTCTCCCTGCCCAAGTGTCAGACCTCCCTCTGCCCAAGGTCCTGACCTCCCATGCCTAAGTGTCTCACCTCCCCCTGCCCAAGTGTCTGCCCTACCCCTGCCCAAGTGCCTGACCTCTCCCTGCCCAAGTGCCTGACATCCCCCTGCCCAAGTGTCTGACCTCCTCCTGCCCAAGTGTCTGCCCTACCCCTGCCCAAGTGCCTGACCTCTCCCTGCCCAAGTGCCTGACCTCCCCCTGCCCAAGTGTCTGACCTCCCCCTGCCCAAGTGTCTGACCTGCGCCTGCCCATGTGTCTGACCTGACCCTGCCCAAGTGACTGACCTCTCCCTGCCCAAGTGTCTGACCTCCTCCGGTCCAAGTGTCTGACCTCCTCCTGCCCAAGTGTCTGACCTCCCGCTGCCCAAGTTCCTGACCTCTCCCTGCCCAAGTGTCAGACCTCCCTCTGCCCAAGGTCCTGACCTCCCATGCCTAAGTGCCTCACCTCCCCCTGCCCAAGTGTCTGCCCTACCCCTGCCCAAGTGCCTGACCTCTCCCTGCCCAAGTGCCTGACCTCCCCCTGCCCAAGTGTCTGACCTCCTCCTGCCCAAGTGTCTGCCCTACCCCTGCCCAAGTGCCTGACCTCTCCCTGCCCAAGTGCCTGACCTCCCCCTGCCCAAGTGTCTGACCTCCCCCTGCCCAAGAGTCTGACCTCCCGCTGCCCATGTGTCTGACCACCCCCTGCCCAAGTGTCTGACCTCCCCCTGCCCAAATGGCTAACCTCTCCCTGCCGAAGACTCTGACCACCCCCTGCCCAAGTGTCTGACCTCCCCCTGCCGACGTGCCTGACCTCCTCCTGCCCAAGTGTCTGACCTCCCCTGCCCAAGAGTCTGACCTCCCCCTGCCCAAGTGTCTGACCTGCCCCTGCTCAAGTGTCTGACCTGCCCCTGCCCAAGTGTCTGACCTCCCATTGCCCAAGTGTCTGAACTGACCCTGCCCAAGTGTCTGACCTGCCCCTGCCCAAGTGTCTGACATCCCCCTGCCCAAGAGTCTGACCTCCCCCTGCCTAAGTGTCTGATCTCTCCCTGCCCAAGTGCCTGACCTCCTCATGCCCAAATATCTGACCTCCCCCTGCCCAAGAGTCTGACCTCACCCTGCCCTAGTGTCTGACCTCACCCTGCCCTAGTGTCTGACCTGCCAATGCCCAAGTCTCTGACCTCCCCCTGCCCAAGTGTCTGACCTCCCCCTGCCCAAGTGTCTGACCACCCCCTGCCCAAGTGTCTGACCTCCTCCTGCCCAAGAGTCTGAGCTCCCCATGCCCAAGAGTCTGACCTCCCCCTGCCCAAGTGTCTGACCTTCCCCTGCCCAAGTGTCTGACCTCTCCCTGCCCAAGTGCCTGACGTCCCCCTGCCCAAGAGTCCGACTTCACTCTGCCCTATTGTCTGACCACCAGTGCCCAAGTGTCGGACCTCCCCCTGCCCAAGAGTCTGACCTCGCCCTTCCCAAGAGTCTGACCTCCCCCTGCCCAAGTGTCTGACCTGCCCCTGCTCAAGTGTCTGACCTGCCCCTGCCCAAGTGTCTGACCTCCCATTGCCCAAGTGTCTGAACTGACCCTGCCCAAGTGTCTGACCTGCCCCTGCCCAAGTGTCTGACATCCCCCTGCCCAAGAGTCTGACCTCCCCCTGCCTAAGTGTCTGATCTCTCCCTGCCCAAGTGCCTGACCTCCTCATGCCCAAATATCTGACCTCCCCCTGCCCAAGAGTCTGACCTCACCCTGCCCTAGTGTCTGACCTCACCCTGCCCGAGTGTCTGACCTGCCAATGCCCAAGTCTCTGACCTCCCCCTGCCCAAGTGTCTGACCTCCCCCTGCCCAAGTGTCTGACCACCCCCTGCCCAAGTGTCTGACCTCCTCCTGCCCAAGAGTCTGAGCTCCCCATGCCCAAGAGTCTGACCTCCCCCTGCCCAAGTGTCCGACATTCCCCTGCCCAAGAGTCTGACCTCCCCCTGCCCAAGTGTCTGACCTTCCCCTGCCCAAGTGTCTGACCTCTCCCTGCCCAAGTGCCTGACGTCCCCCTGCCCAAGAGTCCGACTTCACTCTGCCCTATTGTCTGACCACCAGTGCCCAAGTGTCGGACCTCCCCCTGCCCAAGAGTCTGACCTCGCCCTGCCCAAGAGTCTGACCTCCCTCTGCCCAAGTGCCTGACCTCCCCCTGCCCAAGTGCCGGACCTCACCCTGCCCAAGAGTCTGACCTCCCGCTGCCCAAGAGTCTGACCTCCCGCTGCCCAAGAGTCTGACCTCCCTCTGCCCAAGTGCCTGACCACCCCCCGCCCAAGAGTCTGACCTCCCCCTGCCCAAGTTTCTGACCTCCTCCTGCCCAAATGTCTAACCTCTCCCTGCCGAAGACTCTGACCACCCCCTGCCCAAGTGTCTGACCACCCCCTGCCTAAGGGTCTGACCAACCCCCGCCCAAGTGTCTGACCTCTCCCTGCCAACGTGTCTGACCTCTCCCTGCCAAAGTGTCTGACCTCCCTCTGCCCAAGTGTCTGACCTCCTCCTGCCCAAGTGTCTGACCTCGTCCTGCCTAAGTGTCTGACCTCCTCCTGTCCAAGTGTCTGACCACCCTCTGCCCAAGTGTCTGACCACATACTGCCCAAGTATCTGACCTCCTCCTGCCCAAGTGTCTGACCTACACGTGCAAAAACCTCCCCCTGCCCAAGTGACTGACCTCTCCTTGCCCAAGTGTCTGGCCTCCTCCTGCCCAAGTGTCTGACCTGCCCCTGCCCAAGTGACTGACCTCTCCCTGCCCAAGTGTCTGACCTCCCCCTGCCCAAGTGTCTGACCTCCGCCTGCCCAAGTGTCTGACCTCCCGCTGCCCAAGTTATTGACCGCCCCCTGCCCAAGAGTCTGACCTCCCCCTGCCCAAGTGTCTGACCTGCCCCTGCCCAAGTGTCTGACCTCCTTCTGCCCAAGTGTCTAACCTCTCCGTGTTAAAGTGTCTGACCTCCCCCTGCCCAAGTGTCTGACCTCCCCCTGCCCAAGTGTCTGACCTCCCCCTGCCCAAGAGTCTGACCTCCCCCTGCCCAAGTGTCTGACCACCCCCTGCCCAAGTGTCTGACCTCCCCCTCCCCAAGTGTCTGACCACCCCCTGCCCAAGTTTCTGACCTCCCCCTGCCCAAGTGACTGACCTGCCCCTGCCCAAGTGTCTGACCACCCCCCGCCCAAGTGTCTGACCTCTCCCTGCCAAAGTGTCTGACCTCTCCCTGCCAAAGTGTCTGACCTCCCTCTGCCCAAGTGTCTGACTCCTCCTGCCCAAGTGTCTGACCTCCTCCTGCCTAAGTGTCTGACCTCCTCCTGTCCAAGTGTCTGACCACCCTCTGCCCAAGTGTCTGACCACATACTGCCCAAGTAACTGACCTCTCCCTGCCAAAGTGTCTGACCTCTCCCTGCCAAAGTGTCTGACCTCCCTCTGCCCAAGTGTCTGACCTCCTCCTGCCCAAGTGTCTGACCTACCCATGCAAAAACCTCCCCCTGCCCAAGTGACTGACCTCTCCCTGCCCAAGTGTCTGACCTCCTCCTGCCCAAGTGTCTGACCTGCCCCTGCCCAAGTGACTGACCTCTCCCTGCCCAAGTGTCTGACCTCCCCCTGCCCAAGTTCCTGACCTCTCCCTGCCCAAGTGTCAGATCTCCCTCTGCCCAAGGTCCTGACCTCCCATGCCTAAGTGTCTCACCTCCCCCTGCCCAAGTGTCTGCCCTACCCCTGCCCAAGTGCCTGACCTCTCCCTGCCCAAGTGCCTGACCTCCCCTGCCCAAGTGTCTGACCTCCTCCTGCCCAAGTGTCTGCCCTACCCCTGCCCAAGTGCCTGACCTCTCCCTGCCCAAGAGTCTGACCTCCCGCTGCCCAAGTGTCTGACCACCTCCTGCCCAAGTGTCTGACCTCCCCCTGCCCAAGTGTCTGACCGCTCCCTGCCCAAGTGTCTGACCTCCCCCTGCCCAAGTGTCTGACCTCCCCCTGCCGACGTGCCTGACCTCCTCCTGCCCAAGTGTCTGACCTCCCCTGCCCAAGAGTCTGACCTCCCCCTGCCCAAGTGTCTGACCTGCCCCTGCTCAAGTGTCTGACCTGCCCCTGCCCAAGTGTCTGACCTCCCATTGCCCAAGTGTCTGAACTGACCCTGCCCAAGTGTCTGACCTGCCCCTGCCCAAGTGTCTGACATCCCCCTGCCCAAGAGTCTGACCTCCCCCTGCCTAAGTGTCTGATCTCTCCCTGCCCAAGTGCCTGACCTCCTCATGCCCAAATATCTGACCTCCCCCTGCCCAAGAGTCTGACCTCACCCTGCCCTAGTGTCTGACCTCACCCTGCCCTAGTGTCTGACCTGCCAATGCCCAAGTCTCTGACCACCCCCTGCCCAAGTGTCTGACCTCCCCCTGCCCAAGTGTCTGACCACCCCCTGCCCAAGTGTCTGACCTCCTCCTGCCCAAGAGTCTGAGCTCCCCATGCCCAAGAGTCTGACCTCCCCCTGCCCAAGTGTCTGACATTCCCCTGCCCAAGAGTCTGACCTCCCCCTGCCCAAGTGTCTGACCTTCCCCTGCCCAAGTGTCTGACCTCTCCCTGCCCAAGTGCCTGACGTCCCCCTGCCCAAGAGTCCGACTTCACTCTGCCCTATTGTCTGACCACCAGTGCCCAAGTGTCGGACCTCCCCCTGCCCAAGAGTCTGACCTCGCCCTGCCCAAGAGTCTGACCTCCCTCTGCCCAAGTGCCTGACCTCCCCCTGCTCAAGTGTCGGACCTCACCCTGCCCAAGAGTCTGACCTCCCGCTGCCCAAGAGTCTGACCTCCCGCTGCCCAAGAGTCTGACCTCCCTCTGCCCAAGTGCCTGACCACCCCCTGCCCAAGAGTCTGACCTCCCCCTGCCCAAGTTTCTGACCTCCTCCTGCCCAAATGTCTAACCTCTCCCTGCCGAAGACTCTGACCACCCCCTGCCCAAGTGTCTGACCACCCCCTGCCTAAGTGTCTGACCAACCCCCGCCCAAGTGTCTGACCTCTCCCTGCCAACGTGTCTGACCTCTCCCTGCCAAAGTGTCTGACCTCCCTCTGCCCAAGTGTCTGACCTGCTCCTGCCCAAGTGACTGACCTCTCCCTGCCCAAGTGTCTGACCTCCCCCTGCCCAAGTGTCTGACCTCCGCCTGCCCAAGTGTCTGACCTCCCGCTGCCCAAGTTATTGACCGCCCCCTGCCCAAGAGTCTGACCTCCCCTTGCCCAAGTGTCTGACCTGCCCCTGCCCAAGTGTCTGACCTCCTTCTGCCCAAGTGTCTAACCTCTCCGTGTTAAAGTGTCTGACCTCCCCCTGCCCAAGTGTCTGACCTCCCCCTGCCCAAGTGTCTGACCTCCCCCTGCCCAAGAGTCTGACCTCCCCCTGCCCAAGTGTCTGACCACCCCCTGCCCAAGTGTCTGACCTCCCCCTCCCCAAGTGTCTGACCACCCCCTGCCCAAGTTTCTGACCTCCCCCTGCCCAAGTGACTGACCTGCCCCTGCCCAAGTGTCTGACCTCCTTCTGCCCAAGTATCTAACCTCTCCCTGTTAAAGTGTCTGAACTCCCCCTGCCCAAGTGTCTGACCTCCTCCTGCCCAAGTGTCTGACCTGCCCCTGCCCAAGTGACTGACCTCTCCCTGCCCAAGTGTCTGACCTCCCCCTGCCCAAGTGTCTGACCTCCGCCATGCCCAAGGGTCTGACCTCCCCCTGCCCAAGTGTCTGACCACCCCCTGCCCAAGTGTCTGACCTCCCCCTCCCCAAGTGTCTGACCACCCCCTTCCCAAGTTTCTGACCTCCCCCTGCCCAAGTGACTGACCTGCCCCTGCCCAAGTGTCTGACCTCCTTCTGCCCAAGTATCTAACCTCTCCCTGTTAAAGTGTCTGAACTCCCCCTGCCCAAGTGTCTGACCTCCTCCTGCCCAAGTGTCTGACCTCTCCCTGCCAACGTGTCTGACCTCTCCCTGCCAAAGTATCTGACCTCCCTCTGCCCAAGTGTCTGACCTCCTCCTGCCCAAGTGTCTGACCTCGTCCTGCCTAAGTGTCTGACCTCCTCCTGTCCAAGTGTCTGACCACCCTCTGCCCAAGTGTCTGACCACATACTGCCCAAGTATCTGACCTCCTCCTGCCCAAGTGTCTGACCTACACGTGCAAAAACCTCCCCCTGCCCAAGTGACTGACCTCTCCTTGCCCAAGTGTCTGACCTCCTCCTGCCCAAGTGTCTGACCTGCCCCTGCCCAAGTGACTGACCTCTCCCTGCCCAAGTGTCTGACCTCCCCCTGCCCAAGAGTCTGACCTCCCCCTGCCCAAGTGTCTGACCACCCCCTGCCCAAGTGTCTGACCTCCCCCTCCCCAAGTGTCTGACCACCCCCTGCCCAGGTTTCTGACCTCCCCCTGCCCAAGTGACTGACCTGCCCCTGCCCAAGTGTCTGACCTGCCCCTGCCCAAGTGACTGACCTCTCCCTGCCCAAGTGTCTGACCTCCCCCTGCCCAAGTGTCTGACCTCCGCCATGCCCAAGGGTCTGACCTCCCCCTGCCCAAGTGTCTGACCACCCCCTGCCCAAGTGTCTGACCTCCCCCTCCCCAAGTGTCTGACCACCCCCTTCCCAAGTTTCTGACCTCCCCCTGCCCAAGTGACTGACCTGCCCCTGCCCAAGTGTCTGACCTCCTTCTGCCCAAGTATCTAACCTCTCCCTGTTAAAGTGTCTGAACTCCCCCTGCCCAAGTGTCTGACCTCCTCCTGCCCAAGTGTCTGACCTCTCCCTGCCAACGTGTCTGACCTCTCCCTGCCAAAGTATCTGACCTCCCTCTGCCCAAGTGTCTGACCTCCTCCTGCCCAAGTGTCTGACCTCGTCCTGCCTAAGTGTCTGACCTCCTCCTGTCCAAGTGTCTGACCACCCTCTGCCCAAGTGTCTGACCACATACTGCCCAAGTATCTGACCTCCTCCTGCCCAAGTGTCTGACCTACACGTGCAAAAACCTCCCCCTGCCCAAGTGACTGACCTCTCCTTGCCCAAGTGTCTGACCTCCTCCTGCCCAAGTGTCTGACCTGCCCCTGCCCAAGTGACTGACCTCTCCCTGCCCAAGTGTCTGACCTCCCCCTGCCCAAGTGTCTGACCTCCGCCTGCCCAAGTGTCTGACCTCCCGCTGCCCAAGTTATTGACCGCCCCCTGCCTAAGAGTCTGACCTCCCCTTGCCCAAGTGTCTGACCTGCCCCTGCCCAAGTGTCTGACCTCCTTCTGCCCAAGTGTCTAACCTCTCCGTGTTAAAGTGTCTGACCTACCCCTGCCCAAGTGTCTGACCTCCCCCTGCCCAAGTGTCTGACCTCCCCCTGCCCAAGAGTCTGACCTCCCCCTGCCCAAGTGTCTGACCACCCCCTGCCCAAGTGTCTGACCTCCCCCTCCCCAAGTGTCTGACCACCCCCTGCCCAAGTTTCTGACCTCCCCCTGCCCAAGTGACTGACCTGCCCCTGCCCAAGTGTCTGACCTCCTTCTGCCCAAGTATCTAACCTCTCCCTGTTAAAGTGTCTGAACTCCCCCTGCCCAAGTGTCTGACCTCCTCCTGCCCAAGTGTCTGACCTGCCCCTGCCCAAGTGACTGACCTCTCCCTGCCCAAGTGTCTGACCTCCCCCTGCCCAAGTGTCTGACCTCCGCCATGCCCAAGGGTCTGACCTCCCGCTGCCCAAGTTCCTGACCGCCCCCTGCCCAAGAGTCTGACCTCCCCTTGCCCAAGTGTCTGACCTGCCCCTGCCCAAGTGTCTGACCTCTCCCTGCCAAAGTGTCTGACCTCCCCCTGCCCAAGTGTCTAACCTCCCCCTGCCCAAGTGTCTGACCTCCCCCTGCCCAAGTGTCTGACCACCCCCTGCCCAAGAGTCTGACCACCCCCTGCCCAAGTGTCTGACCACCCCCTGCCCAAGTGTCTGACCTCCCCCTCCCCAAGTGTCTGACGACCCCCTGCCCAAGTTTCTGACCTCCCCCTGCCCAAGTGTCTGACCTCCCCCTGCCCAAGTGTCTGACCTGCCCCTGCCCATGTGTCTGACCTGACCCTGCCCAAGTGACTGACCTCTCCCTGCCCAAGTGTCTGACCTCCTCCGGTCCAAGTGTCTGACCTCCTCCTGCCCAAGTGTCTGACCTCCCGCTGCCCAAGTTCCTGACCTCTCCCTGCCCAAGTGTCAGACCTCCCTCTGCCCAAGGTCCTGACCTTCCATGCCTAAGTGTCTCACCTCCCCCTGCCCAAGTGTCTGCCCTACCCCTGCCCAAGTGCCTGACCTCTCCCTGCCCAAGTGCCTGACCTCCCCCTGCCCAAGTGTCTGACCTCCTCCTGCCCAAGTGTCTGCCCTACCCCTGCCCAAGTGCCTGACCTCTCCCTGCCCAAGTGCCTGACCTCCCCCTGCCCAAGTGTCTGACCTCCCCCTGCCCAAGTGTCTGACCTGCGCCTGCCCATGTGTCTGACCTGACCCTGCCCAAGTGACTGACCTCTCCCTGCCCAAGTGTCTGACCTCCTCCGGTCCAAGTGTCTGACCTCCTCCTGCCCAAGTGTCTGACCTCCCGCTGCCCAAGTTCCTGACCTCTCCCTGCCCAAGTGTCAGACCTCCCTCTGCCCAAGGTCCTGACCTCCCATGCCTAAGTGCCTCACCTCCCCCTGCCCAAGTGTCTGCCCTACCCCTGCCCAAGTGCCTGACCTCTCCCTGCCCAAGTGCCTGACCTCCCCCTGCCCAAGTGTCTGACCTCCTCCTGCCCAAGTGTCTGCCCTACCCCTGCCCAAGTGCCTGACCTCTCCCTGCCCAAGTGCCTGACCTCCCCCTGCCCAAGTGTCTGACCTCCCCCTGCCCAAGAGTCTGACCTCCCGCTGCCCATGTGTCTGACCACCCCCTGCCCAAGTGTCTGACCTCCCCCTGCCCAAATGGCTAACCTCTCCCTGCCGAAGACTCTGACCACCCCCTGCCCAAGTGTCTGACCTCCCCCTGCCGACGTGCCTGACCTCCTCCTGCCCAAGTGTCTGACCTCCCCTGCCCAAGAGTCTGACCTCCCCCTGCCCAAGTGTCTGACCTGCCCCTGCTCAAGTGTCTGACCTGCCCCTGCCCAAGTGTCTGACCTCCCATTGCCCAAGTGTCTGAACTGACCCTGCCCAAGTGTCTGACCTGCCCCTGCCCAAGTGTCTGACATCCCCCTGCCCAAGAGTCTGACCTCCCCCTGCCTAAGTGTCTGATCTCTCCCTGCCCAAGTGCCTGACCTCCTCATGCCCAAATATCTGACCTCCCCCTGCCCAAGAGTCTGACCTCACCCTGCCCTAGTGTCTGACCTCACCCTGCCCTAGTGTCTGACCTGCCAATGCCCAAGTCTCTGACCTCCCCCTGCCCAAGTGTCTGACCTCCCCCTGCCCAAGTGTCTGACCACCCCCTGCCCAAGTGTCTGACCTCCTCCTGCCCAAGAGTCTGAGCTCCCCATGCCCAAGAGTCTGACCTCCCCCTGCCCAAGTGTCTGACATTCCCCTGCCCAAGAGTCTGACCTCCCCCTGCCCAAGTGTCTGACCTTCCCCTGCCCAAGTGTCTGACCTCTCCCTGCCCAAGTGCCTGACGTCCCCCTGCCCAAGAGTCCGACTTCACTCTGCCCTATTGTCTGACCACCAGTGCCCAAGTGTCGGACCTCCCCCTGCCCAAGAGTCTGACCTCGCCCTGCCCAAGAGTCTGACCTCCCTCTGCCCAAGTGCCTGACCTCCCCCTGCCCAAGTGTCGGACCTCACCCTGCCCAAGAGTCTGACCTCCCGCTGCCCAAGAGTCTGACCTCCTGCTGCCCAAGAGTCTGACCTCCCTCTGCCCAAGTGCCTGACCACCCCCTGCCCAAGAGTCTGACCTCCCCCTGCCCAAGTTTCTGACCTCCTCCTGCCCAAATGTCTAACCTCTCCCTGCCGAAGACTCTGACCACCCCCTGCCCAAGTGTCTGACCACCCCCTGCCTAAGTGTCTGACCAACCCCCGCCCAAGTGTCTGACCTCTCCCTGCCAACGTGTCTGACCTCTCCCTGCCAAAGTGTCTGACCTCCCTCTGCCCAAGTGTCTGACCTCCTCCTGCCCAAGTGTCTGGCCTCGTCCTGCCTAAGTGTCTGACCTCCTCCTGTCCAAGTGTCTGACCACCCTCTGCCCAAGTGTCTGACCACATACTGCCCAAGTATCTGACCTCCTCCTGCCCAAGTGTCTGACCTACACGTGCAAAAACCTCCCCCTGCCCAAGTGACTGACCTCTCCTTGCCCAAGTGTCTGACCTCCTCCTGCCCAAGTGTCTGACCTGCCCCTGCCCAAATGACTGACCTCTCCCTGCCCAAGTGTCTGACCTCCCCCTGCCCAAGTGTCTGACCTCCGCCTGCCCAAGTGTCTGACCTCCCGCTGCCCAAGTTATTGACCGCCCCCTGCCTAAGAGTCTGACCTCCCCTTGCCCAAGTGTCTGACCTGCCCCTGCCCAAGTGTCTGACCTCCTTCTGCCCAAGTGTCTAACCTCTCCGTGTTAAAGTGTCTGACCTCCCCCTGCCCAAGTGTCTGACCTCCCCCTGCCCAAGTGTCTGACCTCCCCCTGCCCAAGAGTCTGACCTCCCCCTGCCCAAGTGTCTGACCACCCCCTGCCCAAGTGTCTGACCTCCCCCTCCCCAAGTGTCTGACCACCCCCTGCCCAAGTTTCTGACCTCCCCCTGCCCAAGTGACTGACCTGCCCCTGCCCAAGTGTCTGACCTCCTTCTGCCCAAGTATCTAACCTCTCCCTGTTAAAGTGTCTGAACTCCCCCTGCCCAAGTGTCTGACCTCCTCCTGCCCAAGTGTCTGACCTGCCCCTGCCCAAGTGACTGACCTCTCCCTGCCCAAGTGTCTGACCTCCCCCTGCCCAAGTGTCTGACCTCCGCCATGCCCAAGGGTCTGACCTCCCGCTGCCCAAGTTCCTGACCGCCCCCTGCCCAAGAGTCTGACCTCCCCTTGCCCAAGTGTCTGACCTGCCCCTGCCCAAGTGTCTGACCTCTCCCTGCCAAAGTGTCTGACCTGCCCCTGCCCAAGTGTCTAACCTCCCCCTGCCCAAGTGTCTGACCTCCCCCTGCCCAAGTGTCTGACCTCCCCCTGCCCAAGTGTCTGACCTCCCCCTGCCCAAGAGTCTGACCACCCCCTGCCCAAGTGTCTGACCACCCCCTGCCCAAGTGTCTGACCTCCCCCTCCCCAAGTGTCTGACGACCCCCTGCCCAAGTTTCTGACCTCCCCCTGCCCAAGTGTCTGACCTGCCCCTGCCAAAGTGTCTGACATGCCCCTGCCCAAGTGTCTAACCTCCCCCTGCCCAAGTGTCTGACCTCCCCCTGCCCAAGTGTCTGACCTCCCTCTGCCCAAGTGTCTGACCTCCCCCTGCCCAAGAGTCTGACCACCCCCTGCCCAAGTGTCTGACCTCCTCCTGCCCAAGTGTCTGACCTCGTCCTGCCTAAGTGTCTGACCTCCTCCTGTCCAAGTGTCTGACCACCCTCTGCCCAAGTGTCTGACCACATACTGCCCAAGTATCTGACCTCCTCCTGCCCAAGTGTCTGACCTACACGTGCAAAAACCTCCCCCTGCCCAAGTGACTGACCTCTCCTTGCCCAAGTGTCTGACCTCCTCCTGCCCAAGTGTCTGACCTGCCCCTGCCCAAGTGACTGACCTCTCCCTGCCCAAGTGTCTGACCTCCCCCTGCCCAAGTGTCTGACCTCCGCCTGCCCAAGTGTCTGACCTCCCGCTGCCCAAGTTATTGACCGCCCCCTGCCTAAGAGTCTGACCTCCCCTTGCCCAAGTGTCTGACCTGCCCCTGCCCAAGTGTCTGACCTCCTTCTGCCCAAGTGTCTAACCTCTCCGTGTTAAAGTGTCTGACCTACCCCTGCCCAAGTGTCTGACCTCCCCCTGCCCAAGTGTCTGACCTCCCCCTGCCCAAGAGTCTGACCTCCCCCTGCCCAAGTGTCTGACCACCCCCTGCCCAAGTGTCTGACCTCCCCCTCCCCAAGTGTCTGACCACCCCCTGCCCAAGTTTCTGACCTCCCCCTGCCCAAGTGACTGACCTGCCCCTGCCCAAGTGTCTGACCTCCTTCTGCCCAAGTATCTAACCTCTCCCTGTTAAAGTGTCTGAACTCCCCCTGCCCAAGTGTCTGACCTCCTCCTGCCCAAGTGTCTGACCTGCCCCTGCCCAAGTGACTGACCTCTCCCTGCCCAAGTGTCTGACCTCCCCCTGCCTAAGTGTCTGACCTCCGCCATGCCCAAGGGTCTGACCTCCCGCTGCCCAAGTTCCTGACCGCCCCCTGCCCAAGAGTCTGACCTCCCCTTGCCCAAGTGTCTGACCTGCCCCTGCCCAAGTGTCTGACCTCTCCCTGCCAAAGTGTCTGACCTCCCCCTGCCCAAGTGTCTAACCTCCCCCTGCCCAAGTGTCTGACCTCCCCCTGCCCAAGTGTCTGACCTCCCCCTGCCCAAGAGTCTGACCACCCCCTGCCCAAGTGTCTGACCACCCCCTGCCCAAGTGTCTGACCTCCCCCTCCCCAAGTGTCTGACGACCCCCTGCCCAAGTTTCTGACCTCCCCCTGCCCAAGTGTCTGACCTCCCCCTGCCCAAGTGTCTGACCTGCCCCTGCCCATGTGTCTGACCTGACCCTGCCCAAGTGACTGACCTCTCCCTGCCCAAGTGTCTGACCTCCTCCGGTCCAAGTGTCTGACCTCCTCCTGCCCAAGTGTCTGACCTCCCGCTGCCCAAGTTCCTGACCTCTCCCTGCCCAAGTGTCAGACCTCCCTCTGCCCAAGGTCCTGACCTCCCATGCCTAAGTGTCTCACCTCCCCCTGCCCAAGTGTCTGCCCTACCCCTGCCCAAGTGCCTGACCTCTCCCTGCCCAAGTGCCTGACCTCCCCCTGCCCAAGTGTCTGACCTCCTCCTGCCCAAGTGTCTGCCCTACCCCTGCCCAAGTGCCTGACCTCTCCCTGCCCAAGTGCCTGACCTCCCCCTGCCCAAGTGTCTGACCTCCCCCTGCCCAAGTGTCTGACCTGCGCCTGCCCATGTGTCTGACCTGACCCTGCCCAAGTGACTGACCTCTCCCTGCCCAAGTGTCTGACCTCCTCCGGTCCAAGTGTCTGACCTCCTCCTGCCCAAGTGTCTGACCTCCCGCTGCCCAAGTTCCTGACCTCTCCCTGCCCAAGTGTCAGACCTCCCTCTGCCCAAGGTCCTGACCTCCCATGCCTAAGTGCCTCACCTCCCCCTGCCCAAGTGTCTGCCCTACCCCTGCCCAAGTGCCTGACCTCTCCCTGCCCAAGTGCCTGACCTCCCCCTGCCCAAGTGTCTGACCTCCTCCTGCCCAAGTGTCTGCCCTACCCCTGCCCAAGTGCCTGACCTCTCCCTGCCCAAGTGCCTGACCTCCCCCTGCCCAAGTGTCTGACCTCCCCCTGCCCAAGAGTCTGACCTCCCGCTGCCCATGTGTCTGACCACCCCCTGCCCAAGTGTCTGACCTCCCCCTGCCCAAATGGCTAACCTCTCCCTGCCGAAGACTCTGACCACCCCCTGCCCAAGTGTCTGACCTCCCCCTGCCGACGTGCCTGACCTCCTCCTGCCCAAGTGTCTGACCTCCCCTGCCCAAGAGTCTGACCTCCCCCTGCCCAAGTGTCTGACCTGCCCCTGCTCAAGTGTCTGACCTGCCCCTGCCCAAGTGTCTGACCTCCCATTGCCCAAGTGTCTGAACTGACCCTGCCCAAGTGTCTGACCTGCCCCTGCCCAAGTGTCTGACATCCCCCTGCCCAAGAGTCTGACCTCCCCCTGCCTAAGTGTCTGATCTCTCCCTGCCCAAGTGCCTGACCTCCTCATGCCCAAATATCTGACCTCCCCCTGCCCAAGAGTCTGACCTCACCCTGCCCTAGTGTCTGACCTCACCCTGCCCTAGTGTCTGACCTGCCAATGCCCAAGTCTCTGACCTCCCCCTGCCCAAGTGTCTGACCTCCCCCTGCCCAAGTGTCTGACCACCCCCTGCCCAAGTGTCTGACCTCCTCCTGCCCAAGAGTCTGAGCTCCCCATGCCCAAGAGTCTGACCTCCCCCTGCCCAAGTGTCTGACATTCCCCTGCCCAAGAGTCTGACCTCCCCCTACCCAAGTGTCTGACCTTCCCCTGCCCAAGTGTCTGACCTCTCCCTGCCCAAGTGCCTGACGTCCCCCTGCCCAAGAGTCCGACTTCACTCTGCCCTATTGTCTGACCACCAGTGCCCAAGTGTCGGACCTCCCCCTGCCCAAGAGTCTGACCTCGCCCTGCCCAAGAGTCTGACCTCCCTCTGCCCAAGTGCCTGACCTCCCCCTGCCCAAGTGTCGGACCTCACCCTGCCCAAGAGTCTGACCTCCCGCTGCCCAAGAGTCTGACCTCCCGCTGCCCAAGAGTCTGACCTCCCTCTGCCCAAGTGCCTGACCACCCCCTGCCCAAGAGTCTGACCTCCCCCTGCCCAAGTTTCTGACCTCCTCCTGCCCAAATGTCTAACCTCTCCCTGCCGAAGACTCTGACCACCCCCTGCCCAAGTGTCTGACCACCCCCTGCCTAAGTGTCTGACCAACCCCCGCCCAAGTGTCTGACCTCTCCCTGCCAACGTGTCTGACCTCTCCCTGCCAAAGTGTCTGACCTCCCTCTGCCCAAGTGTCTGACCTCCTCCTGCCCAAGTGTCTGACCTCGTCCTGCCTAAGTGTCTGACCTCCTCCTGTCCAAGTGTCTGACCACCCTCTGCCCAAGTGTCTGACCACATACTGCCCAAGTATCTGACCTCCTCCTGCCCAAGTGTCTGACCTACACGTGCAAAAACCTCCCCCTGCCCAAGTGACTGACCTCTCCTTGCCCAAGTGTCTGACCTCCTCCTGCCCAAGTGTCTGACCTGCCCCTGCCCAAGTGACTGACCTCTCCCTGCCCAAGTGTCTGACCTCCCCCTGCCCAAGTGTCTGACCTCCGCCTGCCCAAGTGTCTGACCTCCCGCTGCCCAAGTTATTGACCGCCCCCTGCCCAAGAGTCTGACCTCCCCTTGCCCAAGTGTCTGACCTGCCCCTGCCCAAGTGTCTGACCTCCTTCTGCCCAAGTGTCTAACCTCTCCGTGTTAAAGTGTCTGACCTCCCCCTGCCCAAGTGTCTGACCTCCCCCTGCCCAAGTGTCTGACCTCCCCCTGCCCAAGAGTCTGACCTCCCCCTGCCCAAGTGTCTGACCACCCCCTGCCCAAGTGTCTGACCTCCCCCTCCCCAAGTGTCTGACCACCCCCTGCCCAAGTTTCTGACCTCCCCCTGCCCAAGTGACTGACCTGCCCCTGCCCAAGTGTCTGACCTCCTTCTGCCCAAGTATCTAACCTCTCCCTGTTAAAGTGTCTGAACTCCCCCTGCCCAAGTGTCTGACCTCCTCCTGCCCAAGTGTCTGACCTGCCCCTGCCCAAGTGACTGACCTCTCCCTGCCCAAGTGTCTGACCTCCCCCTGCCCAAGTGTCTGACCTCCGCCATGCCCAAGGGTCTGACCTCCCCCTGCCCAAGTGTCTGACCACCCCCTGCCCAAGTGTCTGACCACCCACTGCCCAAGAGTCTGACCTCCCCCTGCCCAAGTTTCTGACCTCCTCCTGCCCAAATGTCTAACCTCTCCCTGCCGAAGACTCTGACCACCCCCTGCCCAAGTGTCTGACCACCCCCTGCCTAAGTGTCTGACCGACCCCCGCCCAAGTGTCTGACCTCTCCCTGCCAATGTGTCTGACCTCTCCCTGCCAAAGTGTCTGACCTCCCTCTGCCCAAGTGTCTGACCTCCTCCTGCCCAAGTGTCTGACCTCGTCCTGCCTAAGTGTCTGACCTCCTCCTGTCCAAGTGTCTGACCACCCTCTGCCCAAGTGTCTGACCACATACTGCCCAAGTATCTGACCTCCTCCTGCCCAAGTGTCTGACCTACACGTGCAAAAACCTCCCCCTGCCCAAGTGACTGACCTCTCCTTGCCCAAGCGTCTGACCTCCTCCTGCCCAAGTGTCTGACCTGCCCCTGCCCAAGTGACTGACCTCTCCCTGCCCAAGTGTCTGACCTCCCCCTGCCCAAGTGTCTGACCTCCGCCTGCCCAAGTGTCTGACCTCCCGCTGCCCAAGTTATTGACCGCCCCCTGCCCAAGAGTCTGACCTCCCCTTGCCCAAGTGTCTGACCTGCCCCTGCCCAAGTGTCTGACCTCCTTCTGCCCAAGTGTCTAACCTCTCCGTGTTAAAGTGTCTGACCTCCCCCTGCCCAAGTGTCTGACCTCCCCCTGCCCAAGTGTCTGACCTCCCCCTGCCCAAGAGTCTGACCTCCCCCTGCCCAAGTGTCTGA
This sequence comes from Pristiophorus japonicus, assembly GCF_044704955.1. Taxonomy (NCBI): domain Eukaryota; kingdom Metazoa; phylum Chordata; class Chondrichthyes; family Pristiophoridae; genus Pristiophorus; species Pristiophorus japonicus. The sequence goes on along the minus strand of NC_091990.1, from coordinate 104,015,246 downwards.
CCACCCCCTGCCCAAGTGTCTGACCTCCCCCTCCCCAAGTGTCTGACCACCCCCTGCCCAAGTTTCTGACCTCCCCCTGCCCAAGTGACTGACCTGCCCCTGCCCAAGTGTCTGACCTCCTTCTGCCCAAGTGTCTGACCTGCCCCTGCCCAAGAGTCTGACCTCCCGCTGCCCATGTGTCTAACCACCCCCTGCCCAAGTGTCTGACCTCCCCCTGCCCAAATGGCTAACCTCTCCCTGCCGAAGACTCTGACCACCCCCTGCCCAAGTGTCTGACCTCCCCCTGCCGACGTGCCTGACCTCCTCCTGCCCAAGTGTCTGACCTCCCCTGCCCAAGAGTCTGACCTCCCCCTGCCCAAGTGTCTGACCTGCCCCTGCTCAAGTGTCTGACCTGCCCCTGCCCAAGTGTCTGACCTCCCATTGCCCAAGTGTCTGAACTGACCCTGCCCAAGTGTCTGACCTGCCCCTGCCCAAGTATCTGACATCCCCCTGCCCAAGAGTCTGACCTCCCCCTGCCTAAGTGTCTGATCTCTCCCTGCCCAAGTGCCTGACCTCCTCATGCCCAAATATCTGACCTCCCCCTGCCCAAGAGTCTGACCCCACCCTGCCCTAGTGTCTGACCTCACCCTGCCCTAGTGTCTGACCTGCCAATGCCCAAGTCTCTGACCTCCCCCTGCCCAAGTGTCTGACCTCCCCCTGCCCAAGTGTCTGACCACCCCCTGCCCAAGTGTCTGACCTCCTCCTGCCCAAGAGTCTGAGCTCCCCATGCCCAAGAGTCTGACCTCCCCCTGCCCAAGTGTCTGACATTCCCCTGCCCAAGAGTCTGACTTCCCCCTGCCCAAGTGTCTGACCTTCCCCTGCCCAAGAGTCTGACCTCCCTCTGCCCAAGTGCCTGACCTCCCCCTGCCCAAGTGTCGGACCTCACCCTGCCCAAGAGTCTGACCTCCCGCTGCCCAAGAGTCTGACCTCCCGCTGCCCAAGAGTCTGACCTCCCTCTGCCCAAGTGCCTGACCACCCCCTGCCCAAGAGTCTGACCTCCCCCTGCCCAAGTTTCTGACCTCCTCCTGCCCAAATGTCTAACCTCTCCCTGCCGAAGACTCTGACCACCCCCTGCCCAAGTGTCTGACCACCCCCTGCCTAAGTGTCTGACCAACCCCCGCCCAAGTGTCTGACCTCTCCCTGCCAACGTGTCTGACCTCTCCCTGCCAAAGTGTCTGACCTCCCTCTGCCCAAGTGTCTGACCTCCTCCTGCCCAAGTGTCTGACCTCGTCCTGCCTAAGTGTCTGACCTCCTCCTGTCCAAGTGTCTGACCACCCTCTGCCCAAGTGTCTGACCACATACTGCCCAAGTATCTGACCTCCTCCTGCCCAAGTGTCTGACCTACACGTGCAAAAACCTCCCCCTGCCCAAGTGACTGACCTCTCCTTGCCCAAGTGTCTGACCTCCGCCTGCCCAAGTGTCTGACCTCCCGCTGCCCAAGTTATTGACCGCCCCCTGCCCAAGAGTCTGACCTCCCCTTGCCCAAGTGTCTGACCTGCCCCTGCCCAAGTGTCTGACCTCCTTCTGCCCAAGTGTCTAACCTCTCCGTGTTAAAGTGTCTGACCTCCCCCTGCCCAAGTGTCTGACCTCCCCCTGCCCAAGTGTCTGACCTCACCCTGCCCAAGAGTCTGACCTCCCCCTGCCCAAGTGTCTGACCACCCCCTGCCCAAGTGTCTGACCTCCCCCTCCCCAAGTGTCTGACCACCCCCTGCCCAAGTTTCTGACCTCCCCCTGCCCAAGTGACTGACCTGCCCCTGCCCAAGTGTCTGACCTCCTTCTGCCCAAGTATCTAACCTCTCCCTGTTAAAGTGTCTGAACTCCCCCTGCCCAAGTGTCTGACCTCCTCCTGCCCAAGTGTCTGACCTGCCCCTGCCCAAGTGTCTGACCTCCTCCTGCCCAAGTGTCTGACCTCGTCCTGCCTAAGTGTCTGACCTCCTCCTGTCCAAGTGTCTGACCACCCTCTGCCCAAGTGTCTGACCACATACTGCCCAAGTATCTGACCTCCTCCTGCCCAAGTGTCTGACCTACACGTGCAAAAACCTCCCCCTGCCCAAGTGACTGACCTCTCCTTGCCCAAGTGTCTGACCTCCTCCTGCCCAAGTGTCTGACCTGCCCCTGCCCAAGTGACTGACCTCTCCCTGCCCAAGTGTCTGACCTCCCCCTGCCCAAGTGTCTGACCTCCGCCTGCCCAAGTGTCTGACCTCCCGCTGCCCAAGTTATTGACCGCCCCCTGCCCAAGAGTCTGACCTCCCCTTGCCCAAGTGTCTGACCTGCCCCTGCCCAAGTGTCTGACCTCCTTCTGCCCAAGTGTCTAACCTCTCCGTGTTAAAGTGTCTGACCTCCCCCTGCCCAAGTGTCTGACCTCCCCCTGCCCAAGTGTCTGACCTCCCCCTGCCCAAGAGTCTGACCTCCCCCTGCCCAAGTGTCTGACCACCCCCTGCCCAAGTGTCTGACCTCCCCCTCCCCAAGTGTCTGACCACCCCCTGCCCAAGTTTCTGACCTCCCCCTGCCCAAGTGACTGACCTGCCCCTGCCCAAGTGTCTGACCTCCTTCTGCCCAAGTATCTAACCTCTCCCTGTTAAAGTGTCTGAACTCCCCCTGCCCAAGTGTCTGACCTCCTCCTGCCCAAGTGTCTGACCTGCCCCTGCCCAAGTGACTGACCTCTCCCTGCCCAAGTGTCTGACCTCCCCCTGCCCAAGTGTCTGACCTCCGCCATGCCCAAGGGTCTGACCTCCCCCTGCCCAAGTGTCTGACCACCCCCTGCCCAAGTGTCTGACCACCCACTGCCCAAGAGTCTGACCTCCCCCTGCCCAAGTTTCTGACCTCCTCCTGCCCAAATGTCTAACCTCTCCCTGCCGAAGACTCTGACCACCCCCTGCCCAAGTGTCTGACCACCCCCTGCCTAAGTGTCTGACCAACCCCCGCCCAAGTGTCTGACCTCTCCCTGCCAATGTGTCTGACCTCTCCCTGCCAAAGTGTCTGACCTCCCTCTGCCCAAGTGTCTGACCTCCTCCTGCCCAAGTGTCTGACCTCGTCCTGCCTAAGTGTCTGACCTCCTCCTGTCCAAGTGTCTGACCACCCTCTGCCCAAGTGTCTGACCACATACTGCCCAAGTATCTGACCTCCTCCTGCCCAAGTGTCTGACCTACACGTGCAAAAACCTCCCCCTGCCCAAGTGACTGACCTCTCCTTGCCCAAGTGTCTGACCTCCTCCTGCCCAAGTGTCTGACCTCCCCCTGCCCAAGTGACTGACCTCTCCCTGCCCAAGTGTCTGACCTCCCCCTGCCCAAGTGTCTGACCACCCCCTGCCCAAGTGTCTGACCTCCCCCTCCCCAAGTGTCTGACCACCCCCTGCCCAAGTTTCTGACCTCCCCCTGCCCAAGTGACTGACCTGCCCCTGCCCAAGTGTCTGACCTCCTTCTGCCCAAGTGTCTGACCTGCCCCTGCCCAAGAGTCTGACCTCCCGCTGCCCATGTGTCTAACCACCCCCTGCCCAAGTGTCTGACCTCCCCCTGCCCAAATGGCTAACCTCTCCCTGCCGAAGACTCTGACCACCCCCTGCCCAAGTGTCTGACCTCCCCCTGCCGACGTGCCTGACCTCCTCCTGCCCAAGTGTCTGACCTCCCCTGCCCAAGAGTCTGACCTCCCCCTGCCCAAGTGTCTGACCTGCCCCTTCTCAAGTGTCTGACCTGCCCCTGCCCAAGTGTCTGACCTCCCATTGCCCAAGTGTCTGAACTGACCCTGCCCAAGTGTCTGACCTGCCCCTGCCCAAGTATCTGACATCCCCCTGCCCAAGAGTCTGACCTCCCCCTGCCTAAGTGTCTGATCTCTCCCTGCCCAAGTGCCTGACCTCCTCATGCCCAAATATCTGACCTCCCCCTGCCCAAGAGTCTGACCTCACCCTGCCCTAGTGTCTGACCTCACCCTGCCCTAGTGTCTGACCTGCCAATGCCCAAGTCTCTGACCTCCCCCTGCCCAAGTGTCTGACCTCCCCCTGCCCAAGTGTCTGACCACCCCCTGCCCAAGTGTCTGACCTCCTCCTGCCCAAGAGTCTGAGCTCCCCATGCCCAAGAGTCTGACCTCCCCCTGCCCAAGTGTCTGACATTCCCCTGCCCAAGAGTCTGACTTCCCCCTGCCCAAGTGTCTGACCTTCCCCTGCCCAAGAGTCTGACCTCCCTCTGCCCAAGTGCCTGACCTCCCCCTGCCCAAGTGTCGGACCTCACCCTGCCCAAGAGTCTGACCTCCCGCTGCCCAGGAGTCTGACCTCCCGCTGCCCAAGAGTCTGACCTCCCTCTGCCCAAGTGTCTGACCTCCCCCTCCCCAAGTGTCTGACCACCCCCTGCCCAAGTTTCTGACCTCCTCCTGCCCAAATGTCTAACCTCTCCCTGCCGAAGACTCTGACCACCCCCTGCCCAAGTGTCTGATCACCCCCTGCCTAAGTGTCTGACCAACCCCCGCCCAAGTGTCTGACCTCTCCCTGCCAACGTGTCTGACCTCTCCCTGCCAAAGTGTCTGACCTCCCTCTGCCCAAGTGTCTGACCTCCTCCTGCCCAAGTGTCTGACCTCGTCCTGCCTAAGTGTCTGACCTCCTCCTGTCCAAGTGTCTGACCACCCTCTGCCCAAGTGTCTGACCTGCCCCTGCCCAAGAGTCTGACCTCCCGCTGCCCATGTGTCTAACCACCCCCTGCCCAAGTGTCTGACCTCCCCCTGCCCAAATGGCTAACCTCTCCCTGCCGAAGACTCTGACCACCCCCTGCCCAAGTGTCTGACCTCCCCCTGCCGACGTGCCTGACCTCCTCCTGCCCAAGTGTCTGACCTCCCCTGCCCAAGAGTCTGACCTCCCCCTGCCCAAGTGTCTGACCTGCCCCTGCTCAAGTGTCTGACCTGCCCCTGCCCAAGTGTCTGACCTCCCATTGCCCAAGTGTCTGAACTGACCCTGCCCAAGTGTCTGACCTGCCCCTGCCCAAGTATCTGACATCCCCCTGCCCAAGAGTCTGACCTCCCCCTGCCTAAGTGTCTGATCTCTCCCTGCCCAAGTGCCTGACCTCCTCATGCCCAAATATCTGACCTCCCCCTGCCCAAGAGTCTGACCTCACCCTGCCCTAGTGTCTGACCTCACCCTGCCCTAGTGTCTGACCTGCCAATGCCCAAGTCTCTGACCTCCCCCTGCCCAAGTGTCTGACCTCCCCCTGCCCAAGTGTCTGACCACCCCCTGCCCAAGTGTCTGACCTCCTCCTGCCCAAGAGTCTGAGCTCCCCATGCCCAAGAGTCTGACCTCCCCCTGCCCAAGTGTCTGACATTCCCCTGCCCAAGAGTCTGACTTCCCCCTGCCCAAGTGTCTGACCTTCCCCTGCCCAAGAGTCTGACCTCCCTCTGCCCAAGTGCCTGACCTCCCCCTGCCCAAGTGTCGGACCTCACCCTGCCCAAGAGTCTGACCTCCCGCTGCCCAAGAGTCTGACCTCCCGCTGCCCAAGAGTCTGACCTCCCTCTGCCCAAGTGCCTGACCACCCCCTGCCCAAGAGTCTGACCTCCCCCTGCCCAAGTTTCTGACCTCCTCCTGCCCAAATGTCTAACCTCTCCCTGCCGAAGACTCTGACCACCCCCTGCCCAAGTGTCTGACCACCCCCTGCCTAAGTGTCTGACCAACCCCCGCCCAAGTGTCTGACCTCTCCCTGCCAACGTGTCTGACCTCTCCCTGCCAAAGTGTCTGACCTCCCTCTGCCCAAGTGTCTGACCTCCTCCTGCCCAAGTGTCTGACCTCGTCCTGCCTAAGTGTCTGACCTCCTCCTGTCCAAGTGTCTGACCACCCTCTGCCCAAGTGTCTGACCACATACTGCCCAAGTATCTGACCTCCTCCTGCCCAAGTGTCTGACCTACACGTGCAAAAACCTCCCCCTGCCCAAGTGACTGACCTCTCCTTGCCCAAGTGTCTGACCTCCGCCTGCCCAAGTGTCTGACCTCCCGCTGCCCAAGTTATTGACCGCCCCCTGCCCAAGAGTCTGACCTCCCCTTGCCCAAGTGTCTGACCTGCCCCTGCCCAAGTGTCTGACCTCCTTCTGCCCAAGTGTCTAACCTCTCCGTGTTAAAGTGTCTGACCTCCCCCTGCCCAAGTGTCTGACCTCCCCCTGCCCAAGTGTCTGACCTCACCCTGCCCAAGAGTCTGACCTCCCCCTGCCCAAGTGTCTGACCACCCCCTGCCCAAGTGTCTGACCTCCCCCTCCCCAAGTGTCTGACCACCCCCTGCCCAAGTTTCTGACCTCCCCCTGCCCAAGTGACTGACCTGCCCCTGCCCAAGTGTCTGACCTCCTTCTGCCCAAGTATCTAACCTCTCCCTGTTAAAGTGTCTGAACTCCCCCTGCCCAAGTGTCTGACCTCCTCCTGCCCAAGTGTCTGACCTGCCCCTGCCCAAGTGTCTGACCTCCTCCTGCCCAAGTGTCTGACCTCGTCCTGCCTAAGTGTCTGACCTCCTCCTGTCCAAGTGTCTGACCACCCTCTGCCCAAGTGTCTGACCACATACTGCCCAAGTATCTGACCTCCTCCTGCCCAAGTGTCTGACCTACACGTGCAAAAACCTCCCCCTGCCCAAGTGACTGACCTCTCCTTGCCCAAGTGTCTGACCTCCTCCTGCCCAAGTGTCTGACCTGCCCCTGCCCAAGTGACTGACCTCTCCCTGCCCAAGTGTCTGACCTCCCCCTGCCCAAGTGTCTGACCTCCGCCTGCCCAAGTGTCTGACCTCCCGCTGCCCAAGTTATTGACCGTCCCCTGCCCAAGAGTCTGACCTCCCCTTGCCCAAGTGTCTGACCTGCCCCTGCCCAAGTGTCTGACCTCCTTCTGCCCAAGTGTCTAACCTCTCCGTGTTAAAGTGTCTGACCTCCCCCTGCCCAAGTGTCTGACCTCCCCCTGCCCAAGTGTCTGACCTCCCCCTGCCCAAGAGTCTGACCTCCCCCTGCCCAAGTGTCTGACCACCCCCTGCCCAAGTGTCTGACCTCCCCCTCCCCAAGTGTCTGACCACCCCCTGCCCAAGTTTCTGACCTCCCCCTGCCCAAGTGACTGACCTGCCCCTGCCCAAGTGTCTGACCTCCTTCTGCCCAAGTATCTAACCTCTCCCTGTTAAAGTGTCTGAACTCCCCCTGCCCAAGTGTCTGACCTCCTCCTGCCCAAGTGTCTGACCTGCCCCTGCCCAAGTGACTGACCTCTCCCTGCCCAAGTGTCTGACCTCCCCCTGCCCAAGTGTCTGACCTCCGCCATGCCCAAGGGTCTGACCTCCCCCTGCCCAAGTGTCTGACCACCCCCTGCCCAAGTGTCTGACCACCCACTGCCCAAGAGTCTGACCTCCCCCTGCCCAAGTTTCTGACCTCCTCCTGCCCAAATGTCTAACCTCTCCCTGCCGAAGACTCTGACCACCCCCTGCCCAAGTGTCTGACCACCCCCTGCCTAAGTGTCTGACCAACCCCCGCCCAAGTGTCTGACCTCTCCCTGCCAATGTGTCTGACCTCTCCCTGCCAAAGTGTCTGACCTCCCTCTGCCCAAGTGTCTGACCTCCTCCTGCCCAAGTGTCTGACCTCGTCCTGCCTAAGTGTCTGACCTCCTCCTGTCCAAGTGTCTGACCACCCTCTGCCCAAGTGTCTGACCACATACTGCCCAAGTATCTGACCTCCTCCTGCCCAAGTGTCTGACCTACACGTGCAAAAACCTCCCCCTGCCCAAGTGACTGACCTCTCCTTGCCCAAGTGTCTGACCTCCTCCTGCCCAAGTGTCTGACCTCCCCCTGCCCAAGTGACTGACCTCTCCCTGCCCAAGTGTCTGACCTCCCCCTGCCCAAGTGTCTGACCACCCCCTGCCCAAGTGTCTGACCTCCCCCTCCCCAAGTGTCTGACCACCCCCTGCCCAAGTTTCTGACCTCCCCCTGCCCAAGTGACTGACCTGCCCCTGCCCAAGTGTCTGACCTCCTTCTGCCCAAGTGTCTGACCTGCCCCTGCCCAAGAGTCTGACCTCCCGCTGCCCATGTGTCTAACCACCCCCTGCCCAAGTGTCTGACCTCCCCCTGCCCAAATGGCTAACCTCTCCCTGCCGAAGACTCTGACCACCCCCTGCCCAAGTGTCTGACCTCCCCCTGCCGACGTGCCTGACCTCCTCCTGCCCAAGTGTCTGACCTCCCCTGCCCAAGAGTCTGACCTCCCCCTGCCCAAGTGTCTGACCTGCCCCTTCTCAAGTGTCTGACCTGCCCCTGCCCAAGTGTCTGACCTCCCATTGCCCAAGTGTCTGAACTGACCCTGCCCAAGTGTCTGACCTGCCCCTGCCCAAGTATCTGACATCCCCCTGCCCAAGAGTCTGACCTCCCCCTGCCTAAGTGTCTGATCTCTCCCTGCCCAAGTGCCTGACCTCCTCATGCCCAAATATCTGACCTCCCCCTGCCCAAGAGTCTGACCTCACCCTGCCCTAGTGTCTGACCTCACCCTGCCCTAGTGTCTGACCTGCCAATGCCCAAGTCTCTGACCTCCCCCTGCCCAAGTGTCTGACCTCACCCTGCCCAAGTGTCTGACCACCCCCTGCCCAAGTGTCTGACCTCCTCCTGCCCAAGAGTCTGAGCTCCCCATGCCCAAGAGTCTGACCTCCCCCTGCCCAAGTGTCTGACATTCCCCTGCCCAAGAGTCTGACTTCCCCCTGCCCAAGTGTCTGACCTTCCCCTGCCCAAGAGTCTGACCTCCCTCTGCCCAAGTGCCTGACCTCCCCCTGCCCAAGTGTCGGACCTCACCCTGCCCAAGAGTCTGACCTCCCGCTGCCCAAGAGTCTGACCTCCCGCTGCCCAAGAGTCTGACCTCCCTCTGCCCAAGTGCCTGACCACCCCCTGCCCAAGAGTCTGACCTCCCCCTGCCCAAGTTTCTGACCTCCTCCTGCCCAAATGTCTAACCTCTCCCTGCCGAAGACTCTGACCAGCCCCTGCCCAAGTGTCTGACCACCCCCTGCCTAAGTGTCTGACCAACCCCCGCCCAAGTGTCTGACCTCTCCCTGCCAACGTGTCTGACCTCTCCCTGCCAAAGTGTCTGACCTCCCTCTGCCCAAGTGTCTGACCTCCTCCTGCCCAAGTGTCTGACCTCGTCCTGCCTAAGTGTCTGACCTCCTCCTGTCCAAGTGTCTGACCACCCTCTGCCCAAGTGTCTGACCACATACTGCCCAAGTATCTGACCTCCTCCTGCCCAAGTGTCTGACCTACACGTGCAAAAACCTCCCCCTGCCCAAGTGACTGACCTCTCCTTGCCCAAGTGTCTGACCTCCGCCTGCCCAAGTGTCTGACCTCCCGCTGCCCAAGTTATTGACCGCCCCCTGCCCAAGAGTCTGACCTCCCCTTGCCCAAGTGTCTGACCTGCCCCTGCCCAAGTGTCTGACCTCCTTCTGCCCAAGTGTCTAACCTCTCCGTGTTAAAGTGTCTGACCTCCCCCTGCCCAAGTGTCTGACCTCCCCCTGCCCAAGTGTCTGACCTCACCCTGCCCAAGAGTCTGACCTCCCCCTGCCCAAGTGTCTGACCACCCCCTGCCCAAGTGTCTGACCTCCCCCTCCCCAAGTGTCTGACCACCCCCTGCCCAAGTTTCTGACCTCCCCCTGCCCAAGTGACTGACCTGCCCCAGCCCAGGTTTCTGACCTCCTTCTGCCCAAGTATCTAACCTCTCCCTGTTAAAGTGTCTGAACTCCCCCTGCCCAAGTGTCTGACCTCCTCCTGCCCAAGTGTCTGACCTGCCCCTGCCCAAGTGACTGACCTCTCCCTGCCCAAGTGTCTGACCTCCCCCTGCCCAAGTGTCTGACCTCCGCCATGCCCACGGGTCTGACCTCCCCCTGCCCAAGTGTCTGACCACCCCCTGCCCAAGTGTCTGACCTCCCCCTCCCCAAGTGTCTGACCACCCCCTGCCCAAGTTTCTGACCTCCCCCTGCCCAAGTGACTGACCTGCCCCTGCCCAAGTGTCTGACCTCCTTCTGCCCAAGTGTCTAACCTCTCCGTGTTAAAGTGTCTGACCTCCCCCTGCCCAAGTGTCTGACCTCCCCCTGCCCAAGTGTCTGACCTCCCCCTGCCCAAGAGTCTGACCTCCCCCTGCCCAAGTGTCTGACCACCCCCTGCCCAAGTCTCTGACCTCCCCCTCCCCAAGTGTCTGACCACCCCCTGCCCAAGTTTCTGACCTCCCCCTGCCCAAGTGACTGACCTGCCCCTGCCCAAGTGTCTGACCTCCTTCTGCCCAAGTATCTAACCTCTCCCTGTTAAAGTGTCTGAACTCCCCCTGCCCAAGTGTCTGACCTCCTCCTGCCCAAGTGTCTGACCTGCCCCTGCCCAAGTGACTGACCTCTCCCTGCCCAAGTGTCTGACCTCCCCCTGCCCAAGTGTCTGACCTCCGCCATGCCCAAGGGTCTGACCTCCCGCTGCCCAAGTTCCTGACCGCCCCCTGCCCAAGAGTCTGACCTCCCCTTGCCCAAGTGTCTGACCTGCCCCTGCCCAAGTGTCTGACCTCTCCCTGCCAAAGTGTCTGACCTCCCCCTGCCCAAGTGTCTAACCTCCCCCTGCCCAAGTGTCTGACCTCCCCCTGCCCAAGTGTCTGACCTCCCCCTGCCCAAGTGTCTGACCTCCCCCTGCCCAAGAGTCTGACCTCCCCCTGCCCAAGTGTCTGACCACCCCCTGCCCAAGTGTCTGACCTCCCCCTCCCCAAGTGTCTGACGACCCCCTGCCCAAGTTTCTGACCTCCCCCTGCCCAAGTGACTGACCTCCCCCTGCCCAAGTGTCTGACCTGCCCCTGCCCATGTGTCTGACCTGACCCTGCCCAAGTGACTGACCTCTCCCTGCCCAAGTGTCTGACCTCCTCCGGTCCAAGTGTCTGACCTCCTCCTGCCCAAGTGTCTGACCTCCCGCTGCCCAAGTTCCTGACCTCTCCCTGCCCAAGTGTCAGACCTCCCTCTGCCCAAGGTCCTGACCTCCCATGCCTAAGTGTCTCACCTCCCCCTGCCCAAGTGTCTGCCCTACCCCTGCCCAAGTGCCTGACCTCTCCCTGCCCAAGTGCCTGACCTCCCCCTGCCCAAGTGTCTGACCTCCTCCTGCCCAAGAGTCTGCCCTACCCCTGCCAAAGTGCCTGACCTCTCCCTGCCCAAGTGCCTGACCTCCCCCTGCCCAAGTGTCTGACCTCCCCCTGCCCAAGTTTCTGACCTCCTCCTGCCCAAATGTCTAACCTCTCCCTGCCGAAGACTCTGACCAGCCCCTGCCCAAGTGTCTGACCACCCCCTGCCTAAGTGTCTGACCAACCCCCGCCCAAGTGTCTGACCTCTCCCTGCCAACGTGTCTGACCTCTCCCTGCCAAAGTGTCTGACCTCCCTCTGCCCAAGTGTCTGACCTCCTCCTGCCCAAGTGTCTGACCTCGTCCTGCCTAAGTGTCTGACCTCCTCCTGTCCAAGTGTCTGACCACCCTCTGCCCAAGTGTCTGACCACATACTGCCCAAGTATCTGACCTCCTCCTGCCCAAGTGTCTGACCTACACGTGCAAAAACCTCCCCCTGCCCAAGTGACTGACCTCTCCTTGCCCAAGTGTCTGACCTCCGCCTGCCCAAGTGTCTGACCTCCCGCTGCCCAAGTTATTGACCGCCCCCTGCCCAAGAGTCTGACCTCCCCTTGCCCAAGTGTCTGACCTGCCCCTGCCCAAGTGTCTGACCTCGTTCTGCCCAAGTGTCTAACCTCTCCGTGTTAAAGTGTCTGACCTCCCCCTGCCCAAGTGTCTGACCTCCTTCTGCCCAAGTATCTAACCTCTCCCTGTTAAAGTGTCTGAACTCCCCCTGCCCAAGTGTCTGACCTCCTCCTGCCCAAGTGTCTGACCTGCCCCTGCCCAAGTGTCTGACCTCCTCCTGCCCAAGTGTCTGACCTCGTCCTGCCTAAGTGTCTGACCTCCTCCTGTCCAAGTGTCTGACCACCCTCTGCCCAAGTGTCTGACCACATACTGCCCAAGTATCTGACCTCCTCCTGCCCAAGTGTCTGACCTACACGTGCAAAAACCTCCCCCTGCCCAAGTGACTGACCTCTCCTTGCCCAAGTGTCTGACCTCCTCCTGCCCAAGTGTCTGACCTGCCCCTGCCCAAGTGACTGACCTCTCCCTGCCCAAGTGTCTGACCTCCCCCTGCCCAAGTGTCTGACCTCCGCCTGCCCAAGTGTCTGACCTCCCGCTGCCCAAGTTATTGACCGTCCCCTGCCCAAGAGTCTGACCTCCCCTTGCCCAAGTGTCTGACCTGCCCCTGCCCAAGTGTCTGACCTCCTTCTGCCCAAGTGTCTAACCTCTCCGTGTTAAAGTGTCTGACCTCCCCCTGCCCAAGTGTCTGACCTCCCCCTGCCCAAGTGTCTGACCTCCCCCTGCCCAAGAGTCTGACCTCCCCCTGCCCAAGTGTCTGACCACCCCCTGCCCAAGTGTCTGACCTCCCCCTCCCCAAGTGTCTGACCACCCCCTGCCCAAGTTTCTGACCTCCCCCTGCCCAAGTGACTGACCTGCCCCTGCCCAAGTGTCTGACCTCCTTCTGCCCAAGTATCTAACCTCTCCCTGTTAAAGTGTCTGAACTCCCCCTGCCCAAGTGTCTGACCTCCTCCTGCCCAAGTGTCTGACCTGCCCCTGCCCAAGTGACTGACCTCTCCCTGCCCAAGTGTCTGACCTCCCCCTGCCCAAGTGTCTGACCTCCGCCATGCCCAAGGGTCTGACCTCCCCCTGCCCAAGTGTCTGACCACCCCCTGCCCAAGTGTCTGACCACCCACTGCCCAAGAGTCTGACCTCCCCCTGCCCAAGTTTCTGACCTCCTCCTGCCCAAATGTCTAACCTCTCCCTGCCGAAGACTCTGACCACCCCCTGCCCAAGTGTCTGACCACCCCCTGCCTAACTGTCTGACCAACCCCCGCCCAAGTGTCTGACCTCTCCCTGCCAATGTGTCTGACCTCTCCCTGCCAAAGTGTCTGACCTCCCTCTGCCCAAGTGTCTGACCTCCTCCTGCCCAAGTGTCTGACCTCGTCCTGCCTAAGTGTCTGACCTCCTCCTGTCCAAGTGTCTGACCACCCTCTGCCCAAGTGTCTGACCACATACTGCCCAAGTATCTGACCTCCTCCTGCCCAAGTGTCTGACCTACACGTGCAAAAACCTCCCCCTGCCCAAGTGACTGACCTCTCCTTGCCCAAGTGTCTGACCTCCTCCTGCCCAAGTGTCTGACCTCCCCCTGCCCAAGTGACTGACCTCTCCCTGCCCAAGTGTCTGACCTCCCCCTGCCCAAGTGTCTGACCACCCCCTGCCCAAGTGTCTGACCTCCCCCTCCCCAAGTGTCTGACCACCCCCTGCCCAAGTTTCTGACCTCCCCCTGCCCAAGTGACTGACCTGCCCCTGCCCAAGTGTCTGACCTCCTTCTGCCCAAGTGTCTGACCTGCCCCTGCCCAAGAGTCTGACCTCCCGCTGCCCATGTGTCTAACCACCCCCTGCCCAAGTGTCTGACCTCCCCCTGCCCAAATGGCTAACCTCTCCCTGCCGAAGACTCTGACCACCCCCTGCCCAAGTGTCTGACCTCCCCCTGCCGACGTGCCTGACCTCCTCCTGCCCAAGTGTCTGACCTCCCCTGCCCAAGAGTCTGACCTCCCCCTGCCCAAGTGTCTGACCTGCCCCTTCTCAAGTGTCTGACCTGCCCCTGCCCAAGTGTCTGACCTCCCATTGCCCAAGTGTCTGAACTGACCCTGCCCAAGTGTCTGACCTGCCCCTGCCCAAGTATCTGACATCCCCCTGCCCAAGAGTCTGACCTCCCCCTGCCTAAGTGTCTGATCTCTCCCTGCCCAAGTGCCTGACCTCCTCATGCCCAAATATCTGACCTCCCCCTGCCCAAGAGTCTGACCTCACCCTGCCCTAGTGTCTGACCTCACCCTGCCCTAGTGTCTGACCTGCCAATGCCCAAGTCTCTGACCTCCCCCTGCCCAAGTGTCTGACCTCACCCTGCCCAAGTGTCTGACCACCCCCTGCCCAAGTGTCTGACCTCCTCCTGCCCAAGAGTCTGAGCTCCCCATGCCCAAGAGTCTGACCTCCCCCTGCCCAAGTGTCTGACATTCCCCTGCCCAAGAGTCTGACTTCCCCCTGCCCAAGTGTCTGACCTTCCCCTGCCCAAGAGTCTGACCTCCCTCTGCCCAAGTGCCTGACCTCCCCCTGCCCAAGTGTCGGACCTCACCCTGCCCAAGAGTCTGACCTCCCGCTGCCCAAGAGTCTGACCTCCCGCTGCCCAAGAGTCTGACCTCCCTCTGCCCAAGTGCCTGACCACCCCCTGCCCAAGAGTCTGACCTCCCCCTGCCCAAGTTTCTGACCTCCTCCTGCCCAAATGTCTAACCTCTCCCTGCCGAAGACTCTGACCAGCCCCTGCCCAAGTGTCTGACCACCCCCTGCCTAAGTGTCTGACCAACCCCCGCCCAAGTGTCTGACCTCTCCCTGCCAACGTGTCTGACCTCTCCCTGCCAAAGTGTCTGACCTCCCTCTGCCCAAGTGTCTGACCTCCTCCTGCCCAAGTGTCTGACCTCGTCCTGCCTAAGTGTCTGACCTCCTCCTGTCCAAGTGTCTGACCACCCTCTGCCCAAGTGTCTGACCACATACTGCCCAAGTATCTGACCTCCTCCTGCCCAAGTGTCTGACCTACACGTGCAAAAACCTCCCCCTGCCCAAGTGACTGACCTCTCCTTGCCCAAGTGTCTGACCTCCGCCTGCCCAAGTGTCTGACCTCCCGCTGCCCAAGTTATTGACCGCCCCCTGCCCAAGAGTCTGACCTCCCCTTGCCCAAGTGTCTGACCTGCCCCTGCCCAAGTGTCTGACCTCCTTCTGCCCAAGTGTCTAACCTCTCCGTGTTAAAGTGTCTGACCTCCCCCTGCCCAAGTGTCTGACCTCCCCCTGCCCAAGTGTCTGACCTCACCCTGCCCAAGAGTCTGACCTCCCCCTGCCCAAGTGTCTGACCACCCCCTGCCCAAGTGTCTGACCTCCCCCTCCCCAAGTGTCTGACCACCCCCTGCCCAAGTTTCTGACCTCCCCCTGCCCAAGTGACTGACCTGCCCCAGCCCAGGTTTCTGACCTCCTTCTGCCCAAGTATCTAACCTCTCCCTGTTAAAGTGTCTGAACTCCCCCTGCCCAAGTGTCTGACCTCCTCCTGCCCAAGTGTCTGACCTGCCCCTGCCCAAGTGACTGACCTCTCCCTGCCCAAGTGTCTGACCTCCCCCTGCCCAAGTGTCTGACCTCCGCCATGCCCACGGGTCTGACCTCCCCCTGCCCAAGTGTCTGACCACCCCCTGCCCAAGTGTCTGACCTCCCCCTCCCCAAGTGTCTGACCACCCCCTGCCCAAGTTTCTGACCTCCCCCTGCCCAAGTGACTGACCTGCCCCTGCCCAAGTGTCTGACCTCCTTCTGCCCAAGTGTCTAACCTCTCCGTGTTAAAGTGTCTGACCTCCCCCTGCCCAAGTGTCTGACCTCCCCCTGCCCAAGTGTCTGACCTCCCCCTGCCCAAGAGTCTGACCTCCCCCTGCCCAAGTGTCTGACCACCCCCTGCCCAAGTCTCTGACCTCCCCCTCCCCAAGTGTCTGACCACCCCCTGCCCAAGTTTCTGACCTCCCCCTGCCCAAGTGACTGACCTGCCCCTGCCCAAGTGTCTGACCTCCTTCTGCCCAAGTATCTAACCTCTCCCTGTTAAAGTGTCTGAACTCCCCCTGCCCAAGTGTCTGACCTCCTCCTGCCCAAGTGTCTGACCTGCCCCTGCCCAAGTGACTGACCTCTCCCTGCCCAAGTGTCTGACCTCCCCCTGCCCAAGTGTCTGACCTCCGCCATGCCCAAGGGTCTGACCTCCCGCTGCCCAAGTTCCTGACCGCCCCCTGCCCAAGAGTCTGACCTCCCCTTGCCCAAGTGTCTGACCTGCCCCTGCCCAAGTGTCTGACCTCTCCCTGCCAAAGTGTCTGACCTCCCCCTGCCCAAGTGTCTAACCTCCCCCTGCCCAAGTGTCTGACCTCCCCCTGCCCAAGTGTCTGACCTCCCCCTGCCCAAGTGTCTGACCTCCCCCTGCCCAAGAGTCTGACCTCCCCCTGCCCAAGTGTCTGACCACCCCCTGCCCAAGTGTCTGACCTCCCCCTCCCCAAGTGTCTGACGACCCCCTGCCCAAGTTTCTGACCTCCCCCTGCCCAAGTGACTGACCTCCCCCTGCCCAAGTGTCTGACCTGCCCCTGCCCATGTGTCTGACCTGACCCTGCCCAAGTGACTGACCTCTCCCTGCCCAAGTGTCTGACCTCCTCCGGTCCAAGTGTCTGACCTCCTCCTGCCCAAGTGTCTGACCTCCCGCTGCCCAAGTTCCTGACCTCTCCCTGCCCAAGTGTCAGACCTCCCTCTGCCCAAGGTCCTGACCTCCCATGCCTAAGTGTCTCACCTCCCCCTGCCCAAGTGTCTGCCCTACCCCTGCCCAAGTGCCTGACCTCTCCCTGCCCAAGTGCCTGACCTCCCCCTGCCCAAGTGTCTGACCTCCTCCTGCCCAAGAGTCTGCCCTACCCCTGCCAAAGTGCCTGACCTCTCCCTGCCCAAGTGCCTGACCTCCCCCTGCCCAAGTGTCTGACCTCCCCCTGCCCAAGTTTCTGACCTCCTCCTGCCCAAATGTCTAACCTCTCCCTGCCGAAGACTCTGACCAGCCCCTGCCCAAGTGTCTGACCACCCCCTGCCTAAGTGTCTGACCAACCCCCGCCCAAGTGTCTGACCTCTCCCTGCCAACGTGTCTGACCTCTCCCTGCCAAAGTGTCTGACCTCCCTCTGCCCAAGTGTCTGACCTCCTCCTGCCCAAGTGTCTGACCTCGTCCTGCCTAAGTGTCTGACCTCCTCCTGTCCAAGTGTCTGACCACCCTCTGCCCAAGTGTCTGACCACATACTGCCCAAGTATCTGACCTCCTCCTGCCCAAGTGTCTGACCTACACGTGCAAAAACCTCCCCCTGCCCAAGTGACTGACCTCTCCTTGCCCAAGTGTCTGACCTCCGCCTGCCCAAGTGTCTGACCTCCCGCTGCCCAAGTTATTGACCGCCCCCTGCCCAAGAGTCTGACCTCCCCTTGCCCAAGTGTCTGACCTGCCCCTGCCCAAGTGTCTGACCTCCTTCTGCCCAAGTGTCTAACCTCTCCGTGTTAAAGTGTCTGACCTCCCCCTGCCCAAGTGTCTGACCTCCCCCTGCCCAAGTGTCTGACCTCACCCTGCCCAAGAGTCTGACCTCCCCCTGCCCAAGTGTCTGACCACCCCCTGCCCAAGTGTCTGACCTCCCCCTCCCCAAGTGTCTGACCACCCCCTGCCCAAGTTTCTGACCTCCCCCTGCCCAAGTGACTGACCTGCCCCAGCCCAGGTTTCTGACCTCCTTCTGCCCAAGTATCTAACCTCTCCCTGTTAAAGTGTCTGAACTCCCCCTGCCCAAGTGTCTGACCTCCTCCTGCCCAAGTGTCTGACCTGCCCCTGCCCAAGTGACTGACCTCTCCCTGCCCAAGTGTCTGACCTCCCCCTGCCCAAGTGTCTGACCTCCGCCATGCCCACGGGTCTGACCTCCCCCTGCCCAAGTGTCTGACCACCCCCTGCCCAAGTGTCTGACCTCCCCCTCCCCAAGTGTCTGACCACCCCCTGCCCAAGTTTCTGACCTCCCCCTGCCCAAGTGACTGACCTGCCCCTGCCCAAGTGTCTGACCTCCTTCTGCCCAAGTGTCTAACCTCTCCGTGTTAAAGTGTCTGACCTCCCCCTGCCCAAGTGTCTGACCTCCCCCTGCCCAAGTGTCTGACCTCCCCCTGCCCAAGAGTCTGACCTCCCCCTGCCCAAGTGTCTGACCACCCCCTGCCCAAGTCTCTGACCTCCCCCTCCCCAAGTGTCTGACCACCCCCTGCCCAAGTTTCTGACCTCCCCCTGCCCAAGTGACTGACCTGCCCCTGCCCAAGTGTCTGACCTCCTTCTGCCCAAGTATCTAACCTCTCCCTGTTAAAGTGTCTGAACTCCCCCTGCCCAAGTGTCTGACCTCCTCCTGCCCAAGTGTCTGACCTGCCCCTGCCCAAGTGACTGACCTCTCCCTGCCCAAGTGTCTGACCTCCCCCTGCCCAAGTGTCTGACCTCCGCCATGCCCAAGGGTCTGACCTCCCGCTGCCCAAGTTCCTGACCGCCCCCTGCCCAAGAGTCTGACCTCCCCTTGCCCAAGTGTCTGACCTGCCCCTGCCCAAGTGTCTGACCTCTCCCTGCCAAAGTGTCTGACCTCCCCCTGCCCAAGTGTCTAACCTCCCCCTGCCCAAGTGTCTGACCTCCCCCTGCCCAAGTGTCTGACCTCCCCCTGCCCAAGTGTCTGACCTCCCCCTGCCCAAGAGTCTGACCTCCCCCTGCCCAAGTGTCTGACCACCCCCTGCCCAAGTGTCTGACCTCCCCCTCCCCAAGTGTCTGACGACCCCCTGCCCAAGTTTCTGACCTCCCCCTGCCCAAGTGACTGACCTCCCCCTGCCCAAGTGTCTGACCTGCCCCTGCCCATGTGTCTGACCTGACCCTGCCCAAGTGACTGACCTCTCCCTGCCCAAGTGTCTGACCTCCTCCGGTCCAAGTGTCTGACCTCCTCCTGCCCAAGTGTCTGACCTCCCGCTGCCCAAGTTCCTGACCTCTCCCTGCCCAAGTGTCAGACCTCCCTCTGCCCAAGGTCCTGACCTCCCATGCCTAAGTGTCTCACCTCCCCCTGCCCAAGTGTCTGCCCTACCCCTGCCCAAGTGCCTGACCTCTCCCTGCCCAAGTGCCTGACCTCCCCCTGCCCAAGTGTCTGACCTCCTCCTGCCCAAGAGTCTGCCCTACCCCTGCCAAAGTGCCTG
Source organism: Pristiophorus japonicus (assembly GCF_044704955.1). NCBI lineage: Eukaryota > Metazoa > Chordata > Chondrichthyes > Pristiophoridae > Pristiophorus > Pristiophorus japonicus. Next base: position 103,996,355 of record NC_091990.1, on the reverse strand, counting down.
ACCTCTCCCTGCCCAAGTGCCTGACCTCCCCCTGCCCAAGTGTCTGACCTCCCCCTGCCCAAGTGTCTGACCTGCGCCTGCCCATGTGTCTGACCTGACCCTGCCCAAGTGACTGACCTCTCCCTGCCCAAGTGTCTGACCTCCTCCGGTCCAAGTGTCTGACCTCCTCCTGCCCAAGTGTCTGACCTCCCGCTGCCCAAGTTCCTGACCTCTCCCTGCCCAAGTGTCAGACCTCCCTCTGCCCAAGGTCCTGACCTCCCATGCCTAAGTGCCTCACCTCCCCCTGCCCAAGTGTCTGCCCTACCCCTGCCCAAGTGCCTGACCTCTCCCTGCCCAAGTGCCTGACCTCCCCCTGCCCAAGTGTCTGACCTCCTCCTGCCCAAGTGTCTGCCCTACCCCTGCCCAAGTGCCTGACCTCTCCCTGCCCAAGTGCCTGACCTCCCCCTGCCCAAGTGTCTGACTTCCCCCTGCCCAAGAGTCTGACCTCCCGCTGCCCATGTGTCTGACCACCCCCTGCCCAAGTGTCTGACCTCCCCCTGCCCAAATGGCTAACCTCTCTCTGCCGAAGACTCTGACCACCCCCTGCCCAAGTGTCTGACCACCCCCTGCCTAAGTGTCTGACCAACCCCCGCCCAAGTGTCTGACCTCTCCCTGCCAACGTGTCTGACCTCTCCCTGCCAAAGTGTCTGACCTCCCTCTGCCCAAGTGTCTGACCTCCTCCTGCCCAAGTGTCTGACCTCGTCCTGCCTGACCTCCTCCTGTCCAAGTGTCTGACCACCCTCTGCCCAAGTGTCTGACCACATACTGCCCAAGTATCTGACCTCCTCCTGCCCAAGTGTCTGACCTACACGTGCAAAAACCTCCCCCTGCCCAAGTGACTGACCTCTCCTTGCCCAAGTGTCTGACCTCCTCCTGCCCAAGTGTCTGACCTGCCCCTGTGCAAGTGACTGACCTCTCCCTGCCCAAGTGTCTGACATCCCCCTGCCCAAGTGTCTGACCTCCGCCTGCCCAAGTGTCTGACCTCCCGCTGCCCAAGTTATTGACCGCCCCCTGCCCAAGTGCCTGACCTCCCCCTGCCCAAGTGTCTGACCTCCCCCTGCCCAAGTGTCTGACCTGCGCCTGCCCATGTGTCTGACCTGACCCTGCCCAAGTGACTGACCTCTCCCTGCCCAAGTGTCTGACCTCCTCCGGTCCAAGTGTCTGACCTCCTCCTGCCCAAGTGTCTGACCTCCCGCTGCCCAAGTTCCTGACCTCTCCCTGCCCAAGTGTCAGACCTCCCTCTGCCCAAGGTCCTGACCTCCCATGCCTAAGTGCCTCACCTGCCCCTGCCCAAGTGTCTGCCCTACCCCTGCCCAAGTGCCTGACCTCTCCCTGCCCAAGTGCCTGACCTCCCCCTGCCCAAGTGTCTGACCTCCTCCTGCCCAAGTGCCTGACCTCTCCCTGCCCAAGTGCCTGACCTCTCCCTGCCCAAGTGCCTGACCTCCCCCTGCCCAAGTGTCTGACCTCCCCCTGCCCAAGAGTCTGACCTCCCGCTGCCCATGTGTCTGACCACCCCCTGCCCAAGTGTCTGACCTCCCCCTGCCCAAATGGCTAACCTCTCCCTGCCGAAGACTCTGACCACCCCCTGCCCAAGTGTCTGACCACCCCCTGCCTAAGTGTCTGACCAACCCCCGCCCAAGTGTCTGACCTCTCCCTGCCAACGTGTCTGACCTCTCCCTGCCAAAGTGTCTGACCTCCCTCTGCCCAAGTGTCTGACCTCCTCCTGCCCAAGTGTCTGACCTCGTCCTGCCTGACCTCCTCCTGTCCAAGTGTCTGACCACCCTCTGCCCAAGTGTCTGACCACATATTGCCCAAGTATCTGACCTCCTCCTGCCCAAGTGTCTGACCTACACGTGCAAAAACCTCCCCCTGCCCAAGTGACTGACCTCTCCTTGCCCAAGTGTCTGACCTCCTCCTGCCCAAGTGTCTGACCTGCCCCTGCCCAAGTGACTGACCTCTCCCTGCCCAAGTGTCTGACATCCCCCTGCCCAAGTGTCTGACCTCCGCCTGCCCAAGTGTCTGACCTCCCGCTGCCCAAGTTATTGACCGCCCCCTGCCCAAGAGTCTGACCTCCCCTTGCCCAAGTGTCTGACCTGCCCCTGCCCAAGTGTCTGACCTCCTTCTGCCCAAGTGTCTGACCTCTCCCTGTTAAAGTGTCTGACCTCCCCCTGCCCAAGTGTCTGACCTCCCCCTGCCCAAGTGTCTGACCACCCCCTGCCCAAGTGTCTGACCTCCCCCTCCCCAAGTGTCTGACCACCCCCTGCCCAAGTTTCTCACCTCCCCCTGCCCAAGTGACTGACCTGCCCCTGCCCAAGTGTCTGACCTCCTTCTGCCCAAGTGACTAACCTCTCCCTGTTAAAGTGTCTGACCTCCCCCTGCCCAAGTGTCTGACCTCCTCCTGTCCAAGTGTCTGACCTCTTCCTGCCCAAGTGTCTGACCTCCTGCTGCGCACGTTCCTGACCTCTCCCTGCCCAAGTGTCTGACCTCCCTCTGCCCAAGTTTCTGACCTCCTCCTGCCCAAGTAACTGACCTCCCCCTGCCCAAGTTTCTGACCTCCTTCTGCCCAAGTGTCTAACCTCTCCCTGTTAAAGTGTCTGACCTCCCCCTGCCCAAGTGTCTGACCTCCTCCTGCCCAAGTGTCTGACCTGCCCCTGCCCAAGTGACTGACCTCTCCCTGCCCAAGTGTCTGACCTCCCCCTGCCCAAGTGTCTGACCTCCGCCTGCCCAAGGGTCTGACCTCCCGATGCCCAAGTTCCTGACCGCCCCCTGCCCAAGAGTCTCACCTCCCCTTGCCCAAGTGTCTGACCTGCCCCTGCCCAAGTGTCTGACCTCACCCTGCCTAAGTGTCTGACCTCCTTCTGCCCAAGTGTCTAACCGCCCCCTGCCCAAGTGTCTGACCTCCCCATGCCCAAGTGTCTGACCTTTCCCTGCCCAAGTGTATGACCTCCCCCTGCCCAAGTGTCTGACCTCCCCCTGCCCAAGAGTCTGACCTCCCCCTCCCCAAGTGTCTGACCACCCCCTGCCCAAGTTTCTGACCTCCCCCTGCCCAAGTGACTGACCTGCCCCTGCCCAAGTGTCTGACCTCCTTCTGCCCAAGTGTCTAACCTCTCCCTGTTAAAGTGTCTGACCTCCCCCTGCCCAAGTGTCTGACCTCCTCCTGCCCAAGTGTCTGACCTGCCCCTGCCCAAGTGACTGACCTCTCCCTGCCCAAGTGTCTGACCTCCCCCTGCCCAAGTGTCTGACCTCCGCCTGCCCAAGGGTCTGACCTCCCGCTGCCCAAGTTCCTGACCGCCCCCTGCCCAAAGGTCTGACCTCCCCTTGCCCAAGTGTCTGACCTGCCCCTGCCCAAGTGTCTGACCTCTCCCTGCCAAAGTGTCTGACCTCCTTCTGCCCAAGTGTCTAACCTCCCCCTGCCCAAGTGTCTGACCTCCCCCTGCCCAAGTGTCTGACCTCCCACTGCCCAAGTGTCTGACCTCCCCCTGCCCAAGAGTCTGACCTCCCCCTGCCCAAGTGTCTGACCACCCCCTGCCCAAGTGTCTGACCTCCCCTTCCCCAAGTGTCTGACCACCCCCTGCCCAAGTTTCTGACCTCCCCCTGCCCAAGTGACTGACCTCCCCCTGCCCAAGTGTCTGACCTGCCCCTGCCCATGTGTCTGACCTGACCCTGCACAAGTGACTGACCTCTCCCTGCCCAAGTGTCTGACCTCCTCCACTCCAAGTGTCTGACCTCCTCCTGCCCAAGTGTCTGACCTCCCGCTGCCCAAGTTCCTGACCTCTCCCTGCCCAAGTGTCAGACCTCCCTCTGCCCACGGTCCTGACCTCCCATGCCTAAGTGTCTCACCTCCCCCTGCCCAAGTGCCTGACCTCTCCCTGCCCAAGTGCCTGACCTCTCCCTGCCCAAGTGCCTGACCTCCCCCTGCCCAAGTGTCTGACCTCCTCCTGCCCAAGTGTCTGCCCTACCCCTGCCCAAGTGCCTGACCTCTCCCTGCTCAAGTGCCTGACCTCGCCCTGCCCAAGTGTCTGACCTCCCCCTGCCCAAGAGTCTGACCTCCCGCTGCCCATGTGTCTGACCACCCCATGCCCAAGTGTCTGACCTCCCCCTGCCCAAGTGTCTGACCTCCCCCTGCCCAAGTGTCTGACCTCCCCCTGCCCAAGTGCCTGACCGCCCCCTGCCCAAGTGTCTGACCTGCCCCTGCCCAAGTGTCTGACCTGCCCCTGCCCAAGTGTCTGACATCCCCCTGCCCAAGGGTCTGACCACCCCCTGCCCAAGTGTCTGACCTCCCGCTGCCCAAGTTCCTGACCTCTCCCTGCCCAAGTGTCAGACCTCCCTCTGCCCAAGGTCCTGACCTCCCATGCCTAAGTGCCTCACCTCCCCCTGCCCAAGTGTCTGCCCTACCCCTGCCCAAGTGCCTGACCTCTCCCTGCCCAAGTGCCTGACCTCCCCCTGCCCGTGTCTGACCTCCTCCTGCCCAAGTGTCTGCCCTACCCCTGCCCAAGTGCCTGACCTCTCCCTGCCCAAGTGCCTGACCTCCCCCTGCCCAAGTGTCTGACCTCCCCCTGCCCAAGAGTCTGACCTCCCGCTGCCCATGTGTCTGACCACCCCCTGCCCAAGTGTCTGACCTCCCCCTGCCCAAATGGCTAACCTCTCCCTGCCGAAGACTCTGACCACCCCCTGCCCAAGTGTCTGACCACCCCCTGCCTAAGTGTCTGACCAACCCCCGCCCAAGTGTCTGACCTCTCCCTGCCAACGTGTCTGACCTCTCCCTGCCAAAGTGTCTGACCTCCCCCTGCCCAAGTGTCTGACCTCCCCCTCCCCAAGTGTCTGACCACCCCCTGCCCAAGTTTCTGACCTCCCCCTGCCCAAGTGACTGACCTGCCCCTGCCCAAGTGTCTGACCTCCTTCTGCCCAAGTGTCTAACCTCTCCGTGTTAAAGTGTCTGACCTCCCCCTGCCCAAGTGTCTGACCTCCCCCTGCCCAAGTGTCTGACCTCCCCCTGCCCAAGAGTCTGACCTCCCCCTGCCCAAGTGTCTGACCACCCCCTGCCCAAGTCTCTGACCTCCCCCTCCCCAAGTGTCTGACCACCCCCTGCCCAAGTTTCTGACCTCCCCCTGCCCAAGTGACTGACCTGCCCCTGCCCAAGTGTCTGACCTCCTTCTGCCCAAGTATCTAACCTCTCCCTGTTAAAGTGTCTGAACTCCCCCTGCCCAAGTGTCTGACCTCCTCCTGCCCAAGTGTCTGACCTGCCCCTGCCCAAGTGACTGACCTCTCCCTGCCCAAGTGTCTGACCTCCCCCTGCCCAAGTGTCTGACCTCCGCCATGCCCAAGGGTCTGACCTCCCGCTGCCCAAGTTCCTGACCGCCCCCTGCCCAAGAGTCTGACCTCCCCTTGCCCAAGTGTCTGACCTGCCCCTGCCCAAGTGTCTGACCTCTCCCTGCCAAAGTGTCTGACCTCCCCCTGCCCAAGTGTCTAACCTCCCCCTGCCCAAGTGTCTGACCTCCCCCTGCCCAAGTGTCTGACCTCCCCCTGCCCAAGTGTCTGACCTCCCCCTGCCCAAGAGTCTGACCTCCCCCTGCCCAAGTGTCTGACCACCCCCTGCCCAAGTGTCTGACCTCCCCCTCCCCAAGTGTCTGACGACCCCCTGCCCAAGTTTCTGACCTCCCCCTGCCCAAGTGACTGACCTCCCCCTGCCCAAGTGTCTGACCTGCCCCTGCCCATGTGTCTGACCTGACCCTGCCCAAGTGACTGACCTCTCCCTGCCCAAGTGTCTGACCTCCTCCGGTCCAAGTGTCTGACCTCCTCCTGCCCAAGTGTCTGACCTCCCGCTGCCCAAGTTCCTGACCTCTCCCTGCCCAAGTGTCAGACCTCCCTCTGCCCAAGGTCCTGACCTCCCATGCCTAAGTGTCTCACCTCCCCCTGCCCAAGTGTCTGCCCTACCCCTGCCCAAGTGCCTGACCTCTCCCTGCCCAAGTGCCTGACCTCCCCCTGCCCAAGTGTCTGACCTCCTCCTGCCCAAGAGTCTGCCCTACCCCTGCCAAAGTGCCTGACCTCTCCCTGCCCAAGTGCCTGACCTCCCCCTGCCCAAGTGTCTGACCTCCCCCTGCCCAAGTGTCTGACCTGCGCCTGCCCATGTGTCTGACCTGACCCTGCCCAAGTGACTGACCTCTCCCTGCCCAAGTGTCTGACCTCCTCCGGTCCAAGTGTCTGACCTCCTCCTGCCCAAGTGTCTGACCTCCCGCTGCCCAAGTTCCTGACCTCTCCCTGCCCAAGTGTCAGACCTCCCTCTGCCCAAGGTCCTGACCTCCCATGCCTAAGTGCCTCACCTCCCCCTGCCCAAGTGTCTGCCCTACCCCTGCCCAAGTGCCTGACCTCTCCCTGCCCAAGTGCCTGACCTCCCCCTGCCCAAGTGTCTGACCTCCTCCTGCCCAAGTGTCTGCCCTACCCCTGCCCAAGTGCCTGACCTCTCCCTGCCCAAGTGCCTGACCTCCCCCTGCCCAAGTGTCTGACTTCCCCCTGCCCAAGAGTCTGACCTCCCGCTGCCCATGTGTCTGACCACCCCCTGCCCAAGTGTCTGACCTCCCCCTGCCCAAATGGCTAACCTCTCTCTGCCGAAGACTCTGACCACCCCCTGCCCAAGTGTCTGACCACCCCCTGCCTAAGTGTCTGACCAACCCCCGCCCAAGTGTCTGACCTCTCCCTGCCAACGTGTCTGACCTCTCCCTGCCAAAGTGTCTGACCTCCCTCTGCCCAAGTGTCTGACCTCCTCCTGCCCAAGTGTCTGACCTCGTCCTGCCTGACCTCCTCCTGTCCAAGTGTCTGACCACCCTCTGCCCAAGTGTCTGACCACATACTGCCCAAGTATCTGACCTCCTCCTGCCCAAGTGTCTGACCTACACGTGCAAAAACCTCCCCCTGCCCAAGTGACTGACCTCTCCTTGCCCAAGTGTCTGACCTCCTCCTGCCCAAGTGTCTGACCTGCCCCTGTGCAAGTGACTGACCTCTCCCTGCCCAAGTGTCTGACATCCCCCTGCCCAAGTGTCTGACCTCCGCCTGCCCAAGTGTCTGACCTCCCGCTGCCCAAGTTATTGACCGCCCCCTGCCCAAGTGCCTGACCTCCCCCTGCCCAAGTGTCTGACCTCCCCCTGCCCAAGTGTCTGACCTGCGCCTGCCCATGTGTCTGACCTGACCCTGCCCAAGTGACTGACCTCTCCCTGCCCAAGTGTCTGACCTCCTCCGGTCCAAGTGTCTGACCTCCTCCTGCCCAAGTGTCTGACCTCCCGCTGCCCAAGTTCCTGACCTCTCCCTGCCCAAGTGTCAGACCTCCCTCTGCCCAAGGTCCTGACCTCCCATGCCTAAGTGCCTCACCTGCCCCTGCCCAAGTGTCTGCCCTACCCCTGCCCAAGTGCCTGACCTCTCCCTGCCCAAGTGCCTGACCTCCCCCTGCCCAAGTGTCTGACCTCCTCCTGCCCAAGTGCCTGACCTCTCCCTGCCCAAGTGCCTGACCTCTCCCTGCCCAAGTGCCTGACCTCCCCCTGCCCAAGTGTCTGACCTCCCCCTGCCCAAGAGTCTGACCTCCCGCTGCCCATGTGTCTGACCACCCCCTGCCCAAGTGTCTGACCTCCCCCTGCCCAAATGGCTAACCTCTCCCTGCCGAAGACTCTGACCACCCCCTGCCCAAGTGTCTGACCACCCCCTGCCTAAGTGTCTGACCAACCCCCGCCCAAGTGTCTGACCTCTCCCTGCCAACGTGTCTGACCTCTCCCTGCCAAAGTGTCTGACCTCCCTCTGCCCAAGTGTCTGACCTCCTCCTGCCCAAGTGTCTGACCTCGTCCTGCCTGACCTCCTCCTGTCCAAGTGTCTGACCACCCTCTGCCCAAGTGTCTGACCACATATTGCCCAAGTATCTGACCTCCTCCTGCCCAAGTGTCTGACCTACACGTGCAAAAACCTCCCCCTGCCCAAGTGACTGACCTCTCCTTGCCCAAGTGTCTGACCTCCTCCTGCCCAAGTGTCTGACCTGCCCCTGCCCAAGTGACTGACCTCTCCCTGCCCAAGTGTCTGACATCCCCCTGCCCAAGTGTCTGACCTCCGCCTGCCCAAGTGTCTGACCTCCCGCTGCCCAAGTTATTGACCGCCCCCTGCCCAAGAGTCTGACCTCCCCTTGCCCAAGTGTCTGACCTGCCCCTGCCCAAGTGTCTGACCTCCTTCTGCCCAAGTGTCTGACCTCTCCCTGTTAAAGTGTCTGACCTCCCCCTGCCCAAGTGTCTGACCTCCCCCTGCCCAAGTGTCTGACCACCCCCTGCCCAAGTGTCTGACCTCCCCCTCCCCAAGTGTCTGACCACCCCCTGCCCAAGTTTCTCACCTCCCCCTGCCCAAGTGACTGACCTGCCCCTGCCCAAGTGTCTGACCTCCTTCTGCCCAAGTGACTAACCTCTCCCTGTTAAAGTGTCTGACCTCCCCCTGCCCAAGTGTCTGACCTCCTCCTGTCCAAGTGTCTGACCTCTTCCTGCCCAAGTGTCTGACCTCCTGCTGCGCACGTTCCTGACCTCTCCCTGCCCAAGTGTCTGACCTCCCTCTGCCCAAGTTTCTGACCTCCTCCTGCCCAAGTAACTGACCTCCCCCTGCCCAAGTTTCTGACCTCCTTCTGCCCAAGTGTCTAACCTCTCCCTGTTAAAGTGTCTGACCTCCCCCTGCCCAAGTGTCTGACCTCCTCCTGCCCAAGTGTCTGACCTGCCCCTGCCCAAGTGACTGACCTCTCCCTGCCCAAGTGTCTGACCTCCCCCTGCCCAAGTGTCTGACCTCCGCCTGCCCAAGGGTCTGACCTCCCGATGCCCAAGTTCCTGACCGCCCCCTGCCCAAGAGTCTCACCTCCCCTTGCCCAAGTGTCTGACCTGCCCCTGCCCAAGTGTCTGACCTCACCCTGCCTAAGTGTCTGACCTCCTTCTGCCCAAGTGTCTAACCGCCCCCTGCCCAAGTGTCTGACCTCCCCATGCCCAAGTGTCTGACCTTTCCCTGCCCAAGTGTATGACCTCCCCCTGCCCAAGTGTCTGACCTCCCCCTGCCCAAGAGTCTGACCTCCCCCTCCCCAAGTGTCTGACCACCCCCTGCCCAAGTTTCTGACCTCCCCCTGCCCAAGTGACTGACCTGCCCCTGCCCAAGTGTCTGACCTCCTTCTGCCCAAGTGTCTAACCTCTCCCTGTTAAAGTGTCTGACCTCCCCCTGCCCAAGTGTCTGACCTCCTCCTGCCCAAGTGTCTGACCTGCCCCTGCCCAAGTGACTGACCTCTCCCTGCCCAAGTGTCTGACCTCCCCCTGCCCAAGTGTCTGACCTCCGCCTGCCCAAGGGTCTGACCTCCCGCTGCCCAAGTTCCTGACCGCCCCCTGCCCAAAGGTCTGACCTCCCCTTGCCCAAGTGTCTGACCTGCCCCTGCCCAAGTGTCTGACCTCTCCCTGCCAAAGTGTCTGACCTCCTTCTGCCCAAGTGTCTAACCTCCCCCTGCCCAAGTGTCTGACCTCCCCCTGCCCAAGTGTCTGACCTCCCACTGCCCAAGTGTCTGACCTCCCCCTGCCCAAGAGTCTGACCTCCCCCTGCCCAAGTGTCTGACCACCCCCTGCCCAAGTGTCTGACCTCCCCTTCCCCAAGTGTCTGACCACCCCCTGCCCAAGTTTCTGACCTCCCCCTGCCCAAGTGACTGACCTCCCCCTGCCCAAGTGTCTGACCTGCCCCTGCCCATGTGTCTGACCTGACCCTGCACAAGTGACTGACCTCTCCCTGCCCAAGTGTCTGACCTCCTCCACTCCAAGTGTCTGACCTCCTCCTGCCCAAGTGTCTGACCTCCCGCTGCCCAAGTTCCTGACCTCTCCCTGCCCAAGTGTCAGACCTCCCTCTGCCCACGGTCCTGACCTCCCATGCCTAAGTGTCTCACCTCCCCCTGCCCAAGTGCCTGACCTCTCCCTGCCCAAGTGCCTGACCTCTCCCTGCCCAAGTGCCTGACCTCCCCCTGCCCAAGTGTCTGACCTCCTCCTGCCCAAGTGTCTGCCCTACCCCTGCCCAAGTGCCTGACCTCTCCCTGCTCAAGTGCCTGACCTCGCCCTGCCCAAGTGTCTGACCTCCCCCTGCCCAAGAGTCTGACCTCCCGCTGCCCATGTGTCTGACCACCCCATGCCCAAGTGTCTGACCTCCCCCTGCCCAAGTGTCTGACCTCCCCCTGCCCAAGTGTCTGACCTCCCCCTGCCCAAGTGCCTGACCGCCCCCTGCCCAAGTGTCTGACCTGCCCCTGCCCAAGTGTCTGACCTGCCCCTGCCCAAGTGTCTGACATCCCCCTGCCCAAGGGTCTGACCACCCCCTGCCCAAGTGTCTGACCTCCCGCTGCCCAAGTTCCTGACCTCTCCCTGCCCAAGTGTCAGACCTCCCTCTGCCCAAGGTCCTGACCTCCCATGCCTAAGTGCCTCACCTCCCCCTGCCCAAGTGTCTGCCCTACCCCTGCCCAAGTGCCTGACCTCTCCCTGCCCAAGTGCCTGACCTCCCCCTGCCCGTGTCTGACCTCCTCCTGCCCAAGTGTCTGCCCTACCCCTGCCCAAGTGCCTGACCTCTCCCTGCCCAAGTGCCTGACCTCCCCCTGCCCAAGTGTCTGACCTCCCCCTGCCCAAGAGTCTGACCTCCCGCTGCCCATGTGTCTGACCACCCCCTGCCCAAGTGTCTGACCTCCCCCTGCCCAAATGGCTAACCTCTCCCTGCCGAAGACTCTGACCACCCCCTGCCCAAGTGTCTGACCACCCCCTGCCTAAGTGTCTGACCAACCCCCGCCCAAGTGTCTGACCTCTCCCTGCCAACGTGTCTGACCTCTCCCTGCCAAAGTGTCTGACCTCCCTCTGCCCAAGTGTCTGACCTCCTCCTGCCCAAGTGTCTGACCTCGTCCTGCCTGACCTCCTCCTGTCCAAGTGTCTGACCACCCTCTGCCCAAGTGTCTGACCACATACTGCCCAAGTATCTGACCTCCTCCTGCCCAAGTGTCTGACCTACACGTGCAAAAACCTCCCCCTGCCCAAGTGACTGACCTCTCCTTGCCCAAGTGTCTGACCTCCTCCTGCCCAAGTGTCTGACCTGCCCCTGCCCAAGTGACTGACCTCTCCCTGCCCAAGTGTCTGACATCCCCCTGCCCAAGTGTCTGACCTCCGCCTGCCCAAGTGTCTGACCTCCCGCTGCCCAAGTTATTGACCGCCCCCTGCCCAAGAGTCTGACCTCCCCTTGCCCAAGTGTCTGACCTGCCCCTGCCCAAGTGTCTGACCTCCTTCTGCCCAAGTGTCTGACCTCTCCCTGTTAAAGTGTCTGACCTCCCCCTGCCCAAGTGTCTGACCTCCCCCTGCCCAAGTGTCTGACCTCCCCCTGCCCAAGTGTCTGACCTCCCCCTGCCCAAGTGTCTGACCACCCCCTGCCCAAGTGTCTGACCTCCCCCTCCCCAAGTGTCTGACCACCCCCTGCCCAAGTTTCTCACCTCCCCTGCCCAAGTGACTGACCTGCCCCTGCCCAAGTGTCTGACCTCCTTCTGCCCAAGTGACTAACCTCTCCCTGTTAAAGTGTCTGACCTCCCCCTGCCCAAGTGTCTGACCTCCTCCTGTCCAAGTGTCTGACCTCTTCCTGCCCAAGTGTCTGACCTCCTGCTGCGCACGTTCCTGACCTCTCCCTGCCCAAGTGTCTGACCTCCCTCTGCCTAAGTGTCTGACCTCCTTCTGCCCAAGTGTCTAACCGCCCCCTGCCCAAGTGTCTGACCTCCCCATGCCCAAGTGTCTGACCTCTCCCTGCCCAAGTGTATGACCTCCCCCTGCCCAAGTGTCTGACCTCCCCCTGCCCAAGAGTCTGACCTCCCCCTCCCCAAGTGTCTGACCACCCCCTGCCCAAGTGTCTGACCTCCTTCTGCCCAAGTGTCTAACCTCTCCCTGTCCAAGTGTCTGACCTCCGCCTGCCCAAGGGTCTGACCTCCTCCTGCCCAAGTGTCTAACCGACCCCTGCCCAAGTGTCTGACCTCCCCATGCCCAAGTGTCTGACCTCTCCCTGCCCAAGTGTATGACCTCCCCCTGCCCAAGTGTCTGACCTCCCCCTGCCCAAGAGTCTGACCTCCCCCTCCCCAAGTGTCTGACCTCCCCCTGCCCAAGTGTCTGACCTCCTCCTGCCCAAGTGTCTGACCTGCCCCTGCCCAAGTGACTGACCTCTCCCTGCCCAAGTGTCTGACCTCCCCCTGCCCAAGTGTCTGACCTCCGCCTGCCCAAGGGTCTGACCTCCCGCTGCCCAAGTTCCTGACCGCCCCCTGCCCAAAAGTCTGACCTCCCCTTGCCCAAGTGTCTGACCTGCCCCTGCCCAAGTGTCTGACCTCTCCCTGCCAAAGTGTCTGACCTCCTTCTGCCCAAGTGTCTAACCGCCCCCTGCCCAAGTGTCTGACTTCCCCCTGCCCAAGTGTCTGACCTCCCACTGCCCAAGTGTCTGACCTCCCCCTGCCCAAGAGTCTGACCTCCCCCTGCCCAAGTGTCTGACCACCCCCTGCCCAAGTGTCTGACCTCCCCCTCCCCAAGTGTCTGACCACCCCCTGCCCAAGTTTCTGACCTCCCCCTGCCCAAGTGACTGACCTCCCCCTGCCCAAGTGTCTGACCTGCCCCTGCCCATGTGTCTGACCTGACCCTGCCCAAGTGACTGACCTCTCCCTGCCCAAGTGTCTGACCTCCTCCGGTCAAAGTGTCTGACCTCCTCCTGCCCAAGTGTCTGACCTCCCGCTGCCCAAGTTCCTGACCTCTCCCTGCCCAAGTGTCAGACCTCCCTCTGCCCAAGGTCCTGACCTCCCATGCCTAAGTGTCTCACCTCCCCCTGCCCAAGTGCCTGCCCTACCCCTGCCCAAGTGCCTGACCTCTCCCTGCCCAAGTGCCTGACCTCCCCCTGCCCAAGTGTCTGACATCCCCCTGCCCAAGAGTCTGACCACCCCCTGCCCAAGTGTCTGACCTCCCGCTGCCCAAGTTCCTGACCTCTCCCTGCCCAAGTGTCAGACCTCCCTCTGCCCAAGGTCCTGACCTCCCATGCCTAAGTGCCTCACCTCCCCCTGCCCAAGTGTCTGCCCTACCCCTGCCCAAGTGCCTGACCTCTCCCTGCCCAAGTGCCTGACCTCCCCCTGCCCAAGTGTCTGACCTCCTCCTGCCCAAGTGTCTGCCCTACCCCTGCCCAAGTGCCTGACCTCTCCCTGCTCAAGTGCCTGACCTCGCCCTGCCCAAGTGTCTGACCTCCCCCTGCCCAAGAGTCTGACCTCCCGCTGCCCATGTGTCTGACCACCCCATGCCCAAGTGTCTGACCTCCCCCTGCCCAAGTGTCTGACCTCCCCCTGCCCAAGTGTCTGACCTCCCCCTGCCCAAGTGCCTGACCGCCCCCTGCCCAAGTGTCTGACCTGCCCTGCCCAAGTGTCTGACCTCCCACTGCCCAAGTGTCTGAACTGACCCTGCCCAAGTGTCTGACCTGCCCCTGCCCAAGTGTCTGACATCCCCCTGCCCAAGAGTCTGACCACCCCCTGCCCAAGTGTCTGACCTCCTCCTGCCCAAGAGTCTGAGCTCCCCATGCCCAAGAGTCTGACCTCCCCCTGCCCAAGTGTCTGACATTCCCCTGCCCAAGAGTCTGACCTCCCCCTGCCCAAGTGTATGACCTTCCCCTGCCCAAGTGTCTGACCTCTCCCTGCACAAGTGCCTGACGTCCCCCTGCCCAAGAGTCCGACTTCCCTCTGCCCAAGTGTCTGACCACCAGTGCCCAAGTGTCGGACCTCGCCCTGCCCAAGAGTCTGACCTCCCCCTGCCCAAGAGTCTGACCTCCCGCTGCCCAAGAGTCTGACCTCCCGCTGCCCAAGAGTCTGACCTCCCTCTGCCCAAGTTCCTGACCTCTCCCTGCCCAAGTGTCAGACCTCCCTCTGCCCAAGGTCCTAACCTCCCATGCCTAAGTGTCTCACCTCCCCCTGCCCAAGTGTCTGCCCTACCCCTGCCCAAGTGCCTGACCTCTCCCTGCCCAAGTGCCTGACCTCCCCCTGCCCAAGTGTCTGACCGCCTCCTGCCCAAGTGTCTGCCCTACCCCTGCCCAAGTGCCTGACCTCTCCCTGCCCAAGTGCCTGACCTCCCCCTACCCAAGTGTCTGACCTCCCCCTGCCCAAGTGTCTGACCGCCTCCTGCCCAAGTGTCTGCCCTACCCCTGCCCAAGTGCCTGACCTCTCCCTGCCCAAGTGCCTGACCTCCCCCTGCCCAAGTGTCTGACCTCCCCCTGCCCAAGAGTCTGGCCTCCCGCTGCCCATGTGTCTGACCACCCCCTGCCCAAGTGTCTGACCTCTCCCTGCCCAAGTGTCTGACCTCCCCCTGCCCAAGTGTCTGACCTCCCCCTGCCCAAGTGTCTGACCTCCCCCTGCCCAAGTGCCTGACCTCCCCCTGCCCAAGTGTCTGACCTGCCCCTGCCCAAGTGTCTGACCTCCCACTGCCCAAGTGTCTGAACTGACCCTGCCCAAGTGTCTGACCTGCCCCTGCCCAAGTGTCTGACATCCCCCTGCCCAAGAGTCTGACCACCCCCTGCCCAAGTGTCTGACCTCCTCCTGCCCAAGAGTCTGAGCTCCCCATGCCCAAGAGTCTGACTTCCCCCTGCCCAAGTGTCTGACATTCCCCTGCCCAAGAGTCTGACCTCCCCCTGCCCAAGTGTATGACCTTCCCCTACCCAAGTGTCTGACCTCTCCCTGCACAAGTGCCTGACGTCCCCCTGCCCAAGAGTCCGACTTCCCTCTGCCCAAGTGTCTGACCACCAGTGCCCAAGTGTCGGACCTCGCCCTGCCCAAGAGTCTGACCTCCCTCTGCCCAAGTGCCTGACCTCCCCCTGCCCAAGTGTCGGACCTCACCCTGCCCAAGAGTCTGACCTCCCGCTGCCCAAGAGTCTGACCTCCCGCTGCCCAAGAGTCTGACCTCCCTCTGCCCAAGTTCCTGACCTCTCCCTGCCCAAGTGTCAGACCTCCCTCTGCCCAAGGTCCTAACCTCCCATGCCCAAGTGTCTGCCCTACCCCTGCCCAATTGCCTGACCTCTCCCTGCCCAAGTGCCTGACCTCCCCCTGCCCAAGTGTCTGACCGCCTCCTGCCCAAGTGTCTGCCCTACCCCTGCCCAAGTGCCTGACCTCTCCCTGCCCAAGTGCCTGACCTCCCCCTGCCCAAGTGTCTGACCTCCCCCTGCCCAAGAGTCTGACCTCCCGCTGCCCATGTGTCTGACCACCCCCTGCCCAAGTGTCTGACCTCCCCCTGCCCAAGTGTCTGACCTCTCCCTGCCCAAGTGTCTGACCTCCCCCTGCCCAAGTGTCTGACCTCCCCCTGCCGACGTGCCTGACCTCCTCCTGCCCAAGTGTCTGACCTCCCCTGCCCAAGAGTCTGACCACCCCCTGCCCAAGTGTCTGACCTGCCCCTGCCCAAGTGTCTGACATCCCCCTGCCCAAGAGTCTGACCACCCTCTGCCCAAGTGCCTGACCACCCCCTGCCCAAGTGCCTGACCTCTCCCTGCCCAAGTGCCTGACCTCCTCCTGCCCAAGTGTCTGACCTCCTCCTGCCCAAGTGTCTGCCCTACCCCTGCCCAAGTGCCTGACCTCTCCCTGCTCAAGTGCCTGACCTCGCCCTGCCCAAGTGTCTGACCTCCCCCTGCCCAAGAGTCTGACCTCCCGCTGCCCATGTGTCTGACCACCCCATGCCCAAGTGTCTGACCTCCCCCTGCCCAAGTGTCTGACCTCCCCCTGCCCAAGTGTCTGACCTCCCCCTGCCCAAGTGCCTGACCGCCCCCTGCCCAAGTGTCTGACCTGCCCTGCCCAAGTGTCTGACCTCCCACTGCCCAAGTGTCTGAACTGACCCTGCCCAAGTGTCTGACCTGCCCCTGCCCAAGTGTCTGACATCCCCCTGCCCAAGAGTCTGACCACCCCCTGCCCAAGTGTCTGACCTCCTCCTGCCCAAGAGTCTGAGCTCCCCATGCCCAAGAGTCTGACCTCCCCCTGCCCAAGTGTCTGACATTCCCCTGCCCAAGAGTCTGACCGCCCCCTGCCCAAGTGTATGACCTTCCCCTGCCCAAGTGTCTGACCTCTCCCTGCACAAGTGCCTGACGTCCCCCTGCCCAAGAGTCCGACTTCCCTCTGCCCAAGTGTCTGACCACCAGTGCCCAAGTGTCGGACCTCGCCCTGCCCAAGAGTCTGACCTCCCCCTGCCCAAGAGTCTGACCTCCCGCTGCCCAAGTGTCTGACCTCCCCCTGCCCAAGTGACTGACCTACTCCTGCCCAAGTGTCTGACCTCCCCCTGCCCAAGTGTCTGACCAACCTCTGCTCAAGTGTCTGACCTCCCCCTGCCCAAGTGTCTGACTTCCCCTGCCCAAGATCCTGACCTCCCCATGCCCAAGTGTCAGAACTCCCATTGCCCAAGTGTCTGACCTGCCCTGCACAAGTGTCTGACCTCATCCTGCCCAAGTGTCTGACCATTCCCTGCCCAAGTGTCTGACCTCTCCCTGCCCAAGTGTCTGACCTACTACTGCCCAAGTGTCTGACCTCTCCCTGCCCAAGTGACTGACCTCTCCCTCCCAAAGTGTCTGACCTCATCCTGTCCAAGTATCTGACCTCCTACTGCCCAAGTTCTTGACCACACCCTGCCGAAGTGTCTGACCTGCCTCTGCCCAAGTGTCTGACCACTTGCTGACAAAATTCCTGACCTCATCCTGCCCAAGTGACTGACCTCTCTCTGCCCAAGTGTCTGACCTCCTCCTGCCCAACTGTCTGACCTCCCCCTGCCCAAGTGTCTGACCTAACCTGCCCCAGTGTCTGACATTTCTCTGCAAAGGTTCCTGACCTCCTCCTGCCCAAGTGTCTGACTAACCCCTGCCCACGTGTCTGAACTCTCCCTGCCCAAGTATCTGACCTCCCGCTGCCCAAGTGTCTGACCTCTCCCTGCCCAAGTGTCTGTCCTCCTCTGTCCAAGTGTCTGACCTCCCCCTACCCAAGTGTCTGACCTCCTCATGCCCAAGTGTCTGACCTCCCTCTGCCCAAGTGTCTGACCTCCCTCTGCCCAAGTGACTGACCTCGCCCTGCCCAAGTGTCTGACCTCCTCCTGCCCAAGTGTCTGACCTCCCCCTGCCCAAGTGACTGACCTCTCCCTGCCCAAGAGTCTGACCTCCCCCTTACCAAGTGTCTGACCTCCCCCTGCCCAAGTGTCTGACCTCCCCCTGCCCAAGTGCCTGACCTCCTCCTGCCCAAGAGTCTGAGCTCCCCATGCCCAAGAGTCTGACCTCCCCCTGCCCAAGTGTCTGACATTCCCCTGCCCAAGAGTCTGACCTCCCCCTGCCCAAGTGTCTGACCTTCCCCTGCCCAAGTGTCTGACCTCTCCCTGCCCAAGTGCCTGACGTCCCCCTGCCCAAGTGCCTGACGTCCCCCTGCCCAAGAGTCCGACTTCCCTCTGCCCAAGTGTCTGACCACCAGTGCCCAAGTGTCGGACCTCGCCCTGCCCAAGAGTCTGACCTCCCCCTGCCCAAGAGTCTGACCTCCCTCTGCCCAAGTGCCTGACCTCCCCCTGCCCAAGTGTCGGACCTCACCCTGCCCAAGAGTCTGACCTCCCGCTGCCCAAGAGTCTGACCTCCCGCTGCCCAAGAGTCTGACCTCCCTCTGCCCAAGTGCCTGACCACCCCCTGCCCAAGTGTCTGACCTCCCCCTGCCCAAGTTTCTGACCTCCTCCTGCCCAAATGTCTAACCTCTCCCTGCCGAAGACTCTGACCACCCCCTGCCCAAGTGTCTGACCACCCCCTGCCTAAGTGTCTGACCAACCCCCGCCCAAGTGTCTGACCTCTCCCTGCCAACGTGTCTGACATCTCCCTGCCCAAGTGTCTGACCTCCCTCTGCCCAAGTGTCTGACCTCCTCCTGCCCAAGTGCCTGACCTCGTCCTGCCTAAGTGTCTGACCTCCTCCTGTCCAAGTGTCTGACCACCCTCTGCCCAAGTGTCTGACCACATACTGCCCAAGTATCTGACCTCCTCCTGCCCAAGTGTCTGACCTACATGTGCAAAAACCTACCCCTGCCCAAGTGACTGACCTCTCCCTGCACAAGTGACTGACCTCTCCCTGCCCAAGTGTCTGACATCCCCCTGCCCAAGTGTCTGACCTCCTGCTGCCCAAGTTATTGACCGCCCCCTGCCCAAGAGTCTGACCTCCCCTTGCCCAAGTGTCTGACCTGCCCCTGCCCAAGTGTCTGACCTCCTTCTGCCCAAGTGTCTGATCTCTCCCTGTTAAAGTGTCTGACCTCCCCCTGCCCAAGTGTCTGACCTCCCCCTGCCCAAGACTCTGACCTCCCCCTGCCCAAGTGTCTGACCTCCCCCTCCCCAAGTGTCTGACCACCCCCTGCCCATGTTTCTCACCTCCCCCTGCCCAAGTGACTGACCTGCCCCTGCCCAAGTGTCTGACCTCCTTCTGCCCAGGTGTCTAACCTCTCCCTGTTAAAGTGTCTGACCTCCCCCTGCCCAAGTGTCTGACCTCCTCCTGTCCAAGTGTCTGACCTCTTCCTGCCCAAGTGTCTGACCTCCTGCTGCCCAAGTTCCTGACCTCTCCCTGCCCAAGTGTCTGACCTCTCTCTGCCCAAGTTTCTGACCTCCTCCTGCCCAAGTGACTGACCTCCCCCTGCCCAAGTGTCTGACCGCCCCCTGCCCAAGTGTCTAACCTCTCCCTGTTAAAGTGTCTGACCTCCCCCTGCCCAAGTGTCTGACCTGCCCCTGCCCAAGTGACTGACCTCTCCCTGCCCAAGTGTCTGACATCCCCCTGCCCAAGTGTCTGACCTCCACCTGCCCAAGGGTCTGACCTCCCGCTGCCCAAGTTCCTGACCGCCCCCTGCCCAAGAGTCTGACCTCCCCTTGCCCAAGTGTCTGACCTGCCCCTGCCCAAGTGTCTGACCTCTCCATTCCAAAGTGTCTGACCTCCTTCTGCCCAAGTGTCTAACCTGCCCCTGCCCAAGTGTCTGACCTCCCCCTGCCCAAGTGTCTGACTTCCCCCTGTCAAGTGTCTGACCTCCCCCTGCCCAAGTGTCTGACCTCCCCCTGCCCAAGAGTCTGACCTCCCCCTGCCCAAGTGTCTGACCACCCCCTGCCCAAGTGTCTGAACTCCCCCTCCCCAAGTGTCTGACCTAACCCCTGCCCAAGTTTCTGACCTCCCCCTGCCCAAGTGTCTGACCTGCCACTGCCCATGTGTCTGACCTGACCCTGCCCAAGTGACTGACCTCTCCCTGCCCAAGTGTCTGACCTCCTCCGGTCCAAGTGTCTGACCTCCTCCTGCCCAAGTGTCTGACCTCCCGCTGCCCAAGTGTCTGACCACCAGTGCCCAAGTGTCGGACCTCCCCCTGCCCAAGAGTCTGACCTCCCCCTGCCCAAGACTCTGACCTCCCACTGCCCAAGAGTCTGACCTCCCTCTGCCCAAGTGCCTGACCTCCCCCTGCCCAAGTGTCTGACCTCCCCCTGCCCAAGTGACTGACCTACTCCTGCCCAAGTGTCTGACCTCCCCCTGCCCAAGTGTCTGACCAACCTCTGCTCAAGTGTCTGACCTCCCCCTGCCCAAGTGTCTGACTTCCCCTTCCCAAGATCCTGACCTCCCCATGCCCAAGTGTCAGAACTCCCATTGCCCAAGTGTCTGACCTGCCCTGCACAAGTGTCTGACCTCATCCTGCCCAAGTGTCTGACCATTCCCTGCCCAAGTGTCTGACCTCTCCCTGCCCAAGTGTCTGACCTACTACTGCCCAAGTGTCTGACCTCTCCCTGCCCAAGTGACTGACCTCCTACTGCCCAAGTTCTTGACCACACCCTGCCGAAGTGTCTGACCTCCCTCTGCCCAAGTGTCTGACCACTTGCTGACAAAATTCCTGACCTCCTCCTGCCCAAGTGACTGACCTCTCTCTGCCCAAGTGTCTGACCTCCTCCTGCCCAACTGTCTGACCTCCCCCTGCCCAAGTGTCTGACCTAACCTGCCCAAGTGTCTGACATTTCTCTGCAAAGGTTCCTGACCTCCTCCTGCCCAAGTGTCTGACTAACCCCTGCCCACGTGTCTGAACTCTCCCTGCCCAAGTATCTGACCTCCCGCTGCCCAAGTGTCTGACCTCTCCCTGCCCAAGTGTCTGTCCTCCTCTGTCCAAGTGTCTGACCTCACCCTACCCAAGTGTCTGACCTCCTCATGCCCAAGTGTCTGACCTCCCGCTGCCCAAGTGTCTGACCTCCCTCTGCCCAAGTGACTGACCTCGCCCTGCCCAAGTGTCTGACCTCCTCCTGCCCAAGTGTCTGACCTCCCCCTGCCCAAGTGACTGACCTCTCCCTGACCAAGAGTCTGACCTCCCCCTTACCAAGTGTCTGACCTCCCCCTGCCCAAGTGTCTGACCTCCACCTGCCCAAGGGTCTGACCTCCCGCTGCCCAAGTTCCTGACCGCCCCCTGCCCAAGAGTCTGACCTCCCCTTGCCCAAGTGTCTGACCTGCCCCTGCCCAAGTGTCTGACCTCTCCATTCCAAAGTGTCTGACCTCCTTCTGCCCAAGTGTCTAACCTGCCCCTGCCCAAGTGTCTGACCTCCCCCTGCCCAAGTGTCTGACTTCCCCCTGTCAAGTGTCTGACCTCCCCCTGCCCAAGTGTCTGACCTCCCCCTGCCCAAGAGTCTGACCTCCCCCTGCCCAAGTGTCTGACCACCCCCTGCCCAAGTGTCTGAACTCCCCCTCCCCAAGTGTCTGACCTAACCCCTGCCCAAGTTTCTGACCTCCCCCTGCCCAAGTGTCTGACCTGCCACTGCCCATGTGTCTGACCTGACCCTGCCCAAGTGACTGACCTCTCCCTGCCCAAGTGTCTGACCTCCTCCGGTCCAAGTGTCTGACCTCCTCCTGCCCAAGTGTCTGACCTCCCGCTGCCCAAGTGTCTGACCACCAGTGCCCAAGTGTCGGACCTCCCCCTGCCCAAGAGTCTGACCTCCCCCTGCCCAAGACTCTGACCTCCCACTGCCCAAGAGTCTGACCTCCCTCTGCCCAAGTGCCTGACCTCCCCCTGCCCAAGTGTCTGACCTCCCCCTGCCCAAGTGACTGACCTACTCCTGCCCAAGTGTCTGACCTCCCCCTGCCCAAGTGTCTGACCAACCTCTGCTCAAGTGTCTGACCTCCCCCTGCCCAAGTGTCTGACTTCCCCTTCCCAAGATCCTGACCTCCCCATGCCCAAGTGTCAGAACTCCCATTGCCCAAGTGTCTGACCTGCCCTGCACAAGTGTCTGACCTCATCCTGCCCAAGTGTCTGACCATTCCCTGCCCAAGTGTCTGACCTCTCCCTGCCCAAGTGTCTGACCTACTACTGCCCAAGTGTCTGACCTCTCCCTGCCCAAGTGACTGACCTCCTACTGCCCAAGTTCTTGACCACACCCTGCCGAAGTGTCTGACCTCCCTCTGCCCAAGTGTCTGACCACTTGCTGACAAAATTCCTGACCTCCTCCTGCCCAAGTGACTGACCTCTCTCTGCCCAAGTGTCTGACCTCCTCCTGCCCAACTGTCTGACCTCCCCCTGCCCAAGTGTCTGACCTAACCTGCCCAAGTGTCTGACATTTCTCTGCAAAGGTTCCTGACCTCCTCCTGCCCAAGTGTCTGACTAACCCCTGCCCACGTGTCTGAACTCTCCCTGCCCAAGTATCTGACCTCCCGCTGCCCAAGTGTCTGACCTCTCCCTGCCCAAGTGTCTGTCCTCCTCTGTCCAAGTGTCTGACCTCACCCTACCCAAGTGTCTGACCTCCTCATGCCCAAGTGTCTGACCTCCCGCTGCCCAAGTGTCTGACCTCCCTCTGCCCAAGTGACTGACCTCGCCCTGCCCAAGTGTCTGACCTCCTCCTGCCCAAGTGTCTGACCTCCCCCTGCCCAAGTGACTGACCTCTCCCTGACCAAGAGTCTGACCTCCCCCTTACCAAGTGTCTGACCTCCCCCTGCCCAAGTGTCTGACCTCCCCCTGCCCAAGTGCCTGACCTCCTCCTGCCCAAGAGTCTGAGCTCCCCATGCCCAAGAGTCTGACCTCCCCCTGCCCAAGTGTCTGACATTCCCCTGCCCAAGAGTCTGACCTCCCCCTGCCCAAGTGTCTGACCTTCCCCTGCCCAAGTGTCTGACCTCTCCCTGCCCAAGTGCCTGACGTCCCCCTGCCCAAGAGTCCGACTTCCCTCTGCCCAAGAGTCTGACCTCCCGCTGCCCAAGAGTCTGACCTCCCGCTGCCCAAGAGTCTGACCTCCCTCTGCCCAAGTGCCTGACCACCCCCTGCCCAAGTGTCTGACCTCCCACCGCCCAAGTTTCTGACCTCCTCCTGCCCAAATGTCTAACCTCTCCCTGCCGAAGACTCTGACCACCCCCTGCCCAAGTGTCTGACCACCCCCTGCCTAAGTGTCTGACCAACCCCCGCCCAAGTGTCTGACCTCTCCCTGCCAACGTGTCTGACATCTCCCTGCCAAAGTGTCTGACCTCCCTCTGCCCAAGTGTCTGACCTCCTCCTGCCCAAGTGTCTGACCTCCTGCTGCCCAAGTTCCTGACCTCTCCCTGCCCAAGTGTCTGACCTCCCTCTGCCCAAGTTTCTGACCTCCTCCTGCCCAAGTGACTGACCTCCCCCTGCCCAAGTGTCTGACCTCCTTCTGCCCAAGTGTCTAACCTCTCCCTGTTAAAGTGTCTGACCTCCCCCTGCCCAAGTGTCTGACCTGCCCCTGCCCAAGTGACTGACCTCTCCCTGCCCAAGTGTCTGACCTCCCCCTGCCCAAGTGTCTGACCTCCCCCTCCCCAAGTGTCTGACCTACCCCCTGCCCAAGTTTCTGACCTCCCCCTGCCCAAGTGACTGACCTCCCCCTGCCCAAGTGTCTGACCTGCCACTGCCCATGTGTCTGACCTGACCCTGCCCAAGTGACTGACCTCTCCCTGCCCAAGTGTCTGACCTCCTCCGGTCCAAGTGTCTGACCTACACGTGCAAAAACCTCCCCCTGCCCAAGTGACTGACCTCTCCCTGCCCATGTGTCTGACCTCCTCCTGTCCCTGCCCAAGTGACTGACCTCTCCCTGCCCAAGTGTCTGACATCCCCCTGCCCAAGTGTCTGACCTCCGCCTGCCCAAGTGTCTGACATCCCGCTGCCCAAATTATTGACCGCCCCCTGCCCAAGAGTCTGACCTCCCCTTGCCCAAGTGTCTGACCTGCCCCTGCCCAAGTGTCTGACCTCCTTCTGCCCAAGTGTCTGACCTCTCCCTGATAAAGTGTCTGACCTCCCCCTGCCCAAGTGTCTGACCTCCCCCTGCCCAAGTGTCTGACCTCCCCCTGCCCAAGAGTCTGACCTCCCCCTGCCCAAGTGTCTGACCACCCCCTGCCCAAGTGTCTGACCTCCCCCTCCCCAAGTGTCTGACCACCCCCTGCCCAGGTTTCTCACCTCCCCCTGCCCAAGTGACGGACCTGCCCCTGCCCAAGTGTCTGACCTCCCCCTGCCCAAGTGTCTGACCTCCTCCTGTCCAAGTGTCTGACCTCTTCCTGCCCAAGTGTCTGACCTCCTGCTGCGCACGTTCCTGACCTCTCCCTGCCCAAGTGTCTGACCTCCCTCTGCCCAAGTGTCTGACATCCCCCTGCCCAAGTGTCTGACCTGCCCCTGCCCAAGTGACTGACCGCTCCCTGCCCAAGTTTCTGACCTCTACTGCCCAAGTGCCTGACCTCCTCATGTCCAAGTGCCTGACCTCTCCCTGCCCAAATGTCTAACCTCCCCCTGCCGAAGACTCTGACCACCCCCTGCCCAAATGTCTAACCTCCCCCTGCCGAAGACTCTGACCAGCCCCTGCCCAAGTGTCTGACCACACCCTGCCCAAGTGTCTGACCACCCCCCGCCCAAGTGTCTGACCTCTCCCTGCCAAAGTGTCTGACCTCTCCCTGTCAAAGTGTCTGACCTCCCTCTGCCCAAGTGTCTGACCTCCTCCTGCCCAAGTGTCTGACCTCCTCCTGCCTAAGTGTCTGACCTCCTATTGTCCAAGTGTCTGACCACCCTCTGCCCAAGTGTCTGACCACATACTGCCCAAGTATCTGACCTCCTCCTGCCCAAGTGTCTGACCTACCAATGCAAAAACCTCCCCCTGCCCAAGTGACTGACCTCCTCCTGCCCAAGTGTCTGACCACCCCCCCGCCCAAGTGTCTGACCTCCTCCTGCCCAAGTGTCTGACCTCCTCCTGCCTAAGTGTCTGACCTCCTCCTGTCCAAGTGTCTGACCACCCTCTGCCCAAGTGTCTGACCACATACTGCCCAAGTATCTGACCTGCCCCTGCCCAAGTGACTGACCGCTCCCTGCCCAAGTTTCTGACCTCTCCTGCCCAAGTGCCTGACCTCCTCATGTCCAAGTGCCTGACCTCTCCCTGCCCAAATGTCTAACCTCCCCCTGCCGAAGACTCTGACCACCCCCTGCCCAAGTGTCTGACCACCCCCTGCCCAAGAGTCTGACCTCCCCCTGCCCAAGTGTCTGACCTCCCCCTGCCCAAGTGTCTGACCTGCCCCTGCCCAAGTGTCTGACCTCCCACTGCCCAAGTGTCTGAACTGACCCTGCCCAAGTGTCTGACCTGCCCCTGCCCAAGTGTCTGACATCCCCCTGCCCAAGAGTCTGACCTCCCCCTGCCCAAGAGTCTGACCTCCCCCTGCCCAAGAGTCTGACCTCCCCCTGCCCAAGTGCCTGACCTCCCCCTGCCCAAGTGTCGGACCTCACCCTGCCCAAGAGTCTGACCTCCCGCTGCCCAAGAGTCTGACCTCCCGCTGCCCAAGAGTCTGACCTCCCCCTGCCCAAGTGCCCGACCACCCCCAGCCCAAGTGTCTGACCTCCCCCTGCCCACGTTTCTGACCTCCTCCTGCCCAAATGTCTAACCTCCCCCTGCCGAAGACTCTGACCACCCCCTGCCCAAGTGTCTGACCAACCCCCGCCCAAGTGTCTGACCTCTCCCTGCCAAAGTGTCTGACCTCTCCCTGCCAAAGTGTCTGACCTCCCTCTGCCCAAGTGTCTGACCTCCTCCTGCCCAAGTGTCTGACCTCGTCCTGCCTAAGTGTCTGACCTCCTCCTGTCCAAGTGTCTGACCACCCTCTGCCCAAGTGTCAGACCACATACTGCCCAAGTATCTGACCTCCTCCTGCCCAAGTGTCTGACCTACCCGTGCAAAAACCTCCCCCTGCCCAAGTGACTGACCTCCTCCTGCCCAAGTGTCTGACCACCCCCCCGCCCAAGTGTCTGACCTCCTCCTGCCCAGTGTCTGACCTCCTCCTGCCTAAGTGTCTGACCTCCTCCTGTCCAAGTGTCTGACCACCCTCTGCCCAAGTGTCTGACCACATACTGCCCAAGTATCTGACCTCCTCCTGCCCAAGTGTCTGACCTACCCCTGCAAAAACCTCTCACTGCCCAAGTGACTGACCTCTCCCTGCCCAAGTGTCTGATCTCCTCCTGCCCAAGTGTCTGACCTGCCCCTGCCCAAGTGACTGACCGCTCCCTGCCCAAGTTTCTGACCTCTCCTGCCCAAGTGCCTGACCTCCTCATGTCCAAGTGCCTGACCTCTCCTTGCCCAAATGTCTAACCTCCCCCTGCCGAAGACTCTGACCACCCCCTGCCCAAGTGTCTGACCACCCCCTGCCCTAGTGTCTGACCTCCTTCTGCCCAAGTGTCTGACCTCCCCCTGCCCAAGAGTCTGACCTCCCCCTGCCCAAGAGTCTGACCTCCCCCTGCCCAAGTCTCTGACATTCCCCTGCCCAAGAGTCTGACCTCCCCCTGCCCAAGAGCCTGACCTCCCCCTGCCCAAGTGTCTGACATTCCCCTGCCCAAGTGTCTGACATCCGCCTGCCCAAGAATCTGACCTCCCCCTGTGGATATCTGAACGGAATATATGGAATTAAGGACAGTAAAGTAAACGGGATATATGAAGATGTATAAGCCATGGAAGAATAGCTGGGAGAATGTCAGATTGCAAATAGTGCAACATCAGCATAGCTAACAGTCTGTCTCAAGGTTTCAAGTCACTAATCCTGCCAATAATATATAATTGTAACATGAAATACATCTGCAGAATTGCAAGGTCTCAGTAAATAGTCACACCATTAGATTGAAACATTTAGAGGCAATACTTGAGCTTTCAAGAAGAACATCTCATATAGATTGACCAATGAGTGGCTGAGTTAGACTGTCAATCCATTTGTATTTTGTTATCTGATTTCAAAACTGTATAACTGTTAACGCTTTACGATGTAACTTCACCTATCCGTAGGGAGTGTGTACGCTCTATCCAGAGAGTATATCTTCTGTCTGATAGGTCTTACTGGCCGGTAATAAAGACTGCTTTGTTCAAAGCACAAGAGGTATTCGACTCAGTAATTTTACTGAACCAGATTGAAGTAAAAGAATCCAGGAATTAACACCCCTGCCCAAGTGTCTGACCTTCCCCTGCCCAAGTGTCTGACCTCTCCCTGCCCAAGTGCCGGACCTCCCCCTGCCCAAGAGTCCGACTTCCCTCTGCCCAAGTGTCTGACCACCAGTGCCCAAGTGTCGGACCTCCCCCTGCCCAAGAGTCTGACCTCCCCCTGCCCAAGAGTCTGACCTCCCCCTGCCCAAGAGTCTGACCTCCCCCTGCCCAAGAGTCTGACCTCCCGCTGCCCAAGTGTCTGACCACCCCCTGCCCAAGTGTCTGACCTCCCCCTGCCCAAGTGTCTGACCTCTCCCTGCCTAAGTGTCTGACCTCCTCCTGTCCAAGTGTCTGACCACCCTCTGCCCAAGTGTCTGACCACATACTGCCCAAGTATCTGACCTCCTCCTGCCCAAGTGTCTGACCTACCCCTGCAAAAACCTCCCCCTGCCCAAGTGACTGACCTCTCCCTGCCCAAGTGTCTGATCTCCTCCTGCCCAAGTGTCTGACCTGCCCCTGCCCAAGTGACTGACCGCTCCCTGCCCAAGTTTCTGACCTCTCCTGCCCAAGTGCCTGACCTCCTCATGTCCAAGTGCCTGACCTCTCCCTGCCCAAATGTCTAACCTCCCCCTGCCGAAGACTCTGACCACCCCCTGCCCAAGTGTCTGACCACTCCCTGCCCAAGTGTCTGACCACCCCCCGCCCAAGTGTCTGACATTCCCCTTCCCAAGTGTCTGACCTCCCCCTGCCCAAGTGACTGACCTCTCCCTGCCCAAGTGTCTGATCTCCTCCTGCCCAAGTGACTGACCGCTCCCTGCCCAAGTTTCTGACCTCTCCTGCCCAAGTGCCTGACCTCCTCATGTCCAAGTGCCTGACCTCTCCCTGCCCAAATGTCTAACCTCCCCCTGCCGAAGACTCTGACCACCCCCTGCCCAAGTGTCTGACCACCCCCTGCCCAAGTGTCTGACCACCCCCCGCCCAAGAGTCTGACCTCCCCCTGCCCAAGTGTCTGACATTCCCCTGCCCAAGTGTCTGACATCCGCCTGCCCAAGAATCTGACCTCCCCCTGCCCAAGAGTCTGACCTCCCCCTGTGGATATCTGAACGGAATATATGGAATTAAGGACAGTAAAGTAAACGGCATATATGAAGATGTATAAGCCATGGAAGAATAGCTGGGAGAATGTCAGATTGCAAATAGTGCAACATCAGCATAGCTAACAGTCTGTCTCAAGGTTTCAAGTCACTAATCCTGCCAATAATATATAATTGTAACATGAAATACATCTGCAGAATTGCAAGGTCTCAGTAAATAGTCACACCATTAGATTGAAACATTTAGAGGCAATACTTGAGCTTTCAAGAAGAACATCTCATATAGATTGACCAATGAGTGGCTGAGTTAGACTGTCAATCCATTTGTATTTTGTTATCTGATTTCAAAACTGTATAACTGTTAACGCTTTACGATGTAACTTCACCTATCCGTAGGGAGTGTGTACGCTCTATCCAGAGAGTATATCTTCTGTCTGATAGGTCTTACTGGCCGGTAATAAAGACTGCTTTGTTCAAAGCACAAGAGGTATTCGACTCAGTAATTTTACTGAACCAGATTGAAGTAAAAGAATCCAGGAATTAACATTTGGTGTCAGAAGTGGGATCTCAACGGACGACTGCCGAAAACTTGCGAATTAAGAGCCAGACTAGCCTTGGACGAGACGAGGGGAAAATGGCCACTGGAGTGAGTATGATTTCAATACTGCTCCAGTTTCCCCCGGTTTCAAAAGTCTGAGGAAAGTTTAGCCACTCGCTGGTTCTCAGGTAGTGTCTGAACGAGATCCAGGACAATCTGGTGAATACCTTTCAAACTTAGAATAGGGATAGAGATAGGGAAATTGTGCGATGACGCAAACCAAGCGGCGACTTGGAAAGGGAAAGATAGTTAGAGCTAGATAGGGATAGATGATCAATCATGGATCCAAAAAAAATTAATAGGAAAGAAAAGAGACTTTTATGAATGTCTGTTTAAATGAGAAATGCTTCTGTGACTTTTACTGTAAAAAAAAGCCGGGGAGTTGTGGTTTGTTTTATCTCAAACAGAATGAAAGTTTGTTTTAACCCTTCGTAGTGTTGTCCTGTATGTGGGAAGTTTAAGAGTGTGAACCTTATTGAATTACGTATATTCGGATGATAAGTTGCGGAGCCAGGAAATGCCCAAAGGATAGATTTGTTAAAAAAAGAAAAAATTACATGGTCCCGGTGGTTAAAAAAAAAAGAAAAACTTGTTGAAAGCAAGCATTCAGAGAAGGCACAGCAAAACAACTGAGATGGATTCAAAAGGATTTTAAAAAAAATTATATTAAATAACACGACCTTGAGGCTGGAACAATTGAGATAACGAAAAGCAGTCCACAGCCTACGTGCCAGACTTCTCTCTAGTTATAAAAAAAAAAGTAACGTACTAAATAGGTGCTAAAAAAAATGTTCTGAGATTTTAAATTATGAAAAAAATAAAATCCTGTCCAGTTGGCAGAAAAACTCCATTAAATTAGGGCTTTCATTGACTGATTGAATTTAAACTGCGCAGTAACGCGAAAGGATAGGGAAATTTGGAGACTGAAAGAAATTAATTGAAACATAGAAATATAGAAAATAGGTGCAGGAGTAGGCCATTCGGCCCTTCTAGCCTGCACCGCCATTCAGTGAGTTCATGGCTGAGCATTCAGCTTCAGTACCCCATTCCTGCTTTCTCGCCATACCCTTTGATCCCCCTAGTAGTGGGGACCTCATCTAACTCCCTTTTGAGTATATTTAGTGAATTGGCCTCAGCAACTTTCTGTGGTAGAGAATTCCACAGGTTCACCACTCTCTGGGTGAAGAGGTTCCTCCGCATCTCGGTCTTAAGTGGCTTACCCCTTATCCTTAGACTGTGACCCCTGGTTCTGGACTTCCCCAACATTGAGGCTCATAAGAAATCAAAATTAGAAAATTAGGCTCACAGGGAATAAAATGGGGATTTAAATAGAAGATAGGTGTTCAACTCAGGTACGACGTCGACCTTGTATATCACTTGGCCCGTCTAGGCTCTGATTGAATTTAAAAAAAAAAACCCCCGCAGCAACTCGGAAGGTAGGGCCGAAGCGAACACGCAGTAACGTAAACGCGCAGTGAAGCGAACGCGCAGTGACATCAACGCGCAGTGACGTAGAAGCGCAGTGACGTATACGCGCAGTGACGCCGACGCGTAGTGACGCAGAGGCGCAGCAACGCGAATCGCGAAAGTCAGTGCTAATGGCAGTAAGTCTGTAAGTCTTAAAGTGTTTAGAGTTTTAAGTAAAGTTAAAGTATCTTAACTCGTGCGGCGACGCGAGCCACGGGTCGACGCGGATCGCGCGGCGACGTGAACTGCGAGGCAACGCGGATTGCGCGGCGACGTGAACTGCGAGGCGACGTGGTAGTTTAGTATTGAGATCGTGCGGCGACGCGGACCGTGCGGCGATGCGGGTAAGTGTTAGAAGTCTTTGTCTATTTTGTAAATCGCGCGGCGACGTGAACCGCGCGGCGACGCGGGTACGTGTTAGAAGTCCTTGTTTACCTTTTAAAGTTAAAGTATCTTAACTCGCGCGGCGACGCGAGCCACGGGTCGACGCGGATCGCGCGGTGACGTGAACTGCGAGGCAACGTGGTAGTTTAGTATTGAGATCGTGCGGCGACGCGGACCGTGCGGCGATGCGGGTAAGTGTTAGCATTAGTAAAGTTTGGTTATTTGGAGTTAGTTAAAGTCCGTGTTAGTTCTGTAAAGTCTGTGTCTATTTTTAAGTTTGTTTAAATTGCATGACGACACGAACGCGTAGCGACACAGTAATACGAGTGGCAGTGTGAAAATGGGTAATCAGTTAGATAAAACCACGGATGCGGATAATCTGCTACAAAAGCTATGTGAGGAATTCCCTGAAAGAGCTGAAGACTTTAGAAAATTATCAGGAGCCCTGAACAAATTATTAGGGGATGACCAGTGGCCTCTAAGTGACACTAGAAGCGTAGAGGTAAAAAAAAAGCACAGGGATTAATTTGGAGAAGGGGACGAGGAAAAGGGGATAAAAAAAATTTAATTGCAACCTGGCGACATTATTGTCAGAAATTAAAAGATGCATCACTTCTATCGAGTTGGCAAACAAATGCTATTAAATTAGGACTTGCATTGACAGAGGGAACACATGTTAAAACTGTAGACGTCTTTAAAAAAAAAGAATGAATGTGCGCACGAGAAACTTGCTAAGAGATCCTCTGGGACCTCTGAGAAAGGTATTGATCAACTACAAGTTAAAATGGCTGGCTTTGTGTTAACCGAGGCTGATGATGAAATTGATGAGTGGCCACTGACTCAGCGCCCAACGGCGCCTCCCGCACCCCCTGGCCTCTTGCTCCAGTCCTCTTCCCAACACCCTCCACCTAACACTCCGGTAAAAAGAGTTAGGAACAACCACATATCACCAAAGCAACAAACCCAAACTGACTCCTCATCCTCTGATAGCGATTCGGATCCCCAGTTTACAAGCAATATAGCCGAAAGGACCAGATCTCACACTCGAAAGGGCAGAACTATATCTCAACATCACAAACAGTCCCGTAAATCTTCTAGTCAACCTACCAGTCCAAGTTGTGAAAGACATAGCAAACACCCCCGCTGATCAAGACGCAGAACTGTCAAGCAGTCAGACAGCTCTGAAACATCCACCGGCCTAGAAATGATTTCCAAGATCCCAAAGTCCCGACACCAATTCCCTGTCAGACCAATGCCAAACCTTGATGCACAACAAGCTGCAGACCACCTCTCTATAGATGTCTGTGATCTTCAAACAACTATTTGATTGCTCACGCTATCCGGACAGATGGAAAGGGCAGTTAGATATTATTGGCAGAAAAAGAAAGGGGAGGGGGGAGGTGCGCCCCCAACCCGGGTCAAGACTGAATACGTGACTAGAAAGGAAGAGCCATCTCGGGAGGAAGGATCAATAGAACCGTAGTGTGGCATACAGGATTGGATGGATAAGCAAGGATACGGTTATACTAAACAACCAAACGGCCCGAGCCCTGCTAATAAACCTCCCTATTGTCCCCGGCATGGTATGGGAAGAGGCCGGGACTGGGTAAGAGGAATTGACTGTTTTAATTGTGGGCAGGAAGGACATTGGAATAAAAATTGCCCCTACCGTCAGCATGGAAAAGGAAGAGGAGGAAGAGGAGGGGGGCAAGGGGGGAGAGGAGGATCTTACACTAACTTCTCCCAGAACAACTCCTTTGGTCAATTGTCCCCCGATTGACTACGCAGCTTGATTGTGCAGGGATCCTCCCCGGACGACGAACCCATTCTGAATGAGTGGCAACCCTTTTTGATAGATACGGGAGCCTTCATGTCTTCTGTACAATCAAAGCTTAAACTCCCTGCTTCTACTGAAACACAGGAACTTTCAGGATTCCTGGGACAAATCTCGACATTCCCAGTGTCAGAACCGGTTAAAATGGGTTACCAGGAAGAATCGGTGGAACATCGAGTTGTTATCACAACCAATCTGGACTGTAACTTGATGGCTAGAGACCTCCTTTGCAAATTCCAGTTGCATTTGGAGTGTGGAGATAATGGGATTATTGTAAAACAGGAAACCCTTAAGCGGCAGTATTATACCACTAGAACCCCTCAGTGGTGGTCTCTGGACCTGCCGCAGGCACCCTGTCACGTGACCCTAGCATACGATCCCAGTGGAAAGAATCAGGACCTGCAGAACTTTTATCAGGATCACGAAGGGGAAGTGAAGGGAATTCTATTAAGGGCTAGAGTGACTGGACTGGAAAGAGAGGCAGATTTTGTGGAAGTGGATAAGAATCTGTGGAAACAGCCCCTAACAATGGCACCGCATATTGCTCGTGAAGTATTAGCCCCTCACCATGCTAAAGATTTGGGAGTTATGGTACGCAAGGCCATAGATGAGGCTGACCCTACCAGCCGGGATGTGCAAATTGTAAAACATGGCCGAACAGTCCAATTTAATGGGGACCCCGAGAAAGTATTAACAACTCTACAGCATCATACTGGCTCGGACATACCTGACTATGTGGATCCTCATGTGTGGGCAGAGGACCCCTCCGAAGTGGGTTATACTCCCATTAATTGAGATCCCAGTGCAGGGCAATGTGGACTGGCCCTCTATCCGACAGAACCCACTGAAATCACAGGCAATCCTAAACTGACTTTTCGGCACTGTACTGCAATTAATCCGGCCTGTTTTCTTACTGAGCCACCCCAAGATGAGGAAGAACCCAGTCATGATTGTTTATGTTTGTTGACGGAAGTACTTCTATTAATCCAGAAGATACACGAATCTCAGGATACGCCATAGTAAACCAGGAGAATCAGGTCTTGGAATCTGCTGCTTTGAAACCGCCTATTCTGCTCAACAAGCTGAACTATTCGCCCTCACCCAAGCCTGTATCTTGGCCAACGATCTCAAAGTCAATATCTATACCGACTCTAGGTATGCCTTTGGGGTGGCGCATGATTTCGGACAATTATGGAAAAATAGGGGATTCCTAACCTCACAGGGGAATGAGATATCTCATAAACAGCTAGTATCTGATTTGTTGCAAGCCCTCATGTTCCCCAAACGCATTGCCATTGTACCAAGAGGCCAAACAGGCCTCTCGTGACCAACAGATGGTAGTGCCCAAAATTATGAGTCAGACTAAAAATCCTGCGAAGGATAAGTTAGCCTCGAAAAAAAAAAACCAATGCCAACCATCCGAGATGTTATAAAAGCACAGGAGGACGCTCCTGAAAAAGATAAACTGTTGTGGAAATATTATGCATGTACTTATGACAATGTTTCTAAACTCTGGACCACTCCCGCGGAACAGACTTGCATGTCTGACGAGTTGGCCTCATGGGTTACAGAATGTCTGCATTTTGCTACTCATTGTGGAGCAAGGGCAACAAGTGATACGCTTTTGGCTACTTGGTGGCACCCTAGACTCCAGGCGCTCACCCAGAACATCAGTAGTCATTGCCTGATTGGCCAGCAACATATTCCAGGGAAGGGAGTTCCCTGTGATTGGGGTAAAACGCCCCTACCCGAAGGTCCCTTTGAGACATTTCAGTTGAACTACATTGAGTTGCAAAAAGTTCAGTGTTACAGATATGTGTTAGTAATAGTAGATGTGTTTAGCAGATGGATTGAAGCCTACCCTAACCTGGACGATAAGACTCAGACTGTTGTTAAGGTGTTAATGAGGGAAATTGTTCCTAGATATGAGATCTCAGCTAGACTGATGACCACCTATGTTCTTTCTCTGACTCAGGCTCTGCGACTAGTTCACAACCAGGTTCAAGATGCTCACCTCGACCTCCCAGTTTTACCCGAATTGTCCCTCGTGGCACCAGGGAAATATGGATTCGGAAGGGATTAGAGCCACAATGGGAGGGGCCTTTTTAGGTGTCACTCACTACCCCCACTGCAGCCAAGGTTGAGGGGAAAAGTGCCTGGGTTCACCTGCACCACTGCAAGCTCATCACCATTTAAACAAATTTTGCTGGTTAGTCTAATTCCTGTTTCTGTTCCAGATCTCCTCCTCCCTATAGCTGAACAAGGCAGTTGAAGGAGGATCAGTTTGAACTCTTACCTGTCAAACAGCCAAATACACTGACGGAAACCTGAAGGGAAACGTGAAAACAGAACTCTTTTTATCAGCTAAATAATTGGACTATTTATAAGATGAGACTGTGTCTGTATGCTACTGTCTGCATAATAGTGTTGATATATGACAGTTTTGGTGCGCGGGAAGGAAGACAAAGGCGAGAGCTCCATGTAAACACCTTTTTGTATATGTCTTACGTTTATGCGGAAAAAGGGCACTTCACTAGATGCTGGGTGTGTTCACATATCCCTATACATTCTAAAGGGGGAATTCCTTTGCGCACCGTTCCCCTGATCCTAACTGAGACTGTTAGATGGATTCAAAGAAACGATATTGGAACAGGTAGCTAACCGCACTGCTGAGGCTCTGGAGGGCATCACAGCTGAAATGGTAGCGATAAGGACCGTAGCATTACAAAATCGAATGGCCCTCGATTACCTGTTAGCTGAGAAAGGGGGAACGTGTGCCCTGATAGGATCTGAATGTTGCACTTACATTCCTGATAGTTCAGGAAACATAACCCACCTTGCCGATCACATAAGGAGGGAGGTGAAAAAGTTATCCACACCAGCAAAAGAACTTAGCAGGTTTGATTGGTTTCTGGGTGGATCTTGGAGATCCTATCTAATACATGGGGCAATTGTTCTCCTCATAATAATTACCTGCTGTTTGATTGTTGATTGCCTTAACCTCTGCTGTAAAGCAATGACAAGGTTAGCAGACCCTCTTGTGGTCAAGGGTTCCCGGGTTATGATCCAACAAACTAGAGAACTACTCAACAATGCAATACTCATAGAATGATCCTAAATGTTATCATAGAATGATAAAAGGGGGGAT
Source organism: Pristiophorus japonicus (assembly GCF_044704955.1). Lineage (NCBI taxonomy): Eukaryota > Metazoa > Chordata > Chondrichthyes > Pristiophoridae > Pristiophorus > Pristiophorus japonicus. The sequence goes on along the minus strand of NC_091990.1, from coordinate 103,961,370 downwards.
GTGGATATCTGAACGGAATATATGGAATTAAGGACAGTAAAGTAAACGGGATATATGAAGATGTATAAGCCATGGAAGAATAGCTGGGAGAATGTCAGATTGCAAATAGTGCAACATCAGCATAGCTAACAGTCTGTCTCAAGGTTTCAAGTCACTAATCCTGCCAATAATATATAATTGTAACATGAAATACATCTGCAGAATTGCAAGGTCTCAGTAAATAGTCACACCATTAGATTGAAACATTTAGAGACAATACTTGAGCTTTCAAGAAGAACATCTCATATAGATTGACCAATGAGTGGCTGAGTTAGACTGTCAATCCATTTGTATTTTGTTATCTGATTTCAAAACTGTATAACTGTTAACGCTTTACGATGTAACTTCACCTATCCGTAGGGAGTGTGTACGCTCTATTCAGAGAGTATATCTTCTGTCTGATAGGTCTTACTGGCCGGTAATAAAGACTGCTTTGTTCAAAGCACAAGAGGTATTCGACTCAGTAATTTTACTGAACCAGATTGAAGTAAAAGAATCCAGGAATTAACATCCCTGCCCAAGTGTCTGACCTTCCCCTGCCCAAGTGTCTGACCTCTCCCTGCCCAAGTGCCGGACCTCCCCCTGCCCAAGAGTCCGACTTCCCTCTGCCCAAGTGTCTGACCACCAGTGCCCAAGTGTCGGACCTCCCCCTGCCCAAGAGTCTGACATCCCCCTGCCCAAGTGTCTGACCTCCCCCTGCCCAAGAGTCTGACCTCCCGCTGCCCAAGTGTCTGACCACCCCCTGCCCAAGTGTCTGACCTCCCCCTGCCCAAGTGTCTGACCTCTCCCTGCCCAAGTGTCTGACCTCCCCCTGCCCAAGTGTCTGACCTCCCCCTGCCGACGTGCCTGACCTCCTCCTGCCCAAGTGTCTGACCACCCCTGCCCAAGAGTCTGACCTCCCCCTGCCCAAGTGTCTGACCTCCCCCTGCCCAAGTGTCTGACCTGCCCCTGCCCAAGTGTCTGACCTCCCACTGCCCAAGTGTCTGAACTGACCCTGCCCAAGTGTCTGACCTGCCCCTGCCCAATTGTCTGACATCCCCCTGCCCAAGAGTCTGACCTCCCCCTGCCAAAGTGTCTGATCTCTCCCTGCCCAAGTGCCTGACCTCCTCATGCCCAAATGTCTGACCTCCCCCTGCCCAAGAGTCTGACATCACCCTGCCCTAGTGTCTGACCTGCCAATGCCCAAGTGTCTGACCTGCCAATGCCCAAGTCTCTGACCTCCCCCTGCCCAAGTGTCTGACCTCCCCCTGCCCAAGTGTCTGACCACCACCTGCCCAAGTGTCTGACCTCCTCCTGCCCAAGAGTCTGAGCTCCCCATGCCCAAGAGTCTGACCTTCCCCTGCCCAAGTGTCGGACCTCCCCCTGCCCAAGAGTCTGACCTCCCCCTGCCCAAGAGTCTGACCTCCCTCTCCCCAAGTGCCTGACCTCCCCCTGCCCAAGTGTCGGACCTCACCCTGCCCAAGAGTCTGACCTCCCGCTGCCCAAGAGTCTGACCACCCCCTGCCCAAGTGTCTGACCAACCCCCGCCCAAGTGTCTGACCTCTCCCTGCCAAAGTGTCTGACCTCTCCCTGCCAAAGTGTCTGACCTCCCTCTGCCCAAGTGTCTGACCTCCTCCTGCCCAAGTGTCTGACCTCGTCCTGCCTAAGTGTCTGACCTCCTCCTGTCCAAGTGTCTGACCACCCTCTGCCCAAGTGTCTGACCTCTCCCTGCCAAAGTGTCTGACCTCTCCCTGCCAAAGTGTCTGACCTCCCTCTGCCCAAGTGTCTGACCTCCTCCTGCCCAAGTGTCTGACCTCGTCCTGCCTAAGTGTCTGACCTCCTCCTGTCCAAGTGTCTGACCACCCTCTGCCCAAGTGTCTGACCACATACTGCCCAAGTATCTGACCTCCTCCTGCCCAAGTGTCTGACCTACCCGTGCAAAAACCTCCCCCTGCCCAAGTGACTGACCTCTCCCTGCCCAAGTGTCTGACCTCCTCCTGCCCAAGTGTCTGACCTGCCCCTGCCCAAGTGACTGACCTCTCCCTGCCCAAGTGTCTGACCTCCCCCTGCCCAAGTGTCTGACCTCTCCCTGCCCAAGTGCCTGACCTCCTCATGCCCAAATGTCTGATCTCCTCCTGCCCAAGAGTCTGACCTCACCCTGCCCTAGTGTCTGACCTGCCAATGCCCAAGTGTCTGACCTGCCAATGCCCAAGTCTCTGACCACCCCTGCCCAAGTGTCTGACCTCCTCATGCCCAAGTGTCTGACCACCCCCTGCCCAAGTGTCTTACCTCTTCCTGCCCAAGTGTCTGACCTCCCCCTGCCCAAGTGTCTGACCTCCTCCTGCCCAAGTGTCTGACATCCCCCTGCCCAAGAGTCTGACCTCCCCCTGCCCAAGAGTCTGACCTCCCCCTGCCCAAGTGTCTGACCTTTCCCTGCCCAAGTGTCTGACCTCTCACTGCCCAAGTGCCGGACCTCCCCCTGCCCAAGAGTCCGACTTCCCTCTGCCCAAGTGTCTGACCACCAGTGCCCAAGTGTCGGACCTCCCCCTGCCCAAGAGTCTGACCTCCCCTGCCCAAGAGTCTGACCTCCCGCTGCCCAAGAGTCTGACCTCCCTCTGCCCAAGTGCCTGACATCCCCCTGCCCAAGTGTCTGACCTGCCCCTGCCCAAGTGACTGTCCGCTCCCTGCCCAAGTTTCTGACCTCTCCTGCCCAAGTGCCTGACCTCCTCATGTCCAAGTGCCTGACCTCTCCCTGCCCAAATGTCTAACCTCCCCCTGCCGAAGACTCTGACCACCCCCTGCCCAAGTGTCTGACCACCCCCTGCCCAAGAGTCTGACCTCCCCCTGCCCAAGTGTCTGACCTCCCCCTGCCCAAGTGTCTGACATCCCCCTGCCCAAGAGTCTGACCTCCCCCTGCCCAAGAGTCTGACCTCCCCCTGCCCAAGAGTCTGACCTCCCTCTGCCCAAGTGCCTGACCTCCCCCTGCCCAAGTGTCGGACCTCACCCTGCCCAAGAGTCTGACCTCCCGCTGCCCAAGAGTCTGACCTCCCGCTGCCCAAGAGTCTGACCTCCCCCTGCCCAAGTGCCCGACCACCCCCAGCCCAAGTGTCTGACCTCCCCCTGCCCACGTTTCTGACCTCCTCCTGCCCAAATGTCTAACCTCCCCCTGCCGAAGACTCTGACCACCCCCTGCCCAAGTGTCTGACCAACCCCCGCCCAAGTGTCTGACCTCTCCCTGCCAAAGTGTCTGACCTCTCCCTGCCAAAGTGTCTGACCTCCCTCTGCCCAAGTGTCTGACCTCCTCCTGCCCAAGTGTCTGACCTCGTCCTGCCTAAGTGTCTGACCTCCTCCTGTCCAAGTGTCTGACCACCCTCTGCCCAAGTGTCAGACCACATACTGCCCAAGTATCTGACCTCCTCCTGCCCAAGTGTCTGACCTACCCGTGCAAAAACCTCCCCCTGCCCAAGTGACTGACCTCTCCCTGCCCAAGTGTCTGACCTCCTCCTGCCCAAGTGTCTGACCTGCCCCTGCCCAAGTGACTGACCTCTCCCTGCCCAAGTGTCTGACCTCCCCCTGCCCAAGTGTCTGACCTCTCCCTGCCCAAGTGCCTGACCTCCTCATGCCCAAATGTCTGACCTCCTCCTGCCCAAGAGTCTGACCTCACCCTGCCCTAGTGTCTGACCTGCCAATGCCCAAGTGTCTGACCTGCCAATGCCCAAGTCTCTGACCTCCCCCTGCCCAAGTGTCTGACCTCCTCATGCCCAAGTGTCTGACCACCCCCTGCCCAAGTGTCTGACCTCCTCCTGCCCAAGTGTCTGACCTCCCCCTGCCCAAGTGTCTGACCTCCTCCTGCCCAAGTGTCTGACCTCCCCCTGCCCAAGAGTCTGACCTCCCCCTGCCCAAGAGTCTGACCTCCCCCTGCCCAAGTGTCTGACCTGCCCCTGCCCAAGTGTCTGACCTCTCCCTGCCCAAGTGCCGGACCTCCCCCTGCCCAAGAGTCCGACTTCCCTCTGCCCAAGTGTCTGACCACCAGTGCCCAAGTGTCGGACCTCCCCCTGCCCAAGAGTCTGACCTCCCCCTGCCCAAGAGTCTGACCTCCCGCTGCCCAAGAGTCTGACCTCCCTCTGCCCAAGTGCCTGACCTCCCCCTGCCCAAGTGTCTGACCTCCTCCTGTCCAAGTGTCTGACCTACCCGTGCAAAAACCTCCCCCTGCCCAAGTGACTGACCTCTCCCTGCCCAAGTGTCTGAGCTCCTCCTGCCCAAGTGTCTGACCTGCCCCTGCCCAAGTGACTGACCTCTCCCTGCCCAAGTGTCTGACCTCCCCCTGCCCAAGTGTCTGACCTCTCCCTGCCCAAGTGCCTGACCTCCTCATGCCCAAATGTCTGACCTCCTCCTGCCCAAGAGTCTGACCTCACCCTGCCCTAGTGTCTGACCTGCCAATGCCCAAGTGTCTGACCTGCCAATGCCCAAGTGCCGGACCTCCCCCTGCCCAAGAGTCCGACTTCCCTCTGCCCAAGTGTCTGACCACCAGTGCCCAAGTGTCGGACCTCCCCCTGCCCAAGAGTCTGACCTCCCGCTGCCCAAGAGTCTGACCTCCCGCTGCCCAAGAGTCTGACCTCCCTCTGCCCAAGTGCCTGACCTCCCCCTGCCCAAGTGTCTGACCTCCCCCTGCCCAAGTGACTGACCTACTCCTGCCCAAGTGTCTGACCTCCCCCTGCCCAAGTGTCTGACCACCCTCTGCCCAAGTGTCTGACATCCCCCTGCCCAAGTGTCTGACCTGCCCCTGCCCAAGTGACTGACCGCTCCCTGCCCAAGTTTCTGACCTCTCCTGCCCAAGTGCCTGACCTCCTCATGTCCAAGTGCCTGACCTCTCCCTGCCCAAATGTCTAACCTCCCCCTGCCGAAGACTCTGACCACCCCCTGCCCAAATGTCTAACCTCCCCCTGCCGAAGACTCTGACCACCCCCTGCCCAAGTGTCTGACCACCCCCTGCCCAAGTGTCTGACCACCCCCCGCCCAAGTGTCTGACCTCTCCCTGCCAAAGTGTCTGACCTCTCCCTGCCAAAGTGTCTGACCTCCCTCTGCCCAAGTGTCTGACCTCCTCCTGCCCAAGTGTCTGACCTCGTCCTGCCTAAGTGTCTGACCTCCTCCTGTCCAAGTGTCTGACCACCCTCTGCCCAAGTGTCTGACCACATACTGCCCAAGTATCTGACCTCCTCCTGCCCAAGTGTCTGACCTACCCGTGCAAAAACCTCCCCCTGCCCAAGTGACTGACCTCTCCCTGCCCAAGTGTCTGACCTCCTCCTGCCCAAGTGTCTGACCTGCCCCTGCCCAAGTGACTGACCTCTCCCTGCCCAAGTGTCTGACCTCCCCCTGCCCAAGTGTCTGACCTCTCCCTGCCCAAGTGCCTGACCTCCTCATGCCCAAATGTCTGATCTCCTCCTGCCCAAGAGTCTGACCTCACCCTGCCCTAGTGTCTGACCTGCCAATGCCCAAGTGTCTGACCTGCCAATGCCCAAGTCTCTGACCACCCCTGCCCAAGTGTCTGACCTCCTCATGCCCAAGTGTCTGACCACCCCCTGCCCAAGTGTCTTACCTCTTCCTGCCCAAGTGTCTGACCTCCCCCTGCCCAAGTGTCTGACCTCCTCCTGCCCAAGTGTCTGACATCCCCCTGCCCAAGAGTCTGACCTCCCCCTGCCCAAGAGTCTGACCTCCCCCTGCCCAAGTGTCTGACCTTTCCCTGCCCAAGTGTCTGACCTCTCACTGCCCAAGTGCCGGACCTCCCCCTGCCCAAGAGTCCGACTTCCCTCTGCCCAAGTGTCTGACCACCAGTGCCCAAGTGTCGGACCTCCCCCTGCCCAAGAGTCTGACCTCCCCTGCCCAAGAGTCTGACCTCCCGCTGCCCAAGAGTCTGACCTCCCTCTGCCCAAGTGCCTGACATCCCCCTGCCCAAGTGTCTGACCTGCCCCTGCCCAAGTGACTGTCCGCTCCCTGCCCAAGTTTCTGACCTCTCCTGCCCAAGTGCCTGACCTCCTCATGTCCAAGTGCCTGACCTCTCCCTGCCCAAATGTCTAACCTCCCCCTGCCGAAGACTCTGACCACCCCCTGCCCAAGTGTCTGACCACCCCCTGCCCAAGAGTCTGACCTCCCCCTGCCCAAGTGTCTGACCTCCCCCTGCCCAAGTGTCTGACATCCCCCTGCCCAAGAGTCTGACCTCCCCCTGCCCAAGAGTCTGACCTCCCCCTGCCCAAGAGTCTGACCTCCCTCTGCCCAAGTGCCTGACCTCCCCCTGCCCAAGTGTCGGACCTCACCCTGCCCAAGAGTCTGACCTCCCGCTGCCCAAGAGTCTGACCTCCCGCTGCCCAAGAGTCTGACCTCCCCCTGCCCAAGTGCCCGACCACCCCCAGCCCAAGTGTCTGACCTCCCCCTGCCCACGTTTCTGACCTCCTCCTGCCCAAATGTCTAACCTCCCCCTGCCGAAGACTCTGACCACCCCCTGCCCAAGTGTCTGACCAACCCCCGCCCAAGTGTCTGACCTCTCCCTGCCAAAGTGTCTGACCTCTCCCTGCCAAAGTGTCTGACCTCCCTCTGCCCAAGTGTCTGACCTCCTCCTGCCCAAGTGTCTGACCTCGTCCTGCCTAAGTGTCTGACCTCCTCCTGTCCAAGTGTCTGACCACCCTCTGCCCAAGTGTCAGACCACATACTGCCCAAGTATCTGACCTCCTCCTGCCCAAGTGTCTGACCTACCCGTGCAAAAACCTCCCCCTGCCCAAGTGACTGACCTCTCCCTGCCCAAGTGTCTGACCTCCTCCTGCCCAAGTGTCTGACCTGCCCCTGCCCAAGTGACTGACCTCTCCCTGCCCAAGTGTCTGACCTCCCCCTGCCCAAGTGTCTGACCTCTCCCTGCCCAAGTGCCTGACCTCCTCATGCCCAAATGTCTGACCTCCTCCTGCCCAAGAGTCTGACCTCACCCTGCCCTAGTGTCTGACCTGCCAATGCCCAAGTGTCTGACCTGCCAATGCCCAAGTCTCTGACCTCCCCCTGCCCAAGTGTCTGACCTCCTCATGCCCAAGTGTCTGACCACCCCCTGCCCAAGTGTCTGACCTCCTCCTGCCCAAGTGTCTGACCTCCCCCTGCCCAAGTGTCTGACCTCCTCCTGCCCAAGTGTCTGACCTCCCCCTGCCCAAGAGTCTGACCTCCCCCTGCCCAAGAGTCTGACCTCCCCCTGCCCAAGTGTCTGACCTGCCCCTGCCCAAGTGTCTGACCTCTCCCTGCCCAAGTGCCGGACCTCCCCCTGCCCAAGAGTCCGACTTCCCTCTGCCCAAGTGTCTGACCACCAGTGCCCAAGTGTCGGACCTCCCCCTGCCCAAGAGTCTGACCTCCCCCTGCCCAAGAGTCTGACCTCCCGCTGCCCAAGAGTCTGACCTCCCTCTGCCCAAGTGCCTGACCTCCCCCTGCCCAAGTGTCTGACCTCCTCCTGTCCAAGTGTCTGACCTACCCGTGCAAAAACCTCCCCCTGCCCAAGTGACTGACCTCTCCCTGCCCAAGTGTCTGAGCTCCTCCTGCCCAAGTGTCTGACCTGCCCCTGCCCAAGTGACTGACCTCTCCCTGCCCAAGTGTCTGACCTCCCCCTGCCCAAGTGTCTGACCTCTCCCTGCCCAAGTGCCTGACCTCCTCATGCCCAAATGTCTGACCTCCTCCTGCCCAAGAGTCTGACCTCACCCTGCCCTAGTGTCTGACCTGCCAATGCCCAAGTGTCTGACCTGCCAATGCCCAAGTGCCGGACCTCCCCCTGCCCAAGAGTCCGACTTCCCTCTGCCCAAGTGTCTGACCACCAGTGCCCAAGTGTCGGACCTCCCCCTGCCCAAGAGTCTGACCTCCCGCTGCCCAAGAGTCTGACCTCCCGCTGCCCAAGAGTCTGACCTCCCTCTGCCCAAGTGCCTGACCTCCCCCTGCCCAAGTGTCTGACCTCCCCCTGCCCAAGTGACTGACCTACTCCTGCCCAAGTGTCTGACCTCCCCCTGCCCAAGTGTCTGACCACCCTCTGCCCAAGTGTCTGACATCCCCCTGCCCAAGTGTCTGACCTGCCCCTGCCCAAGTGACTGACCGCTCCCTGCCCAAGTTTCTGACCTCTCCTGCCCAAGTGCCTGACCTCCTCATGTCCAAGTGCCTGACCTCTCCCTGCCCAAATGTCTAACCTCCCCCTGCCGAAGACTCTGACCACCCCCTGCCCAAATGTCTAACCTCCCCCTGCCGAAGACTCTGACCACCCCCTGCCCAAGTGTCTGACCACCCCCTGCCCAAGTGTCTGACCACCCCCCGCCCAAGTGTCTGACCTCTCCCTGCCAAAGTGTCTGACCTCCCTCTGCCCAAGTGTCGGACCTCCCCCTGCCCAAGACTCTGACCTCCCCCTGCCCAAGATTCTGACCTCCCGCTGCCCAAGAGTCTGACCTCCCTCTGCCCAAGTGCCTGACCTCCCCCTGCCCAAGTGTCTGACCTCCCCCTGCCCAAGTGACTGACCTACTCCTGCCCAAGTGTCTGACCTCCCCCTGCCCAAGTGTCTGACCACCCTCTGCTCAAGTGTCTGACCTCCCCCTGCCCAAGTGTCTGACTTCCCCTGCCCAAGATCCTGACCTCCCCAGCCCAAGTGTCAGAACTCCCATTGCCCAAGTGTCTGACCTGCCCTGCACAAGTGTCTGACCTCATCCTGCCCAAGTGTCTGACCATTCCCTGCCCAAGTGTCTGACCTCTCCCTGCCCAAGTGTCTGACCTACTACTGCCCAAGTGTCTGACCTCTCCCTGCCCAAGTGACTGACCTCTCCCTCCCAAAGTGTCTGACCTCATCCTTCCCAAGTATCTGACCTCCCTCTGCCCAAGTGTCTGACCACTTGCTGACAAAATTCCTGACCTCCTCCTGCCCAAGTGACTGACCTCTCTCTGCCCAAGTGTCTGACCTCCTCCTGCCCAACTGTCTGACCTCCCCCTGCCCAAGTGTCTGACCTAACCTGCCCAAGTGTCTGACATTTCTCTGCAAAGGTTCCTGACCTCCTCCTGCCCAAGTGTCTGACTAACCCCTGCCCACGTGTCTGAACTCTCCCTGCCCAAGTATCTGACCTCCCGCTGCCCAAGTGTCTGACCTCCTTCTGCCCAAGTGTCTGTCCTCCTCTGTCCAAGTGTCTGACCTCCCCCTACCCAAGTGTCTGACCTCCTCATGCCCAAGTGTCTGACCTCCCCCTTACCAAGTGTCTGACCTCCCCCTGCCCAAGTGTCTGACCTCCCCCTGCCCAAGTGCCTGACCTTTCCCTGCCCAAGTGACTGACCTCACCCTGCCGAAGAGTCTAACGTCCCCCTGCCCAAGTGTCTGACCGGCCCCTGCCCAAGTGTCTGACCTCCCCTGCCCAACTGCCTGAACTCTCCCTGCCCAAGTGCCTGACCTCCTCATGCACAAGAGTCAGACCTGCCCCTGCCCAAGTGTCTGACCTCCCCCTGCCCAAGTGACTGACCTCTCCCTGCCCAAGTGTCTGACCTCCCCCTGCCCAAGTGTCTGACCTCCCCCTGCCCAAGTGTCTGACCTCCCCCTGCCCAAGTTGTCAGACCTCTCCCCGCCCAAGTGTCTGTCATCCTCTGTCCAAGTGTCTGACCTCCCCCTACCCAAGTGTCTGACCTCCTCCTGCCCAAGTGTCTGAATTCCCCCTGCCGAAGAGCCTGACGTCCCCCTGCCCAAGTGTCTGACCGGCCCCTGTCCAAGTGTCTGACCTCCCCCTGCCCAACTGCCTGACCTCTCCCTGCCCAAGTGCCTGACCTCCACCTGCCCAAGAGTCTGACCTCCCCCTGCCCAAGAGTCTGACCTCCCCATGCCCAAATGTCTGACCTCCCCCTGCCCAAGTGTCTGACCACCCCATGCCCAAGTGGCTGACCTCTCCCTGCCCAAGTGTCTGACCTCGTCCTGCCCAAGTGTCTGACCTCCCCCTGCCCAAGTGACTGACCTCACCCTGCCCAAGAGCCTGACCTCCCCCTTACCAAGTGTCTGATCTCCTCCTGCCCACGTGTCTGACCTCTCGCTGCCCAAGTGTCTGACCTGTCCCTGCCCAAGTGTCTGACCACCCCCTGCCCAAGCGACTGATCTCTCCCTGCCCAAGTGTCTGACCTCGTCCTGCCTAAGTGACTTACCTCCCTCTGCCCAAGTGACTGACCTCTCCCTGCCCAAGTGTCTGACCTCCCCCTGCCCAAGTGTCTGACCTACACCTGCCCAAGTGTCTGACCTCCCCCTGCCCAAGTGACTGACCTCCCCCTGCCCAAGTGTCTGACCTCTCCCTGCCCAAGTGTCTCTCCTCCTCCAACCAAGTGTCTGACCTCCCCCTACCCAAGTGTCTGACCTCCTCCTGCCCAAGTGTCTGACCTCTCGCTGCCCAAGTGTCTGACCTCTCTCTGCCCAAGTGTCAGACCACCCCCTGCCCAAGTGACTGACCTCTCCCTGCCCAAGTGTCTGACCTCCCCCTGCCCAAGTGACTGACCTCTCCCTGCCCAAGTGTCTGACCTCGTCCTGCCCAAGTGTCTGACCTCCCCCTGCCCAAGTGACTGACCTCTCCCTGCCGAAGAGTCTGACCAACCCCTTACCAAGTGTCTGACCTCCCCCTGCCCAAGTGTCTGCCCTCCCCCTGCCCAAGTGCCTGACCTTTCCCTGCCGAAGTGATTGACCTCCCCCTGCCGAAGAGCCTGACGTCCCCCAGCCCAAGTGTCTGACCGGCCCCTGCCCAAGTGTCTGACCTCCCCCTGCCCAACTGCCTGACCTCTCCCTGCCCAAGTGCCTGACCTCCCCCTGCCCAAGAGTCAGACCTCCCCCTGCCCAAGAGTCTGACCTCCACCTGCCCAAGAGTCTGACCTCCCCTGCCCAAGAGTCTGACCTCCCCCTGCCCAAGTGTCTGACCTCCCCCTGCCCAAGTGTCTGACCACCCCATGCCCAAGTGACTGACCTCTCACAGCCCAAGTGTCTGACCTCGTCCTGCCCAAGTGTCTGACCTCCCCCTGCCCAAGTGACTGACCTCTCCCTGCCCAAGAGCCTGACCTCCCCCTTACCAAGTGTCTGACCTCCGCCTGCCCAAGTGTCTGACCTCTCGCTGCCCAAGTATCTGACCTCTCCCTGATCAAGTGTCTCTCCTCCTCTGACCAAGTGTATGACCTCCCCCTACCCAAGTGTCTGACCTCCTCCTGCCCAAGTGTCTGACCTCTCCCTGCCCAAGTGTCTGACCTCCCCCTGCCCAAGTGACTGACCTCTCCCTGCCCAAGTGTCTGACCTCGTCCTGCCCAAGTGTCTGACCTCCCCCTGCCCAAGTGACTGACCTCTCCCTGCCCAAGAGTCTGACCAACCCCTTACCAAGTGTCTGACCTCCCCCTGCCCAAGTATCTGCCCTCCCCCTGCCCAAGTGCCTGACCTTTCCCTGCCCAAGTGACTGACCTCCCCCTGCCGAAGAGCCTGACGTCCCCCTGCCCAAGTGTCTGACCGGCCCCTGCCCAAGTGTCTGACCTCCCCCTGCCCAACTGCCTGACCTCTCCCTGCCCAAGTGCCTGACCTCCCCCTGCCCAAGAGTCAGACCTCCCCCTGCCCAAGAGTCTGACCTCCACCTGCCCAAGAGTCTGACCTCCCCTGCCCAAGTGACTGACCTCTCACTGCCCAAGTGTCTGACCTCGTCCTGCCCAAGTGTCTGACCTCCCCCTGCCCAAGTGACTGACCTCTCCCTGCCCAAGAGTCTGACCAACCCCTTACCAAGTGTCTGACCTCCCCCTGCCCAACTGCCTGACCTCTCCCTGCCCAAGTGCCTGACCTCCCCCTGCCCAAGAGTCAGACCTCCCCCTGCCCAAGAGTCTGACCTCCACCTGCCCAAGAGTCTGACCTCCCCTGCCCAAGTGACTGACCTCTCACTGCCCAAGTGTCTGACCTCGTCCGGCCCAAGTGTCTGACCTCCCCCTGCCCAAGTGACTTACCTCTCCCTGCCCAAGAGCCTGACCTCCCCCTTACCAAGTGTCTGACCTCCGCCTGCCCAAGTGTCTGACCTCTCGCTGCCCAAGTGTCTGACCTCTCCCTGCCCAAGTGTCTCTCCTCCTCTGACCAAGTGTCTGACTTCCCCCTACCCAAGTGTCTGACCTCCTCCTGCCCAAGTATCTGACCTCTCGCTGCCCAAGTATCTGACCTCTCCCTGCCCAAGTGTCTGACCACCCCCTGCCCAAGTGACTGATCTCTCCCTGCCCAAGTGTCTCACCTCGTCCTGCCCAAGTGTCTGACCTCACCCTGCCCAAGTGACTGACCTCTCCCTGCCCAAGCGTCTGACCTCCTTCTGCCCAAGTGTCTGACCAACCCATGCCCAAGTGACTGACCTCTCCCTGCCCAAGTGTCTGACCTCTTCCTGCCCAAGTGTCTGATCTCCCCCTGCCCAAGTGACTGACCTCTCCCTGCCCAAGAGTCTGACCTCCCCCTTACCAAGTGTCTGACCTCCCCCTGCCCAAGTGTCTGACCTCCTCATTCCCACGTGTCTGACCTCCCCTTCCCCAAGAGTCTGACCTCCCACTGCCCAAGAGTCCGACGTCCCCCTGCCCAAGTGTCTGACCTCCCCCTGCCCAACTGCCTGACCTCTCCCTGCCCAAGTGCCTGACCTCCCCCTGCCCAAGAGTCAGACCTCCCCCTGCCCAAGAGTCTGACCTCCACCTGCCCAAGAGTCTGACCTCCCCTGCCCAAGTGACTGACCTCTCACTGCCCAAGTGTCTGACCTCGTCCTGCCCAAGTGTCTGACCTCCCCCTGCCCAAGTGACTGACCTCTCCCTGCCCAAGAGTCTGACCAACCCCTTACCAAGTGTCTGACCTCCCCCTGCCCAAGTATCTGCCCTCCCCCTGCCCAAGTGCCTGACCTTTCCCTGCCCAAGTGACTGACCTCCCCCTGCCGAAGAGCCTGACGTCCCCCTGCCCAAGTGTCTGACCTCTCCCTGCCCAAGTGTCTCTCCTCCTCTGACCAAGTGTCTGACTTCCCCCTACCCAAGTGTCTGACCTCCTCCTGCCCAAGTATCTGACCTCTCGCTGCCCAAGTATCTGACCTCTCCCTGCCCAAGTGTCTGACCACCCCCTGCCCAAGTGACTGATCTCTCCCTGCCCAAGTGTCTGACCTCGTCCTGCCCAAGTGTCTAACCTCACCCTGCCCAAGTGACTGACCTCTCCCTGCCCAAGAGTCTGACCTCCCCCTTACCAAGTGTCTGACCTCCCCCTGCCCAAGTGTCTGACCTCACCCTGCCCAAGTGCCTGACCTTTCCCTGCCCAAGTGACTGACCACCACCTGCCGAAGAGCCTGACGTCCCCCTGCCCAAGTGTCTGACCTCCCCCTGCCCAAGTGTCTGACCTCTTCCTGCCCAAGCGTCTGACCTCCTTCTGCCCAAGTGTCTGACCAACCCATGCCCAAGTGACTGACCTCTCCCTGCCCAAGTGTCTGACCTCTTCCTGCCCAAGTGTCTGACCTCCCCCTGCCCAAGTGACTGACCTCTCCCTGCCCAAGAGTCTGACCTCCCCCTTACCAAGTGTCTGACCTCCCCCTGCCCAAGTGTCTGACCTCCTCATTCCCACGTGTCTGACCTCCCCTTCCCCAAGAGTCTGACCTCCCACTGCCCAAGAGTCCGACGTCCCCCTGCCCAAGTGTCTGACCACCCCCTGCCCAAGTGACTGACCACCCCCTGACCAAGTGTCGGACCTGCCCCTGCCCAAGTGCCTGACCTGCCCCTGCCCAAATGACTGACCTGCCCCTGCCCAAGTGACTGACCTCTCCCTGCCCAGGTTTCTGACCTTTCCTACGCAAGTGACTGACCTCCCCCTGCCCAAGTGTCTGACCTCCTTCTGCCCAAATGTCTGACCTGCCTCTGCCCAAGTGTCTGACCTCCTTCTGCCCAAATGTCTGACCTCCCCCTGCCCAAGTGACTGACCTCCCCCTGCCCAAGTGTCTGACCGGCCCCTGCCCAAGTGTCTGACCTCCTCCTGCGCAAGTGACTGACCTCCCCCTGCCCAAGTGTCTGACCTCTCCCTGCCCAAGTGTCTGACCTCCTTCTGCCCAAATGTCTGACCTGCCCCTGCCCAAGTGTCTGACCTCCTTCTGCCCAAGTGTCTGACCACCCCATGCCCAAGTGACTGACCTCTCCCTGCCCAAGTGTCTGACCTCCCCCTGCCCAAGTGACTGACCTCTCCCTGCCCAAGTGTCTGACCTCGCCCTGCCCAAGTGTCTGACCTCCCCCTGCCCAAGTGTCTGACCGGCCCCTGCCCAAGTGTCTGACCTTCCCCTGCCCAACTGCCTGGCCTCTCCCTGCCCAAGTGCCTGACCTCCTCATGCCCAAGAGTCAGACCTCCCCCTGTCCAAGAGGCTGAACTCCCCCTGCCCAAGAGTCTGACCTCCCCCTGCCCAAGAGTCTGACTTCCCCCTACCCAAGTGTCTGACCGGCCCCTGCCCAAGTGTCTGACCTTCCCCTGCCCAACTGCCTGACCTCTCCCTGCCCAAGTGCCTGACCTCCTCATGCCCAAGAGTCAGACCTCCCCCTGTCCAAGAGTCTGACCTCCCCCTGCCCAAGTGTCTGACCGGCCCCTGCCCAAGTGTCTGACCTCCTCCTGCGCAAGTGACTGACCTCCCCCTGCCCATGTGTCTGACCTCTCCCTGCCCAAGTGTCTGACCTCCTTCTGCCCAAATGTCTGACCTGCCCCTGCCCAAGTGTCTGACCTCCTTCTGCCCAAGTGTCTGACCACCCCATGCCCAAGTGACTGACCTCTCCCTGCCCAAGTGTCTGACCTCGTCCTGCCCAAGTGTCTGACCTCCCCCTGCCCAAGTGACTGACCTCGCCCTGCCCAAGAGCCTGACCTCCCCCTTACCAAGTGTCTGACTTCCTCCTGCCTAAATGTCTGACCTTTCCCTGCCCAAGTGACTGACCTCCCCCTGCAGAAGAGCCTGACGTCCCCCTGCCCAAGTGACTGACCTCTCCCTGCCCAAGTGTCTGACCTCGCCCTGCCCAAGTGTCTGACCTCCCCCTGCCCAAGTGTCTGACCGGCCCCTGCCCAAGTGTCTGACCTTCCCCTGCCCAACTGCCTGACCTCTCCCTGCCCAAGTGCCTGACCTCCTCATGCCCAAGAGTCAGACCTCCCCCTGTCCAAGAGTCTGAACTCCCCCTGCCCAAGAGTCTGACCTCCCCCTGCCCAAGAGTCTGACTTCCCCCTGCCCAAGTGTCTGACCACCCACTGCCCAAGTGTCTGACCTGCCCCTGCCCAAGTGTCTGACCTCCCCCTGCCCAAGTGACTGACCTCTCCCTGCCCAAGTCTCTAACCTCCCGCTGCCAAAGTGTCTGACCTCCCCCTGCCCAAGTGTCTGACCTCCCCCTGCCCAAGTGTCTGACCTCCCCCTGCCCAAGTGTCTGACCTCCCCCTGCCCAAGTGACTGACCTCTCCCTGCCCAAGTGTCTGAGCTTCCCCTGCCCAAGTGTTAGACCACCCCCTGCCCAAGTGCCTGACCTCCTCCTGCCCAAGTGTCTGACCTCCCCCTGACAAAATGTCAGATCACCCCCTGCCCAACTGCCTGACCTCCTCCTGCCCAAGTGTCTGACCTCCCCCTGCCCAAGTGTCTGACCTCCCCCTACCCAAGTGTCTGACCTCCCCCTGCCCAAGTGTCTGACCTCCCCCTGCCCAAGTGACTGACCTCTCCCTGCCCAAGTGTCTGACCTCCTCCTGCCCAAGTGTCTGACCTCCCCCTGCCCAAGTGACTGACCTCTCACTGCCCAAGAGTCTGACCTCCCCCTGCCCAAGTGTCTGACCTCCCCCTGCCCAAGTGTCTGACCTCCCCTTGCCCAAGTGCCTGACCTCTGCCTGCCCAAGTGTCTGACCGGCCCCTGTCCAAGTGTCTGACCTCCCCCTGCCCAACTGCCTGACCTCCCCCTGCCCAAGCGTCTGACCTCCCCCTGCCCAAGAGTCTGACCTCCCCCTGCCCAAGAGTCTGACCTCCCCCTGCCCAAGAGTCTGACCTCCCCTGCCCAAGTGTCTGACCACCCCCTGCCCAAGTGTCTGACCTGCCCCTGCCAAAGTGACTGACCTCTCCCTGCCCAAGTGTCTGACCTCGTCCTGTCCAAGTGTCTGACCTCCTCCTGCCCAAGTGTCTGACCGCCCCCTGCCCAAGTTCCTGACCGCACCCTGCCCAGGTTCCTGACCTCTCCCTGCCCTAGTGTCTGACCTCCCCCTGCCCAAGGTCCTGACCGCCCCTGCCCAAGATTCTGACCTCCCCCTGCCCAAGTGTCTGACCTACCCCTGCCCAAGTGTCTGGCATAACCCTGCCCAAGTGTCTGAACTACCCCTACCCAAGTGCCTGACCTCTCCCTGCCCAAGTGCCTGACCTCCCCTTGCCCAAGTGTCTGACCTCCTCCTGCCCAGGAGTGTGACCTCCCCCTGCCCAAGTGTCTGACCTGCTCCTGCCCAAATGTCTAACCTCCCCCTGCCGAAGACTCTGACCACCCCCTGCCCAAGTGTCTGACCAACCCCCGCCCAAGTGTCTGACCTCTCCCTGCCAAAGTGTCTGACCTCTCCCTACCAAAGTGTCTGACCTCCCTCTGCCCAAGTGTCTGACCTCCTCCTGCCCAAGTGTCTGACCTCGTCCTGCCTAAGTGTCTGACCTCCTCCTGTCCAAGTGTCTGACCACCCTCTGCCCAAGTGTCAGACCACATACTGCCCAAGTATCTGACCTCCTCCTGCCCAAGTGTCTGACCTACCCGTGCAAAAACCTCCCCCTGCCCAAGTGACTGACCTCTCCCTGCCCAAGTGTCTGACCTCCTCCTGTCCAAGTGTCTGACCTGCCCCTGCCCAAGTGACTGACCTCTCCCTGCCCAAGTGCCTGACCTCCCCCTGCCCAAGTGTCTGACCTCTCCCTGCCCAAGTGCCTGACCTCCTCATGCCCAAATGTCTGACCTCCTCCTGCCCAAGAGTCTGACCTCACCCTGCCCTAGTGTCTGACCTGCCAATGCCCAAGTGTCTGACCTGCCAATGCCCAAGTCTCTGACCTCCCCCTGCCCAAGTGTCTGACCTCCTCATGCCCAAGTGTCTGACCACCCCCTGCCCAAGTGTCTGACCTCCTCCTGCCCAAGTGTCTGACCTCCCCCTGCCCAAGTGTCTGACCTCCTCCTGCCCAAGTGTCTGACCTCCCCCTGCCCAAGAGTCTGACCTCCCCCTGCCCAAGAGTCTGACCTCCCCCTGCCCAAGTGTCTGACCTTCCCCTGCCCAAGTGTCTGACCTCTCCCTGCCCAAGTGCTGGACCTCCCCCTGCCCAAGAGTCCGACTTCCCTCTGCCCAAGTGTCTGACCACCAGTGCCCAAGTGTCGGACCTCCCCCTGCCCAAGAGTCTGACCTCCCCCTGCCCAAGAGTCTGACCTCCCGCTGCCCAAGAGTCTGAACTCACTCTGCCCAAGTGCCTGACCTCCCCCTGCCCAAGTGTCTGACCTCCCCCTGCCCAAGTGACTGACCTACTCCTGCCCAAGTGTCTGACCTCCCCCTGCCCAAGTGTCTGACCACCCTCTGCCCAAGTGTCTGACATCCCCCTACCCAAGTGTCTGACCTGCCCCTGCCCAAGTGACTGACCGCTCCCTGCCCAAGTTTCTGACCTCTCCTGCCCAAGTGCCTGACCTCCTCATGTCCAAGTGCCTGACCTCTCCCTGCCCAAATGTCTAACCTCCCCCTGCCGAAGACTCTGACCACCCCCTGCCCAAATGTCTAACCTCCCCCTGCCGAAGACTCTGACCACCCCCTGCCCAAGTGTCTGACCACCCCCTGCCCAAGTGTCTGACCACCCCCCGCCCAAGTGTCTGACCTCTCCCTGCCAAAGTGTCTGACCTCTCCCTGCCAAAGTGTCTGACCTCCCTCTGCCCAAGTGTCGGACCTCCCCCTGCCCAAGACTCTGACCTCCCCCTGCCCAAGATTCTGACCTCCCGCTGCCCAAGAGTCTGACCTCCCTCTGCCCAAGTGCCTGACCTCCCCCTGCCCAAGTGTCTGACCTCCCCCTGCCCAAGTGACTGACATACTCCTGCCCAAGTGTCTGACCTCCCCCTGCCCAAGTGTCTGACCACCCTCTGCTCAAGTGTCTGACCTCCCCCTGCCCAAGTGTCTGACTTCCCCTGCCCAAGATCCTGACCTCCCCAGCCCAAGTGTCAGAACTCCCATTGCCCAAGTGTCTGACCTGCCCTGCACAAGTGTCTGACCTCATCCTGCCCAAGTGTCTGACCATTCCCTGCCCAAGTGTCTGACCTCTCCCTGCCCAAGTGTCTGACCTACTACTGCCCAAGTGTCTGACCTCTCCCTGCCCAAGTGACTGACCTCTCCCTCCCAAAGTGTCTGACCTCATCCTTCCCAAGTATCTGACCTCCCTCTGCCCAAGTGTCTGACCACTTGCTGACAAAATTCCTGACCTCCTCCTGCCCAAGTGACTGACCTCTCTCTGCCCAAGTGTCTGACCTCCTCCTGCCCAACTGTCTGACCTCCCCCTGCCCAAGTGTCTGACCTAACCTGCCCAAGTGTCTGACATTTCTCTGCAAAGGTTCCTGACCTCCTCCTGCCCAAGTGTCTGACTAACCCCTGCCCACGTGTCTGAACTCTCCCTGCCCAAGTATCTGACCTCCCGCTGCCCAAGTGTCTGACCTCCTTCTGCCCAAGTGTCTGTCCTCCTCTGTCCAAGTGTCTGACCTCCCCCTACCCAAGTGTCTGACCTCCTCATGCCCAAGTGTCTGACCTCCCGCTGCCCAAGTGTCTGACCTCCCTCTGCCCAAGTGACTGACCTCGCCCTGCCCAAGTGTCTGACCTCCTCCTGCCCAAGTGTCTGACCTCCCCCTGCCCAAGTGACTGACCTCTCCCTGCCCAAGAGTCTGACCTCCCCCTTACCAAGTGTCTGACCTCCCCCTGCCCAAGTGTCTGACCTCCCCCTGCCCAAGTGCCTGACCTTTCCCTGCCCAAGTGACTGACCTCACCCTGCCGAAGAGTCTAACGTCCCCCTGCCCAAGTGTCTGACCGGCCCCTGCCCAAGTGTCTGACCTCCCCTGCCCAACTGCCTGAACTCTCCCTGCCCAAGTGCCTGACCTCCTCATGCCCAAGAGTCAGACCTGCCCCTGCCCAAGTGTCTGACCTCCCCCTGCCCAAGTGACTGACCTCTCCCTGCCCAAGTGTCTGACCTCCCCCTGCCCAAGTGTCTGACCTCCCCCTGCGCAAGTGTCTGACCTCCCCCTGCCCAAGTGTCAGACCTCTCCCCGCCCAAGTGTCTGTCATCCTCTGTCCAAGTGTCTGACCTCCCCCTACCCAAGTGTCTGACCTCCTCCTGCCCAAGTGTCTGAATTCCCCCTGCCGAAGAGCCTGACGTCCCCCTGCCCAAGTGTCTGACCGGCCCCTGTCCAAGTGTCTGACCTCCCCCTGCCCAACTGCCTGACCTCTCCCTGCCCAAGTGCCTGACCTCCACCTGCCCAAGAGTCTGACCTCCCCCTGCCCAAGAGTCTGACCTCCCCATGCCCAAATGTCTGACCTCCCCCTGCCCAAGTGTCTGACCACCCCATGCCCAAGTGGCTGACCTCTCCCTGCCCAAGTGTCTGACCTCGTCCTGCCCAAGTGTCTGACCTCCCCCTGCCCAAGTGACTGACCTCACCCTGCCCAAGAGCCTGACCTCCCCCTTACCAAGTGTCTGATCTCCTCCTGCCCACGTGTCTGACCTCTCGCTGCCCAAGTGTCTGACCTGTCCCTGCCCAAGTGTCTGACCACCCCCTGCCCAAGCGACTGATCTCTCCCTGCCCAAGTGTCTGACCTCGTCCTGCCTAAGTGACTTACCTCCCTCTGCCCAAGTGACTGACCTCTCCCTGCCCAAGTGTCTGACCTCCCCCTGCCCAAGTGTTTGACCTACACCTGCCCAAGTGTCTGACCTCCCCCTGCCCAAGTGACTGACCTCCCCCTGCCCAAGTGTCTGACCTCTCCCTGCCCAAGTGTCTCTCCTCCTCCGACCAAGTGTCTGACCTCCCCCTACCCAAGTGTCTGACCTCCTCCTGCCCAAGTGTCTGACCTCTCGCTGCCCAAGTGTCTGACCTCTCTCTGCCCAAGTGTCAGACCACCCCCTGCCCAAGTGACTGATCTCTCCCTGCCCAAGTGTCTGTCCTCGTCCTGCCCAAGTGTCTGTCCTCGTCCTGCCCAAGTGTCTGACCTCCCCCTGCCCAAGTGTCTGACCTCTCCCTGCCCAAGTGTCTGTCCTCCTCTGTCCAAGTGTCTGACCTCCCCCTACCCAAGTGTCTGACCTCCTCCTGCCCAAGTGTCTGACCTCCCGCTGCCCAAGTGTCTGACCTCTCCCTGCCCAAGTGTCTGACCTCCCCCTGCCCAAGTGACTGACCTCTCCCTGCCCAAGTGTCTGACCTCGTCCTGCCCAAGTGTCTGACCTCCCCCTGCCCAAGTGACTGACCTCTCCCTGCCGAAGAGTCTGACCAACCCCTTACCAAGTGTCTGACCTCCCCCTGCCCAAGTGTTTGCCCTCCCCCTGCCCAAGTGCCTGACCTTTCCCTGCCCAAGTGATTGACCTCCCCCTGCCGAAGAGCCTGACCTCCCCCTGCCCAAGAGTCAGACCTCCCCCTGCCCAAGAGTCTGACCTCCACCTGCCCAAGAGTCTGACCTCCCCTGCCCAAGAGTCTGACCTCCCCCTGCCCAAGTGTCTGACCTCCCCCTGCCCAAGTGTCTGACCACCCCATGCCCAAGTGACTGACCTCTCCCTGCCCAAGTGTCTGACCTCGTCCTGCCCAAGTGTCTGACCTCCCCCTGCCCAAGTGACTGACCTCTCCCTGCCGAAGAGTCTGACCAACCCCTTACCAAGTGTCTGACCTCCCCCTGCCCAAGTGTCTGCCCTCCCCCTGCCCAAGTGCCTGACCTTTCCCTGCCCAAGTGATTGACCTCCCCCTGCCGAAGAGCCTGACGTCCCCCAGCCCAAGTGTCTGACCGGCCCCTGCCCAAGTGTCTGACCTCCCCCTGCCCAACTGCCTGACCTCTCCCTGCCCAAGTGCCTGACCTCCCCCTGCCCAAGAGTCAGACCTCCCCCTGCCCAAGAGTCTGACCTCCACCTGCCCAAGAGTCTGACCTCCCCTGCCCAAGAGTCTGACCTCCCCCTGCCCAAGTGTCTGACCTCCCCCTGCCCAAGTGTCTGACCGGCCCCTGCCCAAGTGTCTGACCTCCCCCTGCCCAACTGCCTGACCTCTCCCTGCCCAAGTGCCTGACCTCCCCCTGCCCAAGAGTCAGACCTCCCCCTGCCCAAGAGTCTGACCTCCACCTGCCCAAGAGTCTGACCTCCCCTGCCCAAGTGACTGACCTCTCACTGCCCAAGTGTCTGACCTCGTCCTGCCCAAGTGTCTGACCTCCCCCTGCCCAAGTGACTGACCTCTCCCTGCCCAAGAGTCTGACCAACCCCTTACCAAGTGTCTGACCGCCCCCTGCCCAAGTATCTGCCCTCCCCCTGCCCAAGTGCCTGACCTTTCCCTGCCCAAGTGACTGACCTCACCCTGCCGAAGAGCCTGACGTCCCCCTGCCCAAGTGTCTGACCGGCCCCTGCCCAAGTGTCTGACCTCCCCCTGCCCAACTGCCTGACCTCTCCCTGCCCAAGTGCCTGACCTCCCCCTGCCCAAGAGTCAGACCTCCCCCTGCCCAAGAGTCTGACCTCCCCCTGCCCAAGAGTCAGACCTCCCCCTGCCCAAGAGTCTGACCTCCACCTGCCCAAGAGTCTGACCTCGTCCGGCCCAAGTGTCTGACCTCCCCCTGCCCAAGTGACTGACCTCTCCCTGCCCAAGAGCCTGACCTCCCCCTTACCAAGTGTCTGACCTCCGCCTGCCCAAGTGTCTGACCTCTCGCTGCCCAAGTGTCTGACCTCTCCCTGCCCAAGTGTCTCTCCTCCTCTGACCAAGTGTCTGACTTCCCCCTACCCAAGTGTCTGACCTCCTCCTGCCCAAGTATCTGACCTCTCGCTGCCCAAGTATCTGACCTCTCCCTGCCCAAGTGTCTGACCACCCCCTGCCCAAGTGACTGATCTCCCCCTTACCAAGTGTCTGACCTCCCCCTGCCCAAGTGTCTGACCTCCCCCTGCCCAAGTGCCTGACCTTTCCCTGCCCAAGTGACTGACCACCACCTGCCGAAGAGCCTGACGTCCCCCTGCCCAAGTGTCTGACCTCCCCCTGCCCAAGTGTCTGACCTCTTCCTGCCCAAGCGTCTGACCTCCTTCTGCCCAAGTGTCTGACCAACCCATGCCCAAGTGACTGACCTCTCCCTGCCCAAGTGTCTGACCTCTTCCTGCCCAAGTGTCTGACCTCCCCCTGCCCAAGTGACTGACCTCTCCCTGCCCAAGAGTCTGACCTCCCCCTTACCAAGTGTCTGACCTCCCCCTGCCCAAGTGTCTGACCTCCTCATTCCCACGTGTCTGACCTCCCCTTCCCCAAGAGTCTGACCTCCCACTGCCCAAGAGTCCGACGTCCCCCTGCCCAAGTGTCTGACCTCCCCCTGCCCAACTGCCTGACCTCTCCCTGCCCAAGTGCCTGACCTCCCCCTGCCCAAGAGTCAGACCTCCCCCTGCCCAAGAGTCTGACCTCCACCTGCCCAAGAGTCTGACCTCCCCTGCCCAAGTGACTGACCTCTCACTGCCCAAGTGTCTGACCTCGTCCTGCCCAAGTGTCTGACCTCCCCCTGCCCAAGTGACTGACCTCTCCCTGCCCAAGAGTCTGACCAACCCCTTACCAAGTGTCTGACCTCCCCCTGCCCAAGTATCTGCCCTCCCCCTGCCCAAGTGCCTGACCTTTCCCTGCCCAAGTGACTGACCTCCAAGTGCCGAAGAGCCTGACGTCCCCCTGCCCAAGTGTCTGACCTCTCCCTGCCCAAGTGTCTCTCCTCCTCTGACCAAGTGTCTGACTTCCCCCTACCCAAGTGTCTGACCTCCTCCTGCCCAAGTATCTGACCTCTCGCTGCCCAAGTATCTGACCTCTCCCTGCCCAAGTGTCTGACCACCCCCTGCCCAAGTGACTGATCTCTCCCTGCCCAAGTGTCTGACCTCGTCCTGCCCAAGTGTCTGACCTCACCCTGCCCAAGTGACTGACCTCTCCCTGCCCAAGAGTCTGACCTCCCCCTTACCAAGTGTCTGACCTCCCCCTGCCCAAGTGTCTGACCTCCCCCTGCCCAAGTGCCTGACCTTTCCCTGCCCAAGTGACTGACCACCACCTGCCGAAGAGCCTGACGTCACCCTGCCCAAGTGTCTGACCTCCCCCTGCCCAAGTGTCTGACCTCTTCCTGCCCAAGCGTCTGACCTCCTTCTGCCCAAGTGTCTGACCAACCCATGCCCAAGTGACTGACCTCTCCCTGCCCAAGTGTCTGACCTCTTCCTGCCCAAGTGTCTGACCTCCCCCTGCCCAAGTGACTGACCTCTCCCTGCCCAAGAGTCTGACCTCCCCCTTACCAAGTGTCTGACCTCCCCCTGCCCAAGTGTCTGACCTCCTCATTCCCACGTGTCTGACCTCCCCTTCCCCAAGAGTCTGACCTCCCACTGCCCAAGAGTCCGACGTCCCCCTGCCCAAGTGTCTGACCACCCCCTGCCCAAGTGACTGACCACCCCCTGACCAAGTGTCGGACCTGCCCCTGCCCAAGTGCCTGACCTGCCCCTGCCCAAATGACTGACCTGCCCCTGCCCAAGTGACTGACCTCTCCCTGCCCAGGTTTCTGACCTTTCCTGCGCAAGTGACTGACCTCCCCCTGCCCAAGTGTCTGACCTACTTCTGCCCAAATGTCTGACCTGCCTCTGCCCAAGTGTCTGACCTCCTTCTGCCCAAATGTCTGACCTCCCCCTGCCCAAGTGACTGACCTCCCCCTGCCCAAGTGTCTGACCGGCCCCTGCCCAAGTGTCTGACCTCCTCCTGCGCAAGTGACTGACCTCCCCCTGCCCAAGTGTCTGACCTCTCCCTGCCCAAGTGTCTGACCTCCTTCTGCCCAAATGTCTGACCTGCCCCTGCCCAAGTGTCTGACCTCCTTCTGCCCAAGTGTCTGACCGCCCCATGCCCAAGTGACTGACCTCTCCCTGCCCAAGTGTCTGACCTCGTCCTGCCCAAGTGTCTGACCTCCCCCTGCCCAAGTGACTGACCTCTCCCTGCCCAAGTGTCTGACCTCGCCCTGCCCAAGTGTCTGACCTCCCCCTGCCCAAGTGTCTGACCGGCCCCTGCCCAAGTGTCTGACCTTCCCCTGCCCAACTGCCTGGCCTCTCCCTGCCCAAGTGCCTGACCTCCTCATGCCCAAGAGTCAGACCTCCCCCTGTCCAAGAGGCTGAACTCCCCCTGCCCAAGAGTCTGACCTCCCCCTGCCCAAGAGTCTGACTTCCCCCTACCCAAGTGTCTGACCGGCCCCTGCCCAAGTGTCTGACCTTCCCCTGCCCAACTGCCTGACCTCTCCCTGCCCAAGTGCCTGACCTCCCATTGCCCAAGAGTCAGACCTCCCCCTGTCCAAGAGTCTGACCTCCCCCTGCCCAAGTGTCTGACCGGCCCCTGCCCAAGTGTCTGACCTCCTCCTGCGCAAGTGACTGACCTCCCCCTGCCCATGTGTCTGACCTCTCCCTGCCCAAGTGTCTGACCTCCTTCTGCCCAAATGTCTGACCTGCCCCTGCCCAAGTGTCTGACCTCCTTCTGCCCAAGTGTCTGACCACCCCATGCCCAAGTGACTGACCTCTCCCTGCCCAAGTGTCTGACCTCGTCCTGCCCAAGTGTCTGACCTCCCCCTGCCCAAGTGACTGACCTCGCCCTGCCCAAGAGCCTGACCTCCCCCTTACCAAGTGTCTGACTTCCTCCTGCCTAAATGTCTGACCTTTCCCTGCCCAAGTGACTGACCTCCCCCTGCAGAAGAGCCTGACGTCCCCCTGCCCAAGTGACTGACCTCTCCCTGCCCAAGTGTCTGACCTCGCCCTGCCCAAGTGTCTGACCTCCCCCTGCCCAAGTGTCTGACCGGCCCCTGCCCAAGTGCCTGACCTTCCCCTGCCCAACTGCCTGACCTCTCCCTGCCCAAGTGCCTGACCTCCTCATGCCCAAGAGTCAGACCTCCCCCTGTCCAAGAGTCTGAACTCCCCCTGCCCAAGAGTCTGACCTCCCCCTGCCCAAGAGTCTGACTTCCCCCTGCCCAAGTGTCTGACCACCCACTGCCCAAGTGTCTGACCTGCCCCTGCCCAAGTGTCTGACCTCCCCCTGCCCAAGTGACTGACCTCTCCCTGCCCAAGTGTCTAACCTCCCGCTGCCAAAGTGTCTGACCTCACCCTGCCCAAGTGTCTGACCTCCCCCTGCCCAAGTGTCTGACCTCCCCCTGCCCAAGTGTCTGACCTCCCCCTGCCCAAGTGACTGACCTCTCCCTGCCCAAGTGTCTGAGCTTCCCCTGCCCAAGTGTTAGACCACCCCCTGCCCAAGTGCCTGACCTCCTCCTGCCCAAGTGTCTGACCTCCCCCTGACAAAATGTCAGACCACCCCCTGCCCAACTGCCTGACCTCCTCCTGCCCAAGTGTCTGACCTCCCCCTACCCAAGTGTCTGACCTCCTTCTGCCCAAGTGTCTGACCACCCCATGCCCAAGTGACTGACCTCTCCCTGCCCAAGTGTCTGACCTCGTCCTGCCCAAGTGTCTGACCTCCCCCTGCCCAAGTGACTGACCTCGCCCTGCCCAAGAGCCTGACCTCCCCCTTACCAAGTGTCTGACTTCCTCCTGCCTAAATGTC
Source organism: Pristiophorus japonicus (assembly GCF_044704955.1). Classification (NCBI taxonomy): domain Eukaryota; kingdom Metazoa; phylum Chordata; class Chondrichthyes; family Pristiophoridae; genus Pristiophorus; species Pristiophorus japonicus. The sequence goes on along the minus strand of NC_091990.1, from coordinate 103,935,582 downwards.
TGACCTTTCCCTGCCCAAGTGACTGACCTCCCCCTGCAGAAGAGCCTGACGTCCCCCTGCCCAAGTGACTGACCTCTCCCTGCCCAAGTGTCTGACCTCGCCCTGCCCAAGTGTCTGACCTCCCCCTGCCCAAGTGTCTGACCGGCCCCTGCCCAAGTGCCTGACCTTCCCCTGCCCAACTGCCTGACCTCTCCCTGCCCAAGTGCCTGACCTCCTCATGCCCAAGAGTCAGACCTCCCCCTGTCCAAGAGTCTGAACTCCCCCTGCCCAAGAGTCTGACCTCCCCCTGCCCAAGAGTCTGACTTCCCCCTGCCCAAGTGTCTGACCACCCACTGCCCAAGTGTCTGACCTGCCCCTGCCCAAGTGTCTGACCTCCCCCTGCCCAAGTGACTGACCTCTCCCTGCCCAAGTGTCTAACCTCCCGCTGCCAAAGTGTCTGACCTCCCCCTGCCCAAGTGTCTGACCTCCCCCTGCCCAAGTGTCTGACCTCCCCCTGCCCAAGTGTCTGACCTCCCCCTGCCCAAGTGACTGACCTCTCCCTGCCCAAGTGTCTGAGCTTCCCCTGCCCAAGTGTTAGACCACCCCCTGCCCAAGTGCCTGACCTCCTCCTGCCCAAGTGTCTGACCTCCCCCTGACAAAATGTCAGACCACCCCCTGCCCAACTGCCTGACCTCCTCCTGCCCAAGTGTCTGACCTCCCCCTGCCCAAGTGTCTGACCTCCCCCTACCCAAGTGTCTGACCTCCCCCTGCCCAAGTGTCTGACCTCCCCCTGCCCAAGTGACTGACCTCTCCCTGCCCAAGTGTCTGACCTCCTCCTGCCCAAGTGTCTGACCTCCCCCTGCCCAAGTGACTGACCTCTCACTGCCCAAGAGTCTGACCTCCCCCTTACCAAGTGTCTGACCTCCCCCTGCCCAAGTGTCTGACCTCCCCTTGCCCAAGTGCCTGACCTCTGCCTGCCCAAGTGTCTGACCGGCCCCTGTCCAAGTGTCTGACCTCCCCCTGCCCAACTGCCTGACCTCCCCCTGCCCAAGAGTCTGACCTCCCCCTGCCCAAGAGTCTGACCTCCCCCTGCCCAAGAGTCTGACCTCCCCCTGCCCAAGAGTCTGACCTCCCCTGCCCAAGTGTCTGACCACCCCCTGCCCAAGTGTCTGACCTGCCCCTGCCCAAGTGTCTGACCTGCCCCTGCCCAAGTGTCTGACCTCTCCCTGCCAAAGTGACTGACCTCTCCCTGCCCAAGTGTCTGACCTCGTCCTGTCCAAGTGTCTGACCTCCTCCTGCCCAAGTGTCTGACCGCCCCCTGCCCAAGTTCCTGACCGCACCCTGCCCAGGTTCCTGACCTCTCCCTGCCCTAGTGTCTGACCTCCCCCTGCCCAAGGTCCTGACCGCCCCTGCCCAAGATTCTGACCTCCCCTGCCCAAGTGTCTGACCTACCCCTGCCCAAGTGTCTGGCATAACCCTGCCCAATTGTCTGAACTACCCCTACCCAAGTGCCTGACCTCTCCCTGCCCAAGTGCCTGACCTCCCCTTGCCCAAGTGTCTGACCTCCTCCTGCCCAGGAGTGTGACCTCCCCCTGCCCAAGTGTCTGACCTGCTCCTGCCCAAATGTCTAACCTCCCCCTGCCGAAGACTCTGACCACCCCCTGCCCAAGTGTCTGACCAACCCCCGCCCAAGTGTCTGACCTCTCCCTGCCAAAGTGTCTGACCTCTCCCTACCAAAGTGTCTGACCTCCCTCTGCCCAAGTGTCTGACCTCCTCCTGCCCAAGTGTCTGACCTCGTCCTGCCTAAGTGTCTGACCTCCTCCTGTCCAAGTGTCTGACCACCCTCTGCCCAAGTGTCAGACCACATACTGCCCAAGTATCTGACCTCCTCCTGCCCAAGTGTCTGACCTACCCGTGCAAAAACCTCCCCCTGCCCAAGTGACTGACCTCTCCCTGCCCAAGTGTCTGACCTCCTCCTGCCCAAGTGTCTGACCTGCCCCTGCCCAAGTGACTGACCTCTCCCTGCCCAAGTGTCTGACCTCCCCCTGCCCAAGTGTCTGACCTCTCCCTGCCCAAGTGCCTGACCTCCTCATGCCCAAATGTCTGACCTCCTCCTGCCCAAGAGTCTGACCTCACCCTGCCCTAGTGTCTGACCTGCCAATGCCCAAGTGTCTGACCTGCCAATGCCCAAGTCTCTGACCTCCCCCTGCCCAAGTGTCTGACCTCCTCATGCCCAAGTGTCTGACCACCCCCTGCCCAAGTGTCTGACCTCCTCCTGCCCAAGTGTCTGACCTCCCCCTGCCCAAGTGTCTGACCTCCTCCTGCCCAAGTGTCTGACCTCCCCCTGCCCAAGAGTCTGACCTCCCCCTGCCCAAGAGTCTGACCTCCCCCTGCCCAAGTGTCTGACCTTCCCCTGCCCAAGTGTCTGACCTCTCCCTGCCCAAGTGCTGGACCTCCCCCTGCCCAAGAGTCCGACTTCCCTCTGCCCAAGTGTCTGACCACCAGTGCCCAAGTGTCGGACCTCCCCCTGCCCAAGAGTCTGACCTCCCCCTGCCCAAGAGTCTGACCTCCCGCTGCCCAAGAGTCTGACCTCCCTCTGCCCAAGTGCCTGACCTCCCCCTGCCCAAGTGTCTGACCTCCCCCTGCCCAAGTGACTGACCTACTCCTGCCCAAGTGTCTGACCTCCCCCTGCCCAAGTGTCTGACCACCCTCTGCCCAAGTGTCTGACATCCCCCTGCCCAAGTGTCTGACCTGCCCCTGCCCAAGTGACTGACCGCTCCCTGCCCAAGTTTCTGACCTCTCCTGCCCAAGTGCCTGACCTCCTCATGTCCAAGTGCCTGACCTCTCCCTGCCCAAATGTCTAACCTCCCCCTGCCGAAGACTCTGACCACCCCCTGCCCAAATGTCTAACCTCCCCCTGCCGAAGACTCTGACCACCCCCTGCCCAAGTGTCTGACCACCCCCTGCCCAAGTGTCTGACCACCCCCCGCCCAAGTGTCTGACCTCTCCCTGCCAAAGTGTCTGACCTCTCCCTGCCAAAGTGTCTGACCTCCCTCTGCCCAAGTGTCGGACCTCCCCCTGCCCAAGACTCTGACCTCCCCCTGCCCAAGATTCTGACCTCCCGCTGCCCAAGAGTCTGACCTCCCTCTGCCCAAGTGCCTGACCTCCCCCTGCCCAAGTGTCTGACCTCCCCCTGCCCAAGTGACTGACCTACTCCTGCCCAAGTGTCTGACCTCCCCCTGCCCAAGTGTCTGACCACCCTCTGCTCAAGTGTCTGACCTCCCCCTGCCCAAGTGTCTGACTTCCCCTGCCCAAGATCCTGACCTCCCCAGCCCAAGTGTCAGAACTCCCATTGCCCAAGTGTCTGACCTGCCCTGCACAAGTGTCTGACCTCATCCTGCCCAAGTGTCTGACCATTCCCTGCCCAAGTGTCTGACCTCTCCCTGCCCAAGTGTCTGACCTACTACTGCCCAAGTGTCTGACCTCTCCCTGCCCAAGTGACTGACCTCTCCCTCCCAAAGTGTCTGACCTCATCCTTCCCAAGTATCTGACCTCCCTCTGCCCAAGTGTCTGACCACTTGCTGACAAAATTCCTGACCTCCTCCTGCCCAAGTGACTGACCTCTCTCTGCCCAAGTGTCTGACCTCCTCCTGCCCAACTGTCTGACCTCCCCCTGCCCAAGTGTCTGACCTAACCTGCCCAAGTGTCTGACATTTCTCTGCAAAGGTTCCTGACCTCCTCCTGCCCAAGTGTCTGACCTCCCCCTGCCCACATGTCTGAACTCTCCCTGCCCAAGTATCTGACCTCCCGCTGCCCAAGTGTCTGACCTCCTTCTGCCCAAGTGTCTGTCCTCCTCTGTCCAAGTGTCTGACCTCCCCCTACCCAAGTGTCTGACCTCCTCATGCCCAAGTGTCTGACCTCCCGCTGCCCAAGTGTCTGACCTCCCTCTGCCCAAGTGACTGACCTCGCCCGGCCCAAGTGTCTGACCTCCTCCTGCCCAAGTGTCTGACCTCCCCCTGCCCAAGTGACTGACCTCTCCCTGCCCAAGAGTCTGACCTCCCCCTTACCAAGTGTCTGACCACCCTCTGCCCAAGTGTCTGACATCCCCCTGCCCAAGTGTCTGACCTGCCCCTGCCCAAGTGACTGACCGCTCCCTGCCCAAGTTTCTGACCTCTCCTGCCCAAGTGCCTGACCTTCTCATGTCCAAGTGCCTGACCTCTCCCTGCCCAAATGTCTAACCTCCCCCTGCCGAAGACTCTGACCACCCCCTGCCCAAATGTCTAACCTCCCCCTGCCGAAGACTCTGACCACCCCCTGCCCAAGTGTCTGACCACCCCCTGCCCAAGTGTCTGACCACCCCCCGCCCAAGTGTCTGACCTCTCCCTGCCAAAGTGTCTGACCTCTCCCTGCCAAAGTGTCTGACCTCCCTCTGCCCAAGTGTCGGACCTCCCCCTGCCCAAGACTCTGACCTCCCCCTGCCCAAGATTCTGACCTCCCGCTGCCCAAGAGTCTGACCTCCCTCTGCCCAAGTGCCTGACCTCCCCCTGCCCAAGTGTCTGACCTCCCCCTGCCCAAGTGACTGACCTACTCCTGCCCAAGTGTCTGACCTCCCCCTGCCCAAGTGTCTGACCACCCTCTGCTCAAGTGTCTGACCTCCCCCTGCCCAAGTGTCTGACTTCCCCTGCCCAAGATCCTGACCTCCCCAGCCCAAGTGTCAGAACTCCCATTGCCCAAGTGTCTGACCTGCCCTGCACAAGTGTCTGACCTCATCCTGCCCAAGTGTCTGACCATTCCCTGCCCAAGTGTCTGACCTCTCCCTGCCCAAGTTTCTGACCTACTACTGCCCAAGTGTCTGACCTCTCCCTGCCCAAGTGACTGACCTCTCCCTCCCAAAGTGTCTGACCTCATCCTTCCCAAGTATCTGACCTCCCTCTGCCCAAGTGTCTGACCACTTGCTGACAAAATTCCTGACCTCCTCCTGCCCAAGTGACTGACCTCTCTCTGCCCAAGTGTCTGACCTCCTCCTGCCCAACTGTCTGACCTCCCCCTGCCCAAGTGTCTGACCTAACCTGCCCAAGTGTCTGACATTTCTCTGCAAAGGTTCCTGACCTCCTCCTGCCCAAGTGTCTGACTAACCCCTGCCCACATGTCTGAACTCTCCCTGCCCAAGTATCTGACCTCCCGCTGCCCAAGTGTCTGACCTCCTTCTGCCCAAGTGTCTGTCCTCCTCTGTCCAAGTGTCTGACCTCCCCCTACCCAAGTGTCTGACCTCCTCATGCCCAAGTGTCTGACCTCCCGCTGCCCAAGTGTCTGACCTCCCTCTGCCCAAGTGACTGACCTCGCCCGGCCCAAGTGTCTGACCTCCTCCTGCCCAAGTGTCTGACCTCCCCCTGCCCAAGTGACTGACCTCTCCCTGCCCAAGAGTCTGACCTCCCCCTTACCAAGTGTCTGACCTCCCCCTGCCCAAGTGTCTGACCTCCCCCTGCCCAAGTGCCTGACCTTTCCCTGCCCAAGTGACTGACCTCACCCTGCCGAAGAGTCTAACGTCCCCCTGCCCAAGTGTCTGACCGGCCCCTGCCCAAGTGTCTGACCTCCCCTGCCCAACAGCCTGAACTCTCCCTGCCCAAGTGCCTGACCTCCTCATGCCCAAGAGTCAGACCTGCCCCTGCCCAAGTGTCTGACATCCCCCTGCCCAAGTGACTGACCTCTCCCTGCCCAAGTGTCTGACCTCCCCCTGCCCAAGTGTCTGACCTCCCCCTGCCCAAGTGTCTGACCTCCTCCTGCCCAAGTGTCTGACCTCCCCCTGCCCAAGTGACTGACCTCCCCCTGCCCAAGTGTCAGACCTCTCCCCGCCCAAGTGTCTGTCATCCTCTGTCCAAGTGTCTGACCTCCCCCTACCCAAGTGTCTGACGTCCCCCTGCCCAAGTGTCTGACCAGCCCCTGTCCAAGTGTCTGACCTCCCCCTGCCCAACTGCCTGACCTCTCCCTGCCCAAGTGCCTGACCTCCAACTGCCCAAGAGTCTGACCTCCCCCTGCCCAAGAGTCTGACCTCCCCATGCCCAAATGTCTGACCTCCCCCTGCCCAAGTGTCTGACCACCCCATGCCCAAGTGGCTGACCTCTCCCTGCCCAAGTGTCTGACCTCGTCCTGCCCAAGTGTCTGACCTCCCCCTGCCCAAGTGACTGACCTCACCCTGCCCAAGAGCCTGACCTCCCCCTTAGCAAGTGTCTGATCTCCTCCTGCCCACGTGTCTGACCTCTCGCTGCCCAAGTGTCTGACCTGTCCCTGCCCAAGTGTCTGACCACCCCCTGCCCAAGCGACTGATCTCTCCCTGCCCAAGTGTCTGACCTCGTCCTGCCTAAGTGACTTACCTCCCTCTGCCCAAGTGACTGACCTCTCCCTGCCCAAGTGTCTGACCTCCCCCTGCCCAAGTGTTTGACCTACACCTGCCCAAGTGTCTGACCTCCCCCTGCCCAAGTGACTGACCTCCCCCTGCCCAAGTGTCTGACCTCTCCCTGCCCAAGTGTCTCTCCTCCTCCGACCAAGTGTCTGACCTCCCCCTACCCAAGTGTCTGACCTCCTCCTGCCCAAGTGTCTGACCTCTCGCTGCCCAAGTGTCTGACCTCTCTCTGCCCAAGTGTCAGACCACCCCCTGCCCAAGTGACTGATCTCTCCCTGCCCAAGTGTCTGTCCTCGTCCTGCCCAAGTGTCTGTCCTCGTCCTGCCCAAGTGTCTGACCTCCCCCTGCCCAAGTGTCTGACCTCTCCCTGCCCAAGTGTCTGTCCTCCTCTGTCCAAGTGTCTGACCTCCCCCTACCCAAGTGTCTGACCTCCTCCTGCCCAAGTGTCTGACCTCCCGCTGCCCAAGTGTCTGACCTCTCCCTGCCCAAGTGTCTGACCTCCCCCTGCCCAAGTGACTGACCTCTCCCTGCCCAAGTGTCTGACCTCGTCCTGCCCAAGTGTCTGACCTCCCCCTGCCCAAGTGACTGACCTCTCCCTGCCGAAGAGTCTGACCAACCCCTTACCAAGTGTCTGACCTCCCCCTGCCCAAGTGTCTGCCCTCCCCCTGCCCAAGTGCCTGACCTTTCCCTGCCCAAGTGATTGACCTCCCCCTGCCGAAGAGCCTGACGTCCCCCAGCCCAAGTGTCTGACCGGCCCCTGCCCAAGTGTCTGACCTCCCCCTGCCCAACTGCCTGACCTCTCCCTGCCCAAGTGCCTGACCTCCCCCTGCCCAAGAGTCAGACCTCCCCCTGCCCAAGAGTCTGACCTCCACCTGCCCAAGAGTCTGACCTCCCCTGCCCAAGAGTCTGACCTCCCCCTGCCCAAGTGTCTGACCTCCCCCTTACCAAGTGTCTGACCACCCCATGCCCAAGTGACTGACCTCTCACAGCCCAAGTGTCTGACCTCGTCCTGCCCAAGTGTCTGACCTCCCCCTGCCCAAGTGACTGACCTCTCCCTGCCCAAGAGCCTGACCTCCCCCTTACCAAGTGTCTGACCTCCGCCTGCCCAAGTGTCTGACCTCTCGCTGCCCAAGTATCTGACCTCTCCCTGCCCAAGTGTCTCTCCTCCTCTGACCAAGTGTATGACCTCCCCCTACCCAAGTGTCTGACCTCCTCCTGCCCAAGTGTCTGACCTCTCCCTGCCCAAGTGTCTGACCTCCCCCTGCCCAAGTGACTGACCTCTCCCTGCCCAAGTGTCTGACCTCGTCCTGCCCAAGTGTCTGACCTCCCCCTGCCCAAGTGACTGACCTCTCCCTGCCCAAGAGTCTGACCAACCCCTTACCAAGTGTCTGACCTCCCCCTGCCCAAGTATCTGCCCTCCCCCTGCCCAAGTGCCTGACCTTTCCCTGCCCAAGTGACTGACCTCCCCCTGCCGAAGAGCCTGACGTCCCCCTGCCCAAGTGTCTGACCGGCCCCTGCCCAAGTGTCTGACCTCCCCCTGCCCAACTGCCTGACGTCTCCCTGCCCAAGTGCCTGACCTTCCCCTGCCCAAGAGTCAGACCTCCCCCTGCCCAAGAGTCTGACCTCCACCTGCCCAAGAGTCTGACCTCCCCTGCCCAAGTGACTGACCTCTCACTGCCCAAGTGTCTGACCTCGTCCTGCCCAAGTGTCTGACCTCCCCCTGCCCAAGTGACTGACCTCTCCCTGCCCAAGAGTCTGACCAACCCCTTACCAAGTGTCTGACCTCCCCCTGCCCAAGTATCTGCCCTCCCCCTGCCCAAGTGCCTGACCTTTCCCTGCCCAAGTGACTGACCTCACCCTGCCAAAGAGCCTGACGTCCCCCTGCCCAAAGTGTCTGACCGGCCCCTGCCCAAGTGTCTGACCTCCCCCTGCCCAACAGCCTGAACTCTCCCTGCCCAAGTGCCTGACCTCCTCATGCCCAAGAGTCAGACCTGCCCCTGCCCAAGTGTCTGACATCCCCCTGCCCAAGTGACTGACCTCTCCCTGCCCAAGTGTCTGACCTCCCCCTGCCCAAGTGTCTGTCCTCCTCTGTCCAAGTGTCTGACCTCCCCCTACCCAAGTGTCTGACCTCCTCATGCCCAAGTGTCTGACCTCCCGCTGCCCAAGTGTCTGACCTCCCTCTGCCCAAGTGACTGACCTCGCCCGGCCCAAGTGTCTGACCTCCTCCTGCCCAAGTGTCTGACCTCCCCCTGCCCAAGTGACTGACCTCTCCCTGCCCAAGAGTCTGACCTCCCCCTTACCAAGTGTCTGACCTCCCCCTGCCCAAGTGTCTGACCTCCCCCTGCCCAAGTGCCTGACCTTTCCCTGCCCAAGTGACTGACCTCACCCTGCCGAAGAGTCTAACGTCCCCCTGCCCAAGTGTCTGACCGGCCCCTGCCCAAGTGACTGACCTCTCCCTGCCCAAGTGTCTAACCTCCCGCTGCCAAAGTGTCTGACCTCCCCCTGCCCAAGAGTCTGACCTCCCCCTGCCCAAGTGTCTGACCTCCCCCTGCCCAAGTGTCTGACCTCCCCCTGCCCAAGTGACTGACCTCTCCCTGCCCAAGTGTCTGAGCTTCCCCTGCCCAAGTGTTAGACCACCTCCTGCCCAAGTGCCTGACCTCCTCCTGCCCAAGTGTCTGACCTCCCCCTGACAAAATGTCAGACCATCCCCTGCCCAACTGCCTGACCTCCTCCTGCCCAAGTGTCTGACCTCCCCCTGCCCAAGTGTCTGACCTCCCCCTACCCAAGTGTCTGACCTCCCCCTGCCCAAGTGTCTGACCTCCCCCTGCCCAAGTGACTGACCTCTCCCTGCCCAAGTGTCTGACCTCCTCCTGCCCAAGTGTCTGACCTCCCCCTGCCCAAGTGACTGACCTCTCACTGCCCAAGAGTCTGACCTCCCCCTGCCCAAGTGTCTGACCTCCCCCTGCCCAAGTGTCTGACCTCCCCTTGCCCAAGTGCCTGACCTCTGCCTGCCCAAGTGTCTGACCGGCCCCTGTCCAAGTGTCTGACCTCCCCCTGCCCAACTGCCTGACCTCCCCCTGCCCAAGAGTCTGACCTCCCCCTGCCCAAGAGTCTGACCTCCCCCTGCCCAAGAGTCTGACCTCCCCCTGCCCAAGAGACTGACCTCCCCTGCCCAAGTGTCTGACCACCCCCTGCCCAAGTGTCTGACCTGCCCCTGCCCAAGTGTCTGACCTGCCCCTGCCCAAGTGTCTGACCTCTCCCTGCCAAAGTGACTGACCTCTCCCTGCCCAAGTGTCTGACCTCGTCCTGTCCAAGTGTCTGACCTCCTCCTGCCCAAGTGTCTGACCGCCCCCTGCCCAAGTTCCTGACCGCACCCTGCCCAGGTTCCTGACCTCTCCCTGCCCTAGTGTCTGACCTCCCCCTGCCCAAGGTCCTGACCGCCCCTGCCCAAGATTCTGACCTCCCCTGCCCAAGTGTCTGACCTACCCCTGCCCAAGTGTCTGGCATAACCCTGCCCAATTGTCTGAACTACCCCTACCCAAGTGCCTGACCTCTCCCTGCCCAAGTGCCTGACCTCCCCTTGCCCAAGTGTCTGACCTCCTCCTGCCCAGGAGTGTGACCTCCCCCTGCCCAAGAGTCTGACCTCCCCCTGCCCAAGAGTCTGACCTCCCCTGCCCAAGTGTCTGACCACCCCCTGCCCAAGTGTCTGACCTGCCCCTGCCAAAGTGACTGACCTCTCCCTGCCCAAGTGTCTGACCTCGTCCTGTCCAAGTGTCTGACCTCCTCCTGCCCAAGTGTCTGACCGCCCCCTGCCCAAGTTCCTGACCGCACCCTGCCCAGGTTCCTGACCTCTCCCTGCCCTAGTGTCTGACCTCCCCCTGCCCAAGGTCCTGACCGCCCCTGCCCAAGATTCTGACCTCCCCCTGCCCAAGTGTCTGACCTACCCCTGCCCAAGTGTCTGGCATAACCCTGCCCAAGTGTCTGAACTACCCCTACCCAAGTGCCTGACCTCTCCCTGCCCAAGTGCCTGACCTCCCCTTGCCCAAGTGTCTGACCTCCTCCTGCCCAGGAGTGTGACCTCCCCCTGCCCAAGTGTCTGACCTGCTCCTGCCCAAATGTCTAACCTCCCCCTGCCGAAGACTCTGACCACCCCCTGCCCAAGTGTCTGACCAACCCCCGCCCAAGTGTCTGACCTCTCCCTGCCAAAGTGTCTGACCTCTCCCTACCAAAGTGTCTGACCTCCCTCTGCCCAAGTGTCTGACCTCCTCCTGCCCAAGTGTCTGACCTCGTCCTGCCTAAGTGTCTGACCTCCTCCTGTCCAAGTGTCTGACCACCCTCTGCCCAAGTGTCAGACCACATACTGCCCAAGTATCTGACCTCCTCCTGCCCAAGTGTCTGACCTACCCGTGCAAAAACCTCCCCCTGCCCAAGTGACTGACCTCTCCCTGCCCAAGTGTCTGACCTCCTCCTGTCCAAGTGTCTGACCTGCCCCTGCCCAAGTGACTGACCTCTCCCTGCCCAAGTGCCTGACCTCCCCCTGCCCAAGTGTCTGACCTCTCCCTGCCCAAGTGCCTGACCTCCTCATGCCCAAATGTCTGACCTCCTCCTGCCCAAGAGTCTGACCTCACCCTGCCCTAGTGTCTGACCTGCCAATGCCCAAGTGTCTGACCTGCCAATGCCCAAGTCTCTGACCTCCCCCTGCCCAAGTGTCTGACCTCCTCATGCCCAAGTGTCTGACCACCCCCTGCCCAAGTGTCTGACCTCCTCCTGCCCAAGTGTCTGACCTCCCCCTGCCCAAGTGTCTGACCTCCTCCTGCCCAAGTGTCTGACCTCCCCCTGCCCAAGAGTCTGACCTCCCCCTGCCCAAGAGTCTGACCTCCCCCTGCCCAAGTGTCTGACCTTCCCCTGCCCAAGTGTCTGACCTCTCCCTGCCCAAGTGCTGGACCTCCCCCTGCCCAAGAGTCCGACTTCCCTCTGCCCAAGTGTCTGACCACCAGTGCCCAAGTGTCGGACCTCCCCCTGCCCAAGAGTCTGACCTCCCCCTGCCCAAGAGTCTGACCTCCCGCTGCCCAAGAGTCTGACCTCCCTCTGCCCAAGTGCCTGACCTCCCCCTGCCCAAGTGTCTGACCTCCCCCTGCCCAAGTGACTGACCTACTCCTGCCCAAGTGTCTGACCTCCCCCTGCCCAAGTGTCTGACCACCCTCTGCCCAAGTGTCTGACATCCCCCTGCCCAAGTGTCTGACCTGCCCCTGCCCAAGTGACTGACCGCTCCCTGCCCAAGTTTCTGACCTCTCCTGCCCAAGTGCCTGACCTCCTCATGTCCAAGTGCCTGACCTCTCCCTGCCCAAATGTCTAACCTCCCCCTGCCGAAGACTCTGACCACCCCCTGCCCAAATGTCTAACCTCCCCCTGCCGAAGACTCTGACCACCCCCTGCCCAAGTGTCTGACCACCCCCTGCCCAAGTGTCTGACCACCCCCCGCCCAAGTGTCTGACCTCTCCCTGCCAAAGTGTCTGACCTCTCCCTGCCAAAGTGTCTGACCTCCCTCTGCCCAAGTGTCGGACCTCCCCCTGCCCAAGACTCTGACCTCCCCCTGCCCAAGATTCTGACCTCCCGCTGCCCAAGAGTCTGACCTCCCTCTGCCCAAGTGCCTGACCTCCCCCTGCCCAAGTGTCTGACCTCCCCCTGCCCAAGTGACTGACCTACTCCTGCCCAAGTGTCTGACCTCCCCCTGCCCAAGTGTCTGACCACCCTCTGCTCAAGTGTCTGACCTCCCCCTGCCCAAGTGTCTGACTTCCCCTGCCCAAGATCCTGACCTCCCCAGCCCAAGTGTCAGAACTCCCATTGCCCAAGTGTCTGACCTGCCCTGCACAAGTGTCTGACCACATCCTGCCCAAGTGTCTGACCATTCCCTGCCCAAGTTTCTGACCTCTCCCTGCCCAAGTGTCTGACCTACTACTGCCCAAGTGTCTGACCTCTCCCTGCCCAAGTGACTGACCTCTCCCTCCCAAAGTGTCTGACCTCATCCTTCCCAAGTATCTGACCTCCCTCTGCCCAAGTGTCTGACCACTTGCTGACAAAATTCCTGACCTCCTCCTGCCCAAGTGACTGACCTCTCTCTGCCCAAGTGTCTGACCTCCTCCTGCCCAACTGTCTGACCTCCCCCTGCCCAAGTGTCTGACCTAACCTGCCCAAGTGTCTGACATTTCTCTGCAAAGGTTCCTGACCTCCTCCTGCCCAAGTGTCTGACCTCCCCCTGCCCACATGTCTGAACTCTCCCTGCCCAAGTATCTGACCTCCCGCTGCCCAAGTGTCTGACCTCCTTCTGCCCAAGTGTCTGTCCTCCTCTGTCCAAGTGTCTGACCTCCCCCTACCCAAGTGTCTGACCTCCTCATGCCCAAGTGTCTGACCTCCCGCTGCCCAAGTGTCTGACCTCCCTCTGCCCAAGTGACTGACCTCGCCCGGCCCAAGTGTCTGACCTCCTCCTGCCCAAGTGTCTGACCTCCCCCTGCCCAAGTGACTGACCTCTCCCTGCCCAAGAGTCTGACCTCCCCCTTACCAAGTGTCTGACCACCCTCTGCCCAAGTGTCTGACATCCCCCTGCCCAAGTGTCTGACCTGCCCCTGCCCAAGTGACTGACCGCTCCCTGCCCAAGTTTCTGACCTCTCCTGCCCAAGTGCCTGACCTTCTCATGTCCAAGTGCCTGACCTCTCCCTGCCCAAATGTCTAACCTCCCCCTGCCGAAGACTCTGACCACCCCCTGCCCAAATGTCTAACCTCCCCCTGCCGAAGACTCTGACCACCCCCTGCCCAAGTGTCTGACCACCCCCTGCCCAAGTGTCTGACCACCCCCCGCCCAAGTGTCTGACCTCTCCCTGCCAAAGTGTCTGACCTCTCCCTGCCAAAGTGTCTGACCTCCCTCTGCCCAAGTGTCGGACCTCCCCCTGCCCAAGACTCTGACCTCCCCCTGCCCAAGATTCTGACCTCCCGCTGCCCAAGAGTCTGACCTCCCTCTGCCCAAGTGCCTGACCTCCCCCTGCCCAAGTGTCTGACCTCCCCCTGCCCAAGTGACTGACCTACTCCTGCCCAAGTGTCTGACCTCCCCCTGCCCAAGTGTCTGACCACCCTCTGCTCAAGTGTCTGACCTCCCCCTGCCCAAGTGTCTGACTTCCCCTGCCCAAGATCCTGACCTCCCCAGCCCAAGTGTCAGAACTCCCATTGCCCAAGTGTCTGACCTGCCCTGCACAAGTGTCTGACCTCATCCTGCCCAAGTGTCTGACCATTCCCTGCCCAAGTGTCTGACCTCTCCCTGCCCAAGTGTCTGACCTACTACTGCCCAAGTGTCTGACCTCTCCCTGCCCAAGTGACTGACCTCTCCCTCCCAAAGTGTCTGACCTCATCCTTCCCAAGTATCTGACCTCCCTCTGCCCAAGTGTCTGACCACTTGCTGACAAAATTCCTGACCTCCTCCTGCCCAAGTGACTGACCTCTCTCTGCCCAAGTGTCTGACCTCCTCCTGCCCAACTGTCTGACCTCCCCCTGCCCAAGTGTCTGACCTAACCTGCCCAAGTGTCTGACATTTCTCTGCAAAGGTTCCTGACCTCCTCCTGCCCAAGTGTCTGACTAACCCCTGCCCACATGTCTGAACTCTCCCTGCCCAAGTATCTGACCTCCCGCTGCCCAAGTGTCTGACCTCCTTCTGCCCAAGTGTCTGTCCTCCTCTGTCCAAGTGTCTGACCTCCCCCTACCCAAGTGTCTGACCTCCTCATGCCCAAGTGTCTGACCTCCCGCTGCCCAAGTGTCTGACCTCCCTCTGCCCAAGTGACTGACCTCGCCCGGCCCAAGTGTCTGACCTCCTCCTGCCCAAGTGTCTGACCTCCCCCTGCCCAAGTGACTGACCTCTCCCTGCCCAAGAGTCTGACCTCCCCCTTACCAAGTGTCTGACCTCCCCCTGCCCAAGTGTCTGACCTCCCCCTGCCCAAGTGCCTGACCTTTCCCTGCCCAAGTGACTGACCTCACCCTGCCGAAGAGTCTAACGTCCCCCTGCCCAAGTGTCTGACCGGCCCCTGCCCAAGTGTCTGACCTCCCCTGCCCAACAGCCTGAACTCTCCCTGCCCAAGTGCCTGACCTCCTCATGCCCAAGAGTCAGACCTGCCCCTGCCCAAGTGTCTGACATCCCCCTGCCCAAGTGACTGACCTCTCCCTGCCCAAGTGTCTGACCTCCCCCTGCCCAAGTGTCTGACCTCCCCCTGCCCAAGTGTCTGACCTCCTCCTGCCCAAGTGTCTGACCTCCCCCTGCCCAAGTGACTGACCTCCCCCTGCCCAAGTGTCAGACCTCTCCCCGCCCAAGTGTCTGTCATCCTCTGTCCAAGTGTCTGACCTCCCCCTACCCAAGTGTCTGACGTCCCCCTGCCCAAGTGTCTGACCGGCCCCTGTCCAAGTGTCTGACCTCCCCCTGCCCAACTGCCTGACCTCTCCCTGCCCAAGTGCCTGACCTCCAACTGCCCAAGAGTCTGACCTCCCCCTGCCCAAGAGTCTGACCTCCCCATGCCCAAATGTCTGACCTCCCCCTGCCCAAGTGTCTGACCACCCCATGCCCAAGTGGCTGACCTCTCCCTGCCCAAGTGTCTGACCTCGTCCTGCCCAAGTGTCTGACCTCCCCCTGCCCAAGTGACTGACCTCACCCTGCCCAAGAGCCTGACCTCCCCCTTAGCAAGTGTCTGATCTCCTCCTGCCCACGTGTCTGACCTCTCGCTGCCCAAGTGTCTGACCTGTCCCTGCCCAAGTGTCTGACCACCCCCTGCCCAAGCGACTGATCTCTCCCTGCCCAAGTGTCTGACCTCGTCCTGCCTAAGTGACTTACCTCCCTCTGCCCAAGTGACTGACCTCTCCCTGCCCAAGTGTCTGACCTCCCCCTGCCCAAGTGTTTGACCTACACCTGCCCAAGTGTCTGACCTCCCCCTGCCCAAGTGACTGACCTCCCCCTGCCCAAGTGTCTGACCTCTCCCTGCCCAAGTGTCTCTCCTCCTCCGACCAAGTGTCTGACCTCCCCCTACCCAAGTGTCTGACCTCCTCCTGCCCAAGTGTCTGACCTCTCGCTGCCCAAGGGTCTGACCTCTCTCTGCCCAAGTGTCAGACCACCCCCTGCCCAAGTGACTGATCTCTCCCTGCCCAAGTGTCTGTCCTCGTCCTGCCCAAGTGTCTGTCCTCGTCCTGCCCAAGTGTCTGACCTCCCCCTGCCCAAGTGTCTGACCTCTCCCTGCCCAAGTGTCTGTCCTCCTCTGTCCAAGTGTCTGACCTCCCCCTACCCAAGTGTCTGACCTCCTCCTGCCCAAGTGTCTGACCTCCCGCTGCCCAAGTGTCTGACCTCTCCCTGCCCAAGTGTCTGACCTCCCCCTGCCCAAGTGACTGACCTCTCCCTGCCCAAGTGTCTGACCTCGTCCTGCCCAAGTGTCTGACCTCCCCCTGCCCAAGTGACTGACCTCTCCCTGCCGAAGAGTCTGACCAACCCCTTACCAAGTGTCTGACCTCCCCCTGCCCAAGTGTCTGCCCTCCCCCTGCCCAAGTGCCTGACCTTTCCCTGCCCAAGTGATTGACCTCCCCCTGCCGAAGAGCCTGACGTCCCCCAGCCCAAGTGTCTGACCGGCCCCTGCCCAAGTGTCTGACCTCCCCCTGCCCAACTGCCTGACCTCTCCCTGCCCAAGTGCCTGACCTCCCCCTGCCCAAGAGTCAGACCTCCCCCTGCCCAAGAGTCTGACCTCCACCTGCCCAAGAGTCTGACCTCCCCTGCCCAAGAGTCTGACCTCCCCCTGCCCAAGTGTCTGACCTCCCCCTTACCAAGTGTCTGACCACCCCATGCCCAAGTGACTGACCTCTCACAGCCCAAGTGTCTGACCTCGTCCTGCCCAAGTGTCTGACCTCCCCCTGCCCAAGTGACTGACCTCTCCCTGCCCAAGAGCCTGACCTCCCCCTTACCAAGTGTCTGACCTCCGCCTGCCCAAGTGTCTGACCTCTCGCTGCCCAAGTATCTGACCTCTCCCTGCCCAAGTGTCTCTCCTCCTCTGACCAAGTGTATGACCTCCCCCTACCCAAGTGTCTGACCTCCTCCTGCCCAAGTGTCTGACCTCTCCCTGCCCAAGTGTCTGACCTCCCCCTGCCCAAGTGACTGACCTCTCCCTGCCCAAGTGTCTGACCTCGTCCTGCCCAAGTGTCTGACCTCCCCCTGCCCAAGTGACTGACCTCTCCCTGCCCAAGAGTCTGACCAACCCCTTACCAAGTGTCTGACCTCCCCCTGCCCAAGTATCTGCCCTCCCCCTGCCCAAGTGCCTGACCTTTCCCTGCCCAAGTGACTGACCTCCCCCTGCCGAAGAGCCTGACGTCCCCCTGCCCAAGTGTCTGACCGGCCCCTGCCCAAGTGTCTGACCTCCCCCTGCCCAACTGCCTGACGTCTCCCTGCCCAAGTGCCTGACCTCCCCCTGCCCAAGAGTCAGACCTCCCCCTGCCCAAGAGTCTGACCTCCACCTGCCCAAGAGTCTGACCTCCCCTGCCCAAGTGACTGACCTCTCACTGCCCAAGTGTCTGACCTCGTCCTGCCCAAGTGTCTGACCTCCCCCTGCCCAAGTGACTGACCTCTCCCTGCCCAAGAGTCTGACCAACCCCTTACCAAGTGTCTGACCTCCCCCTGCCCAAGTATCTGCCCTCCCCCTGCCCAAGTGCCTGACCTTTCCCTGCCCAAGTGACTGACCTCACCCTGCCGAAGAGCCTGACGTCCCCCTGCCCAAAGTGTCTGACCGGCCCCTGCCCAAGTGTCTGACCTCCCCCTGCCCAACTGCCTGACCTCTCCCTGCCCAAGTGCCTGACCTCCCCCTGCCCAAGAGTCAGACCTCCCCCTGCCCAAGAGTCTGACCTCCACCTGCCCAAGAGTCTGACCTCCCCTGCCCAAGTGACTGACCTCTCGCTGCCCAAGTGTCTGACCTGTCCCTGCCCAAGTGTCTGACCACCCCCTGCCCAAGCGACTGATCTCTCCCTGCCCAAGTGTCTGACCTCGTCCTGCCTAAGTGACTTACCTCCCTCTGCCCAAGTGACTGACCTGTCCCTGCCCAAGTGTCTGACCTCCCCCTGCCCAAGTGTTTGACCTACACCTGCCCAAGTGTCTGACCTCCCCCTGCCCAAGTGACTGACCTCCCCCTGCCCAAGTGTCTGACCTCTCCCTGCCCAAGTGTCTCTCCTCCTCCGACCAAGTGTCTGACCTCCCCTACCCAAGTGTCTGACCTCCTCCTGCCCAAGTGTCTGACCTCTCGCTGCCCAAGTGTCTGACCTCTCTCTGCCCAAGTGTCAGACCACCCCGTGCCCAAGTGACTGATCTCTCCCTGCCCAAGTGTCTGTCCTCGTCCTGCCCAAGTGTCTGTCCTCGTCCTGCCCAAGTGTCTGACCTCCCCCTGCCCAAGTGTCTGACCTCTCCCTGCCCAAGTGTCTGTCCTCCTCTGTCCAAGTGTCTGACCTCCCCCTACCCAAGTGTCTGACCTCCTCCTGCCCAAGTGTCTGACCTCCCGCTGCCCAAGTGTCTGACCTCTCCCTGCCCAAGTGTCTGACCTCCCCCTGCCCAAGTGACTGACCTCTCCCTGCCCAAGTGTCTGACCTCGTCCTGCCCAAGTGTCTGACCTCCCCCTGCCCAAGTGACTGACCTCTCCCTGCCGAAGAGTCTGACCAACCCCTTACCAAGTGTCTGACCTCCCCCTGCCCAAGTGTCTGCCCTCCCCCTGCCCAAGTGCCTGACCTTTCCCTGCCCAAGTGATTGACCTCCCCCTGCCGAAGAGCCTGACGTCCCCCAGCCCAAGTGTCTGACCGGCCCCTGCCCAAGTGTCTGACCTCCCCCTGCCCAACTGCCTGACCTCTCCCTGCCCAAGTGCCTGACCTCCCCCTGCCCAAGAGTCAGACCTCCCCCTGCCCAAGAGTCTGACCTCCACCTGCCCAAGAGTCTGACCTCCCCTGCCCAAGAGTCTGACCTCCCCCTGCCCAAGTGTCTGACCTCCCCCTGCCCAAGTGTCTGACCACCCCATGCCCAAGTGACTGACCTCTCACAGCCCAAGTGTCTGACCTCCTCCTGCCCAAGTGTCTGACCTCTCCCTGCCCAAGTGTCTGACCTCCCCCTGCCCAAGTGACTGACCTCTCCCTGCCCAAGTGTCTGACCTCCGCCTGCCCAAGTGTCTGACCTCCCCCTGCCCAAGTGACTGACCTCTCCCTGCCCAAGAGTCTGACCAACCCCTTACCAAGTGTCTGACCTCCCCCTGCCCAAGTATCTGCCCTCCCCCTGCCCAAGTGCCTGACCTTTCCCTGCCCAAGTGACTGACCTCCCCCTGCCGAAGAGCCTGACGTCCCCCTGCCCAAGTGTCTGACCGGCCCCTGCCCAAGTGTCTGACCTCCCCCTGCCCAACTGCCTGACCTCTCCCTGCCCAAGTGCCTGACCTCCCCCTGCCCAAGAGTCAGACCTCCCCCTGCCCAAGAGTCTGACCTCCACCTGCCCAAGAGTCTGACCTCCCCTGCCCAAGTGACTGACCTCTCACTGCCCAAGTGTCTGACCTCATCCTGCCCAAGTGTCTGACCTCCCCCTGCCCAAGTGACTGACCTCTCCCTGCCCAAGAGTCTGACCAACCCCTTACCAAGTGTCTGACCTCCCCCTGCCCAAGTATCTGCCCTCCCCCTGCCCAAGTGCCTGACCTTTCCCTGCCCAAGTGACTGACCTCCCCCTGCCGAAGAGCCTGACGTCCCCCTGCCCAAGTGTCTGACCGGCCCCTGCCCAAGTGTCTGACCTCCCCCTGCCCAAGAGTCTGACCTACACCTGCCCAAGAGTCTGACCTCTGTGGAAATGTATTTTTATCTAAGCTGATACCAAACGGTATTTGTGTGCCTTTTGATTAAAATGGAGTCCTGGCCCTTCTAGAACTTTCTGCATTTTAGCAGCCAGCTTATTTTAAACAGCTAAACCTGCTGTTAGATGGCTGATGGTTATCAGACAGCTAGGAGACAAGTCATGCTGAGACAAGTAACCCCCATGGTGCTCTCCTATTGTCTACACTACAGGAGTTCCATGTCACCCCACCCTTATCTTCTAGCCATTATCTCTTTCCTTTACCTCATCCATTTGAAGCAAACAGGTAAACTGACCAGGAAATTGGATAATCCTGATACAATACAAGACAGGTGATAGCCCATTACCTATGACTCATGGAGTAATGGCCGTTTGGCTTTCTGATAACCCTGACAAAAGGAAATATCTTGACACCATTTCAGTACCAGGATATAGTAATTAACTCTTTATCTGTATTCACTGACTGTGAGACAGAGCAATACACAGGGAGAGGCCAGAACTTGGGTTTTACTGTATAAATATCTTGTGAAGCTGTACCATTGCGGAGGTTTCACTTGGCCCTTGACTGAGTGAAACCTACCCCTTGCGAGCAAGTAAATTTAAAGGGAAACTTCCATCGGAGCTGTAAGTGTCGGAGTCATTCTTTTCTGAGGTCGAGATTTCGACAGTTATTGGAGGTTCCACCGAGATGCATACTCTCTGTTCTGTGAGTAAAACAGATACAGGCATAGTGCCTCTCCAGTGAAAGGCTTCGGTGGCCAAACAAGGTGAGCCTTTGCTCACAAGAGGTTTCTTCACTGTTGAATCGCAGATGTAATCTGTTGTCCACAGCTGAGGTACTGCATCTACAAGACTCGGCATTTAAAAGTTAAAGGTATTTTTTTTATAACCATTTCTTTCTCAGCTCGCCAGCAGAAGAGAACAGGTTCTGGAAAAAATCTCGAGACAGCCCGGGGAAGGTTTCAGTAGGTAAAAGAAAGCGCTAGTCGATCGAAAAGGGTTCCAGGTTCTTATATGATAAGATTTTTATTGTTTTTAATTCGGAAGGGGTTCTTATGTGATAAGACTATTAAAAGAAAAGAAAAAGAAAGCGCTAATAATCGATCGAAGGTTCTTATGTGATAAGATTTTTATTGTTTTTAATTCGGAAGGGGTTCTTATGTGATAAGACTATTAAAAAAAAAGAGCGCAATCGATCAAAGAGTTTGGGTACGGAACCTTAAGTTTTATCAGCTGTTATTAGGATAAGTTAAGGACTCGGTCTGTAGTGGCGTACAACGCAGACTGAGAATTTGTTTAGAGGTTATGATTTGTGTACTCACGGGAATATTGTTTGTTGTCCTTGTATTACTGTTGTGTGCAATACCTTTGTGAGTCATTGCCATTAGAGAAATGGGAAGAGTCACTAGGGAAAATTGTGATTCGAAAAAAAAAACACAAGGATTGATTAAGAAAAGAAACAGTAACTGATTGATCAACTACGATTGGTTCGTGCCAACATATCTCACACACCCAGACTGAGCCCGAATTAAGAGCCTTTTCAGGCCACGTAACGGCCAGGAGAAGTGGGCGTAGAGAACTCGGTTGGCCGAAAGGATTGTGAGATCAGAAACTGTGGGAAAATCTTAATCATCCAGAATGGGTGCCGGAGCAAGTTAAAACACCACAAAAGGCACACCAGCCTATGTCATGCTCCAGAATTGTGGTCAGTCTTCAATTGACCAAAGAAACAAAAACCAGTAAAGTGGACTAAGGGTGAAAACAGGCCATTTCCACCCGATGGTTCATTTAATTTAGAGAGAACAACGTGTCTAGAGGAATGTCTTATAAACAGAGATCCAAAAAAAAAAAGGGAAAGTAATAGAAAAGGCCTGGGTTCCGATTCTTCAAGCCCATGTAAAATTAACAGAGGAAGTAAATCAAATGAAAAAAAAAAGAGAATCTGATAGTGACTTATGAAAAAAAAATGAAGCTAGTAAAAGAAAAAGCTTTATTGAATGGAGAGAGACTTGTGAATGTCTTGTCTTTGAATGAGAGTGCGTGAATGTCTTGTCTTTGAATGAGAGTGCTTCTGTCTTTTTTCCTTGTGTCTGGAAACCTGTTTGGAAAAGTTGTGGAGCTGCCTGTTTGTTTTAGCTCCACCCACTTTTTCAAACAAAGTGAAGTTTTTTAACCCTTCATAGTGTTGTCCTGTATGTGGGAAGTTTAAGACATTTTAAGTTAGAAGCGCAGGTGTGGATTTATTCGGATGAGAGGTTACGGAGCTAGGAAATGCACAAAGAATAGGTTTGTTGAGACATGGTCCCGGTGGTTAAAAGTTGTAATGCCTTTTTTTTTTAAAAAGCCTTTGTGGGTCTCTCGAGGTGCAGGCTGGGGGAGTACACTCTCATTGTCCTTGGTGTAAAATCTTGGTACAAAAGCTTCTAACTCAGTAGGAGGATTTTTTTGGATAAAGAGTGGCAGTACAATAATTGAATTGGGATTTTGAGATATTTCAGGTGATCTCCTTGATCAACATTTTGAGTGTATTGGAAAAATCTTGGGTTTGGAGGCCTTTTAATAAGATTAGAAAACAAGTACTTTACATTCTGTGATCTGTGAATCACTATAAGCATAAATGAGAAGTCCGTGTAACACACAGATTTGTCCAGTTCAGAAGCCCACACAAATGGAGGTTTGTCCATGACCTACGAGCTGTGAATGAATCTACTATATTCTCACAATGCTTAAAGGATGTGGAATGAAGTATCCCGGAATGCTTTCCAGAACCTTAAGCAGTCCCTCACTTCAGCACCAGCCTTGGGATTACCAGATTACACTAAGCTATTCAACTTATTTGTGCATCACAAGTCGGGTTTTGCACAATCTGTTTTGACTCAGTTACATGGGGACAGGCAGCGACCGGTAGCGTATTTCAGTACCCAACTAGACCCAGTGGCACGCGGACTACCAGGATGTCTTCCTTCGTTGGCAGCAGCTTATTATGCTATGCAACAGGCTCAGACAATAACTCTAAATCATCAGACCATTTTATATATCCCACACTCTGTCGAGATTTTACTTACTAAATGTGCCACCCAACACCTAACCTCCGCAAGAACCACCAAATACGAGGTCGAACTGTTATCAAATCCGAACCTTATCATCAAAAGATGTACTACCTTAAATCCAGCCACTCTACTCCCCACGGAAGACGACGGCGAACCCCATTCATGTGAAATGGTAACCGAATTAGTGACTAAACCACGTATCAATCTAACAGATGTACCAATGTGTAACCCTGAGCTAGTGTACTATGTTGACGGATCAGCCTTACGAAATGATAGGGGCCAACCTAGAGCGGCTTATGCAATTGTAACTCAGTTTAATGTTGTCGAAACAGCCTCTCTTCCAGACTCCTTTTCAGCCCAACAAGCCGAATTGTTTGCGTTAACTCGAGCCTGTATTCTGGCTGAAGGACACACAGTTAATATCTACACTGACTCCAGGTATGCTTTTGGGGTATCACATGACTATGGACAAATTTGGAAGATTCGCGGGTACCTGACTTCTTCAGGAACCCCTATCAAAAATGCAGAACAAGTGGAAAATCTCCTGCGAGCCATTCAATGCCCCTTAAAACTTGCCATTATCAAATGCCAAGCACATACAGGCCAGTCGAATGAGGTGGCACTTGGGAATGCCAGAGCTGATAATGCAGCTAAGTCAGCAGCTCTGTCGAAAGGGGGGATGCAGGTGTCATTGTTCCCACTAAGGAAAAATAATTGCTCAGACCCACCACCCACTATTAATGACGTGCTGGCCTTTCAGACACAGGCCAGTACGGAGGAGGTGGTGACCTGGACGAAGGATCAATGTTATAAAAATCCAGAAGGAATATGGGTTCACCATGACGGCCGCGTGGTGGCCCCTAGATCCTTACTTCCATGGATTGCCCGATGTGTTCATACATTCACACATGCAGGCAAAGGGGGATTGGCAGATTATATTTTGGCAACTTGGTATGCACCAGGTATTTCGGCAATTGCAAAACAAATCTGTGAAAATTGTGTTACCTGTCAGACAATGAATCCGGGTAAGACGGAAAAAGTAGAATCTGCCTCCCACCCAAATCCAGTCGGGCCTTTTGTACATTTACAAATGGATTTTATTGAATTACCTATGTGTATGGGATCCAAGTATGTATTAGTTATTGTAGATGTGTTCTCTAGATGGATTGAAGCCTTTCCATGTAAAAAGGCCGATGCCACTACTGTTGCTAAATGTTTGTTAAAAGAAATTGTACCGCGCATCGGAATCCCTGCTAAGCTTTCCAGTGATAACGGGTCACATTTCACGGGAACTGTCATAAGAGAAATGTGTAAAGCTTTACAGATTAATCAACGTTTTCATTGCAGTTATCATCCACAATCAGCTGGACTTGTTGAAAGATATAATGGAATGCTTAAAAATAAGCTGGCAAAACTATGCAATGACACTGGACTGAAATGGACAGAACTGCTGCCCTTAGCTTTGATGGTAATGCGATCTGCAACCAACAGAACAACAGGCTTGTCACCACATGAGATAGTTATGGGACGTCCCCAACGACTACCGTTTACAGCACCATTTACTGCAAAACAGATGGACATCCACAAAATGGAGGAAAATATGTTGAATTATTGTATTGCACTAACCAAATGTATTTCCAGCTTTCATTCACAGGTAAAGGAAGCCCAAGTCAAGCCAGCGGAAGGGAAGTGTCATAACCTGGAGCCAGGGGAATTCGTTTACATCAAGATTTTTAAAAGGAAAAGCAGTCTACAGCCAAGATTCGAAGGACCATACCAGGTCCTGCTGGCGACCAATACTGCAATCAAGGTAAAGGAAAGACCAACATGGATCCACGCATCCCATTGCAAACGGGCACCCGACCAGGAGGAAGGGACGAAGGAATCAGAGGAACAGAAAAAGGAAGACTGAATAAGGAACTGTATGGACTATGGGGACTGATGGTGCTGGGCTTGACAGGGTTTTACTTCGCATTATTGATTACACCAGGGGTACAGACCCACCACCGAAGGGAATTGCACGTAAACGTATTTATGGCACTGAGTCATAGGTATGCTCAAGAAAGAAACTTGTCGAGTTGCTGGATATGTTCCCATGTACCTGTCCACTCCAGGGGGGGTATTCCCCTGAGATCTGTCCCCTTTAACGAATCAGAAATGGGAGAATGGTTGACAGTGCAAAACAGGACAAAACTAACTAAGGGGCCAGAAACAAAGGAGCAAACAGAATGGAGGTCGGCAGGGTATAAACTTACAGCCTTCCAGGGATGGTACCAGCCCAATTATGATAATAACCATCAGCCTCCCTTCCTAAGCATTACTCCCGGAATAAGAAATCCTGAGGGTATAATATGCCTAGTGAGTAATGAGACAAAAGGACCAGAAATGGGACGCAGCAAGTGTTCCCAAATGATTAAATGGCAAGCCACAACTAATCCGACTGAGAGAAAGATAGCAACCGTTGGCTGGACAACGGTCCATAACAAAGCCCCAGGTGAAGGGTGGGAAGGTGAGACCACTCGAGTAGGGACAGTGCGAAAGGACCAGGAGCTGACGTCCTATAATTGCACCTACTTTATTTGTGGCCATAAAGCCTACCCATGGTTACCAGCCAACTGGACAGGGTCCTGTTACTTAGGATATGTGGTACCCCTTATCAGATCAGTAAGGACTCTAAGGGAGGCCTATGGAAGCCACAGATTTAAACGGGATTTGACGTGGCTAAACGGAATATTCAAGGTAATGGTGCCACCCTATGGAATAGCATCGACCGAATGGCAGTTACGGGAACTGGCTAACTTAGTAGAATCAGTAGCCAACGCAACTTCCCAAGCCTTTGAAGGGATAAATGACGAAATGGTAGCTATTCGAACAGTGGCTCTCCAAAATCGTATGGCCTTAGATTATCTCCCAGCCAAGGAGGGAGGGACATGCGCATTAATAGGTGAAGAATGCTGTACATATATCCCAGATAAATCAGAAGATATCGGCAGTCTAGCTGAAAACATCAGGAAAAAGGTAATAAAGTATAAACAGACAGTTGGCCAGGACGGTATCACCTTGTGGGGTTGGGCATCAGGATGGTTGGGAGCCCTGGGGAAATCTGTGGTACAGGGTTTGATCATATTCCTGCTGATAGTCTTCGCCCTGTATCTATTATTTGTCGTCATTAAGTGTTGCTGTGCCAGGGTTGGAGAAACTATGTTACCTACCGAGACCACGGCTAGAGTTATGGTAGCAACAACTGCTGAAGGCTCTTGTGTAGAAATGGAAATGGAGAGACTGTACAAGATCAGAATGGATTGAGTTGTCCTTGTGAAGGACAAAATGGGGGAATGTGGAAATGTATTTTTATCTAAGCTGATACCAAACGGTATTTGTGTGCCTTTTGATTAAAATGGAGTCCTGGCCCTTCCAGAACTTTCTGCATTTTAGCAGCCAGCTTATTATGAACAGCTAAACCTGCTGTTAGATGGCTGATGGTTATCAGACAGCTAGGAGACAAGTCATGCTGAGACAAGTAACCCCCATGGTGCTCTCCTATTGTCTACACTACAGGAGTTCCATGTCACCCCACCCTTATCTTCTAGCCATTATCTCTTTCCTTTACCTCATCCATTTGAAGCAAACAGGTAAACTGACCAGGAAATTGGATAATCCTGATACAATACAAGACAGGTGATAGCCCATTACCTATGACTCATGGAGTAATGGCCGTTTGGCTTTCTGATAACCCTGACAAAAGGAAATATCTTGACACCATTTCAGTACCAGGATATAGTAATTAACTCTTTATCTGTATTCACTGACTGTGAGACAGAGCAATACACAGGGAGAGGCCAGAACTTGGGTTTTACTGTATAAATATCTTGTGAAGCTGTACCATTGCGGAGGTTTCACTTGGCCCTTGACTGAGTGAAACCTACCCCTTGCGAGCAAGTAAATTTAAAGGGAAACTTCCATCGGAGCTGTAAGTGTCGGAGTCATTCTTTTCTGAGGTCGAGATTTCGACACCTCCCCTGCCCAAGTGACTGACCTCTCACTGCCCAAGTGTCTGACCTCGTCCGGCCCAAGTGTCTGACCTCCCCCTACCCAAGTGACTGACCTCTCCCTGCCCAAGAGCCTGACCTCCCCCTTACCAAGTGTCTGACCTCCGCCTGCCCAAGTGTCTGACCTCTCGCTGCCCAAGTGTCTGACCTCTCCCTGCCCAAGTGTCTCTCCTCCTCTGACCAAGTGTCTGACTTCCCCCTACCCAAGTGTCTGACCTCCTCCTGCCCAAGTATCTGACCTCTCGCTGCCCAAGTATCTGACCTCTCCCTGCCCAAGTGTCTGACCACCCCCTGCCCAAGTGACTGATCTCTCCCTGCCCAAGTGTCTGACCTCGTCCTGCCCAAGTGTCTGACCTCACCCTGCCCAAGTGACTGACCTCTCCCTGCCCAAGAGTCTGACCTCCCCCTTACCAAGTGTCTGACCTCCCCCTGCCCAAGTGTCTGACCTCCCCCTGCCCAAGTGCCTGACCTTTCCCTGCCCAAGTGACTGACCACCACCTGCCGAAGAGCCTGACGTCCCCCTGCCCAAGTGTCTGACCTCCCCCTGCCCAAGTGTCTGACCTCTTCCTGCCCAAGCGTCTGACCTCCTTCTGCCCAAGTGTCTGACCAACCCATGCCCAAGTGACTGACCTCTCCCTGCCCAAGTGTCTGACCTCTTCCTGCCCAAGTGTCTGACCTCCCCCTGCCCAAGTGACTGACCTCTCCCTGCCCAAGAGTCTGACCTCCCCCTTACCAAGTGTCTGACCTCCCCCTGCCCAAGTGTCTGACCTCCTCATTCCCACGTGTCTGACCTCCCCTTCCCCAAGAGTCTGACCTCCCACTGCCCAAGAGTCCGACGTCCCCCTGCCCAAGTGTCTGACCACCCCCTGCCCAAGTGACTGACCACCCCCTGACCAAGTGTCGGACCTGCCCCTGCCCAAGTGCCTGACCTGCCCCTGCCCAAATGACTGACCTGCCCCTGCCCAAGTGACTGACCTCTCCCTGCCCAGGTTTCTGACCTTTCCTGCGCAAGTGACTGACCTCCCCCTGCCCAAGTGTCTGACCTCCTTCTGCCCAAATGTCTGACCTGCCTCTGCCCAAGTGTCTGACCTCCTTCTGTCCAAATGTCTGACCTCCCCCTGCCCAAGTGACTGATCTCCCCCTGCCCAAGTGTCTGACCGGCCCCTGCCCAAGTGTCTGACCTCCTCCTGCGCAAGTGACTGACCTCCCCCTGCCCAAGTGTCTGACCTCTCCCTGCCCAAGTGTCTGACCTCCTTCTGCCCAAATGTCTGACCTGCCCCTGCCCAAGTGTCTGACCTCCTTCTGCCCAAGTGTCTGACCACCCCATGCCCAAGTGACTGACCTCTCCCTGCCCAAGTGTCTGACCTCGTCCTGCCCAAGTGTCTGACCTCCTCCTGCCCAAGTGACTGACCTCTCCCTGCCCAAGTGTCTGACCTCGCCCTGCCCAAGTGTCTGACCTCCCCCTGCCCAAGTGTCTGACCGGCCCCTGCCCAAGTGTCTGACCTTCCCCTGCCCAACTGCCTGGCCTCTCCCTGCCCAAGTGCCTGACCTCCTCATGCCCAAGAGTCAGACCTCCCCCTGTCCAAGAGGCTGAACTCCCCCTGCCCAAGAGTCTGACCTCCCCCTGCCCAAGAGTCTGACTTCCCCCTACCCAAGTGTCTGACCGGCCCCTGCCCAAGTGTCTGACCTTCCCCTGCCCAACTGCCTGACCTCTCCCTGCCCAAGTGCCTGACCTCCTCATGCCCAAGAGTCAGACCTCCCCCTGTCCAAGAGTCTGACCTCCCCCTGCCCAAGTGTCTGACCGGCCCCTGCCCAAGTGTCTGACCTCCTCCTGCGCAAGTGACTGACCTCCCCCTGCCCATGTGTCTGACCTCTCCCTGCCCAAGTGTCTGACCTCCTTCTGCCCAAATGTCTGACCTGCCCCTGCCCAAGTGTCTGACCTCCTTCTGCCCAAGTGTCTGACCACCCCATGCCCAAGTGACTGACCTCTCCCTGCCCAAGTGTCTGACCTCGTCCTGCCCAAGTGTCTGACCTCCCCCTGCCCAAGTGACTGACCTCGCCCTGCCCAAGAGCCTGACCTCCCCCTTACCAAGTGTCTGACATCCTCCTGCCTAAATGTCTGACCTTTCCCTGCCCAAGTGACTGACCTCCCCCTGCAGAAGAGCCTGACGTCCCCCTGCCCAAGTGACTGACCTCTCCCTGCCCAAGTGTCTGACCTCGCCCTGCCCAAGTGTCTGACCTCCCCCTGCCCAAGTGTCTGACCGGCCCCTGCCCAAGTGTCTGACCTTCCCCTGCCCAACTGCCTGACCTCTCCCTGCCCAAGTGCCTGACCTCCTCATGCCCAAGAGTCAGACCTCCCCCTGTCCAAGAGTCTGAACTCCCCCTGCCCAAGAGTCTGACCTCCCCCTGCCCAAGAGTCTGACTTCCCCCTGCCCAAGTGTCTGACCACCCACTGCCCAAGTGTCTGACCTGCCCCTGCCCAAGTGTCTGACCTCCCCCTGCCCAAGTGACTGACCTCTCCCTGCCCAAGTCTCTAACCTCCCGCTGCCAAAGTGTCTGACCTCCCCCTGCCCAAGTGTCTGACCTCCCCCTGCCCAAGTGTCTGACCTCCCCCTGCCCAAGTGTCTGACCTCCCCCTGCCCAAGTGACTGACCTCTCCCTGCCCAAGTGTCTGAGCTTCCCCTGCCCAAGTGTTAGACCACCCCCTGCCCAAGTGCCTGACCTCCTCCTGCCCAAGTGTCTGACCTCCCCCTGACAAAATGTCAGACCACCCCCTGCCCAACTGCCTGACCTCCTCCTGCCCAAGTGTCTGACCTCCCCCTGCCCAAGTGTCTGACCTCCCCGTACCCAAGTGTCTGACCTCCCCCTGCCCAAGTGTCTGACCTCCCCCTGCCCAAGTGACTGACCTCTCCCTGCCCAAGTGTCTGACCTCCTCCTGCCCAAGTGTCTGATCACCCCCTGCCCAAGTGACTGACCTCTCACTGCCCAAGAGTCTGACCTCCCCCTGCCCAAGTGTCTGACCTCCCCCTGCCCAAGTGTCTGACCTCCCCTTGCCCAAGTGCCTGACCTCTGCCTGCCCAAGTGTCTGACCGGCCCCTGTCCAAGTGTCTGACCTCCCCCTGCCCAACTGCCTGACCTCCCCCTGCCCAAGAGTCTGACCTCCCCCTGCCCAAGAGTCTGACCTCCCCCTGCCCAAGAGTCTGACCTCCCCCTGCCCAAGAGTCTGACCTCCCCTGCCCAAGTGTCTGACCACCCCCTGCCCAAGTGTCTGACCTGCCCCTGCCCAAGTGTCTGACCTGCCCCTGCCCAAGTGTCTGACCTCTCCCTGCCAAAGTGACTGACCTCTCCCTGCCCAAGTGTCTGACCTCGTCCTGTCCAAGTGTCTGACCTCCTCCTGCCCAAGTGTCTGACCGCCCCCTGCCCAAGTTCCTGACCGCACCCTGCCCAGGTTCCTGACCTCTCCCTGCCCTAGTGTCTGACCTCCCCCTGCCCAAGGTCCTGACCGCCCCTGCCCAAGATTCTGACCTCCCCCTGCCCAAGTGTCTGACCTACCCCTGCCCAAGTGTCTGGCATAACCCTGCCCAATTGTCTGAACTACCCCTACCCAAGTGCCTGACCTCTCCCTGCCCAAGTGCCTGACCTCCCCTTGCCCAAGTGTCTGACCTCCTCCTGCCCAAGAGTGTGACTTCCCCCTGCCCAAGTGTCTGACCTGCTCCTGCCCAAGTGTCTGACCTACCCCTGCCCAAATGCCTGACCTCTCCCTGCCCAAGTGCCTGACCTCCTCCTGCCCAAGTGTCTGACATCCCCCTGCCCAAGAGTCTGACCTCCCCCTGCCCAAGTGCCTGACCTCCCTCTGCCCAAGTGTCTGACCACCCCCTGCCCAAGTGTCTGACCTGTTCCTGCACAAGTGTCTGACCTCCCCCTGCCCAAGTGTCTGACCTCCTCATGCCCAAGTGTCTGACCTCCTCCTGCCCAAGCGTCTGACGTCCTCCTCCCCAAGTGTCTGACCTCCTCATTCCCACGTGTCGACCTCCCCTTCCCCAAGAGTCTGACCTCCCACTGCCCAAGAGTCCGACGTCCCCCTGCCCAAGTGTCTGACCACCCCCTGCCGAAGAGTCTGGCCTCCACCTGCCCAAGTGACTGACCACCCCCTGACCAAGTGTCGGACCTGCCCCTGCCCAAGTGCCTGACCTGCCCTTGCCCAAATGACTGACCTGCCCCTGCCCAAGTGACTGACCTCTCCCTGCCCAGGTTTCTGACCTTTCCTGCGCAAGTGACTGACCTCCCCCTGCCCAAGTGTCTGACCTCCTTCTGCCCAAATGTCTGACCTGCCTCTGCCCAAGTGTCTGACCTCCTTCTGCCCAAATGTCTGACCTCCCCCTGCCCAAGTGACTGACCTCCCCCTGCCCAAGTGTCTGACCGGCCCCTGCCCAAGTGTCTGACCTCCTCCTGCGCAAGTGTCTGACCTCCTTCTGCCCAAATGTCTGACCTGCCCCTGCCCAAGTGTCTGACCTCCTTCTGCCCAAATGTCTGACCTGCCCCTGCCCAAGTGTCTGACCTCATTCTGCCCAAATGTCTGACCTCCCCCTGCCCAAGTGACTGACCTCCCCCTGCCCAAATATCTGACCTGCCCTAGCCCAAGTGTCTGACCTCCTTCTGCCCAAATGTCTGACCTCCCCCTGCCCAAGTGGCTGACCTCCCCCTGCCCAAGTGTCTGACCTCCTCCTGCGCAAGTGACTGACCTCCCGCTGCCCGTGACTGACTTCCCCCTGCACAAGTGTCTGACCTCCTCCTGCCCAAGTGACTGACCTCCCCCTGCCCAAGTGTCTGACCTCCCCCTGCCCAAGTGTCTGACCTCCCCCTACCCAAGTGTCTGACCTCCTCCTGCGCAAGTGACTGACCTCCCCCTGCCCAAGTGTCTGACCACCCCCTGCCCAAGTGACTGACCTCCCCCTGCCCAAGTGTCTGACCTCCTCCTGCCCAAGTGACTGACCTCCCCCTGCCCAAGTGTCTGACCTCCCCCTGCCCAAGTGACTGACCTCCTCCTGCCCAAGTGACTGACCTCCCCCTGCCCAAGTGTCTGACCTCCCCCTGCCCAAATGTCTAACCTCCCCCTGCCCAAGATTCTGACCACCCCCTGTCCAAGTGTCTGACCACCCCCTGCCAAAGACTCTGACCACCCCCTGCCCAAGTGTCTGACCACCCCCCGCCCAAGTGTCTGACCTCTCCCTGCCAAAGTGTCTGACTTCCCTCTGCCCAAGTGTCTGACCTCCTCCTGCCCAAGTGTCTGACCTCCTCCTGCCTCAGTATCTGACCTCCTCCTGTCCAAGTGTCTGACCACCCTCTGCCCAAGTGTCTGACCTCATACTGCCCAAGTATCTGACCTCCTCCTGCCCAAGTGTCTGACCTACCCCTGCACAAACCTCCTCCTGCCCAAGTGTCTGACCTGCCCCTGCCCAAGTGACTGACCTCTCCCTGCCCAAGTGTCTGACCTCCGACTGCCCAAGTGTCTGACCACCCCCTGCCGAAGACTCTGACCACCCTCTGCCCAAGTGTCTAACCACCCCCCGCCCAAGTGTCTGACCTCTCCCTGCCAAAGTGTCTGACCTCTCCCTGCCAAAGTGTCTGACCTCCCTCTTCCCAAGTGTCTGACATCCCCCTGCCCAAGTGTCTGACCACCCCCTGCCCAAGTGTCTGACCTCCCCCTGCCCAAGTGACTGACCACCCCCTGCCCAACTGCCTGACCTCTCCCTGCCCAAGTTCCTGACCTCCCACTGCACAAGTGTCTGACCTGCCCCTGCCCAAGTGTCTGGCCTTTCCCTGCCAAAGTGTCTGACCTCCTCCTGCCGAAGTGTCTCACCTCCTCCTGCCCAAGTGTCTGACCTCTGCCTGCCCAAGTGTCTGACCTCCCACTGCCCAAGTTCCTGACATCCCCCTGCCCAAGAGTCTGACCTCCCCCTGCCCAAGTGACTGACCTCTCCCTGCCCAAGTGTCTGTCCTCCTCCTGCCCAAATGTCTGACCTGCCCCTGCACAAGTGACTGACCTCTCCCTGCTCAAGTGTCTGACCTCCCCCTGCCCAAGTGTCTGACCTCCGCCTGCCCAAGTGTCTGACCTCCTGCTGCCCAAGTTCCTGACATCCCCCGGCCCAAGAGTCTGACCTCCCCCTGCCCAAGTGTCTGACCACCCCCTGCCCAAGTGTCTGACCTCCCCCTGCCCAAGTGACTGACCACCCCCTGCCCAACTGCCTGACCTCTCCCTGCCCAAGTTCCTGACCTCCCACTGCCCAAGTGTCTGACCTGCCCCTGCCCAAGACTCTGACCACCCCCTGTCCAAGTGTCTGACCACCCCCTGCCGAAGACTCTGACCACCCCCTGCCCAAGTGTCTGACCACCCCCCGCCCAAGTGTCTGACCTCTCCCTGCCAAAGTGTCTGACCTCTCCCTGCCAAAGTGTCTGACCTCTCCCTGCCCAAGTGTCTGACTTCCTCCTGCCCAAGTGTCTGACCTGCCCTTGCCCAAGTGACTGACCTCCTCCTGCCCAAGTGTCTGACCTACCCCTGCACAAACCTCCTCCTGCCCAAGTATCTGACCTGCCCCTGCCCAAGTGACTTACCTCTCCCTGCCCAAGTGTCTGACCTCCTCCTGCCCAAGTGTCTGACCTGCCCCTGCCCAAGTGACTGACCTCTCCCTGCCCAAGTGTCTGACCTCCCCCTGCCCAAGTGTCTGACCACCCCCTGCCCAAGTGTCTGACCTCCCCCTGCCCAAGTGACTGACCACCCCCTGCCCAACTGCCTGACCTCTCCCTGCCCAAGTTCCTGACCTCCTACTGCCCAAGTATCTGACCTGCCCCTGCCCAACACTCTGACCAACCCCTGTCCAAGTGTCTGACCACCCCCTGCCGAAGACTCTGACCACCCCCTGCCCAAGTGTCTGACCACCCCCCGCCCAAGTGTCTGACCTCTCCCTGCCAAAGTGTCTGACCTCTCCCTGCCCAAGTGTCTGACCGGCCCCTGCCCAAGTGACTGACCTCTCCCTGCCCAAGTGTCTGACCTCACTCTGCCCAAGTGTCTGACCACTGCCTGCCCAAGTGTCTGACCTCCCGCTGCCCAAGTTCCTGACATCCCCCTGCCCAAGAGTCTGACATCCTCCTGTCCAAGTGTCTGACCACCCTCTGCCCAAGTGTCTGACCTCATACTGCCCAAGTGTCTGACCTCCTCCTGCCCAAGTGTCTGACCTCCTCCTGCCGAAGACTCTGACCACCCTCTGCCCAAGTGTCTGACCTTCTCCTGCCTAAGTGTCTGACCTCCTCCTGCCCAAGCGTCTGACCTCCGCCTGCCCAAGTGTCTGAACTCCCGCTGCCCAAGTTCCTGACATCTCCCTGCCCAAGAGTCTGACCTCCCCCTGCCCAAGTGACTGACCTCTCCCTGCCCAAGTGACTGACCTCTCCCTGCCAAAGTGTCTGGCCTCTCCCTGCGAAAGTGTCTGACCTCTCCCTGCCAAAGTGTCTGACCTCCCTCTTCCCAAGTGTCTGACATCCCCCTGCCCAAGTGTCTGACCACCCCCTGCCCAAGTGTCTGACCTCCCCCTGCCCAAGTGACTGACCACCCCCTGCCCAACTGCCTGACCTCTCCCTGCCCAATTTCCTGACCTCCCACTGCCCAAGTGTCTGACCTGCCCCTGCCCAAGTGTCTGGCCTTTCCCTGCCAAAGTGTCTGACCACCCCCTGCCCAAGTTCCTGACATCCCCCTGCCCAAGAGTCTGACC
Organism: Pristiophorus japonicus; assembly: GCF_044704955.1. Classification (NCBI taxonomy): domain Eukaryota; kingdom Metazoa; phylum Chordata; class Chondrichthyes; family Pristiophoridae; genus Pristiophorus; species Pristiophorus japonicus. The sequence continues at coordinate 103,901,473 of NC_091990.1, read as the reverse complement.
TCCCCCTGCCCAAGTGTCTGACCTCCCCCTGCCCAAGTGACTGGCCACCCCCTGCCAAACTGCCTGACCTCTCCCTGCCCAAGTTCCTGACCTCCCACTGCCCAAGTGTCTGACCTGCCCCTGCCCAAGTGTCTGGCCTATCCCTGCCAAAGTGTCTGACCACCCCCTGCCCAAGTGTCTGACCTCCCCCTGCCCAAATGTCTAACCTCCCCCTGCCCAAGATTCTGACCACCTCCTGTCCAAGTGTCTGACCACCCCCTGCTGAAGACTCTGACCACCCTCTGCCCAAGTGTCTGACCTCTCCCTGCCAAAGTGTCTGACCTCTCCCTGCCAAAGTGTCTGACCTCTCCCTGCCCAAGTGTCTGACCTCCTCCTGCCCAAGTGTCTGACCTCCTCCTGCCTAAGTGTCTGACATCCTCCTGTCCAAGTGTCTGACCACCCTCTGCCCAAGTGTCTGACCTCATACTGCCCAAGTATCTGACCTCCTCCTGCCCAAGTGTCTGACCTACCCCTGCACAAGTGTCTGACGTCCTCCTGCCCAAGTGTCTGACCTCCTCATTCCCACGTGTCTGACCTCCACTTCCCCAAGAGTCTGACCTCCCACTGCCCAAGAGTCCGACGTCCCCCTGCCCAAGTGTCTGACCTCCCCCTGCCCAAATGTCTGACCACCCCCTGCCCAAGTGTCTGACCTCCCCCTGCCCAAATGTCTGACCACCCCCTGCCCAAGTGTCTGACATACCCCTGCCCAAGAGTCTGACCACCCCCTGCTCAAGTGTCTGACCACCCCCTGCCCAAGTGTCTGACCTCCCCCTGCCGAAGACTCTGATCACCCCCTGCCCAAGTGTCTGACCACCCCCTGCCCAAGTGTCTGACCTCCCTCTGCCCAAGTGTCTGACCTCCTCCTGCCCAAGTGTCTGACCTCCTCCTGCCTAACTGTTTGACCTCCTCCTGCCCAAGTGTCTGACCTCCGCCTGCCCAAGTGTCTGACCTCCCGCTGCCCAAGTTCCTGACATCCCCCTGCCCAAGAGTCTTACTTCCCCCTGCCCAAGTGACTGACCTCTCCCTGCCCAAATGACTGACCTCTCCCTGCCAAAGTGTCTGGCCTCTCCCTGCCAAAGTGTCTGACCTCTCCCTGCCAAAGTGTCTGACCTCCCTCTTCCCAAGTGTCTGACATCCCCCTGCCCAAGTGTCTGACCACCCCCTGCCCAAGTTTCTGACCACCCCCTGCCCAAGTGTCTGACCTCCCCCTGCCCAAGTGACTGACCACCCCCTGCCCAACTGCCTGACCTCTCCCTGCCCAAGTTCCTGACCTCCCACTGCCCAAGTGTCTGACCTGCCCCTGCCCAAGTGTCTGACCTCTCCCTGCCAAAGTGTCTGACCACCCTCTGCCCGTGTCTGACCACCCCCCGCCCAAGTGTCTGACCTCTCCCTGCCAAAGTGTCTGACCTCTCCCTGCCAAAGTGTCTGACCTCCCTCTTCCCAAGTGTCTGACCTCCTCCTGCCCAAGTGTCTGACCTCCTCCTGCCAAAGTGTCTGACCTCCCTCTTCCCAAGTGTCTGACATCCCCCTGCCCAAGTGTCTGACCACCCCCTGCCCAAGTGTCTGACCTCCCCCTGCCCAAGTGACTGACCACCCCCTGCCGAAGACTCTGACCACCCTCTGCCCAAGTGTCTGACCTCCTCCTGCCTAAGTGTCTGACCTCCTCCTGCCCAAGTGTCTGACCTCCCCCTGCCCAAGTGACTGACCACCCCCTGCCCAACTGCCTGACCTCTCCCTGCCCAAGTTCCTGACCTCCCACTGCCCAAGTGTCTGACCTGCCCCTGCCCAAGTGTCTGACCTCTCCCTGCCAAAGTGTCTGACCACCCCCTGCCCAAGTGTCTGACCTCGCCCTGCCCAAATGTCTAATCTCCCCCTGCCGAAGACTCTGACCACCCTCTGCCCGTGTCTGACCACCCCCCGCCCAAGTGTCTGACCTCTCCCTGCCAAAGTGTCTGACCTCTCCCTGCCAAAGTGTCTGACCTCCCTCTTCCCAAGTGTCTGACCTCCTCCTGCCCAAGTGTCTGACCTCCTCCTGCCAAAGTGTCTGACCTCCCTCTTCCCAAGTGTCTGACATCCCCCTGCCCAAGTGTCTGACCACCCCCTGCCCAAGTGTCTGACCTCCCCCTGCCCAAGTGACTGACCACCCCCTGCCGAAGACTCTGACCACCCTCTGCCCAAGTGTCTGACCTCCTCCTGCCTAAGTGTCTGACCTCCTCCTGCCCAAGTGTCTGACCTCCGCCTGCCCAAGTGTCTGACCTCCCACTGCCCAAGTTCCTGACATCTCCCTGCCCAAGAGTCTGACATCCCCCTGCCCAAGTGACTGACCTCTCCCTGCCCAAGTGACTGACCTCTCCCTGCCAAAGTGTCTGGCCGCTCCCTGCCAAAGTGTCTGACCTCCCTCTTCCCACGTGTCTGACATCCCCCTGCCCAAGTGTCTGACCACCCTCTGCCCAAGTGTCTGACCTCCCCCTGCCCAAGTGACTGACCACCCCCTGCCCAACTGCCTGACCTCTCCCTGCCCAATTTCCTGACCTCCCACTGCCCAAGTGTCTGACCTGCCCCTGCCCAAGTGTCTGGCCTCTCCCTGCCAAAGTGTCTGACCACCCCCTGCCCAAGTTCCTGACATCCCCCTGCTCAAGAGTCTGACCTCCCCCTGCCCAAGTGTCTGACCTCCCCCTGTCCAAGTGACTGACCACCCCCTGCCCAACTGCCTGACCTCTCCCTGCCCAAGTTCCTGACCTCCCACTGCCCAAGTGTCTGACCTGCCCCTGCCCAAGTGTCTGGCCTCTCCCTGCCAAAGTGTCTGACCACCCCCTGCCCAAGTTCCTGACATCCCCCTGCCCAAGAGTCTGACCACCCCCTGCCCAAGTGTCTGACCTCCCCCTGCCCAAGTGACTGACCACCCCCTGCCCAACTGCCTGACCTCTCCCTGCCCAAGTTCCTGACCTCCCACTGCCCAAGTGTCTGACCTGCCCCTGCCCAAGTGTCTGGCCTCTCCCTGCCAAAGTGTCTGACCACCCCCTGCCCAAGTGTCTGACCTCCCCCTGCCCAAATGTCTAACCTCCCCCTGCCCAAGATTCTGACCACCTCCTGTCCAAGTGCCTGACCACCCCCTGCTGAAGACTCTGACCACCCTCTGCCCAAGTGTCTGACCTGTCCCTGCCAAAGTGTCTGACCTCTCCCTGCCCAAGTATCTGACCTCCTCCTGCCTAAGTGTCTGACATCCTCCTGTCCAAGTATCTGACCATCCTCTGCCCAAGTGTCTGACCTCATACTGCCCAAGTATCTGACCTCCTCCTGCCCAAGTGTCTGACCTACCCCTGCACAAGTGTCTGACGTCCTCCTGCCCAAGTGTCTGACCTCCTCATTCCCACGTGTCTGACCTCCCCTTCCCCAAGAGTCTGACCTCCCACTGCCCAAGAGTCCGACGTCCCCCTGCCCAAGTGTCTGACCTCCCCCTGCCCAAATGTCTGACCACCCCCTGCCCAAGTGTCTGACCTCCCCCTGCCCAAATGTCTGACCACCCCCTGCCCAAGTGTCTGACATACCCCTGCCCAAGAGTCTGACCACCCCCTGCCCAAGTGTCTGACCACCCCCTGCCCAAGTGTCTGACCTCCCCCTGCCCAAGTGACTGACCACCCCCTGCCCAACTGCCTGACCTCTCCCTGCCCAAGTTCCTGACCTCCCACTGCCCAAGTGTCTGAGATGCCCCTGCCCAAGTGTCTGACCTCCCCCTGTCCAAGTGTCTGACCACACCCTGCCGAAGACTCTGACCATCCCCTGCCCAAGTGTCTGACCACTCCCCGCCCAAGTGTCTGACCTCCCTCTGCCCAAGTGTCTGACCTCCTCCTGCCCAAGTGTCTTACCTCCTCCTGCCTAAGTGTCTGACCTCCTCCTGCCCAAGTGTCTGACCTCCGCCTGCCCAAGTGTCTGACCTCCCACTGCCCAAGTTCCTGACATTCCCCTGCCCAAGAGTCTGACCTACCCCTGCCCAAGTGACTGACCTCTCCCTGCCCAAGTGTCTGTCCTCCTCCTGCCCAAATGTCTGACCTGCCCCTGCCCAAGTGACTGACCTCTCCCTGCCCAAGTGTCTGACCTCCCCCTGTCCAAGTGTCTGACCTCCGCCTGCCCAAGTGTCTGACCTCCTGCTGCCCAAGTTCCTGACATCCCCCGGCCCAAGAGTCTGACCTCCCCCTGCCCAAGTGTCTGACCACCCCCTGCCCAAGTGTCTGACCTCCCCCTGCCCGGGTGACTGACCACCCCCTGCTCAACTGCCTGACCTCTCCCTGCCCAAGTTCCTGACCTCCCACTGCCCAAGTGTCTGACCTGCCCCTGCCCAAGACTCTGACCACCCCCTGCCCAAGTGTCTGACCACCCCCCGCCCAAGTGTCTGACCTCACCCTGCCAAAGTGTCTGACCTCTCCCTGCCAAAGTGTCTGACCTCTCCCTGCCCAAGTGTCTGATGTCCTCCTGCCCAAGTGTCTGACCTGCCCCTGCCCAAGTGACTGACCTCTCCCTGCCCAAGTGTCTGACCTCCCCCTGCCCAAGTGTCTGACCACTGCCTGCCCAAGTGTCTGACCTCCCGCTGCCCAAGTTCCTGACATCCCCCTGCCCAAGAGTCTGACATCCTCCTGTCCAAGTGTCTGACCACCCTCTGCCCAAGTGTCTGACCTCATACTGCCCAAGTATCTGACCTCCTCCTGCCCAAGTGTCTGACCTACCCCTGCACAAACCTCCTCCTGCCCAAGTGTCTGACCTGCCCCTGCCCAAGTGACTGACATCTCCCTGCCCAAGTGTCTGACCTCCTCCTGCCCAAGTGTCTGACCTGCCCCTGCCCAAGTGACTGACCTCTCCCTGCCCAAGTGTCTGACCTCCCCCTGCCCAAGTGTCTGACCACCCACTGCCCAAGTGTCTGACCTGCCCCTGCCCAAGACTCTGACCACCCCCTGTCCAAGTGTCTGACCACCCCCTGCCGAAGACTCTGACCATCCCCTGCCCAAGTGTCTGACCACCCCCCGCCCAAGTGTCTGACCTCACCCTGCCAAAGTGTCTGACCTCTCCCTGCCAAAGTGTCTGACCTCTCCCTGCCCAAGTGTCTGACTTCCTCCTGCCCAAGTGCCTGACCTGCCCCTGCCCAAGTGACTGACCTCTCCCTGCCCAAGTGTCTGAGCTCCCCCTGCCCAAGTGTCTGACCACTGCATGCCCAAGTGTCTCACCTCACTCTTCCCAAGTGTCTGACATCCCCCTGCCCAAGAGTCTGACCACCCCCTGCCCAAGTGACTGACCACCCCCTGCCCAAGTGACTGACCACCCCCTGCCCAACTGCCTGACCTCTCCCTGCCCAAGTTCCTGACCTCCCACTGCCCAAGTGTCTGAGATGCCCCTGCCCAAGTGTCTGACCTCCCCCTGTCCAAGTGTCTGACCACCCCCTGCCGAAGACTCTGACCACCCCCTGCCCAAGTGTCTGACCACCACCCGCCCAAGTGTCTGACCTCCCTCTACCCAAGTGTCTGACCTCCTCCTGCCCAAGTGTCTGACCTCCTCCTGCCCAAGTGTCTGACCTCCCGCTGCCCAAGTTCCTGACATCACCTGCCCAAGAGTCTGACCTCCCCCTGCCCAAGTGACTGACCTCTCCCTGCCCAAGTGTCTGTCCTCCTCCTGCCCAAATGTCTGACCTGCCCCTGCCCAAGTGACTGACCTCTCCCTGCCCAAGTGACTGACCTCCCCATGCCCAAGTGTCTGACCTCCGCCTGCCCAAGTGACTGACCTCCTGCTGCCCAAGTTCCTGACATCCCCCGGCCCAAGAGTCTGACCTCCCCCTGCCCAAGTGTCTGACCACCCCCTGCCCAAGTGTCTGACCTCCCCCTGCCCAAGTGACTGACCACCCCCTGCCCAACTGCCTGACCTCTCCCTGCCCAGGTTCCTGACCTCTCACTGCCCAAGTGTCTGACCTCCCCCTGCCCAAGCCTCTGACCACCCCCTGTCCAAGTGTCTGACCACCCCCTCCCGAAGACTCTGACCACCCCCTGCCCAAGTGTCTGACCACCCCCCGCCCAAGTGTCTGACCTCTCCCTGCCCAAGTGTCTGACCTCCTCCTGCCCAAGTGACTGACCTCCTCCTGCCCAAGTGTCTGACCACCCCCAGTCCAAGTGACTGACCTCTCCCTGCCAAAGTGTCTGACCTCCCCTGCCCGTGTCTGACCTTTCCCTGCCCAATTGTCTGACCTCCCCCTGCCCAAGTGTCTGACCTCCCCCTGCCCAAGTGTCTGACCTCCCCCTGCCCAAGTGTCTGATCTCTCCCTGCCCAAGTTCCTGACCTCCCCGCTGCCCAAGTGTCAGAACTCCCCATGCCCAAGTTGCTGACCTCCTCCCGCCCGAGTGTCTGACCTCCCCCCTACCCAAGTATCAGAACTCCCATTGCCCAAGTGTCTGATCTGCCCTGCCGAAGTTCCTGACCTCCCCTTGCCCAAGTGTCTGACCTCCTCCTGCCCATGTGTCAGACCAGCCCCTGCCCAAAAATCTGACATCCCCATGCCCAACTGTCTGACCTTTCCCTGCCCAAGTGTCCAACCTCCCCCTGCCCAAATGTCTGACCACCCCCTGCGCAAGTGTCTGACCTCCCCCTGCCCAAGGGTCCGACCTCACCCTGCCCAAGTGTCTGACCTCCCCCTGCCCAAGTGTCTGACCACCCCCTGCCCAAGTGTTTGACCAGCTCCTGCCCAAGTGTCTGACCTCCTCCTGCCCAAGTGTCTGACCTCCACCTGCCCAAGTGTCTGACCTGCTCCTGGCCAAGTGTCTGACCTCCTCCTGCCCAAGTGTCTGACCTCCCCCTGCCCAAGTGTCTGACCTCCACCTGCCCAAGTGTCTGACCTCCACCTGCCCAAGTGTCTGACCTCCTGCCCAAGTGTCTGACCTCTTCCTGCCCAAGTTCCTGACCTCCCCCTGCCCAAGTGTCTCACCTCTCCCTGCCCAAGTGTCTCACCTCTCCCTGCACAAGTGTCTGACCTCCTCCTGCCCAAGTGTCTGACCTTCCCCTGCCCAAGTGTCTCACCTCTCCCTGCCCAAGTGTCTCACCTCTCCCTGCCCAAGTGTCTCACCTCCCCCTGCCCAAATGTCTCACCTCTCCCTGCCCAAGAGTCTAACCTCTCCCTGACCAAGTGTCTGACCTCTATCTGACCAAGTGTCTGACCTCCCCCTGCCCAAGTGTCTGACCTCCCCCTGCCCAAGTGTCTGACCTCTCCCTGCCCAAGTGTCTGACCTCCCCCTGCCCAAGTGTCTGACCTCCCGCTGCCCAAGTGTCTGACCACCTCCTGCCCAAGTGTCTGACCTCCCCCTGCCCAAGTGTCTGACCACCCCCTGCCCAAGTGTCTGACCTCCCCCTGCCCAAGTGTCTGACCTCTCCCTGCCCAAGTGTCTGACCTCTTCCTGCCCAAGTGTCTGACCTCTCCCTGCCCAAGTGTATGACCTCCCCCTGCCCAAGTGTCTGACCACACCCTGCCCACGTTCCTGACCTCCTCCTCCCCAAGTGTCTGACCTCTCCCTGCCCAAGTGTCTCACCACTTCCTGCCCAAGTGTCTGACCACCTCCTGCCCAAGTGTCTGACCACTCACTGCCCACGATCCTGGCCTCCTCCTGCCCAAGTGTATGACCACCCCCTGCCCAAGTGTCTGACCACACCCTGCCCACGATCGTAACATCCTCCTGCCCAAGTGTGTGACCTCCCGCTGCCAAAGTTCCTGACCTCTCCCTGCCCAAGTGTCTGACCTCCACCTGCCCAAGTGTCTGACCTCCTCCTGCTCAAGTGTCTGACCTCCCCCTGCCCAAGTTCCTGACCTTCCCCTGCCCAAGTGTCTGACCTCCCTCTGCCCAACTTCCTGACCTCCCTCAACCCAAGTGTCTGACCTATTCCTGCCCAAGTTCCTGACATCCCCTTGCCCAAGTGTCTGACCTCCTCCCACCCAAGTGTCTGACCTCCCCCTGCCCATGAGTCTGACCTCTCCCTGCTCAAGTGTCTGACCACCCCCTGCCCAAGTGTCTCACCTCTCCCTGCCCAAGTGTCTCACCTCTCCCAACCCAAGCGTCTCACCTCTCCCTGCCCAAGTGTCTGACATCCTCCTGCCCAAGTGTCTGACCACCCCCTGCCCAAGTGTCTCACCTCTCCCTGCCCAAGTGTCTCACCTCTCCCTGCCCAAGAGTCTAACCTCTCCCTGACCAAGTGTCTGACCTCTACCTGACCAAGTGTCTGACCTCCCCCTGCCCAAGTGTCTGACCTCCCCCTGCCCAAGTGTCTGACCTCTTCCTGCCCAAGTGTCTGACCTCTCCCTGCCCAAGTGTCTGACCTCCCCCTGCCCAAGTGTCTGACCACACCCTGCCCACGTTCCTGACCTCCTCCTCCCCAAGTGTCTGACCTCTCCTTGCCCAAGTGTCTGACCTCTTCCTGCCCAAGTTCCTTACCTCCCCCTGCCCAAGTGTCTGACCTCCCGCTGCCCAAGTGTCCGACCACCTCCTGCCCAAGTGTCTGACCTCCCCCTGCCCAAGTGTCTGACCTCTACCTGACCAAGTGTCTGACCTCTACCTGACCAATTGTCTGACCTCCTCCTGCCCAAGTGTCTGACCACCCCCTGCCCAAGTGTCTGACCTCTTCCTGCCCAAGTGTCTGACCTCTCCCTGCCCAAGTGTCTGACCTTCCCCTGCACCAAGTGTCTGACCACACCCTGCCCACGTTCCTGACCTCCTCCTCCCCAAGTGTCTGACCTCTCCCTGCCCAAGTGTCTCACCACTTCCTGCCCAAGTGTCTGACCACCTCCTGCCCAAGTGTCTGACCACTCACTGCCCACGATCCTGGCCTCCTCCTGCCCAAGTGTATGACCTCCCCCTGCCCAAGTGTCTGACCACACCCTGCCCACGATCGTAACATCCTCCTGCCCAAGTGTGTGACCTCCCGCTGCCCAAGTTCCTGACCTCTCCCTGCCCAAGTGTCTGACCTCCACCTGCCCAAGTGTCTGACCTCCTCCTGCTCAAGTGTCTGACCTCCCCCTGCCCAAGTTCCTGACCTTCCCCTGCCCAAGTGTCTGACCTCCCTCTGCCCAACTTCCTGACCTCCCTCAACCCAAGTGTCTGACCTCTTCCTGCCCAAGTTCCTGACATCCCCTTGCCCAAGTGTCTGACCTCCTCCCACCCAAGTGTCTGACCTCCCCTTGCCCATGAGTCTGACCTCTCCCTGCTCAAGTGTCTGACCACCCCCTGCCCAAGTGTCTCACCTCTCCCTGCCCAAGTGTCTCACCTCTCCCAACCCAAGTGTCTCACCTCTCCCTGCCCAAGTGTCTGACATCCTCCTGCCCAAGTGTCTGACCTCCCCCTGCCCAAGTGTCTCACCTCTCCCTGCCCAAGTGTCTCACCTCTCCCTGCCCAAGTGTCTGACCTCCCCCTGCCCAAGTGGCTGACCTCCTCCCGCCCAAGTGTCTGACCTCTCCCTGCCCAAGTGTCTGACCTCTCCCTGCCCAAGTTCCTGACCTCTCCCTGCTGAAGTGTCAGACCTCCCATTGCCCAAGTGTCTGTTCTCTCTCTGCCCAAGTTCCTGACCTCCTCCTGCCCAAGTTCGTGACCTTCCCCTGCCCAAGTGTCTGACCTCTCCCTGCCCAAGTGTCTGACCTCCCCCTGCCCAAGTGTCTGACCTCTCCCTGACCAAGTGTCTGACCTCTACCTGCCCAAGTTCCTGACCTCCCCCTGCCCAAGTGTCAGACTTCCCCCTGCCCAAGTGTCTGACCTGTCCCTGCCCAAGTGTCTGACCTCTCCCTGCCCAAGTGTCTGACCTCTCCCTGCCCAAGTATCTGACCTCTCCCTGCCCAAGTGTCTGACCTCCCCCTGCCCAACTTCCTGACCTCCCGCTGCCCAAGTGTCTGACCTCTTCCTGCCCAAGTTCCTTATCTCCCCCTGCCCAAGTGTCTGACCTCCCGCAGCCCAAGTGTTTGACCTCTTCCTGCCCAAGTTCCTGACCTCCCCCTGCCCAAGTGTCTGAGCTCCCCCTGCCCAAGTGTCTGACCTCTCCCTGACCAAGTGTCTGACCTCCCCCTAACCAAGTGTCTGACCACTGCCTGCCCAAGTGTCTGACCACACCCTGCCCATGATCGTGACATCCTCCTGCCCAAGTGTGTGACCTCCCGCTGCCCAAGTTCCTGACCTCTCCCTGCCGAAGTGTCTGACCTCCTCCTGCCCAAGTGTCTGACCTCCCCCTGCCCAAGTGCCTGACCTCTCCCTGCCCAAGTGTCTGACCTCCACCTGTCCAAGTGTCTGACCTCCTCCTGCCAAAGTGTCTGACCTCTTCCTGCCCAAGTTCCTGACCTCCCCCTGCCCAAGTGTCTGACCTCCCCCTGCCCAAGTGTCTGACCTCTCCCTGCTCAAGTGTCTGACCTCCCTCTGCCCAAGTGTCTCACCTCTGCCTGCCCAAGTGTCTCACCTGTCCCTGCCCAAGTGTCTCACTTCTCCCTGCCCAAGTGTCTGACCTCCTCCTGCCCAAGTGTCTGACCTCCCCCTGCCCAAGTGTCTCACCTCTCCCTGCCCAAGTGTCTCACCTCTCCCTGCCCAAGTGTCTCACCTCTCCCTGCCCAAGTGTCTGACCTCCCCCTGCCCAAGTGTCTCACCTCTCCCTGCCCAAGTGTCTCACCTCTCCCTGCCCAAGTGTCTGACCTCCCCCTGCCCAAGTGTCTGACCTCCTCCCGCCCAAGTGTCTGACCTCCTCCTGCCCAAGTGTCTCACTTCTCCCTGCCCAAGTGTCTGACCTCCTCCTGCCCAAGTGTCTGACCTCCCCCTGCCCAAGTGTCTCACCTCTCCCTGCCCAAGTGTCTCACCTCTCCCTGCCCAAGTGTCTCACCTCTCCCTGCCCAAGTGTCTGACCTCCCCCTGCCCAAGTGTCTCACCTCTCCCTGCCCAAGTGTCTCACCTCTCCCTGCCCAAGTGTCTCACCTCCCCCTGCCCAAGTGTCTGACCTCCTCCCGCCCAAGTGTCTGACCTCCTCCTGCCCAACTGTCTGACCTCTCCCTGCCCAAGTGTCTGACCTCCTGCTGCCCAAGTGTCTGACCTGCTCCTGCCTAAGTGTCTGACCTCCTCCTGTCCAAGTGTCTGAACTCTCCCTGCCCAATTGTCTGACCTCCTGTTGCCCAAGTGTCTGACCTCCTCCTGCCCAAGTGTCTGACCTCCTCCTGTCCAAGTGTCTGAACTCTCCCTGCCCAAGTGTCTGACCTCCTCCTGCCCAAGTACCTTACCTCCTCCTGCCCAAGTATCAGTCGTCCTCCTTTCCAAGTGTTTGACCTCCTCCTTCCCAAGTGTCTGACCTCCCCCTGCCCAAGTGTCTGACCTCCTCCTGCCAAATGTGTCTGACCTCCTCCTGCTCAAGTGTCTGACCTCCTGCTGCCCAAGTGTCTGACCTCCTCCTGCCCAAGTTTCTGACCTCTCCCTGCCCAAGTGTCTCACCTCTCCCTGCCCAAGTGTCTCACCTCCCCCTGCCCAAGTGTCTGACCTCTTCCCGCCCAAGTGTCTGACCTCCTCCTGCCCAACTGTCTGACCTCTCCCTGCCCAAGTGTCTGACCTCCTGCTGCCCAAGTGTCTGACCTGCTCCTGCCTAAGTGTCTGACCTCCTCCTGTCCAAGTGTCTGAACTCTCCCTGCCCAATTGTCTGACCTCCTGTTGCCCAAGTGTCTGACCTCCTCCTGCCCAAGTGTCTGACCTCCTCCTGTCCAAGTGTCTGAACTCTCCCTGCCCAAGTGTCTGACCTCCTCCTGCCCAAGTACCTTACCTCCTCCTGCCCAAGTATCAGTCGTCCTCCTTCCCAAGTGTTTGACCTCCTCCTTCCCAAGTGTCTGACCTCCCCCTGCCCAAGTGTCTCACCTCCCCCTGCCCAAGTGTCTGACCTCCTCCCGCCCAAGTGTCTGACCTCCTCCTGCCCAACTGTCTGACCTCTCCCTGCCCAAGTGTCTGACCTCCTGCTGCCCAAGTGTCTGACCTGCTCCTGCCTAAGTGTCTGACCTCCTCCTGTCCAAGTGTCTGAACTCTCCCTGCCCAATTGTCTGACCTCCTGTTGCCCAAGTGTCTGACCTCCTCCTGCCCAAGTGTCTGACCTCCTCCTGTCCAAGTGTCTGAACTTTCCCTGCCCAAGTGTCTGACCTCCTCCTGCCCAAGTACCTTACCTCCTCCTGCCCAAGTATCAGTCGTCCTCCTTCCCAAGTGTTTGACCTCCTCCTTCCCAAGTGTCTGACCTCCCCCTGCCCAAGTGTCTGACCTCCTCCTGCCAAATGTGTCTGACCTCCTCCTGCTCAAGTGTCTGACCTCCTGCTGCCCAAGTGTCTGACCTCCTCCTGCCCAAGTTTCTGACCTCTCCCTGCCCAAGTGTCTGACCTCCTGCTGCCCAAGTGTCTGACCTCCTCCTGCCCAAGTGTCTGACCACCTCCTGTCCAAGTGTCTGAACTCTCCCTGCCCAATTGTCTGACCTCCTGCTGCCCAAGTGTCTGACCTCCTCCTGCCCAAGTGTCTGACCTCCTCCTGTCCAAGTGTCTGAACTCTCCCTGCCCAAGTGTCTGACCTCCTCCTGCCCAAGTGCCTGACCTCCTCCTGCCCAAGTATCAGTCGTCCTCCTTCCCAAGTGTTTGACCTCCTCCTTCCCAAGTGTCTGACCTCCCCCTGCCCAAGTGTCTGACCTCCTCCTGCCAAATGTGTCTGACCTCCTCCTGCTCAAGTGCCTGACCTCCTGCTGCCCAAGTGTCTGACCTCCTCCTGCCAAATGTGTCTGACCTCCTCCTGCCCAATTGTCTGACCTCCTGCTGCCCAAGTGTCTGACCTCCTCCTGCCCAAGTGTCTGACCTCCTCCTGTCCAAGTGTCTCACCTCTCCCTGCCCAAGTGTCTGACCTCCCCTGCCCAAGTGTCTCACCTCTCCCTGCCCAAGAGTCTGACCTCTCCCTGACCAAGTGTCTGACCTCTACCTGACCAAGTGTCTGACCTCTACCTGACCAAGTGTCTGATCTCCTCCTGCCCAAGTGTCTGACCTCCCCCTGCCCAAGTGTCTGACCTCCCCCTGCCCAAGTGTCTGACCTCTTCCTGCCCAAGTGTCTGACCTCTCCCTGCCCAAGTGTCTGACCTCCCCCTGCCCAAGTGTCTGACCACACCCTGCCCACGTTCCTGACCTCCTACTCCCCAAGTGTCTGACCTCTCCCTGCCCAAGTGTCTGACCACTTCCTGCCCAAGTGTCTGACCACACCCTGCCCACGATCGTGACATCATCATGCCCAAGTTCGTGACCTCCCGCTGCCCAAGTTCCTGACCTCTCCCTGCCCAAGTGTCTGACCTCCACCTGCCCAAGTGTCTGACCTCCCCCTGCCCAAGTGTCTGACCTCTCCCTGCCCAAGTGTCTGACCTCCCCCTGCCCAAGTGTCTGACCACACCCTGCCCACGTTCCTGACCTCCTCCTCCCCAAGTGTCTGACCTCTCCCTGCCCAAGTGTCTGACCTCTCCCTGCCCAAGTGTCTGACCACTTCCTGCCCAAGTGTCTGACCACCTCCTGCCCAAGTGTCTGACCACCCACTGCCCACGATCCTGACCTCTCCCTGCCCAAGTGTCTGACCTGCCCCTGCCCATGTGTCTGACCAGACCCTGCCCAAGTTCCTGGCCTCCTCCTGCCCAAGTGTATGACCTCCCCCTGCCCAAGTGTCTGACCACATCCTGCCCACGATCGTGACATCATCATGCCCAAGTTAGTGACCTCCCGCTGCCCAAGTTCCTGACCTCTCCCTGCCCAAGTGTCTGACCTCCACCTGCCCAAGTGTCTGACCTCCCCCAGCCCAAGTTCCTGACCTTCCCCTGCCCAAGTGTCTGACCTCCCTCTGCCCAACTTCCTGACCTCCCTCAACCCAAGTGTCTGACCTCTTCCTGCCCAAGTTCCTGTCATCCCCCTGCCCAAGTGTCTGACCTCCTCCCACCCAAGTGTCTAACCTCCCCCTGCCCATGAGTCTGACCTCTCCCTGCTCAAAAGTCTGACCACCCCCTGCCCAAGTGTCTCACCTCCTCCCGCCCAAGTGTCTGACCTCCTCCTGCCCAAGTGTCTGACCTCTCCCTGCCCAAGTGTCTGACCTCCTCCTGCCCACGTTCATGACCTTCCCCTGCCCAAGTGTCTGACCTCTCCCTGCCCAAGTGTCTGACCGCCCCCTGCCCAAGTGTCTGACCTCTCCCTGACCAAGTGTCTGACCTCTACCTGCCCAAGTTCCTGACCTCCACCTGCCCAAGTGTCAGACTTCCCCCTGCCCAAGTGTCTGACCTGTCCCTGCCCAAGTGTCTGTTCTCTCTCTGCCCAAGTTCCTGGCCTATCCCTGCCCAAGTGTCTGACCTCCCCCTGCCCAACTTCCTGACCTCCCGCTGCCCAAGTGTCTGACCTCTTCCTGCCCAAGTTCCTTACCTCCCCCTGCCCAAGTGTCTGACCTCCCGCTGCCCAAGTGTCTGACCTCCTCCTGCCCAAGTGTCTGACCTCCCGCTGCCCAAGTGTCTGACCTCTACCTGACCAAGTGTCTGACCTCTACCTGACCAATTGTCTGACCTCCTCCTGCCCAAGTGTCTGACCTCCCCCTGCCCAAGTGTCTGACCTCCCCCTGACCAAGTGTCTGACCTCTACCTGACCAATTGTCTGACCTCCTCCTGCCCAAGTGTCTGACCTCCCGCTGCCCAAGTGTCTGACCTCCTCCTGCCCAAGTGTCTGACCTCCCCCAGCCCAAGTTCCTGACATTCCCCTGCCCAAGTGTCTGACCTCCCTCTGCCCAACTTCCTGACCTCCCTCAACCCAAGTGTCTGACCTCTTCCTGCCCAAGTTCCTGTCATCCCCCTGCCCAAGTGTCTGACCTCCTCCCACCCAAGAGTCTGACCTCCCCCTGCCCATGAGTCTGACCTCTCCCTGCTCAAAAGTCTGACCACCCCCTGCCCAAGTGTCTCACCTCCTCCCGCCCAAGTGTCTGACCTCCTCCTGCCCAAGTGTCTGACCTCTCCCTGCCCAAGTGTCTGACCTCCTCCTGCCCACGTTCATGACCTTCCCCTGCCCAAGTGTCTGACCTCTCCCTGCCCAAGTGTCTGACCGCCCCCTGCCCAAGTGTCTGACCTCTCCCTGACCAAGTGTCTGACCTCTACCTGCCCAAGTTCCTGACCTCCACCTGCCCAAGTGTCAGACTTCCCCCTGCCCAAGTGTCTGACCTGTCCCTGCCCAAGTGTCTGTTCTCTCTCTGCCCAAGTTCCTGACCTCCTCCTGCCCAAGTTCGTGACCTTTCCCTGCCCAAGTGTCTGATCTCCTCCTGCCCAAGTGTCTGACCTCCCCCTGCCCAAGTGTCTGACCTCTCACTGACCAAGTGTCTGACCTTTCCCTGCCCAAGTGTCTGATCTCCTCCTGCCCAAGTGTCTGACCTCCCCCTGCCCAAGTGTCTGACCTCTCACTGACCAAGTGTCTGACCTCTACCTGCCCAAGTTCCTGACCTCCCCCTGCCCAAGTGTCAGACTTCCCCCTGCCCAAGTGTCTGACCTCTCCCTGCCCAAGTGTCTGACCTCTCGCTGCCCAAGTATCTGACCTCTCCCTGCCCAAGTGTCTGACCTCCCCCTGCCCAACTTCCTGACCTCCCGCTGCCCAAGTGTCTGACCTCTTCCTGCCCAAGTTCCTTACCTCCCCCTGCCCAAGTGTCTGACCTCCCGCTGCCCAAGTGTCTGACCTCCTCCTGCCCAAGTGTCTGACCTCCCGCTGCCCAAGTGTCTGACCTCTACCTGACCAAGTGTCTGACCTCGACCTGACCAATTGTCTGACCTCCTCCTGCCCAAGTGTCTGACCTCCCCCTGCCCAAGTGTCTGACCTCCCCCTGACCAAGTGTCTGACCTCTACCTGACCAATTGTCTGACCTCCTCCTGCCCAAGTGTCTGACCTCCCCTGCCCAAGTGTCAGACTTCCCCCTGCCCAAGTGTCTGACCTGCCCCTGCCCAAGTGTCGGTTCTCTCTCTGCCCAGGTTCCTGACCTCCTCCTGCCCAAGTTCGTGACCTTCCCCTACCCAAGTGTCTGATCTCCGCCTGCCCAAGTGTCTGACCTCCCCCTGCCCAAGTGTCTGACCTCACCCCGCCCAAGTGTCTGACCTCTCCCTGCCCAAGTGTCTGACCTCTCCCTGCCCAAGTGTCTGACCTCCCCCTGCCCAACTTCCTGACCTCCCGCTGCCCAAGTGTCTGACCTCTTCCTGCCCAAGTTCCTTACCTCCCCCTGCCCAAGTGTCTGACCTCCCGCTGCCCAAATGTCTGACCTCCTCCTGCCCAAGTGTCTGACCTCTCCCTGCCCAAGTGTCTGACCTCTTCCTGCCCAAGTGTCTGACCTCTCCCTGCCCAAGTGTCTGACCTCCCCCTGTCCAAGTGTCTGACCACACCCTGCCCACGTTCCTGACCTCCTCCTCCCCAAGTGTCTGACCTCTCCTTGCCCAAGTGTCTGACCACTTCCTGCCCAAGTGTCTGACCACCTCCTGCCCAAGTGTCTGACCACCCACTGCCCACGATCCTGGCCTCCTCCTGCCCAAGTGTATGACCTCCCCCTGCCCAAGTGTCTGACCACACCCTGCCCACGATCGTGACATCCTCCTGCCCAAGTGTGTGACCTCCCGCTGCCCAAGTTCCTGACCTCTCCCTGCCCAAGTGTCTGACCTCCACCTGCCCAAGTGTTTGACCTCCTCCTGCCCAATTGTCTGACCTCCCCCTGCCCAAGTTCCTGACCTTCCCCTGCCCAAGTGTCTGACCTCCCTCTGCTCAACTTCCTGACCTCCCTCAACCCAAGTGTCTGACCTCTTCCTGCCCAAGTTCCTGACATCACCCTGCCCATGAGTCTGACCTCTCCCTGCTCAAGTGTCTCACCTCTCCCTACCCAAGCGTCTCACCTCTCCCTGCCCAAGTGTCTGACATCCTCCTGCCCAAGTGTCTGACCTCTCCCTGCCCAAGAGTCACACCTCTCCCTGCCCAAGTGTCTGACCTCCCCCTGCCCAAGTGTCTCACCTCTCCCTGCCCAAGTGTCTCACCTCTCCCTGCCCAAGTGGCTGACCTCCTCCCGTCCAAGTGTCTGACCTCTCCCTGCCCAAGTGTCTGACCTCTCCCTGCCAAAGTTCCTGACCTCCCCCTGCTGAAGTGTCAGACCTCCCATTGCCCAAGTGTCTGTTCTCTCTCTGCCCAAGTTCCTGACCTCCTCCTGCCCAAGTTCATGACCATCCCCTGCCCAAGTGTCTGACCTCTCCCTGCCCAAGTGTCTGACCTCCCCCTGCCCAAGTGTCTGACCTCTCCCTGACCAAGTGTCTGACCTCTACCTGCCCAAGTTCCTGACCTCCCCCTGCCCAAGTGTCAGACTTCCCCCTGCCCAAGTGTCTGACCTGTCCCTGCCCAAGTGTCTGTTCTCTCTCTGCCCAAGTATCTGACCTCTCCCTGCCCAAGTGTCTGACCTCCCCCTGCCCAACTTCCTGACCTCCCGCTGCCCAAGTGTCTGACCTCTCCCTGCCGAAGTTCCTTACCTCCCCCTGCCCAAGTGTCTGACCTCCCGCTGCCCAAGTGTCTGACCTCTTCCTGCCCAAGTTCCTGACCTCCCCCTGCCCAAGTGTCTGAGCTCCCCCTGCCCAAGTGTCTGAGCTCCCACTGCCCAAGTGTCTGACCTCTCCCTGACCAAGTGTCTGACCTCTACCTGCCCAAGTTCCTGACCTCCCCCTGCCCAAGTGTCAGACTTCCCCCTGCCCAAGTGTCTGACCTGTCCCTGCCCAAGTGTCTGTTCTCTCTCTGCCCAAGTATCTGACCTCTCCCTGCCCAAGTGTCTGACCTCCCCCTGCCCAACTTCCTGACCTCCCGCTGCCCAAGTGTCTGACCTCTCCCTGCCGAAGTTCCTTACCTCCCCCTGCCCAAGTGTCTGACCTCCCGCTGCCCAAGTGTCTGACCTCTTCCTGCCCAAGTTCCTGACCTCCCCCTGCCCAAGTGTCTGAGCTCCCCCTGCCCAAGTGTCTGAGCTCCCACTGCCCAAGTGTCTGACCTCTCCCTGACCAAGTGTCTGACCTCCCCCTGACCAAGTGTCTGACCACTGCCTGCCCAAGTGTCTGACCACACCCTGCCCACGTTCCTGACCTCCTCCTGCCCAAGTGTATGACCTCCCCCTGCCCAAGTGTCTGACCACTTCCTGCCCAAGTGTCTGACCACCTCCTGCCCAAGTGTCTGACCACACCCTGCCCACGATCGTGACATCCTCATGCCCAAGTGTGTGACCTCCCGCTGCCCACGTTCCTGACCTCTCCCTGCCCAAATGACTGACCTCACCCTGACCAAGTGTCTGACCTCTACCTGCCCAAGTTCCTGACCTCCCCCTGCCCAAGTGTCAGACTTCTCCCTGCCCAAGTGTCTGACCTCTCCCTGCCCAAGTGTCTGACCTCCCCCTGCCCAACTTCCTGACCTCCCGCTGCCCAAGTGTCTGACCTCTTCCTGCCCAAGTTCCTTATCTCCCCCTGCCCAAGTGTCTGACCTCCCGCTGCCCAAATGTCTGACCTCCTCCTGCCCAAGTGTCTGACCTCTTCCTGCCCAAGTGTCTGACCTCTCCCTGCCCAAGTGTCTGACCTCCCCCTGTCCAAGTGTCTGACCACACCCTGCCCACGTTCCTGACCTCCTCCTCCCCAAGTGTCTGACCTCTCCCTGCCCAAGTGTCTGACCACTTCCTGCCCAAGTGTCTGACCACCTCCTGCCCAAGTGTCTGACCACCCACTGCCCACGATCCTGGCCTCCTCCTGCCCAAGTGTATGACCTCCCCCTGCCCAAGTGTCTGACCACACCCTGCCCACGATCGTGACATCCTCCTGCCCAAGTGTGTGACCTCCCGCTGCCCAAGTTCCTGACCTCTCCCTGCCCAAGTGTCTGACCTCCACCTGCCCAAGTGTTTGACCTCCTCCTGCCCAAGTGTCTGACCTCCCCCTGCCCAAGTTCCTGACCTTCCCCTGCCCAAGTGTCTGACCTCCCTCTGCTCAACTTCCTGACCTCCCTCAACCCAAGTGTCTGACCTCTTCCTGCCCAAGTTCCTGACATCACCCTGCCCATGAGTCTGACCTCTCCCTGCTCAAGTGTCTCACCTCTCCCTACCCAAGCGTCTCACCTCTCCCTGCCCAAGTGTCTGACATCCTCCTGCCCAAGTGTCTGACCTCTCCCTGCCCAAGAGTCACACCTCTCCCTGCCCAAGTGTCTGACCTCCCCCGGCCCAAGTGTCTCACCTCTCCCTGCCCAAGTGGCTGACCTCCTCCCGTCCAAGTGTCTGACCTCTCCCTGCCCAAGTGTCTGACCTCTCCCTGCCAAAGTTCCTGACCTCCCCCTGCTGAAGTGTCAGACCTCCCATTGCCCAAGTGTCTGTTCTCTCTCTGCCCAAGTTCCTGACCTCCTCCTGCCCAAGTTCATGACCATCCCCTGCCCAAGTGTCTGACCTCTCCCTGCCCAAGTGTCTGACCTCCCCCTGCCCAAGTGTCTGACCTCTCCCTGACCAAGTGTCTGACCTCTACCTGCCCAAGTTCCTGACCTCCCCCTGCCCAAGTGTCAGACTTCCCCCTGCCCAAGTGTCTGACCTGTCCCTGCCCAAGTGTCTGTTCTCTCTCTGCCCAAGTATCTGACCTCTCCCTGCCCAAGTGTCTGACCTCCCCCTGCCCAACTTCCTGACCTCCCGCTGCCCAAGTGTCTGACCTCTCCCTGCCGAAGTTCCTTACCTCCCCCTGCCCAAGTGTCTGACCTCCCGCTGCCCAAGTGTCTGACCTCTTCCTGCCCAAGTTCCTGACCTCCCCCTGCCCAAGTGTCTGAGCTCCCCCTGCCCAAGTGTCTGAGCTCCCACTGCCCAAGTGTCTGACCTCTCCCTGACCAAGTGTCTGACCTCCCCCTGACCAAGTGTCTGACCACTGCCTGCCCAAGTGTCTGACCACACCCTGCCCACGTTCCTGACCTCCTCCTGCCCAAGTGTATGACCTCCCCCTGCCCAAGTGTCTGACCACTTCCTGCCCAAGTGTCTGACCACCTCCTGCCCAAGTGTCTGACCACACCCTGCCCACGATCGTGACATCCTCATGCCCAAGTGTGTGACCTCCCGCTGCCCAAGTTCCTGACCTCTCCCTGCCCAAATGACTGACCTCACCCTGACCAAGTGTCTGACCTCTACCTGCCCAAGTTCCTGACCTCCCCCTGCCCAAGTGTCAGACTTCTCCCTGCCCAAGTGTCTGACCTCCTCCTGCCCAAGTGTCTGACCTCTTCCTGCCCAAGTGTCTGACCTCTCCCTGCCCAAGTGTCTGACCTCCCCCTGTCCAAGTGTCTGACCACACCCTGCCCACGTTCCTGACCTCCTCCTCCCCAAGTGTCTGACCTCTCCCTGCCCAAGTGTCTGACCACTTCCTGCCCAAGTGTCTGACCACCTCCTGCCCAAGTGTCTGACCACCCACTGCCCACGATCCTGGCCTCCTCCTGCCCAAGTGTATGACCTCCCCCTGCCCAAGTGTCTGACCACACCCTGCCCACGATCGTGACATCCTCCTGCCCAAGTGTGTGACCTCCCGCTGCCCAAGTTCCTGACCTCTCCCTGCCCAAGTGTCTGACCTCCACCTGCCCAAGTGTTTGACCTCCTCCTGCCCAAGTGTCTGACCTCCCCCTGCCAAAGTTCCTGACCTTCCCCTGCCCAAGTGTCTGAACTCCCTCTGCTCAACTTCCTGACCTCCCTCAACCCAAGTGTCTGACCTCTTCCTGCCCAAGTTCCTGACATCACCCTGCCCATGAGTCTGACCTCTCCCTGCTCAAGTGTCTCACCTCTCCCTACCCAAGCATCTCACCTCTCCCTGCCCAAGTGTCTGACATCCTCCTGCCCAAGTGTCTGACCTCTCCCTGCCCAAGAGTCACACCTCTCCCTGCCCAAGTGTCTGACCTCCCCCTGCCCAAGTGTCTCACCTCTCCCTGCCCAAGTGTCTCACCTCTCCCTGCCCAAGTGGCTGACCTCCTCCCGTCCAAGTGTCTGACCTCTCCCTGCCAAAGTTGCTGACCTCCCCCTGCTGAAGTGTCAGACCTCCCATTGCCCAAGTGTCTGTTCTCTCTCTGCCCAAGTTCCTGACCTCCTCCTGCCCAAGTTCATGACCATCCCCTGCCCAAGTGTCTGACCTCTCCCTGCCCAATTGTCTGACCTCCCCCTGCCCAAGTGTCTGACCTGTCCCTGCCCAAGTGGCTGTTCTCTCTCTGCCCAAGTATCTGACCTCTCCCTGCCCAAGTGTCTGACCTCCCCCTGCCCAACTTCCTGACCTCCCGCTGCCCAAGTGTCTGACCTCTCCCTGCCGAAGTTCCTTACCTCCCCCTGCCCAAGTGTCTGACCTCCCGCTGCCCAAGTGTCTGACCTCTTCCTGCCCAAGTTCCTGACCTCCCCCTGCCCAAGTGTCTGAGCTCCCCCTGCCCAAGTGTCTGAGCTCCCCCTGCCCAAGTGTCTGACCTCTCCCTGACCAAGTGTCTGACCTCCCCCTGACCAAGTGTCTGACCACTGCCTGCCCAAGTGTCTGACCACACCCTGCCCACGTTCCTGACCTCCTCCTGCCCAAGTGTATGACCTCCCCCTGCCCAAGTGTCTGACCACTTCCTGCCCAAGGGTCTGACCACCTCCTGCCCAAGTGTCTGACCACACCCTGCCCACGATCGTGACATCCTCCTGCCCAAGTGTCTGACCTCCTCCTGCCCAAGTGTCTGACCTCCCCCTGCCCAAGTTCCTGACCTCTCCCTGCCCAAGTGTCTGACCTCCACCTGCCCAAGTGTCTGACCTCCTCCTGCCCAAGTGTCTGACCTCTTCCTGCCCAAGTTCCTGACCTCCCCCTGCCCAAGTGTCTGACCTCTCCCTGCTCAAGTGTCTGACCTCCCTCTGCCCAAGTGTCTCACCTCTGCCTGCCCAAGTGTCTCACCTCTCCCTGCCCAAGTGTCTCACCTCTCCCTGCCCAAGTGTCTGACCTCCTCCTGCCCAAGTGTCTCACCTCCCCCTGCCCAAGTGTCTCACCTCTCCCTGCCCAAGTGTCTCGCCTCTCCCTGCCCAAGTGTCTCACCTCTCCCTGCCCAAGTGTCTCACCTCTCCCTGCCCAAGTGTCTGACCTCCCCCTGCCCAAGTGTCTCACCTCTCCCTGCCCAAGTGTCTCACCTCTCCCTGCCCAAGTGTCTGACCTCCTCCTGCCCAAGTGTCTGACCTCTCCCTGCCCAAGTGTCTGACCTCCCGCTGCCCAAGTGTCTGACCTCTTCCTGCCCAAGTTCCTTACCTCCCCCTGCCCAAGTGTCTGACCTCCCGCTGCCCAAGTGTCTGACCTCCTCCTGCCCAAGTGTCTGACCTCCCCCTGCCCAAGTGTCTGACCTCTACCTGACCAAGTGTCTGACCTCTACCTGACCAATTGTCTGACCTCCTCCTGCCCAAGTGTCTGACCTCCCCCTGCCCAAGTGTCTGACCTCCCCCTGCCCAAGTGTCTGACCTCTCCCTGCCCAAGTGTCTGACCTCTTCCTGCCCAAGTGTCTGACCTCTCCCTGCCCAAGTGTCTGACCTCCCCCTGTCCAAGTGTCTGACCACACCCTGCCCACGTTCCTGACCTCCTCCTCCCCAAGTGTCTGACCTCTCCCTGCCCAAGTGTCTGACCACTTCCTGCCCAAGTGTCTGACCACCTCCTGCCCAAGTGTCTGACCACCCACTGCCCACGATCCTGGCCTCCTCCTTCCCAAGTGTATGACCTCCCACTGCCCAAGTGTCTGACCACACCCTGCCCACGATCGTGACATCCTCCTGCCCAAATGTGTGACCTCCCGCTGCCCAAGTTCCTGACCTCTCCCTGCCCAAGTGTCTGACCTCCACCTGCCCAAGTGTTTGACCTCCTCTTGCCCAAGTGTCTGACCTCCCCCTGCCCAAGGTCCTGACCTTCCCCTGCCCAAGTGTCTGACCTCCCTCTGCTCAACTTCCTGACCTCCCTCAACCCAAGTGTCTGACCTCTTCCTGCCCAAGTTCCTGACATCACCCTGCCCATGAGTCTGACCTCTCCCTGCTCAAGTGTCTCACCTCTCCCTACCCAAGCGTCTCACCTCTCCCTGCCCAAGTGTCTGACATCCTCCTGCCCAAGTGTCTGACCTCTCCCTGCCCAAGAGTCACACCTCTCCCTGCCCAAGTGTCTGACCTCCCCCTGCCCATGTGTCTCACCTCTCCCTGCCCAAGTGTCTCACCTCTCCCTGCCCAAGTGGCTGACCTCCTCCCGTCCAAGTGTCTGACCTCTCCCTGCCCAAGTGTCTGACCTCTCCCTGCCCAAGTTCCTGACCTCCCCCTGCTGAAGTGTCAGACTTCCCATTGCCCAAGTGTCTGTTCTCTCTCTGCCCAAGTTCCTGACCTCCTCCTGCCCAAGTTCATGACCTTCCCCTGCCCAAGTGTCTGACCTCTCCCTGCCCAAGTGTCTGACCTCCCCCTGCCCAAGTGTCTGACCTCTCCCTGACCAAGTGTCTGACCTCTACCTGCCCAAGTTCCTGACCTCCCCCTGCCCAAGTGTCAGACTTCCCCCTGCCCAAGTGTCTGACCTGTCCCTGCCCAAGTGTCTGTTCTCTCTCTGCCCAAGTTCCTGACCTCCTCCTCCCCAAGTGTCTGACCTCTCCCTGCCCAAGTGTCTGACCACTTCCTGCCCAAGTGTCTGACCACCTCCTGCCCAAGTGTCTGACCACCCACTGCCCACGATGCTGGCCTCCTCCTGCCCAAGTGTATGACCTCCCCTGCCCAAGTGTCTGACCACACCCTGCCCACGATCGTGACATCCTCCTGCCCAAGTGTGTGACCTCCCGCTGCCCAAGTTCCTGACCTCTCCCTGCCCAAGTGTCTGACATCCTCCTGCCCAAGTGTCTGACCTCTCACTGCCCAAGAGTCACACCTCTCCCTGCCCAAGTGTCTGACCTCCCCCTGCCCAAGTGTCTCACCTCTCCCTGCCCAAGTGTCTCACCTCTCCCTGCCCAAGTGGCTGACCTCCTCCCGTCCAAGTGTCTGACCTCTCCCTGCCCAAGTGTCTGACCTCTCCCTGCCCAAGTTCCTGACCTCCCCCTGCTGAAGTGTCAGACCTCCCATTGCCCAAGTGTCTGTTCTCTCTCTGCCCAAGTTCCTGACCTCATCCTGCCCAAGTTCATGACCTTCCCCTGCCCAAGAGTCTGACCTCCTCCTGCCCAAGTGTCTGACCTCCCCCTGCCCAAGTGTCTGACCTCTCCCTGACCAAGTGTCTGACCTCTACCTGCCCAAGTTCCTGACCTCCCCCTGCCCAAGTGTCAGACTTCCCCCTGCCCAAGTATCTGACCTCTCCCTGCCCAAGTGTCTGACCTCCCCCTGCCCAACTTCCTGACCTCCCGCTGCCCAAGTGTCTGACCTCTTCCTGCCCAAGTTCCTGACCTCCCCCTGCCCAAGTGTCTGAGCTCCCCCTGCCCAAGTGTCTGACCTCTCCCTGACCAAGTGTCTGACCTCCCCCTGACCAAGTGTCTGACCACTGCCTGCCCAAGTGTCTGACCACACCCTGCCCACGTTCCTGACCTCCTCCTGCCCAAGTGTATGACCTCCCCCTGCCCAAGTGTCTGACCACTTCCTGCCCAAGTGTCTGACCACCTCCTGCCCAAGTGTCTGACCACACCCTGCCCACGATCATGACATCCTCCTGCCCAAGTGTGTGACCTCCCGCTGCCCAAGTTCCTGACCTCTCCCTGCCCAAGTGACTGACCTCCACCTGCCCAAGTGTCTGACCTCCTCCTGCCCAAATGTCTGACCTCCCCCTGCCCAAGTTCCTGACCTCTCCCTGCCCAAGTGTCTGACCTCCACCTGCCCAAGTGTCTGACCTCCTCCTGCCCAAGTGTCTGACCTCTTCCTGCCCAAGTTCCTGACCTCCCCCTGCCCAAGTGTCTGACCTCCCCCTGCCCAAGTGTCTGACCTCTCCCTGCTCAAGTGTCTGACCTCCCTCTGCCCAAGTGTCTCACCTCTGCCTGCCCAAGTGTCTCACCTCTCCCTGCCCAAGTATCTCACCTCTCCCTGCCCAAGTGTCTGACCTCCTCCTGCCCAAGTGTCTGACCTCCCCCTGCCCAAGTGTCTCACCTCTCCCTGCCCAAGTGTCTCACCTCTCCCTGCCCAAGTGTCTCACCTCTCCCTGCCCAAGTGTCTCACCTCTCCCTGCCCAAGTGTCTGACCTCCCCCTGCCCAAGTGTCTCACCTCTCCCTGCCCAAGTGTCTCACCTCTCCCTGCCCAAGTGTCTGACCTCCCCCTGCCCAAGTGTCTGACCTCCTCCCGTCCAAGTGTCTGACCTCCTCCTGCCCATGTGTCTGACCTCTCCCTGCCCAAGTGTCTGACCTCCTCCTGCCCAAGTTCTGACCTCTCTCTGCCCAAGTGTCTGATCTCCTGCTGCCCAAGTATCTGACCTCCTCCTGCCCAAGTGTCTGACCTCCTCCTGTCCAAGTGTCTGAACTCTCCCTGCCCAATTGTCTGACCTCCTGCTGCCCAAGTGTCTGACCTCCTCCTGCCCAAGTGTCTGACCTCCTCCTGTCCAAGTGTCTGAACTCTCCCTGCCCAAGTGTCTGACCTCCTCCTGCCCAAGTGCCTGACCTCCTCCTGCCCAAGTATCAGTCGTCCTCCTGCCCAAGTGCCTGACCTCCCCCTGCCCAAGTGTCTGACCTCCTCCTGTCCAAGTGTCTGACCTCCTCCTGCTCAAGTGTCTGACTTCCTCCTGCCCAAGTGTCTGACCTCCTCCTTCCCAAGTGTCTGACTTCCTGCTGCCCAAGTGTCAGACCACCCCCTGCCCAAGTGTCTGACCTCCTCCTGCCCAAGTGTCCGACCTCCTCCTGTCCAAGTGTCTGACCTCCTCCTGCCCAAGTGTCTGACCTCCTCCTGCCCAAGTGTCTGACCTCCTCCTTCCCAAGTGTTTGACCTCCCCCTGCCCAAGTGTCTGACCTCCCCCTGCCCAAGTGTCTGACCTCCTGCTGCCCAAGTGTCAGACCACCCCCTGCCCAAGTGTCTGACCTCCCCCTGCCCAAGTGTCAGACTCCCCCTGCCCAAGAGTCTGACCTCCTCCTGCCCAAGTATCAGAACTCCCCCTGCCCACGTATCAGACCTCCCCCTGTCCAAGTGTCTGACCTCCTCCTGCCCAAATATCAGACCTCCCCCTACCCAAGTTTATGACCTCTCCCTGCCCAAGTTCCTGATCCCCCTGCGCAAGTTCCTCCCTCATGAATTCATGACCTTCTCCCCCAACAAATTCCTGAAACTTCCCCCGCTATAGATGAGGCATTGTGTGTGTGGTGGGGAGCACGGATTGTTAACAGGTTTATTGGGTATGAAGTGAATAGTGATAGTGTCGTGATTTCCGGAATTCATCCAGGCCAATTATGTCACTTGCCACACACACACCGAGCTTTGCGAGAAATCAACCAGGTGTAGGCGGAGGAGAGGGAGATCGTGGTGTGGGTGTAAAGGGGGTGAGCTGGAAGAATGTGTTTCGTCTTACCATCTGGATCAAGTTCTCACTCTCAAACCTCCCCTGTAGAACTGGATCACATTCTTCCCCCATCCCCACTGTGCTCTGCGTGCTCTTTACTCCGCCACACCGCTCCCCCCCACCCCCGCCTCCCACAGTTCCTGACCTCCTCTTCCCTCCAGTTCTTCTCTCCCCCATTCGATTCCCTCTCTTCTTCCCCCAGCCACCAACGAATCCAGTTGGCCCATGGAGCCAAGGGCAACGTGGCCTACTGCAGGCCGCAACCATTGGGTGATGCGCGTGTGTAGCTCCCGGACACTGCGCGCAGGCCTAGACGGCCATGCACAACGTTCCTGCAAATAAGCGCCCGACATTTAGAATGACAACTGGCTATGTAAACCCGTCATGCTATAACTGTACCCTCCCACCAGTGCCAGCACTGCAGAACAATTTATAATGGGAGAATGTGAAATGTGGTCAGAATGGTGTAGACATTGTGATACACTGTGCCTGTTTTCTAAGACTGGATATTGGACAAACAGACTGGCAACACAGTGGCAGTTCAGTGAATGAGCGAGGTGGCGGAGAGGTGGAGCTGGGTGTCGTCAGCGTACATGCGGAACCTGACCCCAGGTCTATGGACGATGTCGCCGAGGTGCAGCATGTAGATGAGGAAAAGCAGACAGAACCTTGGGGGGACTCTGCAGCTTACGACGCGGGGATAGGAGGAGAAGTCATTGTGGTTGTTGGAGGTCAATCATCACAGCCCCAGGACATCACTGCAGGAGTTCCTCAGGGCAGTATCCTAGGCCCAACCATCTTCAGCTGCTTCATCAATGACCTTCCCTCCATCATAACATCGGAAGTGGGGATCTTGGTCCATATTGGGACCAATGACATAGGTAAAAAGAGGGATATGGTCCTAC
This sequence comes from Pristiophorus japonicus, assembly GCF_044704955.1. Classification (NCBI taxonomy): domain Eukaryota; kingdom Metazoa; phylum Chordata; class Chondrichthyes; family Pristiophoridae; genus Pristiophorus; species Pristiophorus japonicus. Next base: position 103,874,005 of record NC_091990.1, on the reverse strand, counting down.
AGGCAGAATTCAGGGAGCTAGGAATAAAATTAAAGGGTAGGGCCTCAAAGGTAGTAATCTCCGGGTTACTACCGGTACCACGTGCTAATGAGTACAAGAATAGAAGGATAGAGAGGATGAACACGTGGCTGGAGAGTTGGTGTAGGAGGGAGGATTTTAAATTCTTGAGGCATTGGGACCGCTTCTGGGGGAGATGGGACCTGTACAAACTGGTTGGGTTGCACCTCAACAGTGCCGGGACCAATATCCTCGCAGGAAGTTTTGCTAGTGCTGTTGAGGAGGGGGATGGGAACCTGAGAACAAATTCAATAGGGAAGGAAGTAAAGCAGAAAGTAGATAGCAAAAATTTAGAAAGCAAATCTGTAAGACAGAAGAAACAAGGGTTAGTAAGTAGTAATCAAGGAGGTATTCCTGTGTTAAATGGTATATACTTTAATGCAAGGAGTATAGCGAATAAGGCGGATGAGCTAAGAGCACAGGTAGACACTTGGGAGTATGACATAATAGCCATTACAGAAACATGGCTGAAAGAGGGGCAGGTTTGGCAGATCAATATTCCTGGCTACAGGATTTTTAGACAAGACAGAGAGGGGAGTAAAAAGGCAGGGTGGAGGTTGCGATATGGATTAAAGAAAATATTACACAGGTGAGGGGGGATGATATCTTCGAGGGATCATCAAATGAGGCCATATGGGTCGAATTGAAAAATAAAAAAGGGGAGACCACACTGTTGGGCGTGTATTATCGACCCCCCAAACAGTGGGAGATAGATAGAGGAGTAAATATGTAAGCAAATTGCTGTGAAGTCCAAAAACCATAGGGTAGTAATAGTAGGGGATTTTAACTATCCAAATATGATTGGGACAAATATAGTGTGAAAGGTAAAGAGGGTGCGGAATTCTTGAAATGCATTCAAGGGAATTTTTTTAGTCAGTATGTAGCAAGCCCAACACACGAGAGGCGGTCTTGGATTTAGTTTTGGGGAATGAAGCTGGGCAGGTTGAATGGGTATTAGTGGGAGAGCACTTGGGTGCCAGTGACCATAATTCAGTCAGACTCAAGTTGATTATGGATAAGGACAAGGATAGGCCTGGAATAAAAGTCCCGAATTGGGGAAAAGCTAATTTTGCTAAGTTAAGGAGTGATTTGGCCATAGTGGACTGGAAACAGCTACTTGTGGGTAAATCAATGTCGGAACAGTGGGAGGCATTCAAGGAGGAGATCCGGAAGGCTCAGGCTAAACATGTGACCCCTGGATGTCGAGGGACTTACAGGGGAGGATAAAGAAAAAAAGGGACGTTTGTGTCCTATACCAACGGTTAAATACTATAGAATCTTTAGAGGAATATAGAAAGTTAAGAGGAAAAATTAAAAAGGATATTCGGAATGCTAAGAGAGAGCACGAAACATTCTTGGCTAGTAACATTATGGAAAACCCTAAGATGTTCTATAAATAAATTAAGAGTAAGAGGGTAACTAAAGAAAGAGTAGGGCCTGTTCGAGACCATGAGGGTAATCTTTGTGTGGAGGCGGAAGATATTGGTAAGGTTCTTAACAAATACTTTGCATCTGTTTTCACAAAGGAAAGGGGTAATGCAGATACTGCTATCGAGGAGGAGTGTGATATCCTGGATGAAATAAATATAGTGAGAGAGGAAGTATTAAGGGGTTTAGCAGCTTTGAAAGTAGATAAGTCCCCAGGCACGGATGAAATCCCAGGCTGTTGAGCGAAGTAAAAGAGGAAATAGCAGACGCCTTGACCATCATTTTCCAGTCCTCTTTGGATTGGGGCATTGTGCCGGAGGATTGGAGAACTGCTAATATAGTACCCTTGTTTAAAAAGGGAGAAAGGGATAGGCTGAGAAATTACAGGCCTGTCAGCCTAACCTCAGTGGTGGGAAAATTATTGGAAAATATCCTGAAAGACAGGATAAATCTACATTTGGAAAGGCAAGGATTCATTAGGGATAGTCAGCACGGATTTGTTAAGGGAAGATCGTGTTTGATTAACCTGATTGAATTTTTTGAGGAGGTAACATAAGAACATAAGAACATAAGAAATAGGAGCAGGAGTAGGCCATATGGCCCCTCGAGCCTGCTCCGCCATTTAATAAGATCATGGCTGATCTGATCTTGGGCTCAGCTCCACTTCCCTGCCCACTCCCCATAACCATTTATTCCCTTATCGCTCAAAAATCTGTCGATCTCCAACTTAAATATATTCAGTAACCAAGAGGGTCAATGAGGGTAGTGCGCAACATGTGGTGTATATGGACTTTTGCAAAGCTTTTGATAAGGTCCCACATGGCAGACTGGTCACGAAGGTTAAAGCCCATGGGATCCAGGGCAAAGTGGCAAGTTGGATGCAAACTTAGCTTAGAGGTAGAAAGCAAAGGGTAGTGGTTGATGGATGTTTTTGTGACTGGAAGTATGTTTCCAGTAGTGGTCCGCAGGGCTCAGTACTGGGTCCCTTGCTTTTTGTAGTATATATCAACGATTTAGATTTAAAATTGGCTGTGTGGTTAATAATGAAGAAGAAAGTCGTGGGCTGCAGGAGGATATCAATCTACTGGTTAGGTGGGCAGAGCAATGGAAAATGGAACTTAATTCAGAGAAGTGTCAGATAATGCACTTTGGGAGGGTGAATAGGGAAAGGGTATACACATTAAGCGGTAGGCCACTTAATAGTGTAGATGAACAAAGGGACCTTGGAGTGCTTGTCCTCAGATCCCTGAAAGTAGCAGGCCAGGTGAATAAGGTGGTTAAGAAGGCATAAGGAATGCTTGCCTTTATTGGTCGAGGCATAGAATATAAGAGCAGGGAGGTTATGCTTAAATTGTATAATACTTTGGTTAGGCCACAGCTGGAGTACTGCATGCAGTTCTGGTCGCCGTATTATAGGAAGGACATGATTGCACTAGAGAGGGTTCAGAGGAGATTTATTAGGATGCTGCCTGGAATGGAAAATCTTAGCTATGAGCAGATAGGATAGGCTGGGTTTGTTCTCATTGGAACAGAGGAGGTTGAGAGGAGACCTCATTGAGGTGTACAAAATATTGAGGGGCCTGGACAGAGTGGATAGTAAGGGCCTATTTCCATTGGTGGATGGGTCTATTATGAGGGGGCATAGTTTTAAGGTAGTTGGTGGAAGGTTTAGAGGGGATTTGAGGGGAGGCTTCTTTACACAGAAGATTGTGGGGATCTGGAACTCACTGCCTGGAAGAGTGGTGGATGAAGAAACTGTAAGATTCCAAAATTCGTGGAAACTCCTCAGTGTTTGGACTTACTGAAAAGGAAATTCGATTTGGGCCTATTGAACAGAAAGTTTGGGATCCTAAAATGCATATGGAAGAAATCTATGAGTTTTAACCAAGTTTGGGATTTTAAAAGGCATGTTTGGGCCTGTGGGGAAAAGCTGCAGTGACAGAGGGGTGGGATTTAGAATTTGGATATTGTAGCTAATCAGTTTGTCTGGGGGAGCTGTTTACCCATAGTCAGGCTCCCAGAAAACATTAGCACTTAAACAATCGACCACGGACTGGAAGGAGCCGACAACGCCGTTAAACACAGGGCTGTCCTCCTCACCGTTTGTGGGCCCAAAATATACACACTCATCAAGAATCTCCTCTCCCCAACGAAGCCATCACAGAAGGATTGCACCGAGCTGTGCATTCTGGTCCGCAACCACTTAAAACCGAAGGAGAGCATCCTCATGGCCAGGTATTGTTTTTACACGCACCATCGCGTTGTGGGCCAGAATGTGGCAGGATTTGTCGCCGACCTGAGACGTTTTGCTGGGCTCTGCGAATTCGGAGCTGCGTTGGGGAAAATGCTGCGGGACTTTTTTGTGCTGGGAATCAGCCACAAGGTCGTTCTTCGCAAGCTGCTGGCTGCCAAAAACCTAGTCCCGAGCAGAGCCATCACAATCGCCCAGGCATTCATGTCCATGGACGACAACACTAAAGTGATCTCTTCTCAACGTCGAGGCTCAACGGGACCGGCAAGCACTGTACACAAACTAACGTCGCCAGCGGGCCAAACTGCTCATGGCTGGGCCAGTTTATCTGCTGCTACAAGACCTGGAGTGACTCAGAGTCCGCCACCATGGTGAATGCGAATCCATTAGCACCTTGTTGGCGCTGCAGCGGCAATCATCGGGCCCATCAATGCCGGTTCAAGCACTTCGTGTGCAAAGGCTGTGCAACAATGGGGCAGCTCCAGCGAATGTTCTGCAACACACCACGTGGCAGAGGATGATCGATCCGGCGTGGATCACACAGAACAGGCAACTCAACCTGAGGAAGAAGTGCATGGGGTGCACACCTTCACCACTAAGAGCCCTCCTATCATGCTGGAAGTAAAGCTAAATGGAGTTCCAGTATCTATGGAGTTAGACACGGGTGCGAGTCAGTCAATAATGAGCCAGAAGACTTTCGAAAAATTGTGGGTCAACAAAGCACAGAGGCCTAAACTGAGCCCCGTCAATGCAAAACCTCGTACCTACACCAAGGAACTCATTCCAGTCATTGGAAGTGCGGCTGTGAAGGTGTCGTACGACAGAGCTGTGCATGATTTATCCTTATGGATTGTTCCAGGCAATGGCCCAACGCTGTTTGGCAGAAGTTGGCTCCAAAAAATCAGATGGAATTGGGACGACATCAAAGCCTTGTCATCAGTGGATGATGCCTCATGTGCTCAGGTCTTGAGCAAGTTCCCCTCGCTATTTGAGCCAGGCATCGACAACTTCACGGGAGCCAAGGTGCAAATCTACCTAGTCCCGGATGCACGGCCTGCCCATCACAAGGTTCGGGCAGTCCCTTATAAGATGAGGGAGAAAGTCGAGATCGAGCAGAACCGACTTCAACATGAAGGAATCATTTCGCCTGTCGAGTTCAATGAATGGGCCAGTCCCATCGTCCCGGTTTTGAAAAGCGACAGCACGGTCCGAATTTGCAAAGACTACAAGGTGACAATCAACCAAGTCTCACTACAGGACCAGTACCCACTACCGTGGGAAATCGTTCTCCAAGTTGGACCTAACTTCTGCCTACCTGACTCAAGAGCTGGCTGAATCCTCGAAAAAGCTGATGTGCATTAACACGCACAATGGACCGTTTATTTACCACCGATGCCCCTTTGAGATTCGTTCGGCTGCTGCAATATTCCATAGGAACATGGAGACTTTGCTAAAATCTGTCCCGAGGACTGTCTTGTTCCAAGACGACATCCTGATCACCGGTCGTGATACCACAGAACACCTACACAACCTGGAAAAAGTCCTGCGTCGCCTGGACAGAGTGGGACTCAGGCTGAAACGCTCCAAGTATGTTTTCCTGACGCCAGATGTTGAATTTTTGGGGAGGAAGATCGCAGCTGATGGCATCAGGCCCACAGACTCCAAGATGGAGGCCATCAAGAATGCACCTAGACCCCAAAATGTGATGGAGCTGCGTTCGTTCCTGGGACTCCTCAATTACTTTAGTAATTTTCTACCTGGGTTGAGCACGTTATTAGAACCATTGCCCATGTTGCTACATCAGGGTAATGACTAGGTTTGGGGTAAATCTCAAGAGGCAGCCTTCGAGAATGCTAGGAACCTGTTATGCTTTAATAAGTTACTTGTACTATATGACTCATGCAAACGATTAGTACTAGTTTGTGATGCCTTATCGTACGGGATCGGTTGTGTGCTAGATCAAGCCAATGTATCGGGGAAGCTCCACCCGATTGCATATGCGTCCAGGAGTCTTTCCGAGGCTGAAAGAGCCTACAGTATGGTTGAAAAAGAGGCCTTAGCATGTGTTTATGCAGTTAAGAAAATGCACTAGTACCTATTCAGCCTGCGATTTGAGCTCGAAACTGACCACAAGCCGCTAATTTCACTGTTCTCTGAAAGCAAAGGTACAAACACTAATGATTCAGCCTACATCCAAAGATGGGCACTGACACTATCCACGTACGACTATGTTATTCGCCACAGACCAGGCCCCGACAACTGTGCTAATACACTCAGCCGGCTTCCACTACCCACCACCGGGGTTGAAACGGAACAGCCCGCAGACTTGCTACTGGTCATGGAGGCTTTTGAGAGCGAGGGGTCACCCGTCATGGCTCGCCAGATCAAAATCTGGACCAGCCAGGACCCGGTGCTATCTCAAACATAGAAACATAAACATAGAAACATAGAAACATAGAAAATAGGTGCAAGAGTAGGCCATTCGGCCCTTCGAGCCTGCACCACCATTCAATAAGATCATGGATGATCATTCACCTCAGTACCCCTTTCCTGCTTTCTCTCCATACCCCTTGATCCCTTTAGCCGTAAGGGCCATATCTAACTCCCTCTTGAATATATCCAATGAACTGGCATCAACAACTCTCTGCGGTAGGGAATTCCACAGGTTAACAACTCTGTGAGTGAAGAAGATTCTCCTCATTTCAGTCCTAAATGGCTTACCCCTTATCTTTAGACTGTGTCCCCTGGTTCTGAACTTCCCCAACATCGGGAACATTCTTCCAGCATCTAACCTGTCCAGTCCCATCAGAATTTTATATGTTTCTATGAGATCCCCTCTCCTCCTTCTAAACTCCAGTGAATACAGGCCCAGTCGATCCAGTATCTCCTCATATGTCAGTCCAGCCATCCCAGGAATCAGTCTGGTGAACCGTCACTACAATCCTTCAATAGCAAGAACGTCCTTCCTCAGATTAGGAGACCAAAACTGAACACAATATTCCAGGTGAAGCCTCACCAAGGCCCTGTACAACTACAGTAAGACCTCCCTGCTCCTATACTCAAATCCCCTAGCTATGAAGGCCAACATACCATTTTCCTTCTTCACCGCCTGCTGTACCTGCATGCCAACTTTCAATGACTGATGTACCATGACACCCAGGTCTCGTTGCACCTCCTCTTTTCCTAATCTGCCACCATTCAGATAATATTCTGCCTTCGTGTTTTTGCCACCAAAGTGGATAATCTCACATTTATTTACATTATACTGCATCTGCCATGCATTTGCCCACTCACCGAACCTGTCCGTCACACTGCAGTCTCTTAGTATCCTCCTCACAGCTCACACCGCTATCCAGCTTAGTGCCATCTGCAAACTTGGAGCTATTACATTCAATTCCTTCATCTAAATTATTAATGTATATTGTAAATAGCTGGGGTCCCAGCACTGAGCCCTGCGGCACCCCACTAGTCACTGCCTGCCATTCTGAAAAGGACCCGTTTATCCCGACTCTCTGCCAACCAGTTCTCTATCCACGTCAGTACATTACCCCCAATACCATGTGCTTTCATTTTGCACACCAATCTCTTGTGTGGGACCTTGTCAAAAGCCTTTTGAAAGTCCAAATACACCACATCCACTGGTTCTCCCTTGTCCACTCTACTAGTTATATCCTCAAAAATTCTAGAAGATTGTCAAGCATGATTTCCCTTTCATAAATCCATGCTGACTTGGACCGATCCTGTCACTGCTTTCCAAATGCGCTGCTATTTCATCTTTAATAATTGATTCCAACATTTTCCCCACTACTGATGCCAGGCTAACTGGTCTATAATTACCCATTTTCTCTCTCCCTCCTTTTTTAAAAAGTGGTGTTACATTAGCTACCTTCAGTCCATAGGAACTGATCCAGAGTCGATAGACTGTTGGAAAATGATCAACAATGCATCCACTATTTCTAGGGCCACTTCCTTAAGTACTCTGGGATGCAGGCTATCAGGCCCCAGGGATTTATCGGCCTTCAATCCCATCAATTTCCCTAACACAATTTCCCGCCTGATAAGGATTTTCCCCCTCCTAATTAAAACCTTTGTCCTCCTCTGCTAAATTCTAAATTTGTCCCAGTCCTCAGATTTGCTGCTTTTTCTGGCCAATTTATATGCCTCTTCCTTGTATCTAACACTATCCTTAATTTCCCTTGTTAGCCACGGTTGAGCCACCTTCCCCGTTTTAGTTTTACTCCAGACAGGGATGTACAAGTGTTGAAGTTCATCCATGTGATCTTTAAATGTTTGCCATTGCCTATCCGCCGTCAACCCTTTAAATATCATTCGCCAGTCTACTCTAGCCAATTCACGCCTCAGACCATCGGAGTTACCTTTACTTAAGTTCAGGACCCTCGTCTCTGAATTAACTGTGTCACTCTCCATCTTAATAAAGAATTCTACCATATTATGGTCACTCTTCCCCAAGGGGCCTCGCACAACAAGATTGCTAATTAGTCCTTTCTCATTACATATCACCCAGTCTAGGATGGCCAACCCTCTAGTTGGTTCCTCGATATATTGGTCTCGAAAACCATCCCTAATGCACTTCAGGAAATCCTCCTCCACCGTATTGCTACCAGTTTGGTTAGCCCAGTCTATATGTAGATTAAAGTCGCCCATGATAACTGCTGTACCTTTATTGCACGCATCCCTAATTTCTTGTTTGATGCCGTCCCCAACCTTACTACTACTGTTTGGTCGTCTGTACACAACTCCCACTACGTTTTCTGCCCTTTGGTATTCCGCAGCTCCACCCATACCGATTCCACATCATCCAAGCTAATGTCCTTCCTTACTATTGCATTAATTTCCTTTTTAACCAGCAACGCTATCCCATCTCCTTTTCCTTTCTGTCGATCCTTCTTGAATGTTAAATACCACTGGATGTTGAATTCCCAGCCTTGGTCACCCTGGAGCCATATTAATTTATTGCTGTCAGTGCAGTTAATTCGTCCACCTTATTATGAATACTCCTCGTATTGAGGCACAGAGCCTTCAGGCTTGTCTTTTTAACACACTTTGCTCCTTTAGAATTTTGCTGTAATGTGGCCCTTTTTGCCTTGGGTTTCTCTGCCCTCCACTTTTACTTTTCTTCTTTCTATCTTTTGCTTCTGCCCCCATACTACTTCCCTCTGTCTCCCTGCATAGGTTCCCATCCCCCTGCCATATTAGTTTAACCCCTCCCCAACAGCACTAGCAAACACACCCCTAGGACATTGGTTCCGGTCCTGCCCAGTTGCAGACCATCCGACTTGTACTGTTCCCACCTCCCCCAGAACCGGTTCCAATGTCCCAGGAATTTGAATCCCTTCTGCATCACTCTTCAAGCCACGTATTCATCTGAGCTATCCTGTGATTCCTGCTCTGACTAATACATGGCACTGGTAGCAATCCTGAGATTACTACCTCTGAGGTTCTACATTTAATTTAACTCCTACCTCCCTAATATCAGCTTGCAGGACCTCATCCCATTTTTTACCTATATCGTTGGTACCTATATGCACCACGACAACTGGCTGTTCACCCTCCCCCTCCAAAATGTCCTGCAGCCGCTCTAAGACATCCTTGACCCTTGCACTAGGGAGGCAACATACCATCCTGGAGCCTCGATTGCGGCCACAGAAACGTCTGTCTATTCCCCTTACAATAGACCCCCCATTATAGCTCTCCCACTCTTTTTCCTGCCCTCCTATGTAGCAGAGCCACCCACGGTGCCATGAACTTGGCTGCTGCTGCCCTCCCCTGATGAGTCATCCCCTCCAACAGCACCCAAAATGGCATATCTGTTTCGGAGGGGAATGACCGCAGGGGACCCCTGCACTACCTTCCTTCCACTGCTCTTCCTGTTGGTCACCCATTCCCTATCTGTCTGTGTAACTTTTACTTGTGGTATGAACAACTCACTAAATGTGCTATTCACGGCATCCTCAGCATCGCGGATGCTCCAGAGTGAATCCACCGGCAGCTCCAGTGCCGCAATGCAGTCTGTCAGGAGCTGTAGCAGAATACACTTCCCGCACATGCAGTCATCAGGGACATTGGAAGCGTCCCTGAGTTCCCACATAGCACAGGAGGAGCATGACATGTGTCCAAGCTCTCCTGCCATGACTTAACCCCTAGATTAACTTAATTTGGCAACAACAATGATAAAGGTTACCTACTGATAAAGAAAAGAAAAAGAAAAACCTCACCAATCACCAGCCAATCACTTACCCCTTGGCTGTGACGTCACCCTTAAATTTCCTTCTCACCCTGCACCAGCTGGCTGCTCGACGACTGTTGGGCCTTCTGTAGGCCTCCTCGGCGTTCCGCTCCGCCTCCGCCTAAATGGGAACTGGTCAGCCATTCAGGGGGAAATGCAGGACGAATTTAAGCCTTTTATTCACTGTCGCAAAGATGAAATGTCTATTCAGTCTGACTGCTTATTATGGGGTAATCGCGTGGTTTTGCCAAAGAAAGGCAGGGAGACCTTTATACGCAACCTCCACAGGACATACCCAGGCATAGTCATGATGAAGGTCATTGCCAGATCACATGTGTGGTGGCCTGGCATCGACTCAGATCTTGAATCATGCGTGCACCAATGCTACAGTTGCTCACAATGAGCAATGCGCCCAGGGAGGCTCCCCTGAGCCTGTGGTCATGGCCCTCCAAACCATGGTCCAGGATTCATGTGGATTATACCGGTCCTTTCCTCGGGAAAATGTTTCTCATAGTTGTGGATGCCTACTCTAAATGGATTGAATGTGTGATAATGTCATCCAGCACGTCCACAGCCACCATTGAAAACCTCAGGGTAATGTTTGTCACCCATGGCCTGCCCGACGTCCTTGTCAGTGACAGTGGACCCTGTTTCGCTAGCTCCGAGTTCAGCAAGTTCATGACCCGCAACGGCATCAAGTATGTCAGGTCTGCTCCTTTCAGGCTGCCTCTAATGGCCAAGCGGAGAGGACAGTCCCAAACGATTAAGCAGAGCCTGATGCGAGTGATGGATGGCTCCTTGCAGACCCGCTTAACTCGCGTTCTGCTCGCTTATCAGACACGACCCCGCTCGCTCACAGGGGTCCTGAACAATGTCCCAGGCCGCGATCTGATGGTGTGCCGGTTAGAGGACGATAACTATGTCATTTACACCTCGGTCTGCTCCTTCTTCCTCCCCTGCCCCATCATGCTACTCTTGTACTGTGGAATGTTTCGGGGCCTGAAACGATGGGAGAAGCCCGGAAACGCAAACTGAGACATAACTTGCACGGATTCAGGAAGATTAACGGAAAGCCCTCGGAGTCGCAGACACCTCCTTTGCTAATCGAACGGAGGCTGCCGGATGGCTGCACCTCTTCCCTAAGTCTGACTGCGATTTATCGAAACAGTGCGCCGACCAGTCGCTACAGACTGTGGGCTAGATTTTACACTTTTCTGCAGATCGACCAAAAATGGGCGGTATTTCCGGTGTGGGCGGTAAAAATGGGTTTTCAGATCGTCAGTTTGTCGCCCATTTTCAAAGCCCCGAGTCTCCATTTAAAAAATTTGGCATTACTGCGAGTGATCTGAAATGGGCGTTGGCGTTAAATCTCTCTGACCTTCTGCCGTAAAGTGTCGCCATCCTTAGCAATGACATGGCAACGCTCGATTCCCGTGATTCAGGAGGTCAAGGGTCAATATTACATGCGCATAAGAGGAGACAGATAGCGAGGGAGCTGAGAGGGAGTGAAGGTGTGCGTGGGTGTGGTGTGGCTGCTTTGGGAGGAAGGAGGGGGAGTTTCGAGCTTTAAGCAATTTGTGCCAAAAAAAATTAGCTGCTACCAGCCAGATATTTTCCCGAATTTGGTGCCTATAATGGAGGGAGAGGAGGAGGCGACACAGCATACTGTGGAGACTGACGCTGGCGAGAGCAGTGAGCTGGGAGAGGAGCACATTGGAGGAAGCAAAAGAGCGAGGAGGTTCTCGGATGAGGCAAATGCCTCTCTCCTGCAGGAGATCGAGTTACGCTGGGGTGATTTGACCCAGGGAGGGCGTGGGAAGCCCACCCCAAAGGCCTACCAGAAGATATGGACCGAGATAGCAGAGGTAGTCTCGTCGGCGACCAACGAGGTGCGTGAGAGCAACCAATGCCACAAACGATGGAACGAACTTGTGGGATCCGCAAGAGTAAATATTACATTTATTTACGTGTACTTATGTATTTATATAATTTGATTTGTAACAGTCATGACTATCAGCAGATGTGAGGTCTTTCACTTTTATCGGGAATGTTGTGCTCAAAGCCTGCAGTCACAGTATACGTCTTTAGATAAAGAATGATAATTATCATAATAATGATGATTACATCTGTCGGTTATGTGTTGTATCAGTCTCTGACAGTACCTAGCAATGATATCACACAATGATCTCATGCCGTGTCGTCCTGTTACCTTTTACAGAAGAAGCTATCGACGATGAGGTCCGTGCAGAGGCGAACGGGTGGGGGGGCCACCAGTCACCAGCGATATCACAGAGATGGAGGACCCGGTGCTCGCACTCATGGGGAAGCATCCCCCGGACAGCCATGGACGTATCTGCAGATCCTGAAGTGATGCCACGTGAGTAAATTATATACCATTGCGTGATGTAAAGTCAATAGATGCCACACCCACTCATATCCGAACAATCATATATGATAGATGATTTCTAAAATTGTCCTATAAATAATGCTGGCCTCATGAGAATCATTGCAATACAGAATGTATTGATGGTCATGAAATGTGATGTCTGTGATGATTTTGATAGCGGTGGTGCTTTTGTCGCGTATATGCTGTGTGTAGCGCTGGAATCACCTTGTGGCCATAGCACCCCCTTCTCCTCTAATAACCTCATTTGTGTTTTGTAGCTCAGCCAGCAGCATGTTCCAAGGCAAGACCACAAATGCCAGAAGGTGGGGGCACAGGGCCCGACTCTCCGGATGATCCTACATCTGGTGCTGAGGAGCTCCGATTCTCGCCCGTCAATCCGTTGGGTCTATTGTCTACGGATGAGAGCATGGACTTCGAGGAACCTGCATCACCACGCTCCAGCAGCCATTCCACCCCAAGGCCAGCTAGTGGTCCTCCGGTCATTCCTCCCTCCATTCTGGAGATACCGGGCCCAAGCACCTCGCCACAGGGCACCCCATTTGTCCCCAGGACCTTGCGGATGTTTTGTGGAGGCGGCAGATCTGGTGCAGATGAGTGCGGAGAGATGGTAAAGTTGTCCAGAAGAACTGTAAACATAGCTGACCAGAACCTAAATGTTAAGTATCAAATAACTCCACGAGGCTAAGTACGGTGAGCTAGTTCAGGCATGACCTTACTCCAGTTTATTTATTCTCAAAGCGAGGATTCAACATGGCTGCCAACATTATATACACGGCTTGCACGTGTCTGCTAGTGACCATTCGGACTCCAACAGTCGTGTCTTCCGGTGGCAGATAAAACCCAATTAACATACATAACATCATTCCCCCCCAAAGTCCTTGGTACACGTTATATTTACAAGTTGAGACGGTGCGGGGCCTTCCGCTCCCTGGTTGAACTTCTCTGTTCGAACCCAAGCTTGGTTGAGTTATTAGGACCATTGCTGCATTGCGGAGCAGTCGGTCTGACAGGACTGTCGGGGATGATAGATTCGTCTTCGTGAATGACACAAGGATCAACTGATGATTGGATGCGTGTTGGTTGGTCGATGATGATGTCATCTTCAATTTGTTCTCGGTTGTCTGTGAATCGCTGTTTAGTTTGGTCAATGTGCCTCTTGCATGTTTGTCCATTTAACAGTTTGACGACAAACATCCTGTTCCCCTTCTTAGCCAAAACCGTGCCAGCAACCCACTTTGGACCATGAACATAATTCAGGACAAACACAGGGTCATGAACATCAATGTCATGTGATACGGCCACGCGATTGTGGTACCATTGCTGCCGTTGTCTTCTGAATTCGACGTGATCATTGAGATCCAGGTACAAGGGAGAGACTGGTTTTGAGGCCTCTCTTCATTAACAGCTCGGCAGGAGGAACCCCCGGTGAGTGAGTGTAGTCTCGTCCGGTAACTGAGCAGAATGCGGGACAAGTGGGTCTGTAGGGAGCCGTGAGTCACGCGTTTTAGGCTCTGCTTAATGGTTTGGACAGCCCGCTCCGCTTGACCGTTAGACGCGGATTTGAAAGGGGCAGACCTGACATGCTTGATGCCATAAACTCGTGGAACTCCCAACGGGCGAACCACGGTCCGTTGTCGCTGACAAGGACGTCGGGCAGGCCATGGGTGGTGAACATGGCCTGGAGGCTTTCAATGGTGGCTGTGGACGTGCTGGATGACATGATTACACATTCAATCCATTTGGAGTAAGCGTTCACTACTACTAAAAACATTTTGCTTAAAAAGGGGCTGGCAAGGTCTATGTGGATCCTTGACCACGGTTTGGATGGCCATGACCCAGACCCAGCAGAGCCTCCACAGGTGCGTTACTCAGTTGCATGCAAGTGTTGCACTGATACACGCATGACTCCAAATCCGAGTCAATGCCGGGCCACCAAATATGAGACTTGGTAATGGCCTTCATCATGACAATGCCTGGGTGGGTACTGTGTAAATCTCACACAAAAGTTTCCCTGCCTTTTTTGGCATAATAATATGATTACCCCATTACAGACAATCAGACTGAGTAAACAATTCATTTTTGCGGGGGCTATAAGGCTTCATTTCATCCTGCATTTCCCTGGGAATGGCAGATCAATTTCCATTTAGGACACACCTTTTTATGTTTGACAGTACAGGTTCCTGGCTGGTCCAGGTCCTAATTTGGCGAGCCGTGACGGGTGACCCCTCACTCTCAAAATCATCCATGACCAGCAGCAAGTCCGCGGGCTGCGGCATTTCCACCCTGGTTGTGGGCAATGGTAGCAGGCTAAGCGCATCAGCACAGTTTTCAGTGCCTGGTCTGTGGCAGATGACATCATTATAAGCGAATAATGTCAGTGCCCATCTTTGGATGCGGGACAAGGCATTGCTGTTTCTACCTTTGCTCTCAGAAAACAATGAAATGAGTGGCTTGTGGTCTGTTTCAAGCTCAAAACGAAGCCCAAACAGGTATTGGTGCATATGCCTAACCCCATATACGCATGCTAAAGTCTCTTTCTCTACCGTAGTATAGGCTCTTTCAGCCTTAGACAGATTTCTGGACACGTATGCAACTGGTTGGAGTTTGCCTGATACATTGGCTTGCTGGAGCACACAACTGACCCAATATGATGAGGCGTCGCAGGCCAGCACTAACCGCTTACATGGGTCATAGGGTACCAGAAATTTATTGGAACATAGCAGGTTCTTGGCCTTCGCTAAGGCTCTGTCTTGAGATTTTCCCCAAACCCAGTCGTTACCCTTTCTCAGCAACATGTGCAAGGTGCTCTAGCAATGTGCTCAAACTAGGTAGAAAGTTACCGAAATAGTTGAGAAGACCCAGGAACGAATGCTGCTCCGTCACACTCTGGGGTCTGGGTGCATTTTTGATGGCCTCTGTCTTTGAGTCAGTAGACCTGATGCTGTCTGCTGCAATCTTTCTCCCCAGGAATTCGACTTCTGGTGCCATGAAAATGCACTTGGAGCGTTTTTGCCTGAGTCCCACTCTGTCCAGACGACATAGAACCTCTTCCAGGTTGTGCAGGTGTTCGGTGCATCGCAACCGGCGATCAGGATGTCATCTTGGAACACGACGATTCTCGGGACAGACTTCAGCAAACTCTCCATGTTTCTCTGAAATATGGCTGCCGCCGAGCGAATTCCGAAAGGGCATCTGTCATATATAAATGGTCCTTTGTGCGTGTTGATGCACGTCAGTTTTTGTGAAGATTCGACCGGCTCCTGTGTCATGTAAGCGGAGGTCCGGTCCAATTTGGTGAACGACTTCCCCCCCCCCCCCCCCGCTAGCATTGCAAACAGGTCGTCAGCCTTGGGTAACGGATACTGATCAAGACTCGGTTGATCGTTACCTTGTAGTCGCTGCAGATCGTGACCGTGCCATCACTTTTCAACACCGGGACAATTGGACTGGCCCATTCGCTGAACTCGACTGGTGATATGATTCCTTCCCATTGAAGTCTGTCCAGTTCGATCTCGACCTTCTCCCTCACCATGTACAGAACCGCTTGAGCCTTGTGATGGACAGGTCATGCATCCGGGCTTAGGTGGATCAGCACCTTGGCTCCCGTGAAGTTGCCGATGCCTGGTTCGAACAACGAGGGAAACTTACTCAGCACTTGAGCACACAAAGCGTCATCCACTGATGGTAAGGCTTTAATATCGTTCCAGTTCCATTTAATTTTCTCAAGCCAACTCCTGCCGAACAGCGTTGGGCCATTGCCTGGAATGATCCACAACGATAAATCATGCACATCTCCATCGTACGATACCGTACTGCTAATGACTGGTATGAGCTCTTTGGTGTAGGTACGCAGCTTCGCATTGATTGGGCTCAGTTTGGGTCTTTTTGCCTTAGTGTCCCACAGCTTTTCGAAAGCCCTCTGGCTCATGATTGACTGACTTGCACCCGTGTCCAATTCCAGGGATACTGGAACCCCATTTAATTTAACTTCCAGCATTATCGGAGGACTTTTGGTAAGAGAATGTACCCCGTACTCTTCTTCGTCCTGTACCTCGGGTTGAGTTGCCTGTGCCGCTTGATCCTCGCTGGATCGATCATCCTCAGCCACGTGGTGTGTTGCAGCATGCTTGCTCAGTTGTGGACACATTTGCTGAAGGTGCCCCATTGTTGCACAGCCTTTGCACACATAGTGCTTGATTCGGCATTGATGGGCCCGATGATAGCCCCCGCAATGCCAACAAGGCGAGATTTGATTCACCCCCGATGGCGGACTTTGAACACTTACAGGTCGTATGATCACGGACGAATAGGCCCTATCATGTGCAGCTCTGCCTGCCGATGATATTATTTTATGCACATTACTTGCTGGTGAGTTTCGATGCTGGGAAGATATCTGTTTCGAGTTTTCGTCCGTGGACATGCATGCCTGGGCGATCATGATGGCCCTGCTCAGGTCTAGCAATTCAGCAGCCAGTAGCTTTTGAAGGATGACCTTGTGACCAATGCCAAGCACAAAAAAGTCTCGCAGCATTTCCTCCAATGCAGCTCCGAAGTTGCACGGCCCAGCGTGACGTCTCAGGTCGGCAACAAATTCCGCCACGTCTTGGCCCTCAGAGCGATTGTGCGTTTAGAAATGATACCTCGCCATGATGATGCTTTCCTTCAGTTTAAATTGGTTCCAAACCAGCGTACACAATTCATCGTAAGTCTTATCCATTGGTCAAGTTGGTGAGAGTAGATTCTTGATAAGGCCATAAATTTTTGACCAACAAACGGTGAGGAGAACCGCCCTGCACTTAATTGTGTTATCGGTTCCTTCCAATCCGTTGGTTACGAAGTACTGGTCGAGGCGATCAGTGAAATCTTCCCAGTCTTCCCCTTCCACGAATCTCTCCAAAATTCCAACAGACATGGTTGCGTGAAAGTTCGTATTTTTAACTTGTTGCCAATTGTTAAGTATCAAATAACTACACAAGGCTAAGTACAGTGAGCTAGTTCAGGCATGACCTTACTCCAGTTTATTTATTCTCACAGTGAGGATTCAACATGGCTGCCAACATTATATACACGGCTTGCACGTATCTGCCAGTGACCATTAGGACTCTGACAGTCGCGCCCTCCGGTGGCAGGTAAAACCCAGTTAACATACATAACACTAAATGCATTGGGGGGCATATCCTGACAGCTGGCCAGCATCTCCAGCACCATGACAGAGTACGTTCCACGGATGGCGGAGGCCCTGGAGGCAATAGCCAGGAACACTCGTGGCACAGGCCTCCCAGTAGTCCCGGACTGCGGCACTTCGCCCCTTGGTTCCGCACCCCCAGAGCCAACGACAGCTGAGAGGCAGGAGCAAGATTCTGCTTCTGAATCTGAGAATGTTCCCATCTCGGTACCCCCCACTCCCGTACCCGTGTACCTACTGGCTCTGCCTTCATCCCCCCCACTGAGGCACTGCCTGAGGAGCTCTTCGGCCAGGCGGTGTGGAGCGAGGAGGGGAAGGGGTAGAGGTGAGGAGAAGAAGGGGATGGGGGGGGAAAGTGAGGTTCATGTCCGCAGGTGATGACTTTATTATATCTCCATCTCTGTGTATGCAATTTGTTGTAATGTATGTGGGGGAGGGGGCTACCCTCTACCCTCCTGGTTTGCATTTGTGTTCTGTGTTGCTGGACATGTTGACCATTTGATTAATGTCAATGGTCAAAAAAGTGGGGTCGGGGTGGGGTGGTTTTGCCCGTGATACTTATGATTTCAGACCAATGGTTGTATTAAATGTTTTTTATTCAACATAACCTTGTTGCGCATTGTCTCAGATAGCTGGACCATTACACATTGGTGATTCCTTAACATGAAAGGGTATAATTACACTTAACTTGAATCAACTCAAACTTTAACTGTCCCCAAGGTGATACCCACCATTGATGTCTGAGCTGCACACACACAGCAGTGTGTCAGCTTTGTCAATAACAGCAACGTTCTTTCAGTCAAATCGCTCATTTATGAGCTCCTGACGTAAGAGTCTTGCAGCTATGTAGCCACCAAGGGCCCGTTCTTGCGGTCTGGAGGTGGGTGTGGGCATGGTTGCATAGTCAGTCTTATTGTGTGGCCGAGTTCAGCATCCAGCCCCTCGTCCTGCTCTTCCTCTCTCTCCTCAGGTGGACCATCAATCCCCTTGCTGGCAATTCTTGTCCCCTTCTAATAGCCAGGTTGTGCAGCATGGAGCACACGACCACGAATTGAGCTATTTGCTCAGGGTTGTATTGTAGCTCCCCTTCTGAATGCTCCAGGCATTTAAAGCACTGCCTAAGCACACTAATTGTTTTCTGGACCACATTGCATGTGTGTCTTGTATCTATGCTTGGGGTTACTAGCTACCAGATGGCGCCACTGTTGGAAGTCATTGGGCTGTATGCACGTGTCCGGCCCAGGTATAAAAGGCAATGTAATGTAATCACGTTGAGCTCTAATAAAGCGGAGCCAGGTTTGTACCTGTGTTAGTTTTACAGTATTCAGTCTATCGAGTTATTACATCCATAACATTTGGCAACGAGGTAACTTAAGAACATTTGCATGCAAAAATGAGCACAATTGGAATTCTGGAGAGATTCATGCAGGGAGAGGACTGGGCAGATTTTATAGCTCGCCTGGATCAGTACTTCGTGGCAAACAAAATGGAGGAACCCAGTGACGCAGTTAGGCGCAGGGCGGTTTTCCTCACGGTTTGCGGTCCGAAAATCTATGGACTCATAAAGAATCTTCTCCAATGGACAAGGACTATGAGGAATTGTGTGCTCTGGTACATGACCATCTCAAAGCAAAAGAAAACATCATCATCTCATGATATCGATTCTACAAGCATGTTCGTTTTGAGGGCCGGATGTGTCGGAATTTGTTGCCGACCTAAGATGTCTAGCTGGACCGTGGAAGTTCAAAAATGCATTGGGAGACATGCTGCGGGGCTTCTTTGTAATCGGCATCAACCATGAGGTGATCCTGCATTAGCTGCTGGTGGTGGAGACGCTGGATTTGAGCAAGGCCATCACAATTGCACAGGCATGCATGACGACGGATAAAAACTTGAAGCAGATATCATCGAAAAATTGGAACTCGGCAAGATTGTAAACAAGATTGTATCGTTGTTTGGCAGAGCTGCATATGGCAGGGCCTACTCGACTGCATATGCGAAACCTATGGCTGCTCAAAGTCTACCAAAGGGAATGAATCCGATTTCACCGTGTTGGAGTTATGGGAGCAATCATCAGCCTCATCAGTGGCAGTTTAAACAGTACATTTGTAAAGGCTGTTCGAGACTGGGGCATCTCCAGCGCATGTATCCGCAACTGAGCAAGCGTGCTGCGACACACCACGTGGAGGATGATGACCAATATAGCGCGGATCCGGATATGCAATCTGAGATACCAGAGGAGGAAGTGTATGGACTGTATTCGTTCCTAACAAAGAGCCAACCGATAATGTTAATGTAAAACTTAACGGTGTGCTGGTACTGATAGAATTGGACACGGGTGCGAGTCAATCAATAATGAGCCAGAGGACATTCGACAAGCTGTGGGATACTAAGGCTGTGAGGCCTAAGCTGAGTCCAGTCAATGCCAACTTGTGTATGTACACTAAAGAACTCATAACGGTGATTGGCAGTGCAGTAGTCAAGGTGTCGTATGAAGGTGCAGTTCATGATTTACCGTTATGGATTGTTCCAGGCAATGGTCCAATGCTGTTGGGCAGGAATTGGCTAGAAAAAATCAAATGGAATTGGAACGATATCAAAGCACTGTCGTCGGAGGATGATACTCCATGTGCTCAAGTGCTGAGCAAGCTCCCTCGCTGTTTGAACCAGGCATCAGCAATTTCACGGGAGCCAAGGTGCAAATCCATGTGGACTCGGATGCAAGACCCGTCCATCATAAAGCTCGGGCAGTTCCATACATGATGAAATCGAACTGGATAGACTCCAGAGTGAAGGGTTTATATCACCGGTCGAATTTAACGAATGGGCCAGCCCCATTGTTCCTGTGTTGAAGAGTGATGGCACTGTCAGGATTTGTGGAGACTACAAGGTTACGATCAACCGAGTTTCGAAACAGGATCAATACCCGTTACCGAGCGCTGGTGACCTGTTTGCAACACGAGCTGGGGGGAAGTCATTCACTAAACTGGATCTGATGTTGGCCCTCATGACATAGGAGCTGGTCGAGACATCGAAGAAACTTACGTGCATCAACACTCATAAAGGACTGTTTATCTACTACAGGTGTCTTTCGGAATTCCCTCGGTTGCAGCCATATTTCAGAGGAACATGGAGAGTCTACTGAAGTCTGTCCCTAGAACCTTGGTGTTCCAAGATGGCATCTTGGTCACAGGTCGTGACACCGCCGAACATCTGAACAACCTGGAAGAGGTTGTACACCGTCTGGACAAAGTGGGACTCAGACTGAAATGTTTGAAGTGCGTATTCATGGCACCGGAAGTCGAATTCCTGGGGAGGAAAATTGCTGCTGACGGCATCAGGCCTACGGACTTGAAAACCAAGGCCATCAAAAATGCACTCAAGCCTCAGAATATGACGGAACTGCGTTCGGTCCTTGGTCTACTCAACTACTTCGGTAATTTCCTACCTAGATTGAGCACTTTATTAGAGCCACTGCACATGTTGCTAAGAAAAGGCGACAACTGGGTTTGGGGTGCGTCGCAAGATAGAGCTTTTGAGAAAGCTACTAATCTGCTTTGCTCTAACAAGCTGCTGGTACATTATGATCAGTGCAAGCATCTAGTATTGGCCTGTGATGCTTCGTCATATGGAGTTGGTTGCGTGCTCCAACAAGCTAATGAGTCGAGTAAACTACAACCTGTTGCATATGCTTCTAAAAGTTTGTCAAAGGTGGAAAGAGCCTACAGCATGGTAGAAAAAGAAGCATTAGCCTGTCTGTATGGGGTTAAAAAGATGCATCAGTATCTGTTTGGTCTTCAGTTTGAATTGGAAACAAATCACAAGCCACTCATTTCATTGTTTTCAGAAAACAAAGGTATCAATACCAATGCATCGTCCCGCATCCAGAGGTGGGCGCTGACATTATCTGCTTATGATTATGTCATTCGCCATAGACCTGGCACCGAGAATTGTGTCGATGCACTGAGGCGTCTGCCGTTGCCCACACCAGAGATGGAAACGCCACAACCTGCAGACCTACTGTTAGTTATGGATGCTTTTGAAAGTGAAGGAACCCCTGTCACGGCTCAACAAGCTAAGACCTGGACCAGCCAGGACCCGATATTATCGGTTGTGAAACGTTGTGTCCTTAGTGGTGATTGGTCTGCCATACCCAAGTAAATGGGTGATGAGACCAAACCTTACAACCGTCACAAAGACGAACTATCCATTCAGTCAGATTGTTTACTGTGGGGTAATCGTGTTGATATGCCCAAGAAAGGCAGAGAAATATTTGTACATGATCTACATAGCACTCATCCCAGTATTGTCATGATGAAAGCCATTGCCAGGTCTCATGTATGGTGGCCTGGAATTGACTCTGATCTGGAATCATGTGTGCATCAGTGCAACACTTGCGTGCAGCTAAGTAAAGCACAAGTAGAATCACCGCTGAGTCTGTGGTCGTGGCCATCTAAACCATGGTCCAGGATCCACATCGACTTTGCAGCCAACTTCCTGGGAAAGATGTTTTTAGTTGTGGTGGATGCATATTCCAAGTGGATAGAGTGTATAATCATGTCATCCAGTACATCCACAGCTACCATTGAGAGCCTTTGTGTCATGTTTGCCACTCATGGTCTGCCCGACATCGTTGTAAGTGACAACGGACCTTGCTTCACTAGTCTGGAGTTTCAAGAGTTCATGAAACTCAATGATATCAAACATGTGAGGTCAGCTCCATTCAAACCCAGCATCTAATGGTCAAGCAGAGCGTGCTGTTCAAACCATCAAGCAGAGTATGAACCGTGTAACTCAAGGTTCACTGTAGACACGCTTGTCATGCATATTGCTTAGTTATAGGACCCCACACGCTTACTGGGGTCTCCCCTGCTGAACTATTGATGAAGAGAGGTCTCAAGACCAAACCCTCTCTTGTCCACCCTGACTTGAACGATCATGTTGAATACAGACGTCAAAGTCAGCAGTGGTATCATGGTCGCGCTGCTGTGTCACGCGATATTTTTGTTAACGATCCTGTGTATGTACTAAATTATGGTCAAGGTCCCAAGTGCATCGTCAGTACTGTTACGGCCAAAGAGGGTAACAGAGTGTTTATTGTCAAGCTCAAGAATGGCAGACATGCAGGAAACATGTTGACCAGATAAAGCTGCGGCACACGGATGAAACGGAACAGTCTGAGGAAGACACAATCAGTGACCAACCAATCTACCCTCAGTCATCAGAGGACTCCGCTGTCATCAATGAACGTGGACTTTCAATCCCTGACATGGTCATTGCCACTCCCATCAGATCGGCTACGCAGCCCCCAGTCATAACAGACTCAGAACACTCGTCCAAGGCTGGAGTTGAACTGAGACGATCAACTCGGGAGCGTAAAGCTCCGGACCCTCTCAATTTGTAAAAAGACTGTTACTAATATCTTAAAGGGGAATATTGTCATGTATGTATGCTTGGGGTTACTAGTCACCAGGTGCCACCACTGTTGGAGGTCATTGGGCTGTACGCACGTGTGCGGCCCAGGTATAAAAGGCAATCCATCATGTAATGTAATCACTTTGGGCCCTAATAAAGCAGAGCCAGGTTTGTACTTGTGTTAGTTTTACAGTATTCAGTCTATCAAGTTATTACATACATAGCAGTCTGGCTCTCTGGCTCTTGTATTGCTTCTCAGCCTCGGTGTGGGTGTCACGCAGGGGGTCATCAGCCAGGTGGCTAGGCCATATCGTTTGTCACCAAGCATCCAGCATTGTCCTAACTGGTAAACATGTCAGAGACAGCGCTCTCACGCAGGATGTGAGCCTCATCGAAGCTGCCCGGACATTTCGCATTCACTGCCATAATTATCTGGTTGTAGTCGACAACTAGTTGGACCTTCAGGGAGTGAAATCCTTTTCACTCCCTGAAGGTCCTGAAAAATCTCTGGCTCCTGTGAAGGTGCCCGCATGGTGATGTGAGTACACTATATTGTTCCCTTCACCTTGGGGAACTTAGCAATAGAAACATAGAAACATAGAAAATAGGTGCAGGAGTAGAGCATTCAGCCCTTCTAGCCTGCACCGCCATTCAATGAGTTCATGGCTGAACATGCACTTCAGTACCCCATTCCTGCTTTCTCACCATACCCCTTGATCCCCCGAGTAGTAAGGACTTCATCTAACTCCCTTTTGAATATATTTAATGAATTGGCCTCAACTACTTTCTGTGGTAGGGAATTCCACAGGTTCACCACTCTCTGGGAGAAGAAGTTTCTCCTCATCTCGGTCCTAAATGGCTTACCCCTTATCCTTAGACTGTGACCCCTGGTTCTGGACTTCCCCAACATTGGGAACTTTCTTCCTGCATCTAACCTGTCTAAACCCGTCAGAATTTTAAACGTTTCTATGAGGTCCCCTCTCATTCTTCTGAACTCCAGTGAATACAAGCCCAGTTGATCCAGTCTTTCTTGATAGTTCAGTCCCACCATCCCGGGAATCAGTCTGGTGAATCTTCACTGTACTCCCTCAATAGCAAGAATTTCCTTCCTCAAGTTAGGAGACCAAAACTGTACACAATACTCCAGGTGTGGCCTCACCAAGGCCCTGTACAACTGTAGCAACACCTCCCTGCCCCTGTACTCAAATCCCAACATGCCATTTGCTTTCTTAACCGCCTGCTGTACCTGCATGCCAACCTTCAATGACTGATGTACCATGACACCCAGGTCTCGTTGCACCTCCCCTTTTCCTAATCTGTCACCATTCAGATAATAGTCTGTCTCTCTGTTTTTACCACAAAGTGGATAACCTCACATTTATCCACATTATACTTCATCTGCCATGCATTTGCCCACTCACCTAACCTATCCAAGTCACTCTGCAGCCTCATAGCATCCTCCTCGCAGCTCACACTGCCACCCAACTTAGTGTCATCCGCAAATTTGGAGATACTACATTTAATCCCCTCGTCTAAATCATTAATGTACAGTGTAAACAGCTGGGGCCCCAGCACAGAACCTTGCGGTACCCCACTAGTCACTGCCTGCCATTCTGAAAAGTACCCATTTACTCCTACTCTTTGCTTCCTGTCTGACAACCAGTTCTCAATCTACGTCAGCACACTACCTCCAATCCCATGTGCTTTAACTTTGCACATTAATCTCTTGTGTGGGACCTTGTCGAAAGCCTTCTGAAAGTCCAAATATACCACATCAACTGGTTCTCCCCTGTCCACTTTACTGGAAACATCCTCAAAAAATTCCAGAAGGTTTGTCAAGCATGATTTCCCTTTCACAAATCCATGCTGACTTGGACCTATCATGTCATCATTTTCCAAATGCACTGCTATGACATCCTTAATAATTGATTCCATCATTTTACCCACTACTGAGGTCAGGCTGTTCCATTTTCTCTCTCCCTCCTTTTTTAAAAAGTGGGGTTACATTGGCTACCCTCCACTCCATAGGAACTGATCCAGAGTCAATGGAATGTTGGAAAATGACTGTCAATGCATCCACTATTTCCAAGGCCACCTTCCTTAAGTACTCTGGGATGCAGTGCATCAGGCCCTGGGGATTTATCGGCCTTCAATCCCATCAATTTCCCCAACACAATTTCCCGATTAATAAAGATTTCCCTCAGTTCCTCCTCCTTACTAGACCCTCTGACCCCTTTTATATCCGGAAGGTTGTTGGTGTCCTCCTTAGTGAATACCGAACCAAAGTACTTGTTCAATTGGTCTGCCATTTCTTTGTTCCCCGTTATGACTTCCCCTGATTCTGACTGCAGGGGACCTACGTTTGTCTTTACTAACCTTTTTCTCTTTACATACCTATAGAAACTTTTGCAATCCGCCTTAATGTTCCCTGCAAGCTTCTTCTCGTATTCCATTTTCCCTGCCCTAATCAAACCCTTTGTCCTCCTCTGCTGAGTTCTAAATTTCTCCCAGTCCCCGGGTTCACTGCTATTTCTGGCCAATTTGTAAGCCACTTCCTTGGCTTTAATACTATCCCTGATTTCCCTTGATAGCCACGGTTGAGCCACCTTCCCTTTTTTATTTTTACGCCAGACAGGAATGTACAATTGTTGTAGTTCATCCATGCGGTCTCTAAAAGTCTGCCATTGCCCATCCACAGTCAACCCCTTAAGTATCATTCGCCAATCTATCCTAGCCAATTCACGCCTCATACCTTCAAAGTTACCCTTCTTTAAGTTCTGGACCATGGTCTCTGAATTAACTGTTTCATTCTCCATCCTAATGCAGAATTCCACCATATTATGGTCACTCTTCCCCAAGGGGCCTCGCACAATGAGATTGCTAATTAATCCTCTCTCATTACACAACAGCCAGTCGAAGATGGCCTCCCCCCTAGTTGGTTCCTCGACATATTGGTCTAGAAAACCATCCCTTATGCACTCCAGGAAATCCTCCTCCACCGTATTGCTTCCAGTTTGGTTAACCCAATCTATGTGCATATTAAAGTCACCCATTATAACTGCTGCACCTTTATTGCATTCACCCCTAATTTCCTGTTTGATGCCCTCCCCAACATCACTACTACTGTTTGGAGGTCTGTACACAACTCCCACTAACGTTTTTTGCCCTTTGGTGTTCTGCAGCTCTACCCATATAGATTCCACATCATCCAAGCTAATGTCCTTCCTAACTATTGCATTAATCTCCTCTTTAACCAGCAATGCTACCCCACCTCCTTTTCCTTTTATTCTATCCTTCCTGAATGTTGAATACCCCTGGATGTTGAGTTCCCAGCCCTGATCATCCTGGAGCCACGTCTCCGTAATCCCAATCACATCATATTTGTTAACATCTATTTGCACAGTTAATTCATCCACCTTATTGCGGATACTCCTTGCATTAAGACACAAAGCCTTCAGGCTTGTTTTTTTAACACCCTTTGTCCTTTTAGAATTTTGCTGTACAGTGGCCCTTTTTGTTCTTTGCCTTGGGTTTCTCTGCCCTCCACCTTTCCTCATCTCCTTTCTGTCTTTTGCTTTTGCCTCTTTTTTGTCTCCCTCTGTCTCCCTGCATTGGTTCCCATCCCCCTGCCATATTAGTTTAACTCCTCCCCAACAGCACTAGCAAACACTCCCCCTAGGACATTTGTTCCGGTCCTGCCCAGGTGCAGACCGTCCGGTTTGTACTGGTCCCACCTCCCCCAGAACTGGTTCCAATGCCCCAGGAATTTGAATCCCTCCCTGCTGCACCACTGCTCAAGCCACGTATTCATCTGCGCTATTCTGTGATTCCTACTCTGACTTGCACGTGGCACTGGTAGCAATCCCGAGATTACTACTTTTGGGGTCCTACTTTTTAATTTAGCTCCTAGCTCCTTAAATTCCTTTTTTTATCTATGTCGTTGGTACCAATGTGCACCACGACAACTGGCTGTTCTCCCTCCCTTTTCAGAATGTCGTGCACCCGCTCCGAGACATCCTTGATCCTTGCACCAGGGAGGCAACATACCATCCTGGAGTCTCGGTTGCGGCCGCAGAAACGCCTATCTATTCCCCTCACCATTGAATCCCCTATCACTATTGCTCTCCCACTCTTTTTCTTGCCCTTCTGTGCAACAGAGCCAGCCACGATGCCATGAACTTGGCTGCTGCTGCCCTCCCCTGATGACTCATCCCCCCCAACAGTATTCATGTGGTAGAATACTCCAGCCCTGTCAGTCTGAGCCTCTTTGGTCATAGGGAAGCTGATAAAGTCCATCCCATGAGCGTACAGAGCCTCCGTGACCTGTTTATTGCAGTGATGTGTGGCATGCTGAGACAGAGGGGAAATGTCGACCATGGAGGCCCGAAAGGAACCGAACGCGTAGAATGACAGTACCGCGGTGACCTTGACCTCGACGGACTGTGATGTCCTGAAGGTGCTGGCAGGCTGCAGATCTGCTCTGATGAGCTGGCTTTTTCACTGATCACCACTTTGTGGAAGCGCAGTCTCTGAAGGCACGTGTTCTCGAATAAGTCGAGGTAAGACCGCTTCTCCCTGTAAGTGCGGGGTGTGTATGGTCTGGACCTCCTCCTCAGTCTGGCACGTCTTAGATTGGGCACATAATGCTGTGCATTAGACGTTGTGCCATTTGCACTCTGCAGCATCTGCGGAGTAATCAATGCAGGCTGAGAAATGGCTGGCCCCATTCCAATAAAAGTATAATGCCGATTGTTCACAAGCAATAAATTTCCACACTAAAAGACATCTACAGTAAAACCCAATCATCCACAGTCTAAAAAGATGTCTGTTGAGATGGTCACTTCACCTGAGAATAACTCCAGAGTCAATCCAAACTCCCCTGAAGTTGAAGCAGCCTTTTCAATGAAGCGACCTGCGATTTAAAAAATGGTGTCCACACCGCTGTGATTCGTTCAGAACAGTTCAACTTTTTCAGAGCGGTGTTTTGGGCGAGCGATATTGTGGGCAAGATGTGTGCAAGGTGGTGAAAGCTGGGCGATATACTGGGCGTTAATTTCGGCAAATGTGATCTTTACGACAAAAGAAAGTGTGCAGTCGGTATTATTGAATCTCGGCGTTAACTACGTGCGGAAAGTAATGCTGGCCGATATTATGGGCATTGGTTTCACCCATTCTGATGATTCCGCCCCAAAAAAGTGGGCGGACGGTATTATTTTTTCCGCGTACATAGCTAAAGTAATGCTCAGCGATAAGTGTCTGAAAAATGGGCGTCAGTTTCCATTTTGTGGCTAAATGGGCAATATCTGGGCGTTACACCTCATTTCAGCGTTAAAATGGACGTTAAATGGACATTATGCATGCCAAAATAATGGAAAATCTAGCCCCGTAACTCTTTCAGAAGTCAAGTACGTTCAGTCTCCCTCAGTGATCAGAAGGAAGCGTGCAAAGATCAACGGGAGAGAACGTAAAGCAATGAAAGTGTTGCCAATGGCCGTAGGTGAGTCACTGTCCTGTCGGGCTCCACATCCATTGTATCTCGCTCTAAGTCATTACTGCATTTCATTCCATTGCTGCCTGTTTAAACTCTTATCCTCCAGCTCTGCTTGAGACCAACAGGAAATTTCAATTGGTTCCAGTGATGCATTCAAAGTATAATCTCACAGCACAGAGGGAGGCCATTCGGCCCATCGTGCCAGTGCCGGCTCTGTGAAAGAGCGATCCAATCAGTCCCACTCCCCCTGCTCTTTCCCCACAGATCTGCACATTTCTCCCCTTCAAGTATTTATCCAATTCCCTTCAGAAAGTTACTGTTGAATCTGCTCCCATCGCCCTTTCAGGCAGCGCGTTCCTGATCACAACTCATTATCTCCTCATCTCCCCCTCTGGTTCTTTTGCCAATTATCTTAAATCTGAAAATGCTGGAAATCTCAGCAGGTCAGGCAGCATTTCCAGCATTTTCTGTTTTTATTCCAGATTCCAGCATCTGCAGTATTTTGCTTTTGTATCTTCAATCTGTGCCCTCTGGTTACCGACCCTCCTGACACTAGAAATAGTTCCGACTTATTTACTCTTAACAAAACCCCTCATCATTTTGAACACCTCTATTAAATGTCTCCTAATCTTCTCTGCTCTAAGGAGAACAATCCCAGCTTCTCTGGACTGTCCACACAACTGAAGTCCCTCATCCCTGGAACCACTCTGGTATCCCCTCTGCACTCGCTCTAAGGCCTTGACATCCTTCCTGAAGTGTGGGGCCCAGAACTGCTCACAATACTCCAGCTGGGGCCAGACCAGTGATTTACTAAATGTTCCTTTAGTGCAATTACTGCTTCAATAATAGTAACATTTATTTTAACACTGTGGCCTGAATTTTCTTAATTAGCAAGCTGCAAGAAAGGGAACTGCACCATCTTGTTAATGTGAGACTCAGGATCTGGGAGGGAGATAGCACCAGATTAACACCGGCTCTGGTTGAGTCCGGTGAGAGACCCAATCATTCCTTTGTGTAAACCATTCTCGGCGAAGGTGATGGATCCCAGGGTGTGAATAGTTGACTGTTTCCCATTGAACCCCAAATGAGATCACCTTGGGCTCAATTTGCGATGTGAGCTCATCCAAAACTCTGCTGCCCCATGTCCTAACTCGCACCGAGTCCTGCTCACCTATCACCCCTTGTGCTGTCCCGTGTCCTAACTCACACCGAGTCCCGCTCACCCATCACCCCTGTGCTGCCCCGTGTCCTAACTCACACCGAGTCCTGCTCACCCATCACCCCTGTGCTGTCCCGTGTCCTAACTCACACCGAGTCCCGCTCACCCATCACCCCTGTGCTCGCTGCCGTGTCCTAACTCACACTGAGTCCTGCTCACCCATCACCCCTGTGCTGCCCCTTGTCCTAACTCACACCGAGTCCTGCTCACCCATCACCCCTGTGCTCGCTGCCGTGTCCTAACTCACACCGAGTCCTGCTCACCCATCACCCCTTGTGCTGTCCCGTGTCCTAACTCGCACCGAGTCCCGCTCATCCATCACCCCTGTGCTGCCCCGTGTCCTAACTCACACTGAGTCCCGCTCACCCATCACCCCTGTGCTCGCTGCCGTGTCCTAACTCACACCGAGTCCTGCTCACCCATCACCCCTGTGCTGCCCCGTGTCCTAACTCACACCGAGTCCTGCTCACCCACCACCCCTGTGCTCGCTGCCGTGTCCTAACTCACACCGAGTCCTGCTCACCCATCACCCCTGTGCTCGCTGCCGTGTTCTAACTCGCACCATCCCGCTCACCCATCACCCCTGTGCTCGCTGATCGTGTCCTAACTCACACCGAGTCCCGTTCACCCATCACCCCTGTGCTCGCTGATCGTGTCCTAACTCACACCGAGTCCTGCTCACCCATCACCCCTGTGCTCGCTGCCGTGTGCTAACTCGCACCAAGTCCTGCTCACCCATCACCCCTGTGCTCGCTGCCGTGTCCTAACTCGCACCAAGTGCTGCTCACCCATCACCCCTGTGCTCGCTGATCGTGTCCTAACTCACACCAAGTCCCACTCACCTATCACACCCCCTGTGCTCACTGTCCGTGTCCTAACTCGCACCGAGTCCCACTCACCTATCACCCCCGTGCTCATTGCCCCGTGTCCTAACTCGGACCGAGTCCCGATCACCCATCACCCCCTGTGCTCGCTGACCATGTCCTAACTCGCACCAAGACCCACTCACACATCACCCCTGTGCTCGCTGCCCGTGTCCTAACTCGGACCTAGTCTCGCCCACCCATCACACCCTGTGCTCACTGACCGTGTTCTAACGCACACCAAGTCCCGCTCACCCATCTGTGGAGAGAAAAGTTAACGTTTCGGGTCGATGACCCTCCCACCTGCCAACCTTTAAACTTTCACCTTCAGTCCTCTCAACTGAGAGGTCAGGCAGGCTGCAAGGTTTCAAATCAGAAGGTCGTGGGTTTAAGCCCCACTCCAGAGTTTTCAGTATACAATCCAGGCCAACACTCCCAGCGCACTACTGAGGGAGCGCCGCACTGTCGGAAGGGCAGCACTGAGGGAGCGCTGCACTGTCGGAGGGGCAGTACTGAGGGAGCGTTGCACTGTCGGAGGGGCAGTACTGAGGAGCGTTGCACTGTCGGAGGGGCAGTACTGATGGAGTGCCACACTGTTGGAGGGGCAGTACTGAGGGAGCGCTATTGTGTCAGAGGGGCAGTACTGAGGGAGCGCTGCACAGTTGGAGGGGCAGTACTGAGAGAATGCTACGCTGTCAGAGGGACAGTACTGAGGGAATGCCGCACTATCAGAGGGGCAGTACTGAGGGAGCGCTGCGCTGTCAATGGGCCTGTACGGAGGGAGCGCCGCACTGTCGGAGGGGAAGTACTGAGGGAGTACTGAGGGAGTGCTGCACTGTTGGAGAGGCAGCACTGAGGGACTTGGCGCTCCACAGTGCAGCCTGGCTGCGATTAGAACCTCAGTAGAATGAGGATGAAGCCCGAGTCCCTGGCTGTAGTTCAGATGTTGACGACTAGGCTGATCAGCGACTTCCCATGAGCACCCAATCTTCAGTCGCGTGAGATGGTCCTTCTCAGTGTCCCAAGCAGCGGGAGCCTGAGCTGGGGGATTGTCATTAATCAGCTTTCTGATCTGATTGTAAGGTTATTAGTGATTGAAAGTGGTGTTTATAAACTGAATGTTGGTTTGTGTTTGTATATTATTCTGGGCAAAGGGTTCTGAGGACAGACAGCATGATATCGAGCGGTTTATTAACCGTGAATTGCTGAACATCCGGTATCATTCTGTATTTATCTATCGAAGGACAGTGCAACTTATCTGGATCCTGCTGCATTGAGATCAGAGCCCAGCGAACCTTCCATTAACACTCAGTTCTCTCTGAAGGTGAGGAACTGTGAACCATATTAGAATTATATCTTGTTGAATGTTTATTGAGATGTCAGACTTTCAAAGTCACATCCCCAGAGACTGACGTTACCTTTAAAGTACAGAGGGGTGGGGGAGAGGATCGGATTAGTCACTGTTCTCAGCGCATGTCATCAGTCAGGGAGCAGCACAGTGTTCTGTTAGAACATAAGAATTAGGAGCAGGAGTCGGCCATTTGGGCCCTCGAGCCATTCAATAAGATCATGGCTGATCTACCTCAACTCCACTTTCCTGCACTATCTCCATATCCCTTCATTCCCTAAATATCCAAAGATCTATCGATCTCTGTCTTGAATATACTCAAAGGCTGAGCTTCCACAGCCCTCTGGGCTAGAGAATTCCAAAGATTCACCACCCTCTGAGTGAAGAAATTTCTCCTCATCTCAGTCCTAAATGGCCGACCCCTTATCCTGAGACTATGACCCCTGGTTCTAGACTCCCCAGCCAGGGGAAACATCCTCCCTGTCAAACCCTGTAAGAATGTTATATATTTCAATGCGATCACCTCTTATTCTTCTAAACTCTAGAGAATATAGGCCTAGTCTACTCAATCTCTCCTCATAGGACAATCACCCCATTCCAGAAATCAGTCTGGTGAACCTTCGTTGCACTCCCTCTATGGCAAGTATATACTTCCTTATGTAAGGATACCAAAACTGTACACAATACTCCAGGTACGGACTCACCAGGGCCCTATATAATTGCAATAAGACGTCTTTACTCTTATACTTAAATCCTCTTGTAATTAAGGCCAACATACCATTTGCTTTCCTAATTGCTAGATAGTTAGATTTATGTTACGATAGCAGATGTACAATCAGAGAATTTTCTCGGGCTCCCGCACTCCGACGCGTAAACCGGTTTCCAGCAGTGAGGAAAGTCACGCCCGGGAGACACTTGATTATAAAGGATTTCTCTCGCATCTTTCGGATGCTCAAGCAGAACTCATTCTTTAACAGGCGGATGATCGCTCACCAGATTACCGTCCAGGCCTAGGAGATGGAAAACTACCCCATAGAGATTATCAACACTATATAGTGAACCTCACATTATTGACTCCAAGTTCCCCTCCAAGTCACACACCATCCTGACTTGGAAATGTATCGGCCATTCCTTCGTCGTCGCTGGGTCAAAATCCTGGAACTCCCTCCCTAACAGCACTGTGGGAGCACCTTCACCACACGGACTGCAACAGTTGAAGAAGGTGGCTCATCGCTACCTTCTCAAGGCAATTAGGGATGGGCAATAAATGCCGGCCTTGCCAGCGCGCCCACATCCCAAGAATGAAAGGAAAAAGGGGGAAATCACAGGTCAGCGTAAATCTCAGCCACACTGCCCCAAGGTCAGCCTGATCCCTCACTTGGACACCGGAATATGGGGGACCGGAATATGCTCTCACCGATCCCAGTGTCCAGGAAATATCACATTCCACCCTCTCTCACCCACCTCAAATGTCTCTCCCGATGCTCCCGAATTTGCTGAAAATCAGCCCTCTCTGCCGCCCTGGACTGACCATTCCAGCCATTCCCCACCCTCTGAGTTAAACCTGAATCATCTCTTCACCCTCCCTCTTCTCACCCTGAGGCTCTGTCCGCATGTTGTTGGATTGTGACCACGAAACGCTTTGACATTGATCTGGTCTCTGTCTCCTTTAGGATGTTAATGCCTTCAGTAGGATTATTTCTTCTCCAGTTTCTGCAGCCTCTCCCCAGGACTCGCTGATTATCCCAGCTCTCCCTTTGCTCACTCTGTTCATCACGGCACTTCGCCAATGCCCCGACGTCTCTCCCATGGTGTGACCCCCAGAATTGACCCCTGTGCTCCAGGTGGGGTCGAACCAGTGCTCCCGACAAATTCAGAGTGACTTTGTGAGACCTGAGCCCCTCGGGTGTAGTGCCAGAGGACTGGCAGATTGCTAACGCAATGCCTATATTTAAGAAGAGAGATAGAACATGTCCAGGGAATTATAGACCAGTCAGTTTAACATTAGTGGTAGGAAAAATAATGGAATCCCTACTAAAGGAGAAAATAGAGGAACATCTAGAAACCAAAAATATAATAACAAATAGTCAGCATGGCTTTCAAAAGAGAAAGTCTTGCTTGACCAAACTCATTGAATTTTTTGAAGAGGTAAGAGAGAGAGTAGACAAGGGTGATGCAGTAGATGTAATTGATCTAGATTTTCAAAAGGCCTTCGATAATGTATCCCATAATACACTGATGATCAGGGTCAGGGAATGCAGAGTCAGGGGATAAGTAGCAGAATGGATAACTAGCTGGCTTCAAGGCAGAAAGCAGAGAGTCGGAGTAAAGGGTAGCTAGTCACAGTAGCAGAAGGTGGGTAGTGGTGTTCCACAAGGATCAGTGCTGGGACCACTGTTGTTTGCAATTTACATTAACGGTTTAGACTTCGGAACCAAAAACACAATTTCTAAATTTGCAAATGCCACAAAACTGGGGGGATAGTCAGCACTGAGGAAGACTGCAACAAATTACAGGAAGACATTAATAAACTTGCAGATTGGGCATATCATTGGCAAATGAGTTCAACACAGATAAGTGTGAGGCATTACATTTTGGTAGGAAAAATAGGGAGGTCACTTATTACTTAGAGGGTGAGAGTCTGGGTGGGGTAGAGGAACAAAGGGATCTCAGAGTACAAATACACAAGTCACTAAAAGTTGTAATACAGGTTAGCAAGGCCATAAAAAGCAAACCAAGCACTATGATTTATTTCTAGTGGTATCAGATTGAAAAGTAGGGAAGTTATGCTAAACCTGTATCGAACCTTGGTTAGACCACATTTAGAGCAATGCGTACAGTATTTGCCATTTGGGAATAATAGGCAGAAAGGAACAGGAGGTGGGGTAGCTCTGTTAATAAAGGATGAGATCAGTGCAGCAGTGAGAAATGATATTGGCTCAGAAGATCAAGATGTAGAATCAGTTTGGGTGGAGATAAGGAATAATAAGGGAAAGAAGTCACTGGTGGGCATAGTCAATAGGCCCCCTAACAGTAGCTACACTGTTAGACAGAGTATAAATCAAGAAATAATGGAGGCTTGCAATAAAGGTACAGCAATAACCATGGGCGATCATAATCTTCATATTGATTGGACAAATCAAATTGGCAAAGGTAGCCTTGAGGAAGAGTTCATAGAGTGTATGCAGTGTTGAATCAACCAGGGAGCAGATTATTTTAGATCTGGTAATGTGTGATGAGACTGGATTAATCAATGATCTCCTAGTAAAGGATCCTCTTGGGAAGAGTGATCATAACAAGGTAGAATTTTAAATTCAGTCTGATGGTGAGAAAGGTAGGTCTCAAACTAGTGTCTTGAACTTAAATAAAGGCAATTACAAAGCTATGAAGGCACAGTGGACTGGGAAAATAGATTGAATGTTTAGACAGTGGATAAGCAGTGGCAAACATTTAAGGAGATATTTCACAACTCTCAGCAAAGATATATTCTGCAGAGAAAGAAAGACTCTAAGAGAAGGAGGAACTATCCCTGGCTAACTGAGGAAGTAAAGGATGGGATAAAATTGAAAACAAAGGCATACAATGTTGCGAAGAATAGTGGAAGGCCAGAGGATTGGGAAATTTTTAGAAACCAGCAAAGGACTAAAAAAATAATAAAAGAGATAGAAGATAATTTATGAGAGTAAATTGGCAAGAAATATAAAAACAGACAGGAAGAGCTTCTACAGGTATATAAACAGGAAGAGAGTAGCGAAAGTAAACGTTGGTCCCTTAGAGGATGAGTCTGGGGGATTAATAATGGGAAACAGAGAAATGGCAGAGACTTTGAATAAATATTTTGTATCGGTCTTCACGGCAGAAGACACTAAAAGCATCCCAATAATTGATAATCAAGGGGCTATTGGAAGCAGGAAACTATAGACCAGTTAGCCTAACATCTGTCATTGGGAAAATGCTGCTTTCTGTCTGCCTCCTTTTGTAAATTGGGGCATTACATTTGCGGTTTTCCGGTCCGCTGGGACCTCTCCAGGATCCATGGAATTTCGGTAGATTACAACCAATGCATCCACTATCTCTGCAGCCACTTCTTTTAAGACCCTAGGATGCAGGCCATCAAGTCCAGGGGACTTGTCCAGCTTTAGTCCCATCAGTTTGCCTAGTACTTTTTCTCTAGTGAAACTGATGATTTTAAATTCCTCCCTCCCATTAAGGAAGCAGTAGCGGGACATTTAGAAAATCATAATTCAATCAAGCAGAGTCAGCATGGTTTTATGAAAGGGAAATCATGTTTGACAAATTTGCTCAAGTTCTTTGAAGATGTAACGAGCAGGATGGATAAGGGGGAACCAGTAGATGTAGTGTATTTGGATTTCCAGAAGGCATTCGATAAGATGCACATAAAAGGTTACTGCACAATATAAGAGCTCACGGGATTGGAGGTAATATATTAGCATGGATAGAGGATTGGCCAACTAACAGAAAACAGAGTCAGGATGAATGGGTAAGTTTCAGGAAGGCAAACTGTAACTAATGGAATGCCACAGGAATCAGTGCTGGGGCCTCAACTATTTACAATATATATTAATGACTAGGATGGAGGGACTGAGTGCAATGTAGTCAAATTTGCTGATGATACAAAGATAAGTAAGAAAGCAAGTTGTGATGAGAACACAAAGAATCTGCAAAGGGATATAGATAGGCTAAGTGAGGTGGCAATAATTTGGCAGGTGGAATGTAATGTGGGAAAATGTGAGGTTATCCACTTTGATAGAAAAATAAATAAAACAAATTATTATATAATGGGGAGAAATTCCAAAATGCTGTGGTACAGAGGGACCTGGGGATTCTTGCACATAAAACACAAAAAGTTAGCATGCAGGTACAGCAAACAATTAGGAAGGCAAATGGAATGTTGACCTTTAATGCAAGAGTGATATAGTATAAAAGCAGAAAAGTCCTGCTACAACTGTACAGGATATTGGTAAGGCCATACATGGAATACTGCGTACAGTTTTGGTCTCCGTATTTAAGAAAGGATATACTTGCATTGGAGACCGTTCAGAGAAGGTTCACTAGGTTGATCCCGGAGATGAGGAGGTTGACTTATGAAGATAGGTTGGGTCTATACTCATTGGGGTTCAGAAGAATGAGAGGTGATCTTATTGAAACGTATAAGATTCTGAAAGGGATCGACAAGGTAGATGCAGAGAGGATGTTTCCCCTCATGGGGAATCTAGAACTAGGGGACATCATTTCAGAATAAGGGGTCGCCCATTTAAAACGGAAATGAGGAATTTCTTCTCTCAGAGGGTCGTGAATCTTTGGAATTCTCTGCCCCAGAGAGCTGTGGAGGCTGGGTCATTGAATATATTTAAGGTGGAGATAGACAGATTTTTGAATGATAAGTGAGTCAAGGGTATGGGAAGTGGGCAGGGAAGTGGAGTCATGGACTCAGCTCTACTTCCTCGCCCGCTCTCCATAATCTCTTATCCCCTTATCATTCAAGAAACTATTTCTGTCATAAATTTATTCAATATGCCAGCTTCCACAGCTCTCTGAGGCAACAAATTCCACAGATTTACAACCCTCTGAGAGAAGACATTCCTCCTCATCTCTGTTTTAAATGGGCAACCCCTTATTCTAAGATCATGCCCTCTAATTCTAGTCTCCCCCATCAGTGGAAACATCCTCACTGCATCCACCTTGTCAAGCCCCTTCATAATCTTATACATTTCTATAAGATCGCCTCTCATTCATCTGAATTCCAATCAGTAGAGGCTCAACCTACTCAACCTTTCCTCATAAGTCAAACCCCTCATCTCCGGAATCAACCTCGTGCACCTTCTCTGAACTGCCTCCAAAGCAAGTATATCCTTTCTTAAATATGGAAATCAAAACTGCACGCAGTATTCCAGGTGTGGCCTCACCAATACCTTATATAACTGTAGCAAGACTTCCCTGCTTTTATACTCCATCCCCTTTGCAATAAAGGCCAAGATACCATTCGCCTTCCTGATCACTTGTTTACCCTGCATACTATCCTTTTGTGTTTTGTTCACAAGTACCCCCAGGTCCCGCTGTACTGCAGCACTTTGCAATCTTTCTCCATTTAAATAATAACTTGTTCTTTGATTTTTTTCTGCCAAAGTACATGACCTCACACTTTCCAACATTATACTCCATCTGCCAAATTTTTACCCACTCACTTAGCCTGTCTATGTACTTTTGCAGATTTTTTGTGTCCTCCTCACACATTGCTTTTTCTCCCATCTTTGTATCAGCAAACTTGGCTACGTTACACTCGGTCCCTTCTTCCAAGTCATTAATATAGATTGTAAATAGTTGGGGTCCCAGCACTGATCCCTAGGGCACCCCACCAGTTACTGATTGCCAAACCGAGAATGAACCATTTATCCCGACTCTCTGTTCTCTGTTAGTAAGCCAATCCTCTATCCATGCTAATATATTAGCCCCAACCCTGCGAACTTTTATCTTGTGTGGTAACCTTTTATGTGGCACCTTGTCAAATGACTTCTGGAAGTCCAAATACACCACATCCACTGGTTCCCCTTTATCCACCTGTTCATTACATCCTCAAAGAACTCCAGCAAATTTGTCAAACATGACTTCCCCTTCATAAATCCATGCTGACTCTGGCTGACCGAATTTTGCTTATCCAAATGTCCTGCTATTGCTTCTTCAATAATAGACTCCAACATTTTCCCAACCACAGATGTTAGGCTAACTAGTCTATAGTTTCCTGCTTTTTGTCTGCCTCCTTTTTTAAATAGAGGCGTTACATTTTCAGTTTTCCAATCTGCTGGGGCCTCCCTAGAATCCAGGGAATTTTGGTAAATTACAACCAATGCATCCACAATCCCTCCTGCTACTTCTCTTAAGACCCTAGGATGCAAGTCATCAGGTCCAGGGGATTTATCTGCCTTTGGTCCCATTATCCTCCTTAGTGATAGTGATTGTGTTGAGTTCCACCCCCCCCCCACCCCCCCCTATAGCCCCTTGACTATCACTGTTGGAATTTTGTATCGTA
Organism: Pristiophorus japonicus; assembly: GCF_044704955.1. NCBI lineage: Eukaryota > Metazoa > Chordata > Chondrichthyes > Pristiophoridae > Pristiophorus > Pristiophorus japonicus. The sequence continues at coordinate 103,835,046 of NC_091990.1, read as the reverse complement.
AAAGACTGATACAAAATATTTGTTCAGAGTTCCTGCCATCTCCATGTTCCCCATTACTAGTTCCTCGGTCTCGTCCTCTAAGGGACCACCATTTACTTTAGCCACAATTTTCCTTTTTATATACATATAGAAACTCTTGATATCTGTTTTTATATTTTGTGCTAGTTTACTTTCATAGTCTATCTTCCCTTTCTTAATCATTTTTTTAGTCGTTCTTTGCTCGCTTTTAAAAGCTTCCCAGTCTTCTGTCCTCCAACTAGTTTTGGCCACTTTGTATGCCCATGTTTTTCATTGGATACCGTCCTTTATTTCTTTAGTTATCCATGGATGGCTATCTTTTCTCTTACACCCTATCTTCCTCACTGGAATATATTTTCCTTGAGAGTTGTGAAATATCTCCTTAAATGTATACCACTGTTCATCAACCGTCCAATACTTCAATCTATTTTGCCAGTCCACTTTACCCAACTCTGCCCTTATACCTTCATAGTCTCCTTCATCTGAATTTGAAATTAAATCATGCTATAATCATTCATTCCGAGGGGATCCTTTACTAGGAGATTGTTTATTAATCCTGTCTCATTACACAGGACCAGATCTGCTCAAGGAACCAGTCCCTTATGCACTCTATGAACTCCTCCTCAAGGCTACCCTGACTGATTTGATTTGTCCAATCAATATGGAGGTTAAGATCACCCATGATTATTGCTGTTCCCTTTTTTCAAGCCCCCACTATTTCCTGGTTTATGCACCGACCAACAGAGTTGCTACTGTTAGGGGGCCTATAGACTACGCCCACCAATGACTTTTTCCCCTTGTTTCTTATCTCCACCCAAACTGTTTCAACACCCTTATCATTGGAGCCAATATCGTTTCTTACTGTTGCTGGACTCGTTGCCATAGTGAGTGGTTGGGGCGAATGATATTGATGCATTTAAGGGGAGGATAGACAAGTATATGAGGGTGAAGGAAATCGAGGGTTATGTTGATAGATTTAGATGAAGAAAGATGGGAGGCTCGAGTGGAGCATAAACTCCGGCATGGACTGGTTGGGCTAAATTGCCTATTTCTGTGCCGTATATCCTAAGTAAACCTATGTAATCCTGAAAGGTCTGGCTCTAATTTTTAGACGATGTCCCCTAGTTCAAGAATCCCCAACCAGCAGAAATAGTTTCTCTCTATTCTATCAGTTCCGCTAAATATCTTGAAAAATCCAATCAAATCATCCTTTATCCTTCATAAATTCCAGGGAATACAACCCTAGTTTGTGCAATCTCTCTTCATAATTTAACTATTGGAATCCAGGTGTCATTCGGGTAAACCTACACTGCACTCCCTCCAATATCCTCCCTAAGGTGTGGTGTCCAGAATTGCTCACAGTGCTCCAGGTGTGGTCTAACCAGGGTTTGTACAGCTGCAGCATAAGTTCTACCCCCTTGTATTCGAGTCCTCACGATATAAAGACCAGCATTCCATTGGCCTGTGATATTTTCTGTACCTGACCGTGACATTTTAACCATCTATCTACGTGGACTCCTAAGTCTCTTTGGACCTCTCTGTTTCAAGCCTTTATTACAAATGCTTGGAGTATGAGTAAAGACGTCTTACTGCAATTATATAGGGTCTGGGTGAGGCCACACCTGGAGTATTGTGTACAGTTTTGGTCTCCTTACCTAAGGAAGGATATACTTGCCATAGAGGGAGTGCAAGATTCACCAGACTCATTCCTGGGATGGGGAGATTGTCCTATGAGGAGAGATTGAGTAGACTAGGCCTATATTCTCTAGAGTTTCGAAGAATAAGAGGTGATCTCACTGAAAAGTACAAAATTATTAGAAAGCGATACAGGGTAGATGCAAGGAGGATGTTTCCCCTGGCTGGGCTGGGAAGTCTCGAACTAGGGGTCACAGTCTCAGAATAAGAGGCCGGCCATATAGGACTGTGATGAGAAACATCTTAACTCAGAGGGTGGTGAATCTTTGGAATCTCTGCTCCGGAGGGCTGTGGAGGCTCAGGCGTTGGGTATATTCAAGGTAGAGATCGATAGATTTTGGATATTAAGGGAATCAAGGGAATATGAGGATAATGCAGGAAGGTGGAGTTGAGATTGAAGATCAGCCGTGATCTTATTGAATGGTGGAGCAGGCTAGAGGGGCCAAATGGCCCACTCTTGATTCTAATTCTTATCTTATGTTCTAGCTTTTCAACGTTTGGAAAGTATCCTGTTCTACCCTTTTCATGTCCAAAGTGGATGACCCCACACTTGCTTATATTGAAATCCATTTGACAGAGTTTGTCCATTCACTTAGTCTATTAATATCTCTTTGTAATCTTATACTTTCATCTATATTGCTTACAATGCCGCCTAACTTTGTGTCAATGGCAAAGGAGGATATGTGGATTTCTATCCCGTCATCTAAGTCGTTAAAAAATACTGTGAATAGTTGAGGCCCCAACACAGATCCCTGCAGGACACGACTAGTCACATCCTGCCAATTAGTGTCACTGCTCATTATCCTTCATCTGGGGCCGAAATTACCTCGTTGTGCCCCTCCCATTAGCACTTCCAGAGCGCGTCGACGGGGCGCGAAGTGTTTTGGCCGGGGGGGCTACCGGCTACCGCAGAATTGCGCGGGAGTTAGCGGAGGCATTCATCCATTAGCACTGCCCTGCTGGTAGTGCCCCGGGCCGCTATGCCAGCGATGATGATGTCATCGGCATGCGAAGCGACCCCTATTCATCCCACGGCAGAAATTTCACAGCGCCCCGGGAGGCCTCGCGGGTGATTCCCGTGCCAGCCTCGCCGGTCGTGAACCGCGCTATGCACCCATCACGGGCCGGACTCACCGGTCGGGCCGCTGAGCAAACTCTGTTTCGGTGCCAGGCTGCGGCCCTGGGGGCCCGGTGGAGGGGTGGGGCGTTGGGGAGGCCGGGTAGCGCCCCCGATCCTGCCCCGAGGGGAAGTGGAGCCCGTGATGTTTAGCTCCACTTCCTGTGAGGGGCAGTGACCCCAATTCCGCTTCTGGGGTGGGACTTCCGCGCTGGGCGCCGAATGTCCGTCCCCGGAGAGGTTACCTCCCCCGACCGAGGCGATGGGGAATTTCAGCCCCTCAGTCTCCTGCTACTCAGACGATCTCCGAACTAGGTCAATAATTTGCCTTCAATTCCACGGTCTTCTGCCTTAGATAACAGTCTATGTGGAACTTTATCAATGCCTTTTGGAAGTCCCTATGAATAACATCCACAGGCATTCCCCTGTCCACGACTTTAGCCACCTCTTCAAAAAATGCAATCAAATTGGTCAGATATGAGCAGCCTTTCACAAGCCCAAACTGAGCAGCTGGAGCCAGAGACCCAGCAATGACTCCACTTGAGACTGGGATCCCAGAGCCGGCAACGTCAGATCTGGAAACTCAGCCCACACTCTGTGATATCTTGATTAGTTAACATTGTCTGGCAAACGGGACTTTTAACTTGATAATAAGACACCACAGTAACTTAATGCCTCTTACATTACATTAGACTTTTCTACTTGTAAAATTTATTTTATAAATGTCATTTAAAAAGCTCTCATGTCATATTATTTGTTCACTAATCCCTACAGTTTTGTGTCAATCCCTGCTCATACCCTGTTAAAGCTTCCAATTTACCAGCAGCACACTCCACATCAATCACTTTATTAATATTGCTTTTAAAAAATGCAGTGACATTTCGCAGAATGCCGACCTTTGCCAGGCTGAAGAACATTAATTCTCTGCAGCAAACTTTATTTTCGTCACATCTCCAACATTCGATAAACATAGAAACATAGAAAATAGGTGCAAGAGTAGACCATTCGGCCCATCGAGCCTGCACCACCATTCAATATGATCATGGTTGATCATGCAATTTCAGTACCCCATTCCTGCTTTCTTTCCATGCCCCTTGATCCCTTTAGCTGTAAGGGCCACATCTAATTTCCTTTTGAATATATCTAACAAACTGGCCTCAACAACTTTCTGTGGTCGAGAATTCCACAAGTTCACAATTCTCTGAGTGAAGAAGTTTCTCCTCATCTCGGTCCTAAATGACTTACCCCTTATCCTTAGACTGTGACCCCTGGTTCTGGACTTTCCCAACATCGGGAACATCCTCCCTGCATCTAACCTGTCCAATCCCGTCAGAATTTTATATGTTTCTATGTGATCCCCTCTCATTCTTCTAAATTCCAGTGAATATAAGCCTAGTCGATCCAGTCTTTCTTCATATGTCAGTCCTGCCATCCAAGGAATCAGTCTGGTGAACCTTCGTTGCACTCCCTCAATAGCAAGAATGTCCTTCCTCAGATTAGGAGACCAAAACTCCACACAATTTTCAAGATGTGGTGTCACCAAGGCCCTGTACAACTGCAGTAAGACCTCCCTGCTCCTATACTCAAATCCTCTCACCATGAAGGCCAACATGCCATTTGCCTTCTTCACTGCCTGCTGTACCTGCATGCCAACTTTCAATGACTGATGTACCATGACATCCAGGTCTCGCTGCATCTTCCCTTTTCCTAATCTGTCACCATCCAGATAATATTCTGCCTTCCTGTTTTTGCCACCAAAGTGGATAACCTCACATTTATCTACATTATACTGCATCTGCCACGCATTTGTCCACTCACCTAACAAGTCACCCTGCAGCCTCTTAGCATCCTCCTCACAGCTCACACTGCCACCCAGCTTAGTGTCATCTGAAAACTCTCAGCAATGGCTTGGTCCTACATCCCCTGGCCACATTTAAAATAAGAACATAAGAATTCGGGAGCAGGAGTCGGCCATTCGCCCCTCGAGCCTGCTCCGCCATTCAATAAGTTCATGGCTGATCTTCAACCTCAACTCCACTTTCCCGCCCGATCCCCACATGAGTTAAACAAGCGCTCCGTGCTCATGGACACTAAAGTTCGGAGAGCAAGGATTTGTTTTATTCGTTCCTGGGATGTGGGCGTTGCTGTCGTTATTGCCCGTCCCTAATTGCCCCTTGAGAAGATGGTGGTAAGCTGCCTTCTTGAACCGCTGCAGTCCCGTGGGTGAAGGTGCTCCCATAGTGCTGTTAGGGAGGGAGTTCCAGGATTTTGACCCAGCGACAATGAAGGAACGGCGATATATTTCCAAGTCAGGATGGTGTGTGACTTGGAGGGGAACATGGAGGTGATGATGTTCCCATGCACCTGCTGCCCTTGTCCTTCTCGATGGTAGAGGTCGCGGGTTTGGGAGGTGCTGCCGAAGAAGCCTTGGCGAGTTGCTGCAGTGCATCTTGTAGATGGTGCACACTGCAGCCACGGTGCGCCGGTGTTGGAGGGAGTGAAGGTTTAAGGTGATGGAGGGAGTGGATATCGAGGCGAGGGACACAGGCACTGATCAAGTGAGCCGCTCTTTGTTAAGCCTACATTTTTATGAGCTGCATTCAAAATGTTGGGTTTTTCTTGATCCTGAATTTGGGTCTGAAGAAATCAACTGAAATCAAAAGGAGTCTAAAATAAAATAAAACAAAACTTCCTGAAGTTTCTGGAGAATAGGACCGGAGGGATTCTCCACCACTGGCAAAATCTGACAGAAGTTGAAATGGTAAGAAGGACTTATATTTCTATACCACCGGCCGACCCAAAGGGCTTTACAGCCAATAAAGTAAGTTTTGGAGTGTAGTCACTGTTGTAATTTAGGAAACGCGACAGCCAATTTGCGCAAAGCAAGCTCCCACAAACAGCAATGTGATAATGACCAGATAATCTGTTTTAGTAACGTTGGTTGAGGGATAAATATTGGCCAGGACATCAGGGGGTGGGGGGAACTCCTCCCTCCACCGCTCCATTCCCCCCCTTCCGCCCCCCCCCCACCTTTTATGTCCACGTGAGAGGGCAGATGGGGCCTCGGTTTATTGTCTCATCCGAAAAACAACAACTCCAACAGTGCAGTGCTCCCTCAGTACTGCCCCTCCGCCAGTGCAGCGCTCCCTCAGTACTAACCCTCCGACAGTGCAGTGCTTCCTCAGTACTGCCCCTCCGATAGTGTGGCACTCCTTCAGCACTGCCCCTCCGACAGTGCAGTGCTCCCTCAGCACTGCCCCTCCGACAGTGCAGCGCTCCCTCAGTACTGCCCCTCCGACAGTGCAGCGCTCCCTCAGTACTGCCCCTCCAACAGTGCAGCACTCCCTCAGTATAAAGAAAGATTTGATAAAATGGAGTTTTCTCTCTTTGGAACAGTGAATATTGAGGGCAATCGATATGGTTTACTGAATTGTGAAGTGTTTGAGAGAGTAAGCAACGAGAGACTGCTCCCACTGACTGGTGAACGGTTATCGAGGGGCACTGAATTTTGAAGTGTTTGAGACTGATCGAAGGGATGGGTTTTAAGGAGCGACTCAAAGAAAGAGATGGAGGCGGAGATGTTTAGGGAGGGAATTCCAGAGCATGTGGCTTAGGCACAAATGTTGGGGCAAAGGGAGCGAGGTAATGCAACAGAGCCAGAGTCATAGGAACAGAGAGTAATGTGCGGGGGAGGTTGTGGGGCTGGAGGAGCTTACATAAATAGGAAGGGGGCTAGGCCATGGAGGGGTTTATTTGAAATTATTCATTTGTCGGATGTGGGCGTCGCTGGCAAGGCCGGCATTTACTGCCCAACCCTAATTGCCCTTTGAGAAGGTGGTGGTGAGCCGCCATTTCAGAGGGAAGTTAAGAATCAACAACTTTGCTGTGGGTCTGGTCATAAGAAAGAGGAGCAGGAGTCGGCCATTTGGCCCCTCAAGTCTGCTTCGCCATTTAATAAGATCATGGCTGATCTGATCCTGGCCTCAGCTCCACTTCCCTGCCCGCTCCCCATAACCCTCGACTCCATTATCATTCAAAAATCTGTCGATCTCCACTTTAAATATATTCAATGACCCAGCCTCCACAGCTCCCTGGGGCAGAGAATTCCACAGATTCGCAACCCTCTGAAATTCCTCCTCATTTCCATTTTTAATGCGCGTCCCCTTATTCTGAAACTATGCCCCCTAGTTCTAGATTCCTCCACGAGGGGATACATCCTCTCTGCATCTACCTTGTCAGAGGAACATAACATAGAAATAAGAGCAGGAGTAGGCCATTTGGCCCCTCGAGCCTGTTCCGCCATTTAATAAGATTATGGCTGATCTGATCATGGACTCAGCTCCACTTAGAAACATAGAAAATAGGTGCAGGAGTAGGCCATTCGGACCTTCTAGCCTGCACCGCCATTCAATGAGTTCATGGCTGAACATGCAACTTCAGTACCCCATTCCTGCTTTCTCACCATACCCCTTGATTCCCCTAGTAGTAAGGACTTCATCTAACTCCTTTTTGAATATATTTAGTGAATTGGCCTCAACAACTTTCTGTGGTAGAGAATTCCACAGGTTCACTACTCTCTGGGTGAAGAAATTCCTCCTCATCTTGGTCCTAAATGGCTTCCCCCTTATCCTTAGACTGTGTCCCCTGGTTCTGGACTTCCCCAACATTGGGAACATTCTTCCTGCATCTAACCTGTCTAACCCCGTCAGAATTTTAAACGTTTCTATGAGGTCCCCTCTCATTCTTCTGAACTCCAGTGAATACAAGCCCAGTTGATCCAGTCTTTCTTGATAGGTCAGTCCCGCCATCCCGGGAATCAGTCTGGTGAACCTTCGCTGCACTCCCTCAATAGCAAGAATGTCCTTCCTCAGGTTAGGAGACCAAAACTGTACACAATACTCCAGGTGTGGCCTCACCAAGGCCCTGTACAATTGTAGCAACACCTCCCTGCCCTTGTACTCAAATCCCCTCGCTATGAAGGCCAACATGCCATTTGCTTTCTTAACCGCCTGCTGTACCTGCATGCCAACCTTCAATGACTGATGTACCATGACACCCAGGTCTCGTTGCACCTCCCCTTTTCCTAATCTGTCACCATTCAGATAATAGTCTGTCTCTCTGTTTTTACCACCAAAGTGGATAACCTCACATTTATCCACATTATACTTCATCTGCCATGCATTTGCCCACTCACCTAACCTATCCAAGTCGCTCTGCAGCCTCATAGAATCCTCCTTGCAGCTCACACTGCCACCCAACTTAGTGTCATCCGCAAATTTGGAGATACTATATTTAATCCCCTCGTCTAAATCATTAATGTACAGTGTAAACAGCTGGGGCCCCAGCACAGAACCTTGCGGTACCCCACTAGTCACTGCCTGCCATTCTGAAAAGTCCCCATTTACTCCTACTCTCTGCCCACTTCTCTGCCCACTGCCCATAATCTTTTATTCCGTTATCGCTCAAAAATCTGTCCATCTCCGCCTTAAATATATTCAATGACCCAGCCTTCATAACTCTCTGGGGCAGGGAATTTCACAGATTTACAACCCTCTGACAGAAGAAATTCCTCATCTCAGTTTTAAATGGGCGGCCCCTTATTCTGAGACTATGCCCCCTAGTTTTAGTTTCCTCTGTGAGTGGAAATATCCTCTCTGCATCCAACTTGTCGAGCCCCCTCATTATCTTATATGTTTTGATATGATCACCTCTCATTCTTCTCAACTCCAATGAATATAGGCCCAACCAACCTTCATAAGTCAACCTCCTCATCTTCGGAAGTAACCTAGTGAACTTTCTCTGAACAGCCTCCAATGCAAGTATATCCTTACTAAATACAGAGACCAAAACTGTACGCAGTACTCTAGATATGGATTCACCAATACCAGGAAGAGGACATTCAGCCCCTCGAGCCTGTTACACAGGAACAGGAGGAGGCCATTCAGCCCCTCGAGCCTGTTACATAGGAACATCAAGAGGCCATTCAGCCCCTCGAGCCTGTTCGCCATTCAATGAGATCATGGCTGATCTGCAACCTAACTCCATATACCCGCCTTTGGTCCTTATCCCTTAATGCCATGGTTAACAAAATCTATCAATGTCAGATTTAAAATTAACTATTGAGCCAGCATCAATTGCTGTTTGGGGAAGAGAGTTCCAAACTTCTACCACCCTTTGTGTGTAGAAATGTTTCCTAATTCCACTCCCCTAGGTCTGGCTCTAATTTTTAGACTCTGCCCCCTAGCCCTAGACTCCCCAACCAGCGGGAATAGTTTCTCTCAATCTACCCTATCTGTTCTCGTTTGGTTCTTTTGGCAATTACCTTCAATCTGCGTCCTCTGGTTACTGACCTCCCCCCAGCCACTGGAAACAGTTTCTCCTTATTTACTCGATCAAACCTCCTCATAATCTTGTCCACCTCCTTCAAATCTCCCGTTAAGCTTCTCTGCTTTAATTGCTGTGAGACTCGCCACATCAAGGAATAAAGACATGTGTTCTCTTTGACACCTAACTGTGTGAGGGGCAGGAGGCCAAAAGCAGGCTAGACATCCCCCGAAACCTGGTGCTTGCTCAGTTCACTCCGTGTGAACCCAATCTCATTCTGATGCTGCAGACAACAATAAGGTGATGAACTTAGCACCAGGAAACTGGACTTGGTGATCGGAGATGACAGATGGATAGTACTGAGCAGACATGTGCTCGCAATTGCTCTGAAATTGAGAGGGTAGGAATGAGCGAGTGTCACAGTTTGATCATGAATCATACATTCTCCAAATGTTAGTGACCAATGCCTTGCCAGCGATACCCGTGAATGGATAAAAACAAATAATTACCTTTTGAAAGTTGGCATTGAGGAAGCACAAGAGACTAGGATTGGAGAGCGCAGAGATCTCGGGGGATTGTGGGGCTGAAGGAGATTACAGAGACAGGGAAGGGCGAGACCATGGAGGGGTTTGAAAATGAGAATGAGAATTTAAGAATGTTTGCTGCAGAGGAGGAGGGTTATTGAATATAGTTAAGGCGGAGATAGACAGATTTTTGAGCTATAAGGGAATAAGGGGTTATGGGGAGCGGGCAGGGAAGTGGAGCTGAGTCCATGATCAGATCAACCATGACCTTATTGATTGGCGGAGCAGGCTCAAGGTGCCAAATGGCCGACTCCTGCTCCTATTTCTTATCTTCTTATGTTGTTATGTTAGGGAGGGATTTCCAGAGCGTTGGGTGGAGGAAATTAACTGCTCCACCATAATGGTGGGGTGAGAGTGGGGGGTGGGCAAGAGTGGGGGTGGGGCGAGGGCAGGGGGTGGGGCGAGGGTAGGGGGGTGGGGCGAGAGTGGGGGGTGGGGCGAGAGTGGGGTGGGGCAGGGGGTGGGGCGAGGGCAGGGGTGGGGCGAGAGCGGAGGGTTGGGCGAGAGTGGGGGTGGGGCGAGGGCAGGAGGTGGGGTGAGGGCAGGGAGTGGGACAAGGGCAGGGAGTGAGGTGAGGGCAGGGATGGAGCGGGGCTAGGGTGGGCCGAGAGTGGGGGTGGGGCGGGGCAAGGCGAGGGTGGGGTGAGAGTGGAGCGAGGGTGAGCAGAATAGACAAGATGGGAAGTGTGTGGGATGGGGCCACAAAGCTAACGTTGGTGTGAGGTTGAGGTGGAATGAGGCAGTGGAGACCTGAGTCAGGAGGAGGAATTTAAATTTCATGCATTGGGTGAAAGGGAGCCAGTGTAAGTCGGCGAGGACAGGGGACAGGCAGATGAGTTGATGGTGGGAGGAGACTGGGAACGAGATATCAGGTGTAACGGTAAACAGGTGTTCATGAGGCAGGAGGGTAAGGTAAGGGCGGAGGCTGGAGGTGTTGGAGAGATGGGAGCTAGCAACCTTGGAATGGATAGGATGTGGGGTTTGAAACACAACGCAGAGTGGAACCCAGATTCGACGGCGTGTGTCGGTCTGAGTGTGTGGCCAGGGAGGAGGACGGAGGTAATAGAGAAGTAGCAAAGTCCATGGCATGATGTCTGCAGTCTCCCCGGTGTTGAGCAGGAGGGTATTTAGTTGCATTCCTGATGTGATGTCGGACAGGACAGGTTGCAGGGGAATGCTGGAGAGGGAGAAACGTGTGTCATCAGGTGACGCCGTGTAAACCAGGAAGGAACGAGAGCCAAGGATTGAGCTTTGGGGGACTCCAGAGGTAATTGTGCAGGGCAGGAAGAGAAGCCATTGCTGGAGACTCTCTCCAGCTGTGTTTGAATCAGTGGGAATAGCACCATGGAGGGGAAGAGGTGATGGAGAAGGAAGATGATGTAGACCATGTGAAGTACTGAGATGGAGGAGGACAAGGAAGGGAAGGGGGGAGGAATCTGTAACCTTGCCAACACTGGCCCAGATCAGAGCATCATTGGACCAATATACACTGAGAATCGCAGCCTGAGATTTGCTATGTGGGAACGATCCAGCTCTCATTCCCAGCTGCAGCAGTTGCTGAAAGGTGTTGGTGTGTCAGTGGGAAGAAGATTGGTTTATAAGAGCATATTTGGAGCAGGAATAGGCCTTACGGCCCTTCGAGCCTGCTCCACCATTCAATGAAATCATGGCTGATTATCAACCTCAACTCCATCTTCCCACCCGATCTCCAGATCTCTTGATTCCCCTAGAATCCAAACATCTAGCGATCTCAACCTTGAATATATGCAATGATTGAGCATCCACAGTCCTCTGGGGCAGAGAATTCCAAAGATTCACAACCCTCTGTCGAAATCTCGACCTCAGAAAAGAATGACTCCGACACTTACAGCTCCGATGGAAGTTTCCCTTTTAATTTACTTGCTCGCAAGGGGTAGGTTTCACTCAGTCAAGGGCAAAATGAAACCTCCGCAATGGTACAGCTTCACAAGATATTTATACAGTAAAACCCAAGTTCTGGCCTCTCCCTGTGTATTGCTCTGTCTCACAGTCAGTGAATACAGATAAAGAGTTAATTACTATATCCTGGTACTGAAATGGTGTCAAGATATTTCCTTTTGTCAGGGTTATCAGAAAGCCAAACGGCCATTACTCCATGAGTCATAGGTAATGGGCTATCACCTGTCTTGTATTGTATCAGGATTATCCAATTTCCTGGTCAGTTTACCTGTTTGCTTCAAATGGATGAGGTAAAGGAAAGAGATAATGGCTAGAAGATAAGGGTGGGGTGACATGGAACTCCTGTAGTGTAGACAATAGGAGAGCACCATGGGGGTTACTTGTCTCAGCATGACTTGTCTCCTAGCTGTCTGATGGCCATCAGTCATCTAACAGCAGGTTTAGCTGTTTAAAATAAGCTGGCTGCTAAAATGCAGAAAGTTCTGGAAGGGCCAGGACTCCATTTTAATCAAAAGGCACACAAATACCGTTTGGTATCAGCTTAGATAAAAATACATTTCCACATTCCCCCATTTTGTCCTTCACAAGGACAACTCAATCCATTCTGATCTTGTACAGTCTCTCCATTTCCATTTCTACACAAGAGCCTTCAGCAGTTGTTGCGACCATAACTCTAGCCGTGGTCTCGGTAGGTAACATAGTTTCTCCAACCCTGGCACAGCAACACTTAATGACGACAAATAATAGATACAGGGCGAAGACTATCAGCAGGAATATGATCAAACCCTGTACCACAGATTTCCCCAGGGCTCCCAACCATCCTGATGTTTTCAGCTAGACTGCCGATATCTTCTGATTTATCTGGGATATATGTACAGCATTCTTCACCTATTAATGCGCATGTCCCTCCCTCCTTGGCTAGGAGATAATCTAAGGCCATACGATTTTGGAGAGCCACTGTTCGAATAGCTACCATTTCGTCATTTATCCCTTCAAAGGCTTGGGAAGTTGCGTTGGCTACTGATTCTACTAAGTTAGCCAGTTCCCGTAACTGCCATTCGGTCGATGCTATTCCATAGGGTGGCACCATTACCTTGAATATTCCGTTTAGCCACGTTAAATCCCGTTTAAATCTGTGGCTTCCATAGGCCTCCCTTAGAGTCCTTACTGATCTGATAAGGGGTACCACATATCCTAAGTAACAGGACCCTGTCCAGTTGGCTGGTAACCATGGGTAGGCTTTATGGCCACAAATAAAGTAGGTGCAATTATAGGACGTCAGCTCCTGGTCCTTTCGCACTGTCCCTACTCGAGTGGTCTCACCTTCCCACCCTTCACCTGGGGCTTTGTTATGGACCGTTGTCCAGCCAACGGTTGCTATCTTTCTCTCAGTGGGATTAGTTGTGGCTTGCCATTTAATCATTTGGGAACACTTGCTGCGTCCCATTTCTGGTCCTTTTGTCTCATTACTCACTCGGCATATTATACCCTCAGGATTTCTTATTCTGGGAGTAATGCTTAGGAAGGGAGGCTGATGGTTATTATCATAATTGGGCTGGTACCATCCCTGGAAGGCTGTAAGTTTATACCCTGCCGACCTCCATTCTGTTTGCTCCTTTGTTTCTGACCCCTTAGTTAGTTTTGTCCTGTTTTGCACTGTCAACCATTCTACCATTTCTGATTCGTTAAAGGGGACAGATCTCAGGGGAATACCCTCACTGGAGTGGACAGGTACATGGGAACATATCCAGCAACTCGACAAGTTTCTTTCTTGAGCATACCTATGACTCAGTGCCATAAATACGTTTACGTGCAATTCCCTTCGGTGGTGGGTCTGTACCCCTGGTGTAATCAATAATGCGAAGTAAAACCCTGTCAAGCCCAGCACCATCAGTCCCCATAGTCCATACAGTTCCTTATTCAGTCTTCCTTTTTCTGTTCCTCTGATTCCTTCGTCCCTTCCTCCTGGTCGGGTGCCCGTTTGCAATGGGATGCGTGGATCCATGTTGGTCTTTCCTTTACCTTGATTGCAGTATTGGTCGCCAGCAGGACCTGGTATGGTCCTTCGAATCTTGGCTGTAGACTGCTTTTCCTTTTAAAAATCTTGATGTAAACGAATTCCCCTGGCTCCAGGTTATGACACTTCCCTTCCGCTGGCTTGACTTGGGCTTCCTTTACCTGTGAATGAAAGCTGGAAATACATTTGGTTAGTGCAATACAATAATTCAACATATTTTCCTCCATTTTGTGGATGTCCATCTGTTTTGCAGTAAATGGTGCTGTAAAAGGTAGTCGTTGGGGACGTCCCATAACTATCTCATGTGGTGACAGGCCTGTTGTTCTGTTGGTTGCAGATCGCATTACCATCAAAGCTAAGGGCAGCAGTTCTGTCCATTTCAGTCCAGTGTCATTGCATAGTTTTGCCAGCTTATTTTTAAGCATTCCATTATATCTTTCAACAAGTCCAGCTGATTGTGGATGATAACTGCAATGAAAACGTTGATTAATCTGTAAAGCTTTACACATTTCTCTTATGACAGTTCCCGTGAAATGTGACCCGTTATCACTGGAAAGCTTAGCAGGGATTCCGAAGCGCGGTACAATTTCTTTTAACAAACATTTAGCAACAGTAGTGGCATCGGCCTTTTTACATGGAAAGGCTTCAATCCATCTAGAGAACACATCTACAATAACTAATAACATACTTGAATCCCATACACATAGGTAATTCAATAAAATCCATTTGTAAATGTACAAAAGGCCCGACTGGATTTGGGTGGGAGGCAGATTCTACTTTTTCCGTCTTACCCGGATTCATTGTCTGACAGGTAACACAATTTTCACAGATTTGTTTTGCAATTGCCGAAATACCTGGTGCATACCAAGTTGCCAAAATATAATCTGCCAATCCCCCTTTGCCTGCATGTGTGAATGTATGAACACATCGGGCAATCCATGGAAGTAAGGATCTAGGGGCCACCACGCGGCCGTCATGGTGAACCCATATTCCCTCTGGATTTTTATAACATTGATCCTTCGTCCAGGTCACCACCTCCTCCGTACTGGCCTGTGTCTGAAAGGCCAGCACGTCATTAATAGTGGGTGGCGGGTCTGAGCAATTATTTTTCCTTAGTGGGAACAATGACACCTGCATCCCCCCTTTCGACAGAGCTGCTGACTTAGCTGCATTATCAGCTCTGGCATTCCCAAGTGCCACCTCATTCGACTGGCCTGTATGTGCTTGGCATTTGATAATGGCAAGTTTTAAGGGGCATTGAATGGCTCGCAGGAGATTTTCCACTTGTTCTGCATTTTTGATAGGGGTTCCTGAAGAAGTCAGGTACCCGCGAATCTTCCAAATTTGTCCATAGTCATGTGATACCCCAAAAGCATACCTGGAGTCAGTGTAGATATTAACTGTGTGTCCTTCAGCCAGAATACAGGCTCGAGTTAACGCAAACAATTCGGCTTGTTGGGCTGAAAAGGAGTCTGGAAGAGAGGCTGTTTCGACAACATTAAACTGAGTTACAATTGCATAAGCCGCTCTAGGTTGGCCCCTATCATTTCGTAAGGCTGATCCGTCAACATAGTACACTAGATCAGGGTTACACATTGGTACATCTGTTAGATTGATACGTGGTTTAGTCACTAATTCGGTTACCATTTCACATGAATGGGGTTCACCGTCGTCTTCCGTGGGGAGTAGAGTGGCTGGATTTAAGGTAGTGCATCTTTTGATGACAAGGTTCGGATTTGATAACAGTTCGACCTCGTATTTGGTGGTTCTTGCGGAGGTTAGGTGTTGGGTGGCACATTTAGTAAGTAAAATCTCGACAGAGTGTGGGATATATAAAATGGTCTGATGATTTAGAGTTATTGTCTGAGCCTGTTGCATAGCATAATAAGCTGCTGCCAATGAAGGAAGACATCCTGGTAGTCCGGTGCCACTGGGTCTAGTTGGGTACTGAAATACACTACCGGTCGCTGCCTGTCCCCATGTAACTGAGTCAAAACAGATTGTGCAAAACCCGACTTGTGATGCACAAATAAGTTGAATAGCTTAGTGTAATCTGATAATCCCAAGGCTGGTGCTGAAGTGAGGGACTGCTTAAGGTTCTGGAAAGCATTCCGGGATACTTCATTCCACATCCTTTAAGCATTGTGAGAATATAGTAGATTCATTCACAGCTCGTAGGTCATGGACAAACCTCCATTTATGTGGGCTTCTGAACTGGACAAATCTGTGTGTTACACGGACTTCTCATTTATGCTTATAGTGATTCACAGATCACAGAATGTAAAGTACTTGTTTTCTAATCTTATTAAAAGGCCTCCAAACCCAAGATTTTTCCAATACACTCAAAATGTTGATCAAGGAGATCACCTGAAATATCTCAAAATCCCAATTCAATTATTGTACTGCCACTCTTTATCCAAAAAAATTTCCCCCTACTGAGTTAGAAGCTTTTGTACCAAGATTTTACACCAAGGACAATGAGAGTGTACTCCCCCAGCCTGCACCTCGAGAGACCCACAAAGGCTTTTTAAAAAAAAAGCATTACAACTTTTAACCACCGGGACCATGTCTCAACAAACCTATCCTTTGTGCATTTCCTAGCTCCGTAACCTCTCATCCGAATAAATCCACACCTGCGCTTCTAACTTAAAATGTCTTAAACTTCCCACATACAGGACAACACTATGAAGGGTTAAAAAACTTCACTTTGTTTGAAAAAGTGGGTGGAGCTAAAACAAACAGGCAGCTCCACAACTTTTCCAAACAGGTTTCCAGACACAAGGAAAAAAGACAGAAGCACTCTCATTCAAAGACAAGACATTCACGCACTCTCATTCAAAGACAAGACATTCACAAGTCTCTCTCCATTCAATAAAGCTTTTTCTTTTACTAGCTTCATTTTTTTTTTCATAAGTCACTATCAGGTTCTCTTTTTTTTTCATTTGATTTACTTCCTCTGTTAATTTTACATGGGCTTGAAGAATCGGAACCCAGGACTTTTCTATTACTTTCCTTTTTTTTTTTACCTGGATCTCTGTTTATAAGACACTCCTGGAGACAAGTTGTTCTCTCTAAATTAAATGACCCATCGGGTGGAAATGGCCTGTTTTCACCCTTAGTCCACTTTACCGTTTTTGTTTCTTTGGTCAATTGAAGACTGACCACAATTCTGGAGCATGACATAGGCTGGTGTGCCTTTTGTGGTGTTTTAACTTGCTCCGGCACCCATTCTGGATGATTAAGATTTTCCCACAGTTTCTGATCTCACAATCCTTTCGGCCAACCGAGTTCTCTACGCCCACTTCTCCTGGCCGTTACGTGGCCTGAAAAGGCTCTTAATTCGGGCTCAGTCTGGGTGTGTGAGATATGTTGGCACGAACCAACCGTAGTTGATCAATCAGTTACTGTTTCTTTTCTTAATCAATCCTTGTGGTTTTTTTTTTTCCGAATCACAATTTTCCCTAGTGACTCTTCCCGTTTCTCTAATGGCAATGACTCACAAAGGTATTGCAACCAACAGTAATACAAGGACAACAAACAATATTCCCGTGAGTACACAAATCATAACCTCTAAACAAATTCTCAGTCTGCGTTGTACGCCACTACAGACCGAGTCCTTAACTTATCCTAATTACAGCTGATAAAACTTAAGGTTCCGTACCCAAACTCTTTGATCGATTGCGCTCTTTTTTTTTTAATAGTCTTATCACATAAGAACCCCTTCCGAATTAAAAACAATAAAAATCTTATCACATAAGAACCTTCGATCGATTATTAGCGCTTTCTTTTTTCTTTTCTTTTAATAGTCTTATCACATAAGAACCCCTTCCGAATTAAAAACAATAAAAATCTTATCATATAAGAACCTGGAACCCTTTTCGATCGACTAGCGCTTTCTTTTACCTACTGAAACCTTCCCCGGGCTGTCTCGAGATTTTTTCCAGAACCTGTTCTCTTCTGCTGGCGAGCTGAGAAAGAAATGGTTATAAAAAAAATACCTTTAACTTTTAAATGCCGAGTCTTGTAGATGCAGTACCTCAGCTGTGGACAACAGATTACATCTGCGATTCAACAGTGAAGAAACCTCTTGTGAGCAAAGGCTCACCTTGTTTGGCCACCGAAGCCTTTCACTGGAGAGGCACTATGCCTGTATCCGTTTTACTCACAGAACAGAGAGTATGCATCTCGGTGGAACCTCCAATAACTGTCGAAATCTCGACCTCAGAAAAGAATGACTCCGACACTTACAGCTCCGATGGAAGTTTCCCTTTTAATTTACTTGCTCGCAAGGGGTAGGTTTCACTCAGTCAAGGGCAAAATGAAACCTCCGCAATGGTACAGCTTCACAAGATATTTATACAGTAAAACCCAAGTTCTGGCCTCTCCCTGTGTATTGCTCTGTCTCACAGTCAGTGAATACAGATAAAGAGTTAATTACTATATCCTGGTACTGAAATGGTGTCAAGATATTTCCTTTTGTCAGGGTTATCAGAAAGCCAAACGGCCATTACTCCATGAGTCATAGGTAATGGGCTATCACCTGTCTTGTATTGTATCAGGATTATCCAATTTCCTGGTCAGTTTACCTGTTTGCTTCAAATGGATGAGGTAAAGGAAAGAGATAATGGCTAGAAGATAAGGGTGGGGTGACATGGAACTCCTGTAGTGTAGACAATAGGAGAGCACCATGGGGGTTACTTGTCTCAGCATGACTTGTCTCCTAGCTGTCTGATGGCCATCAGTCATCTAACAGCAGGTTTAGCTGTTTAAAATAAGCTGGCTGCTAAAATGCAGAAAGTTCTGGAAGGGCCAGGACTCCATTTTAATCAAAAGGCACACAAATACCGTTTGGTATCAGCTTAGATAAAAATACATTTCCACACCTCTGAGTGAAGAAATTTCTCATCTCAGTCTTAAATGGCCGACCCCTTATCCTGACACTCCAGCCAGGGTGGTAACAGCCTCTCAGCATCTACCCAATCAATCCCCGCTGAATTTTATGTTTCAATGGTGAAATGGGAGGGAGTTCCGCAAATCCTAGCAGTGTCCACTGCTTACATTTCATTAGATGGTGCTTATCTGCAGCCTCTTTATGAACCCACACAGCAAATATTCAACAGTTAGGCTTGGAATATGTATTGGGGCACATGGTTACTCTGTACAGCCACCAGGGATCCCATAATCGCTTGGGAGCACAGGTATTTAAGGAGGCCTCACGGGTTGAAGAGGCACTCTGGAGATCAGCAATAAGAGACTAAGATCACACTTTACTTTCAGCTCACAGTGTTCAGTCTGACTCTTTCTTCATACATAACAACTGGCGACGAGATACAGATAGCGAACCCAAAGATGCAGAGAACAGTGGGCATCCTGGAGAAATTCTCGGAGGGAGATGATTGGGAAATTTTTGTGGAGCGACTCAACCAATACATCGTGGCCAACGAGCTGGATGGAGAAGAGAACACTGCCAAACAAAGGGCGATTCTCCTCACCGTCTGTGGGGCACCAACGTATGGCCTCATGAAAAATCTGCTTACTCTAGCGAAACGCACGGAGAAATCATACGATGATTTGTGCACAGTGGTCCGGGAGCATTTGAACCCGAAGGAAAGCATTCTGATGGCGAAGTACCGGTTCAACACCTACAAAAGGTCATAAGGCCAGGAAGTGGCGAGTTATGTCGCCGAGCTAAGATGCCTTGCAGGACATTGCGAATTTGAAGGACATTTGGAACACATGCTCAGAGACTTTTTCGTATTTGGCCTTGGCCACGAAACCATACTTCACAAATTTTTGACTGTAGAGACCCCAACTTTGAGTAAGGCCATAGCGATAGCCCAGGCGTTCATTGCAACCAGTGACAATACAAAGCAAATCTCTCAGCACACGATTGCTGCTACAAGTACTGTGAACAAGGTGATGTTGTTTTCAAATCGCAACGTACAGGGCAGGTCACACAGCTGCACGTCCGCAGATGTCTCAGAGTCCTCCATCAAGGGTGATGAATGCAGGGCCATTAACACCTTGTTGGCGTTGCGGGGGTTATCATCGTTTCCATTCATGCTGCTTCAAAGGGTACGTTTGCAAGGGCTGTGGAACAATGGGACACCTCCAAGATATGTGCAGGCTAGCTGCAAACCACGATGTTGCAGAGGAGGACAGATCCATGGCAGATCACGATGAACCAGAGCCTCAGGCCAAGGAGGCAGAGGTACATGGGGTGCACACATTTACCACAAAGTGTCCCCCGATAATGCTGAATGTTGAACTAAATGGACTCCCGGTGTCAATGGAGCTGGACACGGGCGCAAGCCAGTCCATCATGAGCAAAAAGACTTTCAAGAAATTGAGGTGCAGCAAGGCCTCAAGGCCAGTCTTAACTCCAATTCACATGAAACTAAGAACTTACACAAAGGAACTGATTCCCGTAATCGGCAGTGCTACCATAAAGGTTTCCTATGATGGAGCAGTGCACAAGCGACCACTCTGGCTGGTACCGGGCGATGGTCCCACGCTGTTCAGCAGGAACTGGCTGGGAAAGATACACTGGAACTGGGACGACGTCTAAGCGCTATCATCCGCTGACGACACTTCGTGTGTCCAGGTCTTAAACAGGCATCGGGAAATTCCAAGGAGCAAAAGTGCAGATCCACCTAATTCCGGGGGCATGACCCATTCATCACAAGGCAAGAGCAGTACCATACATGATGAGAGAAAGGGTAGAGATCGAACTAGACCAGCTGCAAAGAGAGGGCATCATTTCACCGATCGAATTCAACAAGTGGGCCAGTCTGATTGGCGCAGTCCTCAAAGGAGACGGCACCGTCAGAATCTGTGGCGATTACAAAGTAACTATCAATCATTTCTCCCTTCAGGACCAATACCCACGACCAAAGGCCGACTACCTCTTTGCAGCGCCGACGGGAGGAAAGACATTCACATAGCTGGATTTGACTTCAGCCTACATGACGCAGGAACTGGAGGAATCATCGAAGGGCCTCACCTGCATCAACACACACAAAGGTCTTTTCATTTATGACAGATGCCAATTTGGAATTCGATCAGCGGCAGCTATATTCCAGAGGAACATAGAAAGCTTGCTGAAGTCGGTCCCGCACACCGTGGTCTTCCAGGACGACATTTTGGTTACAGGTTGGGACACAGTCGAGCATCTGCAGAACCTGGAGGAGGTTCTTAGTCGACTCATGGGGGTCAGGTTAAAATGCTTGAAGTGCGTTTCCCTGGCGCCTGAAGTGGAGTTCCTGGGGAGGAGGATCACGGCGGACGGCATCAGACCCACTGATTCGATGACGGAGGCAATCGAGAACGCACCAAGGTGACAGAACGTGCGGAGCTGCGGTCGTTTCTAGGACTTCTGAACTACTTTGGTAACTTCTTACTGGGTCTCAGCACACTATTAGAACCACTGCACATCTTACTGCGTAAAGGGGACGAATGGGCATGGGGTAAAAGCCAAGAAAATGCCTTTGTAAAAGCTAGAAAATTGTTATGCTCAAACAAATTTCTTGTGTTGTACGATCCATGTAAGCGTCTGGTACTAGCATGTGATGCATCGTCATATGGCGTCGGGTGTGTATTTCAACAAGCTAATGATTTTAGGAAATTGCAACTGGTTGCTTATGCATCCAGGTGTCTGTCTCAGGCTGAGAGCGCCTACAGCATGATTGAAAAAGAAGCGTTAGCGTGTGTCTATGGGGTAAAGAAAATGCATCAATATCTGTTTGGGCTAAAATTCCATTGGAAGCTGACCATAAGCCACTTGTATCCCTGTTTTCCGAGAGTAAGAGGATAAATACTAATGCATCGGCCCGCATCTAGAGATGGGCGCTCACCTTGTCCGCATACAACTACGCCGTCCGCCACAGAAAACTGCGCCAATGCTCTCAGTAGGCTGCCATTGCCCACCACGGGGGTGAAAATGGCGCAGCCCGCAGATTTAGTCACGGATATGGAAGCATTTGAGAGTGAGCAATCACCCGTCATAGCCCGGCAGATTAAAACCTGGACGAGCCAGGACCTTTTATTGTCCCTAGTCAGAAACTGTGTGCTTCACGGGAGCTGGTCCAGTGTCCCAGTAGAAATGCAGGAAGAGATAAAGCCGTTCCAGCGGCGCAAAGATGCAATGTCTATACAGGCAGACTGCCTTCTGTGGGGCAATCGAGTAGTGGTTCCCAAGAAGGGCAGAGACACCTTCATCAGTGACCACCACAGTACCCACCCAGGCATCGTAATGATGAAAGCGATAGCCAGATCCCACGTGTGGTGGCCCAGTATCGATGCGGACTTAGAGTCCTGCGTGCACAGATGTAATACATGCTCGCAGTTAAGCAATGCACCCAGGGAGGCGCCGCTAAGTTTATGGTCTTGGCCCTCCAGACCGTGGTCTAGGGTCCATGTCGACTATGCAGGCCCGTTCTTGGGTAAAATGTTTCTTGTGGTTGTAGATGCGTACTCCAAATGGATTGAATGTGATATAATGTCGGCTAGCAGGTGAAAGCCTGCGGGCCATGTTTGCCACGCACGGCCTGCCCAATGTCCTGGTGAGCGACAGCGGGTCATGTTTTACCAGTGCTGAGTTCAAAGAATTCATGACCCGTAATGGGATCAAACATGTTACACCTGCCCCGTTTAAACCAGCATCCAATGGTCAGGCAGAGAGAGCAGTGCAAACCATCAAGCAAGGCTTGAAGAGGGTAACAGAAGGCTCACTGCAGATTCGCCTATCCCGAGTCCTGCTTAGCTACCGCACAAGACCCCATTCGCTCACTGGGATCCAACCTGCTGAACTGCTCATGAAAAGAGCACTTAAGACAAGGCTCTCGTTAGTTCACCCTGATCTACATGAATAGGTAGAGGGCAGGCGGCTTCAGCAAAGTGCACACCATGATAGCGCAAATGTGTCACGCGAGATTGAAATCAATGAACCTGTATTTGTATTGAATTATGGACAAGGTCACAAGTGGCTTCTCGGCACTGTCGTGGCCAAAGAGGGGAGCAGGGTGTTTTGGGTCAAACTTTCAAATGGACTCATTCACCGGAAACACTTGGACCAAATCAAACTCAGTTTCACGGACTATCCTGAGCAACCCACTTTGGACCCTACCTTCTTTGACCCCCAAACTACACACCAATGGCAACTGGCACCACGGTTGGCCGCAAAGCAGAACCCATCATCCACAGCAGCCCAGCTGGACTCACCACACCAGGTAGCCCAGCAAGGCCAGTTGCATAGCTGCCCACCGAGTGCCCAACAGATAAGACACCAATACCAGCATTCACACCGAGACAATCAACCAGGGCCCCAGATTGACTCAGCTTGTAAATAGTTACACTGTTGACTTTGCGGGGGAGTGTTGTCATATATGTAAACTTGTATTTGCTCAGTACAGCCATCAGAGGGCTCATCCCCTGGAGTCCCAAGGGATTCCATAATCCCTTGGGAGCACAGGTATTTAAAAGGCCTCACACGATGGAGAGGCACTCAGGAGACCTGCAATAAAAGACTGCGGTCACACTTTACTTTGAGCTCACAGTGTTCAGTCTGACTCTTGCTTCAGACATAACAGTTAGTCTTTAGCAGCAAATCCTCCATTGGTCAATCCCTGGTCTGGTCTTCCTGTCCACAATGTACCGTCAGCAATGCCACAGGTGGTTTGCCAGTGCTCCAAGCAAACAATGGCAATGAGAATGTTCCGGAATTCCTTCAGCAATTCTCCTCCTTTTTATTTCAGGTGCTTTTCTCGTTTGCTGGACTCCGTTTTAACGAGAGTAACCCGTGAGTCGTGCAAAATCTCTCCTCACCTCATCAGCATCGTGACGTGGCTGAGATATGAGAACAGTCCGTCAACTCCATCATCTACACCATCTTCAACATGGAATTCAGGAACTTCTTCCGCAAGGTCCTGCACCCCTGTTGCTGGCGGCCACCTCCATATTACTGGAACGATACATAGTATTGTGTTCCTAACACAGATGAGGCTGCACACAGGGAGGTTAAAGTAACAGTGACCTCAGTCTTTAATAAGACACTCCAGAGTGAGGAACAGGCCTTTGGGGCCAGCTTATATACAGTGCTCCCAAGGGATGCTGGGATCCCTTGGGACTTCAGGGGATAAGCTCCCTGGTGGAGGAACATGGGAGTGCATGCTTTACAGATACACAACATCACTCCCCCCCGCAAAGTCAAAGTGAAAACTATTTACAAGGTGAGGCGGTTGGGAGCCTTTCTTTCCCTGGTGGACCGCCTCGGTACAAATGTCTGTTCTGGTGTGTTGGCTGTGCCCTCGCTGGGCTGGCGTGTTGTTGGTCCTGCAGGGCTGCTAGGTGAGCCTGGCCTTGCTGGGCTGTTGGGCGTGCTGGGTTTGATTTCCTGGTCCAGGATGGTGACGTTGATCCTTTGGGTGTGTGTTGTGGGCTCGAAAAAGGTGGTGTCTGCTGTGGGTTGTTCAGGGCAGTCTGTGAACCGCAGCCTCGTTTGGTGCAGGTGCTTTCTGCAAATTTGTCCATTGTCTAATTTGACTACAAACAACCTACTCCCTTCTTTAGCTATCACCGTGCCCGTGATCCACTTGGGACCATGTCCATAGTTTAGCGCATACACAGGGTCATTCAGATCAATTTCCCATGACACAGTGGCGCGACCATCGTTTACATTTTGTTGCTGCCGCCTGCTCTCTATCTGATCTTGCAGGTTGGGTTGAATCAGCGAGAGTCTGGTTTTAAGTGTCCTTTTCATGAGTAGCTCAGCCAGGGGCACCCCTGTGAGCGAGTGGGATCTTGTGCGGTAGCTGAGCAGTACTCAGGACAGGCGGGTTTGGAGTGAGCCTTGTGTGACTCGTTTAAGGCTCTGTTTGATGGTTTGTACTGCCCGCTCTGCCTGCCCATTGGAGGCTGGTTTAAACAGGGTCGAGGTGACCTGTTTGATCCCATTGCGGGTCATGAATTCTTTAAATTCGGCACTAGTGAAACATGGCCCGTTGTCATTGACCAGTATGTCAGGCAGGCCATGGATGGCAATCATGGCCCTCAGGCTTTCAATGATGGCAGTGGCGCTGCTTCCCGACATTATTTCACATTCAATCCATTTTGAAAAAGCATCCACCACCACCAGGAACATTTTATCGAGAAACGGGCCCGCATAATCGACATGGATCCTCGACCATGGTCTGGAGGGCCAGCACCACAAACTTAGTGGTGCCTCTCTGGACGCGTTGCTCAACTGAGCACACACGCTGCATTGCCATACACAGGATTCTAAGACAGAGTCGATACCGGGCCACCACATGTGGGATCTGGCAATCGCCTTCATCATTTAAATACCTGGGCGTGTGCTGTGGAGATCCGAGATGAACGTCTCCCTGCCCTTTTTTGGTAGCACTACGCTGTTACAGGCAGTCTGCCTGAATGGACAGCTCATCCTTTCACCGCTGGAATGGCTTGATTGGCTCTTGCATTTCAACGGGGATGTTGGCCCAGCTCCCATGCAGTACACAGTTTTTTACTAGGGACAGCAGAGGAACTTGGCTGGTCCAAGTCCGAACCTAGCGGGCCATGACAGGTGATTTATCATTTTCAAATGCTTCCATGACCATCAACAAGTCTGCGGGCTGCGCCACCATCAACAAGTTTGCAGGCTGTGCCATTTCCACCCCAGTGGTGGGCAATGGTAGCCGACTGAGAGCATCCGCATAGTTCTCGGTGCCTGGCCTGTGGCGGATGGAATAGTTATACGCTGATAGCGCGAATGCCCATCTTTGTATGCGGGTTGAGGCATTAGTATTTATCCCCTTGTTTTTAGCGAACAGGGATGCGAGGGGCTTGTGATCGGTTTCCAGCTCAAATTTGAGGCCAAATAGGTACTGATGCATTTTCTTTACCCCAAACACACATGCTAATGCCTCTTTCTCAATCATGCTGTAGGCCCTCTCGGCCTTAGACAAGCCCCTGGAAGCATAGGCGACAGGTTGCAACTTCCCCGCAATGTTAGCTTGTTGTAATACACACTCGACTCCATACGACGACGTGTCACATGCTAGCACAAGTCATTTACACGGGTTATACGAAACAAGCAGCTTGTTGGAGCATAAAATGTTTCTGGCTTTCTCAAAAGCAATTACTTGTTTTTTTTCCCCATACCCAGTTCTCACCTTTGCACAATAACACATGTAGGGGCTCTAAAAGGGTGCTTAACCCCGGTAGGAAAATAGTTGAGGAGTCCCAGGAACGACCGCAGCTCCATGATGTTCTGTGGCCTGGGCGCGTTCCTGATAGTCTCTGTCTTGGCGCCTGTGGGCCGAATGCCGTCCGCCGCGATCTTTCTCTCCAAAAACTCCACTTCTGTTGCCATGAAGACGCATTTCGACCTCTTCAGCCGCAGCCCAACGTGATCCAGTCACTGGAGGACCTCCTCCAGATTTTGTAGGTGCTCGGCGGTGTCCCGACCCGTGACCAATATGTCGTCCTGAAAGACCACCATGTGTGGTACCAACTTGAGTCGGCTCTCCATGTTTCTCTGGGAGATCGCTGCAGCCGACCGAATTCCAAACGGGCATCTGTTGTAGATGAACAGTCCTTTGTGCGTGTTGATGCAGGTGAGGCCCTTCGAAGACTCCTCCAGCTCCTGCGTCATGTCGGCCGAAGTCAGGTCGAGCTTGGTGAATGTCTTGCCTCCTGCCAGCGTCGCAAATAGGTCTTCTGCCTTAGGTAGCGGGTATTGGTCCTGTAGCGAGAAACGATTAATAGTTACTTTATCATCGCCGCAAATCCTGACCGTGCCATCACTTTTGAGTACTGGAACAATCGAACTGGCCCACGCGCTGAATTCAACTGGGGAGATGATGCCCTCGCGTTGTAGCCTGTCCAGCTCGATTTCCACTCTCTCCCTCATCATGTGAGATATCGCTTGCGCTTTGTGGTGAATGGGTCGTGCCTCTGGGACCAAGTGGATCCGTACCTTCACCCTGGAAAAGTTTCCAATGCCTGGCTCAAAAAGGGAAGGAAATTTGTTAAGAACCTGGGTACATGAGGCCTCATCGACATGTGATAGCGCTCGGATGTCACCCAATTTCCAACGGATTTTGCCCAGCCAGCTCCTTCCAAGCAGTGTGGAGCCATCGCCCGGGACAATCCAGAATGGCAGCTCGTGCACCATGCCCTCGTAGGTGACCTTGACGCTGCCCAGGACAGTGATAAGCTCTTTGGTGTACGTTCTCAGTTTCATGTGGATGGGGCTCAGGGCTGGTCTGAATGCTTTGTTGCACCACAGTCTCTCAAACATCTTTTTACTCATGATGGATTGGCTAGCGCCAGTGTCCAGTTCCAGAACGGGTAAGCCATTCAAATTTACGTTTAGCATTATAGGTGGACATTTCATCGAAAATGTGTGCACCTAGTGTACTTCAGCATCTGCCTCCTCTCTCTGAGGCTCGAAATTGCTTTGATTCATCATGGACCGATCTTCCTCTGCCACGTGGTGCTTAGCAGATTTTGCAGAGCTTGCAGCTTGTTTGCAAGCTCGTTGGAGGTGCCCCATTGTTCCACAGCTCTTGCAAACATACCCTTTGAAGCGGCATGAATAGGCTGAATAGAAGCCTCCACAACGCCAACAAGGTGTGAATTGTCTTGCATTCATCCTTTATTGGGAACTCTGAGTCATCTGGGTCACCTGAGGCCTGCTGGCAGTTGCAGACTCGTGGTTTCTGTCCTGTACATTTCTGCTCGCAAACACAGTTCCAGTTAATTTATGAACATTGCTCGCACTTGTGTGCTGAGAGATTTGTTTGGTGTTATCACTGGTGGACATAAACGCCTGTGCTAGCGCAATGGCCTTGCTGAGGGTAGGTGTCTCTATAGTAAAAAATTTTCGTAGGATGGTCTCGTGGCCAATGCCCAGTACAAAAATGTCTCTGTGCATTTGCTCCAGGTAGCCATCAAACTCACATTGTCCTGCAAGTCGCCTTAGCTCGGCAACGTAGCTCGCCACTTACTGACCTTCAAATTGCTGAGACGTGTAGAACAGATACCTCGCCATCAGCACGCTCTTCCTCGGGTTGAGATGCTCCCGAACCAGCGTACACCGCTCTTCATACGACTTATCTATGGGTTTCACCAGAGCCAGAAGATTCTTCATGAGGCTGTAGGTCGGTGCCCCGCTCTCCTCTTTGCAGCGCTTCCTTCTCCGTCCAGCTCGTTGGCTACAAAGTACTGGTATAGCCGTTCGACATAGGCTTCCCAGTCCTCACCCTCCGAGAACTTCTCCAGGACGCCCACAGTTTGCTGCATCTTTGCGTTGGATTCATATTCTCGTCGCCAGTTATTGTGTTCCTAACACAGATGAGGCTGCACACAGGGAGGTTAAAGTAACAATGTCCTCTGTCTTTAATAAGACACTCCAGAGAGAGGAACAGGCCTTCGGGGCCAGCTTATAAACAGTGCTCCCAAGGGATGCTGGGATCCCTTGGGACTTCAGGGGATGAGCTCCCTGGTGGTGGAACATGAGAGTGCATGCTTTACAGAAACACAACACATAGCGTGCGGTCTCCCTGTTTTGTATAGATGATTAAAGTTGTTTCCTACCGTGATATTCTCTGACCTTCTGCTAACCCTAAAGGGTGGGGATTTGCCACATTTGGGGATTAATGGTGGAAATTAATTGGCCCGTACAAGGGCATGAGCCGCAATAATCGATACTTCACACAATCTGCAACAACTCAATGAAACATGCTGCTCTCGTTAAAAGGTATTAAGTTACAGCAACGTGCATTTCTATAACACCTTTCACAACCTCAGCACATCCCAAAATGCTTCACAGCCAATGAAGCACTTTTGGAGTGTAGTCACTGTTGTAATGTGGGAAACGTGGCAGTCAATCTGCGCAGCAAGCTCCCACAAACAGCAATGTGATAATGAACAGATAGTCTGTTTTTAGTAATGTTGGTTGCGAGATCAATATTGACTGGGACAACGGGGATAACTCACCTGCTCTTCTTCAAAATAGTTCTATGGTATCTATAACATCCACCCAAGAGGGCAGACAGGGACTCGGTTTATCGTCCCAAATGAAAGGCGGCACCTCTGACTGTACAGCCCTCCCTCAGTACTGCCCCTCCGACAGTGCGGCGCTCCCTCAGGACTGCCCTTCTGACAGTGCTGCACTCCCACAGTACTGCCCCTCCGACAGTGCAGCGCTTCCTCAGTACTGCCCTTCTGACAGTGCAGCTCTCCCACAGCACTGCCCCTCTGACAGTGCAGCGCTTCCTCAGTACTGCCTCTCCGACAGTGTGGCGCTCCCCCAGTACTGCCCCTCCAACAGGGCGGCGCTCCCTCAGTACTGCCCCCCCCCCGCCCCTCGACAGTGCGGCGCTCCCTCAGTACTGCCCCTCCGACAGTGCAGCGCTCCCTCAGTATTGCACTCCCTCAGTACTGCCCCTCCGACAGTGCACCACTCCCTCAGTACTGCACTGGCGTGTCAGCCTGGTTCATGTGCTCAAGTCTCTGGAGTGGGGATTGAATCTATGACCGGCCTTCACTATCGTGTGATATAATTGATCATCTTTCAGTGGGATATAACTCATCGCTTCTCCATTTTTACAGTTTTAATAACCATATCCATAACATGATTCATTTTCAAAGTTTAATCACGGAGCATCTTGATGTAAAATACAGTGAACACTATGAAACTGCTAGTCTGCTTGATACGTTGACATTTAGCCTTCAGTTTTGCACCAGCTCCAGCTTCCTTGCCCACCATTGAGAGTCTGTGGTCAGGCACAGCTCCTATCCAGTCTCTGTCCCATTTCTCCAGAGCTGTCAAAAGAGATCATCGGCTGTTGTTGTGGGGGTGAAGACTGCGCTGCTGTTCAGGGTGGCCAAGGAAGGAGAGGTGCCTAGTGTGCTTACCTTGCCACATCTGGTGAGATCATTGAACTCCAGCTGCTATAAGTTACATTTTTCGTGTGATCTGTGGCACACACACCCAGGGGTCTGCACATCCTGCCTTCAATCTCCAGGAGGGCCCAGCGGTCTGAATCCCCGAGGCTCTGAGTGCTAGGTCCCGCTGCCCTCTTGGTCCAGATAGGTGTCTGTGATATAATAATTCAGTACAAGTACAATAAAAAATGTCTATGGTGTTATTGGAGAGTGAAGCAATGCTCAGCCTGGAGACTGCAGGCTCGACAAGAGCTCCAAGTGATTCTGCTGCTTAAACCCAAGTTACAGTGGTTTCACATCAATGGGAAATGGGCAGACCCAGAAAAGCCATGGGAATCTCACTGTGCAGGACACATAGAAAACAGGTGCAGTAGGCCATTCGGCCCTTCAAGCCTGCACCACCATTCAATATGATCATGGCTGATCAGACAACTTCAGTACCCCATTCCTGCTTTCTCTCCATACCCCTTGATCCCTTTAGCCGTAAGGGCCACATCTAACTCCCTTTTGAATATATCTAACGAACTGGCCTCAACAACTTTCTGTGGTCGAGAATTCCACAGGTTAACAATTCTCTGAGTGAAGAAGTTTCTCCTCATCTCGGTCCTAAATGGCTTACCCCTTATCCTTAGACTGTGACCCCTGGTTCTGGACTTCCCCAACATCGAGAATATTCTTCCTGCATCTAACCTGTCCAATCCCGTCAGAATTTTATATGTTTCTATGAGATCCCCTCTGATTCTTCTAAATTCCAGTGAATATAAGGCTAGTTGATCCAGTTGTTCTTCATATGTCAGTCCTGCCATCCAAGGAATCAGTCTGGTGAACCTTCGTCGCACTCCCTCAATAGCAAGAATATCCTTCCTCAGATTAGGAGACCAAAACTGTACACAATATTCAAGGTGTGGCCGCACCAAGGCCCTGTACAACAGCAGTAAGACCTCCCTGCTCGTATAATCAAATCCTCTCACTATGAAGGCCAACATACCATTTGCCTTCTTCACTGCCTGCATGCCTACTTTCAATGACTGATGTACCATGACATCCAGGTCTTGTTGCACCTCCCCTTTTCCTAATCTGTCACCATTCAGATAATTTTCTGCCTTCCTGTTTTTGCCACCAAAGTGTTTAACCTCACATTTATCTACATTACACTGCATCTTCCATGCATTTGCTCACTCACCTAACCTGTCCAAGTCACCCTGCAGCCTCTTAGTATCCTCCTTACAACTCACACTGCCACCCAGCTTAGTGTCATCAGCAAACTTGGAGATATTACATTCAATTCCTTCGTCTAAATCATTAATGTATATTGTAAATAGCTGGGTTCCCAGCACTGAACCTTACAGTACCCCACTAGTCACTGCTTGCCATTCTGAAAAGGACCTGTCTGCCAACTAGTTCTCAATCCACGTCAATACATTACTCCTAATACCATGTGCTTTAATTTTGCACACTAATCTCTTGTGTGGGACCTTGTCAAAAGCCTTTTGAAAGTCCAAATACATCACATCCACTGGTTCGCCCTTATCCACTCTACCAGTTACATCCTCAAAAAATTCTAGAAGATTTGTCAAGCATAATTTCCCTTTCATAAATCCATGCTGACTTGGACCGATCCTATCACTGCTTTCCAAATGCGCTGCTATTACATCTTTAATAATTTATTTCAACATTTTCCCCACTACAGATGACAGGCTAACCGGTCTATAATTCCGTTTTCTCTCTCCCCCCTTTTTTAAAAAGTGGGGTTACATTAGCTACCCTCCATTCCATAGGAACTGATTCAGTGTCTATAGAATGTTGGAAAATGATCACCAATGCATCCATTATTTCTAGGACCACTTCCTTAAGTACTCTGGGATGCAGACTATCAGGCCCTGGGGATTTATTGGCCTTCAATCCCATCAATTTCCCTAACACAGTTTCTCGCTAGACCCTCGGCCCCCTAATATTTCCGGAAGGTTATTTGTGTCTTCCTTAATGAAGACAGAACCAAAGTATTTGTTCAATTGGTCTACCATTTCTTTGTTCCCCATTATAAATTCACCTGATTCTGACTGCAAGGGACCTACATTTGTCTTCACTAATCTTTTTCTCTTCAAATATCTATAGAAGCTTTTGCAGTCAGTTTTTATGTTTCCTGCAAGCCTACTCTCATACTCTATTTGCCCCTTCCTAATTAAACCCTTTGTCCTCCTCTGCTGAATTCTAAATTTCTTCCAGTCCTCAAGTTTGCTGCTTTTTCTGGCCAATTTATATACCTCTTCCTTGGATTTAACACTATCCCTAATTTCCCTTGTTAGCCACGGTTGAGCCACCTTCCCCGTTTTATTTGTACGCAAGATTGAGATGTACAATTGTTGAAGTTCATCCATGTGATCGTTAAATGTCTGCCATTGCCTATCCACCGTCAACCCTTTAAGTATCATTCGCCAGTCTATCCTAGCCAATTCACGTCTCATACATCAAAGTTACTTTTCTTTAAGTTGAGGACCCTAATCTTTGAATTAACTGTGTCACTCTCCATCTTAATAAAGAATTCTACCATATTATGGTCACTCTTCCCCAAGGGGCCTCGCATAACAAGATTGCTAATTAATCCTCTCTCATTGCACAACACCCAGTCTAGGATGGCCAGCTCTCAAGTTGGTTCCTCGACATATTGGTCTAGAAAACCATACCACTTTGGTTAGCCCAATCTATATGTAGATTAAAGTCACCCATGATAACTGCTGTACCTTTATTGCACGCATTCCTAATTTCTTGTTTGATGCTGTCCCCAACCTCACTACCACTGTTTGGTGATCTGTACACAACTCCCACTACGTTTTCTGCCCTTTGGTGTTCCGCAGCTCTACCCATACAGATTCTACATCATCCAAGCTAATGTCCTTCCTTACTATTGCGTTAATCTCCTCTTTAACCAGCAGCGCTACCCCATCGTCTTTTCCTTTCTGTCTATCCTTCCTGAATATTGAATAACCCTGGATGTTGAGTTCCCAGCCTTGGTTACCCTGGAGCCATGTCTCCGTAATCCCAATTACATCATATCGCATTGAGACACAGAGCTTTCAGGCTTGTTTTTTTGACACCCTTTGTCCTTTTAGAATTATGTTGTAATGTGGCCCTTTTTGATTTTTGCGTTTGATTTCTCTGCCCTCCACTTTTCCTTATCTCCTTTCTACCCTTTGCTTCACTTCCCTCCATTTCCCTGCATAGATTCCCATCCCCCTGCCATATTAGTTTAAACCCTCCCCAACAGCACTAGCAAACACTTCCCCTAGGTCCTGCCCAGGTGCAGACCGTCCGGTTTGTACTGGTCCCACCTCCCCCAGAATCGGTTCCAATGTCCCAGGAATTTGAATCCCTCCCTCTAGCACCATTCCTCAAGCCACGTATTCATCTTAACTATCCTGCAATTTCTACTCTGACTAACACGTGGCACTGGTAGCAATCCTGAGATTACTACCTTTGAGGTCCTACTTTTTAATTTAACTCCTAGCTCCCTAAATTCAGCTTGTAGGACCTCATCCCATGTTTTACCTATATCGTTGGTACCTATATGCACCACGACAACTGACTGTTTACCCTCCTCCTCCAGAATGCCCTGCAGCCGCTCCGAGTCATCCTTCACTCTTGCACCAGGGAGGCAACATACCTTCCTGGAGTCTCGACTGCGGCCGCAGAAACGCCTATCTATTCTCCTTACAATAGAATCCCCTACCATTATAGCTCTCCCACTCTTTTTCCTGCCCTCTGTGCAGCAGAGCCACCCATGGTGCCATGAACTTGGCTGCTGCTGCGTTCCCCTGATGGGCCATCACCCCCAACAGTACCCAAAACGGTATATCTGGTTTGGAGCGGGGTTGACTGCAGGGGACCCCTGCACTGCCTAATGATCACCCATTCCACATCTGCCTTTGTAAGCTTTACAGGTGGGTATTGGGGCAAAACTCACATTGGGGAATTGCCAGCACATGATCCCTTTACACAGAATGTTACAGCACAGAAACAGGCCATTCGGCCCCACAGGTCCATGCTGGTGTTTATGCTTCACACGAGCCTCTTCCCACCCCTCTTCATCTCACTCCATCAGAATCTCCTTCTACTCCTTTCTCCCTCATGTTTTTATCCAGCTTCCCCTTAAATGCATCGATACTATTCGCCTCAGCCACCCGCTGTGCGAACGGGTTCTGCATTCTCACCACTCTCCCGGTAAAGGATTTTCTCCTGAATTCCCCATTGGATTTATTAATGACCATCTTATATTGATGGCCCCTAGTTCTGGTCTCCCCCACAAGAAACATCTTCTCTACATCTATCCTATCAAGCCTCTTCATAAACTTAAAGACTTCCAAAGAAGATTTCACACATCGGAACAGGAGGCCATTCTGCCCCACAAGCCTGTTCCGCCATTCAATAATATCATGGCTGATCTGTATCTTAACTCCATCAACCTACCTTCCATATTCCTTAATACCCTTACCCAACAAAAATCTTATCAATCTCAGTTTTGAAATTTCCAATTGACCCCCAACTTCAACAGCATTTTAGGGGAATAAGAGTTCCAGATTCCCACTACCCTTTGTGTGAAGAAGTGCTTCCTGACATCACCCCTGAACGTCCTGGCTCTAATTTTAAGGTGATGCCCCCTTGTACTGGACTCCCCACTCCAGAGGATGTAGTTTCTCTCTATCGACCCTAGCAAACCTTTTT
This sequence comes from Pristiophorus japonicus, assembly GCF_044704955.1. NCBI lineage: Eukaryota > Metazoa > Chordata > Chondrichthyes > Pristiophoridae > Pristiophorus > Pristiophorus japonicus. Next base: position 103,800,686 of record NC_091990.1, on the reverse strand, counting down.
CGATCACCTTAAACACCTCAATTAGATCGCCCCCAATCTTCTATAGTCCAGGGAATACAAGCCCAGTCTGTGCAACCTGTCCTCATAATTTAACCCTTTTAGCCCCGGTATCATTCTGGTGACTCTGTTCCCCCTCCGAGGCCGATATATCATTCCTGAGGGACGGGGCCCAGAACTGAATGGAATACTCCAGGACGAGGCTGATTTTGTGACCTGGGATTCGAAGGGAGCGCACCTTGGATACACAACTCATCACCTCCGAGCCACTGAGCGTGCCCATTTTCCAAGGTACACCCCACCCCCCCCGCCCCAGAGACAGTACCAGATGGTGGAATCACACTCTGAGATAAACAGGGGAGAAAATAGTCAGGCAGCGAGAAAGCTTTTATAAAACACCATCATCGTTTACTGAACGTGTACAGCAAGCATGCTTTGCTCGAATTAAAAGTACAGAAATCTTACAAAATACCAGAATATCCTGATAATGAGATTGCAAGGAATTGTATAAAGTACATCGGAGAACCCCAATCTTATCAAAAGTAATACTTAGTGGGAGGGGCATCCGTTACTGCAAGCCACACTTTCCCTGCACATACAACCCCGTCCCCATGGCAGCTCACCCTTATTTACAAGCACTCATTTACGCTGACAAATTAGGCTCACACTCCCAGAAAGGAGGAATTTTGCGTAAATCTCTCGGAGACGTTCCATTCATTGTGAATTTCACAGCTCCACGTGAGAAGCGTTTGGAAACACAGTTTCCCTGGTTTAAGAAATAAAATCATCCAGTTAATGCCTGAACAAGTAAAGGTAATCCACACCAATATTTTTGTAAACCTTCAAGTGTGAAATTGCAGAAACAGCTAGTGTTTAATCGGTAGTGATTAATCTCCCCCCCAAAACTGCTCCTGATTTCATTTAACTCTCTCGTGCCCTGCCTAATCAGATTCTGCCCGGTTACTGATGCAATCTGTGTCTGAATTGTACACTGTTCTTCACTACTTGATTTGCTCAGTCGCGAACTTCCATTGGAATTAAAAATGTAGCTCGCTGGAAATTCAAATCTTTGATATCAAAATTTTTGGCATATTGCATTTGGGAGACGATGTGCCTTGGGCTTGGTCTGGGGTCACACTGATGGAGTGAACCCATTAATTATTGATCAGGCTGTTGCACAACATCGTGTTCCTCCTGCTTACAGAACCTCCCCATCTCCATTCGTTAAAGCACCACTGAACCCTGCTTCATTTACACTGAGGCACTGCAGGACCTGGTTCATCGATGGGAGAGGGATAGAGAATCGCTGATCTGCAATCCTGACCCGCAAAACTCAGAGCCAGGAGTTCAGCATCACTAAACACACAATCACCCCACCACTGACACTCTGCCTAGTCGCCATCTGCCTCACCGGCCCCGCGCCAACCAGAAACCCCGCCCCTCCTCACCAGACCTCGCCAGACCAGACCCCTCCCTCCCCCGGATTAGAACTCCCTTCACCCTCGCAGGACCCAGCCCCAACCGCCCGTTTGCCCGGACAAGACCCCCCCATCTTCATATGCAGAATGTACTCGGAGCCAATGCTCCTCGCAATTGTTTTGTGTGTGCGGTCCCTTTAATGGGCTGCATGGACCATCAACATTTTTTCTGCCATTTGAAAAGCTGCTCGCGGACTACACAGGACCTCGAGAGAACGGGACGTTGCTTGGAACATGTGTGTGTGTGTGTGTGTGTGTGTGTGTGGTGTGTGTATGGTGTGTGTGTGTGTGTGTGTGTGTGTGTGTGTGTGAGAGAGAGAGAGAGAGAGAGAGTGAGAGTGAGTGAGAGTGAGTGAGAGTGTGAGAGTGTGAGAGTGAGTGAGTGAGTGAGAGTGTGAGAGAGAGTGTGAGTGAGTGAGTGAGAGTGTGAGAGAGAGTGTCGGTGAGTGTGTGAGTGTATGCGAGTGTGTGTGAGTGAGCCGATGTGTGTGTGAGCGAGCGAGCGTGTGAGCGAACGAGTCAGCGAGCGTGTGAGCGAACGCATCAGCGAGCACGTCAGCGAATGCGTCAGTGTGCGTGTCAGTGAGCGTGTGGTGCCAGTCAATGGCCAGTATCTGAGACACTGTATAAGATCAAGGAACAGTAAACAAATAGAGGTAAGGCTACAATGTCCGTGCTGTGAGCCAAGGGCCTGATTGTTGCTCAGACCCTGACGGTTCTACAGGGCAGTTTCTGCAGTCAGACATCGAGTGGGCGATATTGTAGCTAATGTGTACCCACGGGTTCACCACACTTCCCTGGGCACACAACACTCGCTGGCGAGGGGTCAGCAACCCTCCCTGAGACCACGAGTATCGATCGATGAACGGTGCAGCCTGCCAGACAGGAGCTCGCTATCCTCGCAGCCTGGATCAGCCTGGAGCTGTAGCTCTCCATCATCCCGCTCTCCACAGTCAATGCATTGGACACTCGGAGAGAAGACTCAGACTTTAACTTTCTCCACATCGACCTCTGTCACCTGCACCTCCTCGGCCTGCACAGTGATTGCTGTCGGCTGCCCACACACGTGCTGGTGGTCCTTCCAGTCCTAGCAGAAAATCAATGGAGACAATCAGCAGTCTGATCAGCCTGACTGGAAGCTCGGGGAATCGCTTCATTCAGCTTTTGTTGCACTGAAACATTCAAGGCCACTTGTTTAATCCACATTATTTAAAAAAAACATCACCTGCCACAATCTGAGGTCAGCAGGATAGTGTAGCTGGACTGTGTGGGTCCGACACAGACCCTTCACCTCCTCTGCTGCCTGTAAGGGTCCCACATGATATTGTAGCTGGGAATTTGAACACAGTTCCTACTCAACTGCAACACACAGAATGGTCACAGCACAAGAAGAGGCCATTCGGCCCGTCAAGCCCGTGCTGGTTCTCTGCAAGAGCACTTCAGCTGGTCCCACTCCCCCCCCCCTTTCCCCGGAACCCTGCATTTCTTTTCCTTCAGGTACGTATCTAACTCCCTTTTGAAAGCCACAATTGATTCTGCCTCCACCACCCTTTTGGGCAGTGAATTCCAGATCCTAACCACTCGCTCGCCTGTCTATGTCTTCTGCGGACACTTGGCAGATGTAATTTAACACAGGAAAGTGCAAAGTTATACATTTTGGTAGAAAGAATGAGGAGAGAAAATATAAACTAATGGTACAGTCCTAAAGGAGGTGCATGAGAGAGACCTGGGGGTATATGTGCACAAATTGTTGAAGGTGGCAGGGCAGGTTGAAAAAACAGTTAAAGAAGCTTACGAGATCCTAAACTTCATAAATAGAGGAATAGAGTACAGAAGGAAGGAAGTTATGCTGAACCTATATAAAACACTGGTTCGGCTCCAACTGGAGTAATGTGTCCAATTCTTGAACACCACACTTTAGGAAGCCTTAGAGAGGGTGCAGAGAAGATTTATGAGAATTATTCCAGGGATGAGGGACTTCAGTTATATGGATAGACTGGAGAAGCTGGGGTTGTTCCCCTTGGAGCAGAGATGGTTGAGAGGAGATTTGATCGAGGTGTTCAAAATCATGAGAGCTCTGGACAGAGTAGATAGAGAGAAACTGTTCACATTGGTCGAGAACCAGAGGACACAGATTTAAGGTGATTGGCAGAAGAACCAAAGGTACCTGAAAGAAAGATATTTGTCGGGCTACGGAGAAAGGGTGGGGGATGGGACTAGCTGAAGTGCTCTTGCAGAGAGCTGGCACGGGTTTGATGGGCCAAATGACCTTCTGTGCTGTAATCATTCTATGAACCACATTGCTGTGGGTCTGGAGTTACATATAGGCCAGACCGGGTAAGGACGGCAGATTTCCTTCCCTAAAGGACATGAGTGAACCAGAGGGGTTTTTACGACAATCCGGTAGTCTGATGGTCACCATTACTGATGTTAGCTTTTAATTCCCGATTTATTTAAATTTAATTCCCCAGGTGCCATGGTGGGATTTAAACTCATGTCTCTGGGACAGTGTAGAGGGAGCTTTACTCTGTATCTAACCCGTGTTGTACCTGACCCTGGGTAATTGATACTAACACTGTTACAGGTTGTACCTCTGCAGTTCGGGACTCTCTAATCCGGAAACATCATTCCCGGCGTGGGTGGCATCCCGGTTTCCTGGGCTGTTCAGTGAGGAGTGATTGTAGACAACGACTAAATGCTGTGCAGCGGCCTTCTGCACAACACATGCACAGAACGCTTCCAGGTTGTTGGTCCCAACAGCGTCACACCCTGCGACTGGACTGCACACAGAAACCGCGCAAATCCAACTTTGGGATCGGGACCCGACAGCCCCTCCTTGTTTCGACCTGCTTGGAGTGGGGGTACGACCTTAAAAAACCCAGCATCAAACCAGCTCGGAGGGAGAGAGAGAGAGAGAGAGGCCCGAGTTTCGCAGCCGGAATGTGGCGGAGGTGTTCAGGAGCCCAAGCGCTGTGTTCAGGTACCGGTAAGCCCAGGCTTAGCGTGACCTCCTGTGGTTTTGAAAATTGCCTGATCCAGCACCGGTCAGGTCCCGAGGATGCCGGGCCACAGAGGTCCAATCTGTACTATAAAGTTTGTTGGAGTAAAGAAGGTGTCAGCTGTGGCTCAGTGGGTTGCACTCTGGCCTCTGTGTCAGAAGATTGTGGGTTCAAGTCCCACTCCAGAGACTCGAGCATATAATCTAGGCCGACAATCCCAGTGCAGTGCTGAGGGAGCATGTCACTGTCTTTCGGATGAGACGTCAAACCGAGGCTCCGTCTGCCCTCTCAGGTGGATGTAAAAGATTTCATGGCATTATTAGAAGAGCAGGGGAGTTCTCCCCGGTGTCGTGACCAATATTTATCCCTCAAACAACATCACTAAAACAGATGATCTGGCCTTGATCATTGCTGTTTGTGGGAGCTTGCTGTGTGCAAATTGGCTGCCGCGTTTCCCACATTACAACAGTGACTACACTCCAAAAGTACTTCATTGGCTGTGAAGCGCTGTGGGACGGGGAGAGGTTGTGAAAGACGCTATATAAATGCAAGTCTTTCATGCTCACCTTTCGCTGACAGAATGTTGAGCAGTAATGAACCTTGTGACAGCCGGTACACTCATTCATCGCCTCACGACCACAGTTCACACAGGTTTGCTGTAAACAATCAGTTAGGAAAAAAAGACCAGTTACAGACGTGCCTAGGAACTTTGTTCATATGTTTGGTCCAAACCATGAACTACATTTCAACAAAAGAGACTATTTTCTTCACGAGCATGTAAATGGAATGCAACGTAAAGAGATACACACCGTGAAAAGCAGCCCAGCCTCTTCAGAAAAAGGCGAATGAAACCCGACCAGGTAATTACAGCAGGAAATGTTTAGCGGCAAGGCGAAGGTTCACACAGTATGATGCATCAATTGTTCTCAGTCCCCAGGCTTATTCCCTGGACTCTCATAACCCTGCCCCTGACTCGTGTTCTGTGTTAGAAATTTATTTGGCCAAATGCACCACAACAACAAAGTGTATTTTACACAGATTTTACAGCAGAGAAACAGACCATTTGGCTAACTGGTCCGTGCCGGTGTTTATGCTCCACACGAGGCTCCTCCCACCCCACCACCTCTCGCCCTATCAGCATAACCTTCTATTCCTTTCTCCCATGCGTGTTTATTGAGCTTCCCCTTACATTCTGACCACAAAGGAAAGGAAGCATTGGAAGGGCGATTAAAAGATGCCTATTTACATGTGTGGGCTGCAAATATTTAGATTCGATGAAGGCACAAGTTAGGATTGAGCTCATATCCCATGAAGTATTTGTCTGTGCACCGCGAGTATAGTTCAGGATATCATCAGTGGCTGACCGCTGCTTTTGGATGTATTTCAGCCAGTTCTTAGGCCCCTGCTGAAGGTATGAACACACCCAGGGCCATAACTGTTGGTGTTTGTGGTTCCCACCTGTGCAACTCACCCAGGAGAAATGATATTGGCTCAAATGATCAGGATGTTGAAACAGTTTGGGTGGAGATAAGGAATAATAAGGGGAAAAAGTCATTGGTGGGCGTAGTCTATAGATCGCCTAACAATAGCAACTCTGTTGGTCGCAGCATAAACCAAGAAATAGTGGGGGGCTTGTAAAAAGGGAACAGCAATAATCATGGGTGATTTTTAACCTCCATATTGATTGGACAAATCAAATTGGTCAAGGTAGTCTTGAGGAAGAGTTCATAGAGTGCATAAGGGACGGGTTCCTTGGCAGTATGTAATAGAACCAACCAGGGAGCAGGCTATCTTCGATCTGGTCGTGTGTAATGAGACAGGATTAATAAACAATCTCCTAGTAAAGGATTCCCTTGGAATGCGTGATCATAGCAGGGTTAAATTTCAGATTCAGATGGAGAGTGAGAGTTGGATCTCAAACCAGTGTACTAAGCTTAAATAAAGGAGACTATGAAGGTATGAGGGCAGAGTTGGCTAAAGTGGACTGGGAAAATAGATTGAAGTGTAGGACGGTTGATGAACAGTGGTATACATTTAAGGAGATATTTCACAACTCTCAAGAAAAATATATTCCAGTGAGGGGGAAAGGGTATAAAAGAAAAGATGGACATCCGTGGGTAACTAAAGAAATAAAGGATGGTATCCAATTAAAAACAAGGGCATACAAAGTGGCCAGAACTAATGGGAGGGCAGAAGATTAGGAAGCTTTTAAAAGTCAGCAAAGAATGACAAAAAAATGACTACGAAAGGGAAGATAGACTATGAAAGTAAACTAGCATGAAATATAAAAACAGATAGCAAGAGTTTCTACAGGTATATAAAAAGGAAGAGTGGCTAAAGTAAATGTTGGTCCCTTAGTGGATGAGACCGGTGAATTAGTAATGGGGAACATGGAGATGGCAGAAACTCTGAACAAATATTTTGTATCAGTCTTTACGGTAGAGGACACTAACAATATTCCAACAGTGGATAGTCAAGGAGCTATAGGGGGGAGGAACTTAACACAATCACAATCGCTAAGGACGTGGTACTCAGTAAGATAACGGGACGAAAGGCTGATAAATCCCCTGGACCTGATGGTTATCATCCTAGGGTCTTAAGAGAAGTAGCGGCAGGGATAGTGGATGCATTGGTTGTAATTTACCAAAATTCCCTGAATTCTGGGGAGGTCCCAGCAGCTTGGAAAACTGCAAATGTAACACCCCCATTTAAAAAAGGAGGCAGACAAAAAGCAGGAAACTATAGACCAGCTAGCCTAACATCTGTGTTTGGGAAAATGTTGGAGTCCATTATTAAAGAAGCAGTAGCAAGACATTTGGAAAAGCATAATTCGGTCAGGCAGAGTCAGCATGGATTTATGAAGGGGAAGTCATGTTTGACGAAGTTGCTGGAATTCTTTGAGGATGTAACAAACAGTGTGGATAAAGGGGAACCAGTGGATGTGGTGTATTTGGATTTCCAGAAGGCATTTGACAAAGTACCACATTAAAGATTGCACAAGATAAAAGTTCATGGGGTTGGGGGTAATATATTAGCATGGGTAGAGGATTGGCTAACAAAAAACAGAGAGTCGGGATAAATGGTTCATTCTCGGGTTGGCAATCAGTAACTAGTGGGTGCTGCAGGGATCAGTGCTGGGACCCCAACTACTTACAATCTATATTAACGACTTGGACGAAAGGACCAAGTGTAATGTAGCCAAATTTGCTGATGATACAAATGGGAGGAAAAGCAATGTGTGAGGAGGACACAAAATTCTGCAAAAGAACATAGACAGGCTAAGTGAGTGGGCCAAAATTTGGCAGATGGAGTATAATGTTGGAAAGTGTGAGGTCATGCATTTTGGCAGAAAAATATCAAAGAGCAAGTTATTATTTAAATGGAGAAAAATTGCAAAGTGCTGCAACACAGCGGGACCTAGGGGTACTTGTGCATGAAACACAAAAGGTTAGTTTGCAGGTACAGCAAATGATCAGGAAGGCCAATGAAATCTTGGCCTTTATTGCAAAGGGGATGGAGTATAAAAGCAGAAAAGTCTTGCTACAGTTATACAGGGTATTAGTGAGGCCACACCTGGAATACTGCATGCAGTTTTGGTTTCCATATTTACGAAAGGATATACTTGCTTTGGAGGCAGTTCAGAGAAGGTTCACAAGGTTGATTCCGGAGATGAGGGAGTTGACTTATGAGGAAAGGTTGAGTAGGTTGGGCCTCTACTCACTGGAATTCAGAAGAATGAGAGGTGATCTTATCGAAACGTATAAGATTATGAGGGGGCTCGACAAGGTGGATGCAGAGAGGATGGTTCCACTGATGAGGAAGACTAGAACTAGGGGGCATAATCTTCGAATAAGGGGGCGCCCATTTAAAACTGAGATGAGGAGGAATTTCTTCTCTCAGAGGGTTGTAAATCTGTAGAATTAGCTGCCTCAGAGAGCTGTGGAAGCTGGGACATTGAATACATTTAAGGCAGAGATAGACAGTTTCTTAACCGATAAGGGGTTATGGGGAGCGGGCATGCTCGAGGATACATATGGCCTACTCCTGCTCCTATTTCTTATGCTCTTATGTTCAATGTTAGATTGTTTCCTGTAAATAGTTTAATTAAAATTTCAAAGTAAATCAGATGAGACTGGGAGGCGGGGAGCTGTGAGCAGCAGCTGAGGGAGGGCTGCTTCCTGGCTCCAATATGAATGATCACCGAGTAAAGAATCACAAATCATTAACCTGCTAGACGCTCAGCAGCTCGCTGTGCATTTTTTGTTTTTATTTCTACCTAAATATGATGCAATATTAATGAGTTAATTTCGCAATTATTAGGTTTCAGAATACAGTCTCCACAATTTATAGTGGGCACGACAGTGTTAAGGTGATTTCCCCACATGGTGTTGTTAAGGTGATTTCCCCACTCGATGATGTTAAGGTGATTTCCAACACAGTGTTATTAAGGTGATTTCCCCACACGGTGATGTTAACGCGATTTTGCCGCCATTTTTCTGAGAAACGCGGTGGACAATAAAACCAAAGCAACGCATCCAATGTTTTTTTTAAAACATTAATTCTCATTTACCGACTGCTTCTCCTACTTGTACACAGTTACATTCAGAATATCATCACTCAGGTCATCGCACAATCCAACGGCAAACAGCTGTTTGAAAACACTGAAAGACCTGACTTTGCCTGAAAGCAGAGCTTTTTAAATGGGCAAGTACAAGGCGGGGCAAGTACGGGGGCGGGGCAAGTATGGGGCAGTGCGGGGGGCGGAGCAGTGGGGGGCAGTGCGGGAGAGTGGGGGGCAGTGCGGGGGAGTGGGGGGCAGTGCGGGGGAGTGGGGGGCAGTGCGGGAGAGTGGGGGGCAGTGCGGGGGAGTGGGGGGCAGGGCGGGGGAGTGGGGGGCAGGGCGGGGGAGTGGGGGGCAGGGCGGGGGAGTGGGGGGCAGGGCGGGGGAGTGGGGGCAGGGCGGGGGAGTGGGGGGCAGGGCGGGGGAGTGGGGGGCAGTGCGGGGGAGTGGGGGGCAGTGCGGGGGAGTGGGGGGCAGTGCGGGGGAGTGGGGGGCAGTGCGGGGGAGTGGGGGGCAGTGCGGGGGAGTGGGGGGCAGTGCGGGGGAGTGGGGGGCAGTGCGGGGCAGTGGGGGGCAGTGGGGGGAGCCCCGTACGGGACAGTGCGGGGGAGTGGGGGCAGTGCGGGGGAGTGGGGGGCAGTGCGGGGGATTGGGGGGCAGTGCGGGGGATTGGGGGGCAGTGCGGGGGAATGGGGGGCAGTGCGGGGGAATGGGGGGCAGTGCGGGGGAATGGGGGGCAGTGCGGGGAATGGGGGGCAGTGCGGGGGAATGGGGGGCAGTGCGGGGGAATGGGGGGCAGTGCGGGGAATGGGGGGCAGTGCGGGGGAATGGGGGGCAGTGGCGGGGAATGGGGGGCAGTGCGGGGAATGGGGGCAGTGCGGGGGAATGGGGGGCAGTGCGGGGGAATGGGGGGCAGTGCGGGGGAATGGGGGGCAGTGCGGGGGAATGGGGCAGTGCGGGGGAGTGGGGGCAGTGCGGGGGAGTGGGGGCAGTGCGGAGAGTGGGGGCAGTGCGGGGGAGTGGGGGCAGTGCGGGGGAATGGGGGGCAGTGCGGGGGCATGGGGGGCAGTGCGGGAGAATGGGGGCAGTGCGGGAGAGTGGGGGGCAGTGCGGGGAGAGTGGGGGGCAGTGCGGGAGAGTGGGGGGCAGTGCGGGAGAGTGGGGGGCAGTGCGGGAGAGTGGGGGGCAGTGCGGGAGAGTGGGGGGCAGTGCGGGAGAGTGGGGGGCAGTGCGGGGAGTGGGGGGCAGTGCGGGGCAGTGGGGGACAGTGGGGGACAGTGAGGGGGAGCCCGTACAGGGACAGTGCGGGGGAGTGGGGGGCAGTGCGGGGGAGTGGGGGGCAGTGCGGGGGAGCG